>NC_080076.1:2662866-3292033 GCF_949987535.1 Balaenoptera acutorostrata | reverse complement strand
CTCTGCTTATTTTTCTTATTATAATAGATAGAAGTTTCAAGAAAATATCAACTAGTAGTCATAATAAAAATCCTCTTATTAGTTTTCTTGGGCATTCTCCTAATGCTTGGCTCTTTAGTCAAGTACATTGCACATTGAGTATAATGATTTTTGTTGTTGTTTGAAATAGATATGCTTCTCCCAGTATCTCTCTAGTCTTAGGTTACATAGAGGATTTTTATTTTAATTTGCAAATTTATTACATTTTAATAAATATCTTTTGGACATTTTTCAAAGAAATTATGTTTCTCCTCATTCAGCATAATAATTGTAGCCAATATTTGTTTATCACTGGCAGACCAACTGCTAAATGCTTTAGGCGTATGTCATATAATTTCTGAAGAGTAATATGAGTTGAATACAGTTGTTCACGTTCCTTTTCCAAACGAGGAAACTTGTTTAAATGGATTCAGTATCTCGTGCGTGGTAAAGCCCGAGTATAACATTATGTCTGAGCCCAGGACAGATGTGGCTTCCATAGGAATGTGAGCAATTATAGTATTTATTTTATAGTATTAACTCTATCTCTATTCTTCGTGTGTTTAACTTGCTAGTGTTTCATTCAGGATTCCTATATTTATATTCTTAGAATTTGTTCCTATTTTTGCCTTTTCTTATTCTTGCTATAATTAACAGGTTGGTATCAAATTATAAAATCTTTATAAAATACATTGGAAACATTCCCAACACTGGGATGCTTTTTGACAGTTTATGTAATTTATGGGACCTTCCTCTTTTTGGGGTGAAACAAACAAACAAGTGTGGATGGTCCTTCTTTCCCAGATTTTGTCAAGGTTTTTCATAGTCATGTACCTGCTTATGCTTCCTCCCTTTTCCTGAGCTAAGTTTAGAATTTATATTTTCCTTGTAACTGTTAATTTTCCATGAGAATGTTTTTTCTTTACAAAGTTTTATGTTGCACTCCATTTTTCAACTTTTATACTAAAATTTTTAAAAACATAAAAATTGAAAGAATAGTAAGATAAACACATATATACTCACCAACTCAATTCACAAATGAATATTTTGCATTTTTTGTAACGATATATTTGTATTTTTAAATAATTTATAGACATCCTGTAACTTAATCAAGAAATACTTTAGCATGTATCCCCTAAAAAATGAGAATATATTCCAATGTACGAATTGTTCATACCTAATAAATTAACAATAGTGCCTAATATCGTGTAATACATAGTTTATGTTCAAATTCTCTCTTATGAACCAATGATGTATTATAAGATTTTTTAAAAATTGAATTGTGTTCCAACCAATGTTCTGTGTTACATGCAATAAGATGTGTATCTTTATCTCTTTTAATCCAGACAGGTTCTCTCAACTCCCTCTTTATTTTCCTTCATAACATGTTTTTTTTTTTTTTTTATGTGGATTTACCTACATTTTCTTTTTTTTTTTTTTTAAATACTTTATTTATTTTATTTATTTATTTATGACTGTGTTGGGTCTCTTAGTTTTCGTGTGAGGGCTTTCTCCAGCCGCGGCAAGTGGGGGCCACTCCTCATCGCGGTGCGGGGGCCGCTCTTCATCGCGGTGCGCGGGCCTCTCACTATCGCGGCCCCTCCCGCTGCAGGGCACAGGCTCCAGACGCGCAGGCTCAGCAGTCGTGGCTCACGGGCCCAGTTGCTCCGCGGCATGTGGGATCTTCCCAGACCAGGGCTCGAACCCGTGTCCCCTGCATTGGCAGGCAGATTCTCAGCCACTGCGCCACCAGGGAAGCCCCCATAACATGTTTTTTTGAAGAAATAAGTCTTACAGAATGTTCCGTGTTCTGGATTTTTCTACACATGTTCTTTAACTTGTTGTTCTAGTCCCTGTAGTTTCTGTACACTGCAAATTAGATCTAAAAGCTGGTTTACATTCAGGATCGTAGGTAATCTGTGGAGTTAGCATCTAGTTATAATCTTTGTCTGAATCGGTTATTTCCATATAGTGGTCTTTAACGTAGATTTTTCTGTAACTCCCTCATTAGTACATGAGCACTTCCTTGCTTTCTGGCACAAAAGATGCCCAGGCTCATTTTCCACAGTCCCCACCCTAGACCTTGGGTTGACGATTTTTTTCAATAGAGACTGGTATTAGTAACCATAATCTGATTACAAGAGATGCTCACTGTTACTGGAGTGTCAGTGCCCACAGGTATAATCCGTGTGAAGGTACAGGGAAGTGACAGATAGGCTGATACACGATAGATAGATATATAGATAGAGACATAGATGCACATAGATACCTTTAGCGCACATATATTATTCATTACTATGTTGGCGTTATTATTTAATACGTGTAAGTTAGTTTAAAATTCATTATCCCAACATTGCTACTAATGATCGAGTTATGGAGTCAAGATTAAGATGGCTTGACAGTTGTTTCATTATAAAAATATTTTCCAATAAGACTGTTCAGTAGAGTTTTTTTTTAAATTTTTTATTATTTTTTTCACATCTTTATCGGAGTATAAATGCTTTACAATGTTGTGTTAGTTTCTGCTGTAAAACTAAGTGAATCAGCTATATGTATACATATATCCCCATATCCCCTCCCTCTTGAGCCTCCCTCCCACCGTCCCCATCCCACCCCTCTAGATCATCATGAAGCATCGAGTTGATCTCCTTGTGTGATGCAGCTGCTTCCCACTAGCCATCCATTTTACATTTGGTAGTGTATATATGTCCACGCTACTCTCCCACTTCATCCCAGCTTCCCCTTCCTCCCTGTGCCCTCAAGTCCGTTCTCTACGTCTGCATCTTTATTCCTGCCCTGCCACTAGGTTCATCAGTACTGCTTTTTTAGATTTCATATGCATGTGTTAGCATACGGTATTTGTTTTTCTCTTTCTGATTTACTTCACTCTGTATGACAGACTCTAGGTCCATCCACCTCACTACAAATAACTCAATTTTGTTTCTTTTTATGGCTTTTATATTCCATTGTATATATGTGCCACATCTTCTTTATCCATTCATCTGTTGATGGACATTTAAGTTGCTTCCATGTCCTGGCTATTGGAAATAGAGCTGCAATGAACACTGTGGTACATGTATCTTTTTGAATTATGGTTTTCTCAGGGTATATGCCCAGTAGTGGGATTGCTGGGTCATATTGTAGTTTTATTTTTAGTTTTTTAAGGAACCTCCATACTGTTCTCCATAGTGGCTGTATCAATTTACATTCCCACCAACAGTGCAGGAGGGTTCCATTTTCTCCACACCCTCTCCAGCATTTATTGCTTCTAGATTTTTGGGTGATGGCCATTCTGACTGGTGTGAGGTGACCTCATTGTGGTTTTGATTTGCATTTCTCTAATGATTAGTGATGTTGAGCATCTTTTCATGTTTTTGTTGGCCATTGTCCAGTAGAGTTTTTTGTTCAAAAGTCCATTGAAATAATGCTACTGAAAATGCCGTTGTTAGAATTTTCTGTTTAATTTTGCTTTGTTTCCCTTTTAATTTATATTCTAAACATTTACATAATTCATAGAAAAGCTTTCATCTGTACCCCCACCTTACTTTCACCCCTTTCTTACACAAAACACAGCAGAATTATGTGCTCACTGTTTCCCCATGTCTTTCCCACTGCACGTCTGCATCCAGATATGAGGACAGACACCTTCCTCATTCCTTCTCAGCCTAGCTAATCCTCCCTTGTGGGGTAAGTCATAATTTATTGATGCAGGCATCTATTTCTGGGAATTGTGGTTTCTTCTGATATTTTGTATTTACAAAATTGTATGACCTTGCATTCAAGCTCATTCATACTTATAGATGTGTATCTTCCTGGTAGATTCTTAGAGATGGTTTTGCTGGGTCAATGGTACAGGTATATGTAATTTTGTTCGATAGTGACAAATTATCTCTATAAATTCCATGTATATGAAAATGTGTTTTTCTACAGCCTCCTCACCAGTATGTTCTCAAACTTTGGGTTATTTTGCCAGACAGCAGAGAAATAAAGCTCCGTGTAGTTTTAATTTGCATTTCTTATCCAATGGGTAAAGTCACTCATTTTTTTGTTTCACACAATGAAGGGAATTGAGGATTCTTTTGCTCTTTAAACATTCTATTAATTTTCGTTAGTATCTAATACAGCAAATGTTTGTGCACATTTACCAATATGTCTTCCATTTTCATTTTCTGCAATTTATTGAGATTGTGTTTGTGATCTGTAACTTGACAATTTTGGTAAATATTCCACGGGCCGTGGAAAAGAAAGTGCATTCTATCTTGAGGTAACAGAAGTCAAAGCATCACTTAGCCCAGTGATGTGCGTTGCTGGGTAGAATGTGGCAGAAGAGATGTGCCCTTTTTGAGCTCAAGAGCCCTGCAGTCCCCCATCCTCACCACCTCGCCCTGTGGTCCCAAGATCGAGCCTGGGCCAGCCCACTGCGGGTGAGAGATCTGTCACTCAGTGGTCTCATCACCCCAGTTAAAACTCAGCTAACCACGAGAAGTGTGAGAGAAATCCTCTCCACCGTCACAGTCTCCACCTGATCTACCCACCAACTTACTGCATGCGCTCGCGAGCCATCCTGAGTGAGCCGAGAACAGCTGGACTCAGATTCGCTAAGCAAGTGGTCCTCGTCAGCCACCAGGTGGCGGGTGGTTTGTTAGGCAGCAGTAGACACCTGATACACCACTGTGGACCCTCTGTTCATCCAGCCCTGGGAGAGCCGAGCCCCTCAAATTCCCATGAACGTCATCCATCAGCAAAGAAAAACGAGACTTCAAATGAAATATTTTCTCTCTCGGTTTTATAGCCTAAACTCTTCCATCCTTTTCCTAGGTGGATTGTGCAGTTCCTCGCTTCCATTAACTTCCTTTGAGGCTGTTTCCTTCCTTCGGGACCTGGTTTTCAAGGCTGTGCTGGATATCATTTTCATCTGCTCCCATCTGCATTATATCTGCAGGAATTGTTACACTTCGATATCTGCTTTACTCTTTTCTTACAGCTTCTGTCGCCGGTGATGCCCGTCACCCCCAACACCCACATGCTTACACAACGACTAGGTCATTTTATAGTAATAAGGCATTAAGACAACTTGATTTTTTTCAAGTCACAGTATTCCTAAAAACAATAAAGTAACTTCCTCCAACCAACTTCCACTCACCTCTGCCACCGTAAACCATTCTTAAAACACTTTAAGTTTTCAGGTTATGTCACTTCTTCCACACTGGTTTATTTTCTGGTGAAATTCACTTAAAGAAAAGTTGAGGAGTGTCTCAGTGTTCTGATATTCTGGATTTTAAGAACAGATTTTGTTTTGTTTTGAGACTACATAGCTTTGTGTTTAAGAGCTCAGATTATTTCATCTTTGAAGTCAGACTGGGTTCTAATTGCTGTTCTGTGGCTTCAGCCTAGACATTGGCAAGTTATTTAAAAAGTCTGTGCCTCAGTTTCCTGATCTTCAAAATGAAGACAATATTAGTACCCATACCACGGGGTTAAGGAAGACTTAAATGATTAATATTTACTACGTAGCATATTGTAATTCATATTAGCAATTATTTTCATGTTTGTAAAATTCTAACTTTGATATTTGTAAATATTTAATTTTGATAACTTTGAAATGCCATCAACCATTTTTTCCAATAAGGGTCTTAATTGTTGACTGTTTAGTTTAAAATATCTAAATAGTCTAGATTTTCCCAGCTAATCAAAACATAGTAATATAATGCATATATGCATATATATGTGTGTATATATATATGTATATATGTATATATATACACACATATATATGTATAGAGAGAGAGAATATACGAAATCTTTTGTTTCCTAGCTGTCACATGAATGCTCTACCTTCCATCAACAATAAAACGAGATTATCCTAACAGATGCTGCAAGCTCAACAGAGACCAGCAAAAAAAGTATGGGGGATGGAGTGGGGATGAAAAACTGAATTTTCTCCTCTGGACATATCTGTGCTTGCAAATTTCTGAAATCTTTTGCTATAACAATAAGTACATTTTCTTTGTTGCTCATCTTCCCATCCCTCCTAGTCATCCAATATCTTATTTCACTAAGCTGTTGAAATGAATTCTACCCTGCTCTAATACCCAAAGTCCTTGAGGTGCTAAAGAAAATACTGCATATAAAATGCATGGGCAGGCAGAATAGGTTTACATAATGTTAATGTAGACAAATGGCAAGTACAAAATTATATCTAGCTGCAATTTAATTAGATTAATGAGATCAATATAATTAGTAGGGCTATATTACCCTAGTTAGACTTCGGCACTCTCTGCCCCCCTCCCTGCACCCCCCCACCAGCTCAAAATGGTTTACAGCCCTCAAACATTATAATAGCACATGGAGTACCGACGCAGTAACATATCAATTTCCCCATGAATACACCATTAAGAGAAGGAGTTTGTAGGACACTCAAGAGACACATAAAATGTTACCCTACCAGGGAAAAATCTGATAATATAGACTGAAAAATATCCCTACTGTCAAAAAACAATATTTACTTCACGTTAATCCCAAGTTTAAGTCTGGTCATGATTATACAAAAATGAATTTAACAAACAGGTTCTGGAGTGGACCTAATGAATAAAACAGACTTATTGTGACTTTAGTTACAAACCCTGCAGAACTTAAGCTTCAAACACCCACTAAATCACAGGCGTGACTGAACCGCTGAGCCATCCATTGACCACGTGGCAGATGGCAAGCTCCATAAACGTCCCTTAACCTCTAGGAACTATGGGTGAATTAGGTCTCAATCAACAAGAAGACGAATAACCAGGCTAATTGGTGTTCTCGGTCCGGGGAAGAGACTGCTCGGCTCAGCCTCTATGATTTGTTCTTTTCAATGATACCATCAAATCTCCTTAATTATGACAAACTAAGACTTCTCTTTACGGTGAAACTGATGAAGGTGATCGTTCACTAGAGCAGCCTTGTTCACATGATGTTCACAGCTGCTAATTTGTTAATCCTCTACCCTATGGTCAAATAATTATGTTTACAGCCCTGCTGGCTGCCTTTTAGTTTGGTCTTTGTGTGGAAACCATGATGGTTAAAAAATTCCAAAATTGTAGCACTGAAATTGACAGAAACTACGGGAAAATAACCAAATGTTCATCAATCCAAAGATTTGCCTAGTTTTAGAATTGTAATCAAAAATTACAGGACTTAAAAAGGAGAAAGCAAGGAAAGGAAAGAGAGGAAGAGAGATAAAAAAGTCTTGCAATTGATTTGGACAGGCTAGAGTTGAACTTAAACCAAGCCTGAACGTGGCCCCTGCAAAGATCTCATAGAAGGATGTCCCCACTCTCTGTAATCACGCTTCCCTGACTTCTTGGATTCCCATTGCCCTGAAGGCAAAATCTCTTCATCTTTGTGGCCTAATTTGTACTTTAGCAAATATTGACATCTCTTTCAAAGAGAATGCAAAGAAATCTGGTGTTCATCTGATTTTTGTTTTCATCTTTCTGTTCTCAAGCATAAATTAAGATATTCTGCTAAATGTTAGCTTCTGTAGCCTAATTACACTGAATATACTGTAGTTGATAGTGTTTACACACTGCAAACTACTTAGCATTTTATATATAGTAGGAAAGATGTGTTTAAATATGTTTGCATGGCTTGTACTTGTATATCTCTAAAATAGACTTGAGTAATTATCAAGCATTGCCATCACCATGCTTTTTTGAGTTATAATTAAAATGTATCTTTTTTATTATACTTTCAATTTTTGCTCTAGAAAAATGTTGAATTGTAACTGCACGTTCAAGATTAAATTAATGTGCTCCTTCAAAAAGCAATCTGAGCCATCTTTTACCTATAAATATCATAATTTGGTAGTGGTATGTGTGGAAGAGAATTTGTATAAATATTTAAATAAGTGCCTTGAAAACGTTAAACACGCCTCCTAAATTTAAGATTTGAATGGCGCATATTCCGTCAGGAATGGTGACGAACATATCAATGTACATTTATCCTTGGCTGGCAATCCTAAATTTGAGTGGCCAGATTCTCCTCTTAACCCCTTTCTACACTTGGAAGTGAAACTACATCCTTGCGAAATTACATTCCTGTTCATTTCTTTTTCAAGAAATTCATTTAAAATTTCATTTGGTTTCTTAGACTGACCCACAAGATTTTGTTATTGCAGGACTGTATCTCGAAGGTGTTCAGAAAGAGGTATGACTGAGCTAGAATATGGTTCCTAGTTACCAACTGGAAAGAACATAATAAATATAGGATTTATTGATCATTTTATCCTTGGGAACCAAAAAAATTGATGTCAGATAGAACTTTGTTCCTCAGACCCATGATTCCCTAAACTGGGAATAAGGTTTAGACAAAATATCATCAGAATATGCAAAACTAGTGATTTGGACCCAAGATAGGGCATTTGGACATGTAATACACTGCATTAGAAGGGAATGCACTGGGGGACTAAGAATATAAGCTTAGTGTTGAACACAAGCTCTGGTCAAATTGGTGACTCTGGAAACTCCTTAATCTCCCCATCCACAATTTCCTCACCTGCATATGGAGACTAATGATGGTCTCCAAATATCAGCGAGAGGATCAAATGTGTTGTTGAAGAAATTAAATGATCTTATGTGTATAATACAGTCACAGCATGGTGTCTTGTTCATAATAGATGGTCATTAAATATTAGCTATAATGACTACACTTGGTTTGCTTTAGTTTTCACAATGACCCTTACCTAGGGGAACTAGAAGAGGGGAAAAGGGCTATTGTTTACTAATCCCCGGAGAGGAACATCACAGTTCAATCCTTAATGCTCTCAGATCAAGGTGGAAAAGAGGCCAACTGCCATCATTGAGGAAAAATAGCAAAGACTCTTCTGGCTCCTGAAAGGAAAAGCGCATTGAGATAAGACCAGGAGAATCCCAGCTCTGGGATTTCCATTCAGATTCCTGAGATTGAAACCAACGTGCTAGTGATGCTGGGCATGAGTGTACTTGTTCGTCAAGGGACAACTCTTCGATACGTGAGTGTCCCTCACATGCCTGGACCCAGGGGTCAGCAGTCAACGAGCAGACAAAAAGCCCTGCTCTCATTGAACTTACACTCTGATTAATGAACCTCTCTCTCAAATGGGAACAGTAATATTTCCTTCCTCATCTGATTGTTATAATAGTTCAATAAGGCAATGCCTGCAAAACACTTCATACTGTGCCTCTCTTTTTTAAGTCACGTAAGAATAATCAGCAGTTACTTCTAAAGTGATCATTTTTATCATGATAATTCTTACTGTTAAGCAATAGCTCGGGAACCCACAGTAACTTACCCGCTGTCTCCTTCCCTGGCCCTACGGCGTTGAGCTTTGCATTATATTCCTTCAGCAGTGCAAGAAAGTAAGATTAAATAGGTCCCTAACAGGAACAATGAGATACACAAATAGCCCAGTATTGACCTAGATTCTGTCGTATTTATCTGCACACTGAGATGACTCCTCTCACATTCCAAGATAAAGATAAACATGTATCTGGAAACTCTTCAAGATACAAATGTGGGCCATATACCAGAAATGACATCAACTCCCAAATTAATGTGTGTGGGCTTGATGTGAAATTATAATTAACAATGTTTATAGCTTTAATTTTGACATAATGATGTGAAATTAGAATATTATGATCTGAAGTTAGGAACCAAGAAATTTTTAGTGTCTGTTTTTTGATGACTCTATTTAAGGTATCTTAGATTTTTTTTTAAGCACATACTACTGAATACCTTTCCACAGAAATAGATTTCATTTTATTTCCTATCATTTTTATATGGATTTTTAAAATATTGTTAAAAAGTGATGTTCAAGATGGTCTCTTTTTTAAGGAAAGTTAAATGAATTTCAGATTTTCAAGGCACATACTGAGGTTTTGAATTGAGAATGAGCCCGACTGAAAAAGCAGTCCCCATTTTAATTTATTCAAACAGTATCGCTAAACCTTTAATAAACCACATAGGAATTAGTCTGGCCACTTCAAAGATGGCAACAAATATCATTAACAAATGTAAAACAGCCAACCATCTAAAAAATAACTGCATGGGAATTCAATTACAGGAAAAAGTGGGTCAGGGGAATAGCCACATTTCCGACTTTATTTGTGTTCTCATGACCAGGCCAACTGGAGACAGTGAAGAAATTGTTCTTTTTTTTGCTCAAGATATTAACTGGGAGGGAAATTTATCTGAAGTCCAAGGGTTCTGATCATGCAGAAGATTCTAGGGTCCTCAAAAATCTCACTAGGAGTTGGTCACGCTGAGACAGTAGCTTTCACACTGGAATATCATGGGGTGAAGGATGATTCGGACAGAGAGCTCTGGCCCCACAGAGACCTGCCCTCATTGCTGGTGACCCAGCAGGCAGGTTTGACTTATGGGAACAAATGTTTCCAACCATGAAAACCCAGGAGTTGACTATTCTTCATCACAAGTGTTTAAAGCACTGGTTTACAATTACAGAATTTTAAATAAGCTTCTCAAAACTCCTTCCTTGGGGAAATTCCCATTTAAAAATACCTACAACTACAGAAAGGTGAACATAATCCTGAAACGTAGTATTTTAGACATCTGCTCACCACCAATGATGTGACTGTCAGACAAAGGGTGGGGCCCCAAAGCCAGGCCAGTCCCTTGCTCCTGCCCTCAAGGACAGTCTCACAAGGGGTCCCACAGAGCCTTTGAGAAACCAGCCAAAGGCTGGGGTGTTTCAGATGAGGGGGAGCCCAGTGTAGACAGGGACGATGCCGAAGTAATTGCCCTTTGTAAACTCTGCCTGGAGAGCTTTTTCTCAAAGAAAAATCACAGAGAAGCCCACTTTCAGGAGCATCACATTTGACTTGCAGTTTGTTACTGAACTTTTGAAGAGACAGGAATTGGCTGATGGCTGGACCCTGGGTGCAATCAGTGAACGCCTCCTTTAGCAGTGGTAAGATTCTAACAGGAGGAGAACTGTTTCCACACTACCTTCCTGCTGGCTCTGAGTCTGTGTGGGAGATAAGGAGGGTGGAAGTCTCAAAAGAAAGAATGGGGCCAGAGCAGAGGGGGTCTGGCAGCCTTGGCTCTGCCCCCTGGAAGTACCTGCTGACTTTGATGCCAAGAGAGCTCCCATTTTGCCATTTACCAGCCCTCATATGGCCAAGCGTCCCACCTGAAATGACCTTCCTAGCCCTATCCCATTCTCTGTCCCTGCTTAACCATGTGGCTATGTGTCCTGGCCAGTTAGGAATCTTTGTGTTGATTCTGGGAAGTTGGTAGGCGCTGAGGAACCTCACAGATAGATGGATAGATCTGACAAAAGTGAGAGTATTTTTGTTGGTATTTTACTCTATTTTAGACTATATTATCCCCAAAGGAAAGTCAGTAGATGTAAGGAAAATGTCAGCAGAAAGATGGAATTCTATTTTTTTACACATATATAAATGAAGTTTTCTTACAGAATGTGCCTCCCCTTGTTTTATAGGTATTGAAGACTCACTAGCACAGCTAATTCATGGTAAAAATAAATCACATAAACAGTGCTCAGTTAAAAGCCAGGCACCAGGAGAGCACCTGAAACCACTGCACATCAACATCCACTGCTTTGCATTGCTATGAAGAGCCCTGTTCAACATATTTTTGGATGATACTTTAGATAGAATGAAATCAACAAGCTGCAGACCTCAGGGTACAAATCAGAAGTATCTCTTCCTCTAGGGGCAATTGCACTGACCCACTCACTCACCTGGCGTTGTCCACTTGAGCCGAGGTTAAACAAATAGACAGGGGTTCTACCCAAGGGTGCACACAAACAGGAGAAAGAACTGGGAACAGAGATTTCAAATGCATTCAGGTAAGCAGGTTCCTTTTCACCTCGGAGAGTTTCAGCATCCTCTCAAAAACTACTGTAAGGGGTGAGGGGGAAGATTGCTTTTTGTATCACTGCAGTTTCCAGAAAACATTAACTTCATAAAGCACAGATTCCAGCTTTTGGATGTTTTGACAATCTCAGTAGAGGTACAGATCAAGGATTTCCCTACTGGAAATTTGCAAGTGAGGCTCTAAGCTTTTTCTTTCAGAAGAGATGAGGGAAACGGCACAGTAAAATTCCTTCCAAAAGAAAACAAGAGGTAACTGTACTGAAAACAGGGCTCATTTGAGTTTCTGAGAATTAGTGAACGATTTTTCTAGGTATTATTTCTGAAATATTCTTCCTCTCCCCTCCCCCATCTCATGCATGTATTTATATGTATCTTTTTCTCTCGATCTTTTTGGTTCTGTTTATACTGCAGCTTCACATGTAAAGCCAAGTCTTGTTTATTTCCTGCAATGCAGCTATCCCCAAATCGTCAGCCTATTTGGAGGGTTTTTTTGTTTTTGTTTTTTGTTTTATTTTAATTTGGAAAGCATCCTGTTCTGTAGTATTTCAAATTTAGAATTCCATTTAGCTGCAACATGAAAACAAAGAGATAAAGTGCAGTCTTGTGTGTTTCAAGTTCGGATGAATCTCAGCCACATTCCATAGATTATTTTGATTTAGTTTTAACAAAATACCACATTAAATCACTCTAATGAGCTGTTTCTCTTCCCCTCTCAGTACAAGGTCATTAGGTACAAGACAGCATCTTTCTGCACTGTCTTCACTGTTTCATGTGCTACATGTCAAAAAAGGCTTTGATGGTCTTCCATTGCGGAGACTAGGACACAACTGTTCCTCAAGGAAGGGGTTTGTACCATAGCAGGGAAGCGATTTGTCATGCTTCCCCAGGACTGGTCCCGGGCCCTTCACGAACATGTCGGGTCTTGGGAGGAAGGCTCACCAACCCTTCTCTGTCACTTGCTCAGAAATCAGCTGTCTCATAGATTCCACTACAACACCATCTCTTTTCCAGGTTATGCTTTCTTGGGATGAAAAGAAAAGCCTGAAATTAGCGTACGCATTTAAAATATCTGTCACTAAATGAATTGTGCTTTTTTTTTAGGGTAACAGCTGTCTTTTTAATTAATGAGAGTCGCAGATACATGATGCTCACAAAATACTGCACCACACATTCTGTTCAGCCCTGGCAGGCCCGGCCTTCCCTTCCATTTTTCGACGGAATAGACAGCAAGGTGAGAGCAAGCAGGTAGCTGAACGTGACTGGCTTAAAGCTGCGTGTGAGATGCTAATTATAGAGGAACAGCTCCTGTTCCGGCTTCCAATTAGGGGTCTGAACAACCTCGTCAGTACTTTCCGCGGTTGTTAGCGTGTCTAATTATTTATCTCCCAGTGGAATTTTTGTGAAAGCTGGTATTCAGGTGACCAGTGCAGTGGGTGGGTTCCCATCCAACGCTAGATGGAGTGAAACAGGCCTGACGGTGATTCTCTGGACGATGTGGAGTCTGGGTTGATGGTCAGCAAAGTTTTCCCAGATGGCAGGGCAAGCCCCACAGAGGCCACCCTTGGTGGAAGGAGGGCCACGTCTCCCATCCAGCAATCGCACAAGCCCTGGCTCTCCTCCAGCCCCCTTCCTGAAAGGGGAGGAATCAACCACCACTCCCTCAAAAGTACCAGGAAAGAATGTTTGCCCTCACTGCAGGCGTGGTTTTAGGAGAAATGTGCACATTAGTACTAACCAAACCTAAGCAAACGTAGCCGCTGCTTTTCTGGTCATCTATCATCTTCTATCTATTTTCTCATCAAAGTCTAAAGACCTAAACCATGAATTATTGAGAATAAAGCTGGCAATGATTCACATTATCAAACAATGTTTTATTGCTGGTTGGTAAGTCTTTACAGTCATATCAGTATAATTCTTACTTAAGAAATATATACTGTAAGTATATATTATATACTGTGTATATATGGTATATTTATACATAGTATAAAATATATTTATGTATATTTTTTAATTTTGTGGCTACTCTTTCTTAACCAACTAACATTTGTGTGCACTGGGGTGTTGGTGAATGGAAGACATATGCGCCACCCTTGATTACATCTTGGAGGCATTTCTACCAAAATCAAAGATAGGCTTCTGCCCAGCGAGACTGTGTAGGGAAATTCACTAACGCACAAGGTGCTGAGTAACTGTGTGGAGATGGGTTTGTGGGGGAACTTGTTTTAGCCTGACTTCCCACGTCCACCTGAGGTTCGACAGAGACCTTCGAGATCAAGACAATCAACCTGAGCACAGCAGCAGAAAACGTCAGCATGCTTTCTGCCTGCACAGCTTCCACAATGCTTTGCTGTGTTTGCCATCTGATCCTTAGGACGAGCCTGGGAGAAGGGCAGGAAAGTTGCTGCCTCTCTGATGACATAGATGAGGGGAAGTTGGCACAGAAAACGTTTGAGGTTGAACAAAGCCTGTGGTCATAAAGGAATAGGGAATGGAAAGGACCCAACACAGATCCCCGGGGGGGGGGGGGTTTGGTATAACACACGGCGTCTGCACAGGGCTGCCCTTCAAGAACCTTGGCCTCAGCTTTCCCTCTGAGAATTCAACATGCAATCAGCACAGCACAATCACAGCCTAACAAAACAAAACCCCATCAGTGAGATAGATCTCTCTCATGTCTGGCAAGAATTAATAGCACCCTTATAAACACACTGCTGCGGTGGAGGGAGAGAAACCTAGGTATAAGAAGTAGGTCCAAACTGGAAGCACGGTGAGGAGAGTTATATAGGCAGAGTTTTGCACAACTCAGCTAAGTACTGATCTGGGAAGTGGGCCCCTGTCTTTTGGACTCAGTGTCCACTCTGAATAAGGGGTGCACGGTATTATGTAGCTGGGCATTGGAATAATCAAACTCGGTGCTCTTGCTCTGATGGCCCATTCCCCAGGTACCCTTCTGATTGTTTGACTTCCCAAGTAGCCTGCCTACGGGGAGAGAATGTGTCGGTCAGGATGAAGCGAACATCTGGTCTACCTGACAGTTCTATTACTCACTGTAAATTAATGCACTGGCTGGCTGGTCTCCTCCGTCCGTCTCCGGTGAGATGTGTTCACCTGTGTCAGCGTCCTTGAACTCTGGGACCCTGAAAAATCTGAGCCTGCACATTGGAGGTCCTGACCTGAGCCAGGTTGGAGGACCACTCTGTAAAGTTTCTGAAGGTCTCAGTTAAATTAAAATATCCTCCTTGAGGATCAACACCTAAACAATTATTTCTTCGATCAAAAATTGACCCTAAAGTTTTGACACAGTGTGATGTAATCCAGAGACACCAGGTCAGCCTCGAGCTAAGTTAGAGGCCTGTCAGGAATTAATAGTTGATACCCTGGACAAGATGATAGGGCAGGACTAGGTGACCACCGAGCCCTGGGGCCTTAAGCTGCCACGTCCAGGCAGGAAGTGGGCTGGGGCATTTTTAATAATGAGAAATGATCTTATAAGTGTTGAGGGATTAAGAATCAATGTAAGGGAGACCCCTTGAAAGAACTTTGAAAAAGCTACAGAGCTTTTTCCCAATTGACATTTTCTCATACAATACGGTGACAATACGACAATAACGAACTTGTCATAAAAGAGCAGCACAGACCTTAGACTGTTTCTCTCTGATGAAGCCACCATTTATATAAGAAGAGAAGAGCAGGATTACTTGTGGTCCCAGGTAGCAGCCCTTGTAGGTCACTCGGTGTCTCAGTGTCGTATTACAAACCACAGCCCAAGACGTGGGTGCAGTGGACACACAACACCAATCACATGAAAAGTGCATATTGAAAGTCTAACGGGAGCAGGTTTTTGCAGGTCTCTAACGACTTTGATTCAGAGTGGATTTGCAGCAGGGCCACTCGGATGTGGCAGTGCCAGGCCAGCACCCCAGGGGGCACAGTTCAAGGGCACCCTGATGCAAAAGGCAGCCCTTGGAAACGTGCAAAATGGTGGCCCTGGGCTGAAGAATGTTCAGCATACACCTTCCCCATGAACATCTTCTTGAATTACAGAGTAAAACCCACAGGCATGGAAATAAAGGCAATAATGCAGCCTTCCATTCTCACGGCTCCATTTCCCATTTTCACATCCATTACCTCCCCTGGATGGAGTCATCCTTATTCTGACAAATCTCAGAAAAATTGCAAACGTGGTTCTCTCTGGCTGCTGGGTGGCTAGTTCCCTGTGCTATTTAGTTTACCGCAACTGGGTTACACATTCCGAATTGCATACATTTTCTTCATCAGGAGTAACTCAGGTGAATGATGGCTGCCCATCAGTTTCAGAGACGTGAGGACCGGTAGGGTGCTGGCCGCATCTCTGCATCGTTCAGACAGTTGTCTGTTTGGGAGAGCTGAAGTAAATCACAGCCGAAGATAATAGCACTGCAGGGACAGTGCCTGGGGGAGGAGAAAAGAATAATACCTGGGCCATTTCATGTGCTATTTTCAGGAATAGAATATTTGGAAATTTCAAAGACATTTGATAATTCTAAACACCTCGTTAAATTACCCTGCTCACTCCGAAAGAGAAAAGCTTCCAAATCTGCATTCATATTGCTGAGGGGGGAAAAGCATTAGGAATAACTCCTGCACAGATTTTTGGCAAGCATCAGGGCCCTTTTTTTCTAAAGACATTCTCTCTATTGCCTGCTGCTTGCTGCTTCATAACACTTGACAAATTCACAGTTCTTAAAAGCCCCCATAAATGTTTTGTAAATTGCTCCATTTTATCAGGGAGTTCTCAGAGCCTGGTCCCTGATATTCACCCTGTTTTCATTCCCCATTCCTTGTTTATCTTTATTTTGATGCCTTTTCCAACATCAAAAGGCTGTCATTATTAGTATCAGCGATCTCATTATTATTATCATGACGTTAGCCGCGGAAAAGATCTGCCATCTGCAAAGCTGGAAATTCCCACAGTCTTTAAGAGCCTCCTCTCCTCCTGACAAGCTCATAAAAATAAATAAATAAAGCCATCCCAAGAAACATTTGAAGACATCTTAAGTTCTTACGTGGCTTCAGGAAAGATACACATGCCCAGCTCCACTTCGCCTAAGAATGCTTAAGCTAAACAGGAGCCAGAACGTGACTCCACCAGCAATACTGAGAAATCCTTCCTAGCATTCCATTTAGACAGGAGGAGTAATTGAAGGGCGTGTGGCTAGGAGACGGTGGAGGAGGGAAACAGGAGAGCGTGTGATGGAATACGGCTGAGAGGGGACCAGGGGATGGGGTGGAGCGGGGAAGTTAGAAAAATTGCACTGGAGACCTAAATTATAGACCTGTTTGGAATATGAATCCCCGCAGCTGCAAGAAGGAGGCCAGCCGATTGAAACTTGTTTGGAATACTTTCCTGGACAAGTTCTATTAAAAATGAGATAGTGTACCCTAAACATCGGATCATGTGTTCAAGCATTTTGTCAGTCCTCCAGCTCCTGACTCATTCCCAAAAGCACAATCTACTGGACATTATACCGGGGCTGTAAGAAGCAGCCAGCACATGTTTCCATCACTCAGAATTGCTACCTTTTTAAACACCAGCATGTAAATGAAATATTTTCCCCAGGCAAGCCCACCCTGGGCAGGTACCAAGCACACGTTGACATGATGCAGTGGGAGTTCACGTTAATGGTGTTCATCCATCCCCCGCCCCACCACCCCATAAGGCAGTCACATGAGAGAGAACTTAATACCAAGGAGAAGCTGGGTCGGTCCCAACAGCATCCATATTAAAAGAAAAAGAAATCCAACCAGGAGTCAATTTTTCTTGAACAGCTGTTTGTCGCTGTTTAATTTCTACCCTGCAAGTCCACTTTTCAGAGATCATCTCATAATTGCAACCGTGCATGAGCTCTGCAGAAATACATAAATAACATTCCCTCTTCTCCAATCCTGCAGCCAGTAGTCACGGTGATCACTGAGATATTTCACAGTACTTCTGAGAGGGCCTAGACTTTTGGGGGGCTCATGGGGAGTGTCAGGAGATATTCTTCCCCAAATGACACAAAGCGGGGCCCTCGGCTTCTAGCCAATCCACTCATCTTGGTGCCGCCCGGGGAAATCTTGGAGCTGTTCTCCGAATTCCTCATTCATTTCCGGGATGGCCCCATCTGACGCGGGTGGCGTTAGCATTAAATCACAGTCGGGAGGCTAAATCACACCCGGAGAGGGAGCGAAACCGCCTGGTGGGACAGAGTGGCTTCCTGAGCTCCGAGGTGAGGAAGACTGGGATGTGGAGAGCAGTACGACAGGGCGGGAGGCAGTTACTAAGGAAAACAGGTGCCTGCTGGCTACGGGGACTCCCCAGCCAGCATGGCAGGGGCTCTGTTGACATTGAAGGGCAGCTGAAATATACTCGTGGCCAAAGTCATTTCCTCCCCGATCCCCTCCATCTTTAATTAATTTCAGGACATCTTCGGACTTGGAAGGATATGTGGGTGGAGATAACGCAACACCGAGGGCTGCTTTGTCTGATCTGTCTACCATCCCCCCTCTTCCGGTCAAATCGAAGGGACCCTGGAGAAGGGGATGTAGGAGAAGGGATTTTTAACAACTAAGAATAAGGGGGAGCATTCAGAGTTGGAGGGTTGATGACACCAGGTTCTAGAAAATGGGATGTAGCCAAAGAAAATAAAAGATCATCAGGAAGGTGGGATGGAAGGTGATTAGATGCACATCTAACCTATTTTGCAGGTGGCCTTAGAATTGACCTCTGGTCCACCTACACAGAACACACACATACACACGCGCGAGTGTAGGTGTGTGCATGGAGGTGAGCCCCTTGTCCGGAGGCTTTACTCTTTAAGGCCATCTCTCCCGGAAGTTGTCCCTCCTCCCCCCCACCCCCTCCCGCCAGGACCCTTGCCCTCTGGCTGTCAGAGAGCTCTCATGAGGGAGGCAGCATCATGGCAGGGCCCGGAGCGATGATCACAAAGCTTCTTGCTGTCACTGGACCTGGTTCATATCCTGTGCAGGTCCCTGAGACACTCCACAGAGTTATTACTCGGTTGTAAATCCAGGAGTTTAACATTTATAAAGCACAGGGAACTGCTAAAACCAAATGCGGTTTCCGAAACTGACACTGATGAAACTGTTTGGAAACGGCCTCATTTCCCGATAAGTCATCAGAGGGTGGGTTTCCCACAGCCTGAAGGGGCCAGCTTCCTCTCTGCAGGGCTGTTGGTCTCTGTAGGCCAGCAAGTCCCAGATGGAAGGACAGCCAGGAGCCCACTGAGCATTGTTTGAAACTCAATTACCACCTGCAGTGGCTTGAATGGCGGCCCCCAAAGAGATACGTCCACGTCCTCACCCCCAGACAGATAAATGTGGAAAAGGGCCCTCATTTGGAAAAAGGAGTTATTCCCCAACTCCTCCTCTCCCAAACCCCCCAAAACCATTAATCTCCTTTCTGTCTCTATGAATTTATCCGTTCTGGGTATTTCATATAAATAGAATCATACGTGACTTTTTATGTCTGGCTTCTTTCACTTAGAATTATGTTCTCAAGGTTCATCCGCACTGCAGCTTGTCTCAGCGGTTCAGTTCTTCCTATGGCTGAATAATATTCCACTGTATGGGGAAAGCACATTTTGTTCAGCTATCATGTGTTGTTGAAGGATATTTGGGTTATCCACTTGTTGACGACCATGCCACTGTTTGGCTAGTTGGGACAGTGCTGCTATGACCACGCACATGTGTTTCTCTGTTTGAGTCCCTGTGTTCAATCCTTAGAATATATACCTAGGAGTGGAATTGCTGGTCATATGGTACTTCCATGCTTAACTTGTTGGGGACTCATCAAATGGATTTCCGCAGTGGCTGCACCATCTTTCATTCCCACCAGCAAAGCATAAGGATTCCAAATTTTCCACATCCTGGCCAATACTTGTTATTTCTGTTTATTATTGTTGTCACCCTTGTGAGTATGACGTAGAATTTCATTGTGGCTGTGATTTGCATTTCTCTAATGACTAATCATGTTGAGCATCTATACATGTCCTTGCTGACAACCTGTATTTCTTCTTTGGAGGAATGATATCTGGAGCCCTTTTGGTTTTGGGGATTATTTATTTATTTTTTTTGTAGCTTGTCTTTTTTCTGCCCCTCATATATGTAGGGTTCTTTCCTAAACCAACTTCTTTCTCTGATTTTGCAGTTAGATTCAAATTTTATCTTCTAACTCTGAACTTTCACTCCATATTTGACTTATTATTTTCAAATAATTATTACATATTTCCCCAGGACATCCTAAAGCAGCATAAACTCACAGGCCTTAGAGCACATTCACCACATGCCCTGCAAACCTGTTGTTCTAATTTCCCTGTTTCTTATAACACCACCAAACCCTCCCAGACTCCAAAGTTTAATGCAGGAGAATCATCTCTGACTGTAGGCTTTGCCCCCTACAAGGAGTCAGGATTCAAATTCTCTGCCCTAACTTGAGTTCATTCCTTTCTCTCCCATTATTTCTTTTGCAGACACCTCAACTCAGATCCTCACGGTTATTGGAAAATTACAGAGCCTTCCTCTTGGCTGTGGCGGGTTGTTGTAATTACAGCCTCAGTGACACCTGTCTCCCCGTGTCTGTCCACAGATTTTGCCATGTAGTTGGCGCTGTTCTCAGCAAGATTTGGGGTCTACCTCCCTGCCCCGTAGGTTAGAGGCTGGCTCTCTGACTTGGTCTGATGAACACGGTGAGCAGCAGTGATGTTTTCAGAGCTGAGTTCAGAACAATTTCCACTCTCACCATTGAAAACACACCCCAGAGACTGCATGCAAAGCAGGCCGTCTGGTTACTGGAGGATGAGACACCACATGGAGGAGAAGAGAGGCACCAGCTGGGACCCACCTCTAACCATGGAGTGGGGTATCCTGTACCCTCCAGCCCAAGTTGCCAGGAGGAGATTGCAGTCACGACCCCTCACAACATGCAGCTCACACCGCCAAAGCCAGAAGGAAAATCTCTCTGTCCCACCTGCTCAGATAGAGCCTGGTACGATGGAATCTAGTCAAGGGAATGACATCCCTTCAGCTCAGCCATACTGTCTTGGCTGGAACCAAGTCACAGCTATCACCACACTCCAGATTGGCGTTGTACAAGAGCATGCCACCTTGGGCATCACCTCAGGGTGAGCCGGCCACAGGCAGGAATGGACTAAATAGTAATGATTGCTGCAGTGTTAATAAAATTGATAAGTATTTGGGGTGAGTATCAAGAAAACATAAATCATGAGAATGAACTTCAGTGTACAAAATCATAGATCATTCAACCATGTCAAACTCCATTCCAAATCACTAATTCTCCAAATGATGGTCCAGAGCTACGACAGTATGCACACTCTGACCTGGTAATCCCACTCTGAGACATTTGTACTAAGTTAACAATTCAACAGAAGAACTGCTTCCCTAAATGAAAAGCTTTCAGCCTACTGAGCGGGTCCAGATGCACTCTTCTTTCCATGACCCCAGCAAGGATTGGCCATCCTGCTTGCAGGGTGTTGCCTCAGAGCCTGTGGCAATATCAGGCCTGCTTCAGGGAGGAGCTGGGGCCTAGGTTAGCCTTGAAAATGGGAAAATTGTGTAGAGAGGAGAGGAATAGTCGTCTAGGTCAGAAAATCTAACATCTTTTAGGCATGTTCAAAAATAAGGGCATAGATACTCTGGCTACAGTAGAGGGTGCATGAGAGCAAAAATTAGCTAGGTTATGTAATCCGTGCATCTCAGACTCCTGCATGTCCGGGATTTATATTTCCTTTTACGTTATAAATAACAATGATTAAATCACCATACCTGATACCAAGGTAAGGCAGACTTTCTAGGCTTGTTCTTCTGGTGCCTCTGGGAACCCACTGCAGTGTTTCTGTATTCTGTGAATCGTGCTCACGGGCTACACTGTCCATCCCCCTAGACCGCTGCGATTCTTCTGGACTTTGGAAGAACTGGTGCAGCCTCTAGGATAAGAACCAGCAGAAACACAACTCCATCCGTCATAAAAACAACATAATACAATATCATATCAAGCAGTATAATTCCTTGATTTTTTTCAAACTCCTTTACTTAAAAAGCAGAAACTTTATGTAACCAAAAGACTCCCTAAAATATTTTCACCAAAACAAAGATGTAGAAACAGAAATGCTATCAGCAGCATTTACTTAGCCAGCTTTTTTTTTTTAACTATTAGACATCAGGGCTTAAAAAATATTAGAGCTCACTGTCAATTCAGGTAATATTGGGCTGAAGTCAGTATAAGTCAGGGCAAAACGTAACCCTTGAATTCTAAGCAAAGAGCTTTGAACATTATCTCACAAGCAAGAGAGAGCCTTTGAAAACTTAATAAGGGCATGATATGATGAAGGCATTAAATGAAGATTAATCTGGCCACGGTATGTGGAATGCACTGAGAATCTGTAACTACGGGCCTGATTGCAGATAGTGGAGGTGGATTTAATGTTTGAGACACTGATAAAGAAGAATTAGTGTGAATTGAAGTTATTTGCCTGTCGGGAGAAAGAGAGAAGGAGATGCTAAGATTAATTCAAGGTGTTGAACAAGGGCAATGGGTAAAGAAGGATGTATCCAACACACTTGAGGTCTGGGCAAGTCGTAAGGCCCGGCCATGAGGAAGGAAGAAACAAGGAGTCAGCCTTTCCATGGGTTGAATTTTTGGGTGACTCAGATCTCTGTGAAAATGTCCAATGTGTAGTTATAGGGGGTGGTCAACACATGGGCTTCCATATAATTCGGGATGTGGTGACACACTCCAAGCCTTGCTTGCCATAGGCGCTCAATACATGTTTTGGGGTGAAAGACTGAGATGAATTATCTCTGGTGGAAAGACATGAAGATAAATACATTAAACATCACATGTGGCGAGGCAACGTCCACTGTTCTTCAAACAGCCTCATATCCACTCAGTCCGTAATACACCCCCAAAAACCTCAAGAGCTCTGCTCAAGAACATCAGTGGTACACAAACTGGGAAAGAGAAAATAATGACCCTCCTTCCTTTGGTACCCAGTTAGAAATGTGTCATTAAAGGGCACAAATAAACAAAGATTCAGGGAAAAAGATGTCCTGGTAAAAGGACTTAAAATAGGAAAGCTAAATTCAGACAAGTCCCTGCAAGATTGATTCTCGATAGTCGCTTATGTGATAGTCTGAAGGCTTAAATATCTGTGTTCTCAATTTCTCTTCTGATCCCACTGGCTGGGCTGGGAGCATTTTCAAATACTACATGAGTAGAAACATCCTTGAGTAAGAATTAATTTAGACTTGAATTAATAGGTAGGTGAAGATTCAAAATAATGTTGATTTGTGGGCAGAATCTCAAGATGTTAAAATGTATTAAACGCTCACGTGGTCATTTGAAATCAACCTTCAGTCACACAAAGGGCTCCAGAAAACCTTCTCATGCATGCTTTTATCCCAGCCTGCACTTTTATTTTTCTCATACAAGTATTTATTCATCCATCTCTTCTTTCATGCAATCAGTAAGCAATTCTTAAACAACTATGTTAGGAAAAGTCCTGAGATGCTAACAGGGAAAGAAAAAGACGGCCTGGCGTGCGGTCTCAGTGGACCACCTAGAAGACCTAGCACAGTCCTACATGGCTAAGTCCACTCCCTTTCTTCATGGAAATAGAAGCAGATGATAATCTCCTAAAATTATTTCATCAAAATGCAGTTTCTAACAGAGTTGGATTAAACTTGGGAAATGTTCCATCGAAGACAGTCCAATCTTCTTGTGCCATAAATTGACGCAAAGGATGTTTAATTATCTATTTATTATACTCAGCTCCCGAAAGTTAGAGAGAGAATGAAAGTGAGGGAGTGTCTTAGAGAAACATATACAGATCAACCAACAATATCCCAGAGGTGATGTGTTTAAAGAGCTGCTAGGTCTGTATTTAAAAAAAAAGAAAGAAAAATAAATCCATCCCTGCAACAACCCCAGGCTGCCCAGTTTCTACACCAGAAGGGCCCTGACGTGCTCCTCAAGCTGTGTGCTGGGGAAGCGGGCAGAAGCTGAGTTGCCCTGAGGCCAATGGCTCCTTGGAGAGCAAATTCTGTCCATTTCATCTGGTCACTTTGGATGTCAGTGAGTCGTGATGATATATACATAACCACGTGCTGTCCTTAACCAGGTATCATTCTACCCCTGTTGCTCAAATAAATCTAAATGGTGCCTTAAAGGCAGGGCGACACGGCCGCAGTAACACTGACCGAGGACCCGGCTATTAAGCTGTCCAAGACTCCAGAATCTGTGAAAAGTTTGACAGCACAGGGACAAACACGTATTAGCAACACTGCTTAATCCACGTTTCAAGGGAAGAATTTGAAACCACACTTTCACAACAGGCAGGCTGGGTTCACTGGAAGGATACTGTCATACAGAACCACCAAGCCCACACCCCGAGGTGTGCCCCTGCCCTTTGTCGGTTCACAAAGCTCCCTCAGGCAAAGCGTATCTTGTAAGACAGAAGGTACACAGCTCTGAGAGGAAGAAAAGAAAAAGTAAAAAAAATAATAAAGCACTTTTTCAAAGGAGTGATCAGATTAAGCCCCTTGGTCTTCATTCCTGGTGAAGCTCCATTTCCTGGGAAAACTCGTTGATCTCAGACTATGGAAATGTCTGCTTATGCCTGAAGGTCCAAGGCAGTCAGAAGGCAGGGTCTGCACCCCGGCACGCCTGTGACCTATGCACACACACTCTCGCCTCTGTTCACACACAGGCTGTGCTGCTCCTGCACCAAAAGTACAAAGAAAGAAAGATGCAAGATGTAGTCTTTGTGCAGCCTAAACTCCAAGGACATGATGAGTCTTTGTAAAGGTGTAAAGCGTCAAGTCATCAATAGCGTATGATATCTTCCTTTAACTTACTTCTTTTTGCCTCCAAGCCAACATTTTACAGCTCTGGCTTTTTTCAAGTTTCTCTTTGGCACAAAGTTTGGCATAACCTATTCCTAATGGGCGTTTCCAAAAGGACGGGCAGGGTCTCTCCAGTTGGTAACACAGACTATATTTCTCCGTTTTCTGGATGCAGTTCTGCCCCCAGATTTGGGCAAACCATCTTGAAGGTGATGCTTCAGTGGAGTTTTTCAATGTTTCCATGTAGGACGAGAGCAGAGGAAACCCAGCCCAATGAGCGCTCTCTTGGGAGACCGTGTACCGCCACACAGATCTGTATTTCTGTTTCAGTACATCAATTAGAAATTTCACTTTCTCATCCCCTAATCTTTTGGCAAACAGGCAGACTGACACATTGGTAATGAACTGTTGTTCAAAGTCAGAGTTCAAAGGGGTATTGAGAAGATTCTGTCTGCAGAGCGAGATGGGAAATGTTGACAAGCGTCTTACCACGCGGATGTCAGGCTAAGGAACTGGAGCTTTGACAGAGTCATGTATCGGGGATGAGATCTGGTCTGCAATGTGTCTGCATATTTGCTTAGGGTTTAAATATTCCCCCATACCTGCAATTTCAGTTCACTTTGGTTCCAAAATCATCCACTGAGCGCCTCCTAGATACCGGGCATGGAAGCCCTGAACCAGAGGACATAGAAAGAGGAGGGGGACACAGCCGCTTCCCAGGCAGAGGGGTGGCAGACACAGGCAAGGGTTTGTGAGGTGGTAAGAGATCCAGATGACCTGCCGAGATAACTCGCTGGTTGAGTCCAACATCTCGACTCA
The DNA here is from genome assembly GCF_949987535.1 of Balaenoptera acutorostrata. NCBI lineage: Eukaryota > Metazoa > Chordata > Mammalia > Artiodactyla > Balaenopteridae > Balaenoptera > Balaenoptera acutorostrata. The sequence goes on along the minus strand of NC_080076.1, from coordinate 3,266,420 downwards.
CAGCCACCTGAGATGTGGCGGAGGCAGGGGCCCCGTTCACCCTGAAGGTCCAGCCTCCAGCAGCTGGAGATGTGGAAGAGGAAGGAGGGTGCCCCCAGCTCTTCCTTGTCATCCCGCTGCTGTTAGAGTGATGCCTGCAGGGAAATCCTTTCACGAAATTTGTCCCCAGAGCGTGTGGTTCTGGGTCTTTAGGCACACAAAATTTCCCTGGTCAAAATGACTTAGCAGCATTAGAAAAGTGAGAATCTAATAATAAATTAAAAACGTGTGTTTTCTTTTTCTTCCTCCCCTCCCCACCTTCTTCCCTTCTCCCTCCTCCTTCTCTCCCTCCCCCATCCATCACCCCCCGGCCTGCTACTGATCTACAGGTGTGCTGGGAATTTCGCAGGGAAACCAGTGGGTGCCCATCTTGGCTCTGGGTGCCGCCAGCCATCCTAAGTTGCCCGGCTGCCAAGCGCACCCGCGTCCCTCTAGGCCCTGGCACCTGGGACCAAGCAGCTCTGAGAGCCTGGTTCCCAGCAGCGGGCTGCCCGTGGCTGATAGTGGTGAGCGATGATGGCAGAGCATCCGAGCCGGCTGCAGCCAAGGCCAGCGGCCGGGCCGGGCCATCATGCTGCCATGCAGGAAACCGCGCTGACAGGCGACTGACAACTTCTGGTCCTGCAGCCAGCAGCTGGACCCCGGCGGCAAGATGCAGGATGCAGGATGGGCCTGCTACGGGCCTCTCCATCCTGCCTGCTCTGCTGACAGCTGGCAAGGCTTCCCCTGGCAGCCAGCACCGTGGCAGAAACAGCGAGAGAAGATGAGGAGGAGGACTCCTACAGCATCCCGGGCTGCGGTGGGGAGAGGCCTGCACAAGCGGACCTGGGGCGGGTCTCATAAAGCTCTTTCCCCTCCCCATAACACGGTCATCTTCAGGAAGATTCAGTGAAGAAGCTATTGATCTGTGAGACGTAACCTGCTTTCACAAGGAAAGCTCTCCGGATGCCGTATCCACTTGCGGGTCCCACGGCAAACTTCGGTCAGCATCGCCGCTGCTTTTCCAGCACCTCGGCCATCTCCACAACACTCCCGGAGTCTAGGGGTAGATGTGCTCCCCCAGGAACAGAGAAAGGACACAAAGGGACAAGGGACACAGGCCTGGGAACCATGGGGTCTTTGGGAGGCGTCACCAAGGAGCAGTCGCGGCTGCCCCGTGGAGCCCCCCATCAACATCATCCTTTCCCTCCGCTGTGTCTGAAGCTCTTTAGGGGGGTCCGTGCAGCGATGGCGTCAGCCCTGGAGGAGGGCTCAGCACGTGCATCTCATGCCACTTTCACAGTTGTTTCACTGGTCTTGTCGCGCGCACACTGGCCGCCACACCTTTGCCTCTGGACTAACCACACTCCTCTCTTCGTGACCAAGGAAAGGCGTGGCCAAGGAGCAGCAACAGCAAATGAGGCCTCACCAAAGGTCACCGAGAAGAGCAGGTGAATTGCAGGTACCTGGGGGGGCGCCGAGAGGTCACCCACCTGCTGGTGAGGGCCCGGGTCTCCCGTGCAGGTTGCACAACATGGAATAAAAGGTGTTAGAACACTGGGGACAGAAGTGACTCCTGAACGTTGCCGTGATTTCTGACACATATTAAGGAGGAAAGGCTGCCCTTGGCCCTAGCTTCCTCCCCCGCTCTTTGCAGGTACACTTGAGAGAAACTCTCGCAGAAACTCTTACCTCTGGGAAGGTAAGACCAAGTCTGCTCGGAAGCCAAGAGATGAAGAAAATGACCTCTACAGGTCCTTCCAGTGTATGTTTCTAGGAAACGAACAGAATTTGTTGTTTAGTATTTGTTAAAGATTGCAGACAAGTATCACTTGAGATACAATTCAATTAATACAAACTAAGCTGACTGCACTTCATTTCCAAAGATCCTTGATTTCATAAAGATCGTTTAAACCCTAGAAATTGAAAGGCTCTATTCAGGAGGCCCCTATCTTGATCTCAAGAAGCTAAGACCTAGAAAGACCCTGTATCAATAATCAAAATGTCACCATTTCTTAAAAAGGTGACCAGTAGCTCCTCTGACCTGGGATTAGCACTGAAATCTCTGTACGTGAGCAGGACGTTTTCATGACTCTGCATAGACTCATCGGTGCTTTGTAGCTCTTAGGTGTGCCTAAACGGATCTTTTATTTCTTATCTAGATTCAAAATAAGGAATTGCTTAAACAAACAAAAAACTCAACAAAAACAAGGAATCGGTGTGTTTTGTTAGAGATGGTTAAAAAAAAAAGTTCCCTGAACTTTGTGGGAGCCTTTGAACACACACAGAACAGAGCCAGGAAGGGAACTCGAGTTGGCCTATGCAGGTCTCTGCTGGCATCAGGTCTAGAGTCTGCGGTCAGCCTGTTAACGAACATCTGTTTTTCCAGCGGACTGGACAAGATTTTCTCCAGCACATTCCTCTCCATAGAATATCATGGTGGGCCCCATTTTTGTCATGCAGGTGAAGCACATATACTATTTCTAGAAATTGCAAATTAAGTAAAATCATATTTCCATCATAACTCTGCTAACTCCATTACTGATGAACAGGTTACAAATGTTTTATCATCAACTCAGTAATTCTTGTCAAGAGCAATAGTATCCTTTGGTCAGCTCACAGCTAGCCTATAGTCAAGTGCTTGGCTCACTGGAAGAATAATGCATCCAGCCATCATTTACGTTACTATTTTTCCTATCAGTACTCTGTTGAGCTTGGCTTGCTAATAAGCCACCCAAGAAGTAGGAGGGAAGAGAGGAAACTGGGGTTAAGGGGTGTTGAATAAGAAAGGAGTCATATTATTCTTTCCTCCATGGGTTTAATTATGTTAACTAACACAGAAAACCTGGTGAATCCACAGAGGCTTTATTTTCCTTCACGGCCAGACTGTCAATATTTCCATGAGGTCTTAACTCTACAGTTTTCACCATTTTTCATAACCCAACCATCAATATACTTGTAACTGAGAAAACAAAATCCAATCTTACACTGGCTTCCGTTGGTCCAAATGACATCTCAAGTTTATCTAATTCTCTGCATCTCTGTGACTGCAGCCCTGATGGCCTCTGAGCTGGAATCTTCCTCTCCTGTTCCCTCCAATCCATCCTACACACAAGCTGAAACAGCCTAACGCAAGTTACAGACATCAGTTTCAGGCGGGCATGAAATATTAGATATTAATTTTGTTTCTATCTCAGTTCAGTTTCTTTTCTTCCATAAGACCCCATCATCTTGGTCACCCCACTCTATTGTAATTCTCTGAATAATACTGATTCATTGTCTGTGTTCCCAAACTGAATAAATTAAGAAGTTTTCTACTGAACACCTCACAAGTTAGTGAAGGATGAAGACACATAAATAAAAGTTCAGCCAAGGTAGACTATGATAAGTGATACTATGGAAGGAAAAACTAAATCCTATGAAATATATTCAAGAAGGAGAGAACAACTTGGACAGGAATTTGTCATCTAATTTGTCATCACTATTTAACTTCCGACTCTGGGTCAACCTGAAAATTTAATAAATATGAATTCATGTCTCATTCAGGTCAGTGGCAAAACACTGAGAGGACAGAGAGAGGAGCAAACATGTTCACGAGAAGAACTCATTAATCAACCCTCTTTAAGTAAAATAATTTAATTATTTATGTTTTTTTAAAATATTAGAAAGTGCTAATGATAGTTTAGGGCAATATCAAGGAGTTTTATGTGGGTTTTCTCAAGTATCCTGACAACAACCCTATGAGTTAGGTGCAATCAGACTTCATTTGCATGCAAAGAAGCAGGCTCAAGTAGTTAAATACCATATAAGTGTTGGTGTCAGAATGTGAACTTGAGAATTCTAACTCTAGTGCTCACATCTTCAACCAATGTGCTCTGGAAGTTTACTGTGAGATTTAAATTGGGAAGGATGCAGAAGCATGGAAATCCAAGGTATATGATATGAGAATATAAAACCACCCATTCACTTAACGAGATGCCCCCCCATACTTTATGAGATTTTCCCCACCTCGATCCCAAAGATCTAAAACCCAAGGCTTTGCTAATTTAAGTAAAAAGCCATACCTACATCATAACTAGAAGACAGATAATGCACAAATGTCAAACTACACAAAGGTAGAAAAATACCCCCGCCCAGTGCACTATCTCACACTCCACTGCATGTTTTTGTGGCAAACAAAGGAAGTACAAGAAAAACGTCATGGGAGAGAAAAGAGGGCAGCTAGCTGCGGGCCAGAGATGGTCCCCAAATACCACAAGACAGAGAAAATCCATGACATGCGCAAGATAAAAGGGGTCCTGAAAGATCAGAAGCTACAAAAAGGGACCAATGAATGCAATCCATTCGAGGCGGTGGTCTTTGGAAGACATTGCTTCTGTGGAAAGAAAGGAATGGGGGGCACTCTGTGAATAGTGGGTGTAAAAGGGAAAGTGAACAAAATGGGTCAATTATGGCCCTGTGACAATACCTCCACTGATGAAAATTCTCCTGAAGAAACAACCACAGTGCAAAAGAAAACTATAGCACAACACTCCAAACTGACTAATATCCTTGCAAGCATTTGGGGAAATGAAAGACCATCTTGCGTCAGAATATCACCTTTTGACAACCATCATAGTAATGATTCCACCACCAGTTATGTGTACCCAATGGATGCTAAAACCTGGGGGTGAAAGTTTAATGAGGAACAGGATAATTACACGGTCACAAAATATCTCCCTATAAGCACTGACTAATTATAAAAGGTACCTTGAAATTAGTTTTGCTGTAGAAAACAGTGACTTCACGGTGGAGAAACTGCAGAGACCACATTAACCGGATAATCAAATGGCCCTTTCAACATCATAGTCTTCGGATATCACATATTGTGAAAAACACATCATTCTTGTGATAGTGAAAAAAATACAGAGTCAGAATCTAATGATAAGAACCATCAGACAAATCCAAATCAAGGTTCATTCTATAAATAAATGACTTGTGCACAGTAAAAATATCAAGATCATGAAAGACAAGGAAAAACTAATGGACACTCCAGATTAGAAGATGCTAGGAGCCATGATAAGGGAATACAACTTTTGGTCCCAGATTTTTTTTCTGATAAAGGACATTATCAGGAAAATTGGTGTTTTGAGTAAGAGCTGTAGATTAGCTAATAGTACAATAACATTATTAAATTTCTTAATTTTTATATTTGTACCAAAAGAGAATGTCTTTGCTTTTAGTAAGTGACCATTGAAGTATTTAAGGGTAAAAGGGAATAATATCTGTCATTTACTCTCAAATGGTTTAGAAAAAGAAGTAAATACAGATATAGATAAAGATACAGAGAGGAAAAAATGATAAAGCAAATGTGACAAAATGTTAACATTTGAGGAATCTGGGTTGGGGGAAGGTCTACAGGTATTCTTTGAATCATTTGTACAACTTTTCTGCACGTCTAAAATAATGCCAAAATTATAAGTAAAAAACATATAAATTAGAACTTGTCACTTCCATGATAAAATAGTCCAGTCCAGTGACTTCCCATTGATTTTCCATTGAAATAAATTTCCCATTAAAATAAAGTCTGTGAGATTATTTCAAAAGTATGCACAGGGCACACTCTAAAATATATACCATTGTTGTATAAAATCACACATATTAAAAGGTTATTTCAAGGCCAGTTTTAGACCAATACCAAAGTTGCTGCTGTTCCATGTTTGTTCTTCCTCTACATTTCCATTTCTAAAATTTCCTCAATTTCCCTAACAAACAAGTTTGATTTTTGCTGTTGTTTTTTTTTGTTTTTATTATTTTCTATAATCATTTCCAACTACTTTAAAGCCAGTTGAACGCTTACCAGTCTTTATTCAGATCAGTAATATCTCTTAATTAAGTACCATCTGTAAACTTCATGAATTTGTTGTTTTATCTTCTTCTATTGGATCATAAATTAAGAGATAAATTAAAGCGAGTCCAAACAGCAAATCTAGAGGTACACCAGGAACCCGCCTCGCTACTGAATACAAGAAAACTTATGATTGTCCCATGTTTATAGCCTTTCTGAGCTGTTATTCTAATTATTTACGCAAGACCATTTGTGTCAATATGGGATGTGTTTGGATCTTCCATAAAAAGGTGTTTGGTACTTCCCTAAAGTACTGCATGTAGAATCACATCAAATCCCTTAATATCCTTGTCTTACAGTATCATGCAAAGACAAAAAAAAAGAAAGAAAAGAAGACATTTATTGGCACTTCATAATTGGCTTTTATATTAATTAAACTGCTCATCAACTCTCTTTTTCTGGAAATGTGATTACAAGTTCTATCTCTACAACATCCTCGCCAACTATTTTATTCATCACAAAGGTTTGTGAAGTACCTACCATGTTCAAGACATCTTGCTTGGTACAAGAACTGAATGAAGACTGTGTAAGACATCATTCCTGCCCTCCTGAAACATTCTTTGGCTCCATATGCTGGATGTATCTCTTTTACAGCATTTATCACGTTCCTTTATGAGAGTTTATTTCCATTCCTGACTTTCCCATTTGATGGAAATGTGCAGATTTTGCTCTTTTATCTCTGTATCAAGTGGTCCTTTATCTCTAGTCAATGTCTCATTCTTGCATTAGAAATCTTAGTTAAAAATTAAATGAAATAGAGTGACGTGAGTCAGAAAGAAAAACACAAATACTGTAGATTACCTCATATATATGGAATCTAGAAAAATGGTACTGATGAACCTAGTGGCAGGGCAGAAATAGAGACGCAGACATAGAGAATGGACTTGTGGACACAGGGGGAAAGGGGAGGGTGGGACAAACAGAGAAAATAGCATTGACATATATACACTACCATATGTAAAATAGTTAGCTAGTGGGAAGCTGCTGTATAGCACAGGGAGCTCAGCTCAGTGCTCTGTGATGACCTAGATGGGTGGGATGGGGGGGTGGGAAGGAGATCCAACAGGGAGGGGATATATGTATACATATAGCTGATTCACTTTGTTGTATAGCAGAAGCTAACACAACATTGTAAAGCAATTATAATCTAATAAAGATGTAAAATAAATAAATAAAAAGTAAGACAAAAAAATTAAATGAAATAAATGCATGAGGGTTCTTCTTGGCTGGGCAGAAGGTAAGAGATCAAAAGGGCTGGTGCAAAGAGTCTGCTTGCATGCAAGTGAAGAGTCTACGAGGGCACGAGTGTTTGTGGAACAGGAGAAGCAGAGACAGCACAATTTCTCTGACGCAGCCCCGTCCACCCAACCCCTCCAGCAGGAATCAGAGAGGGACCTCTGCAGGGTGTGTAGGGCAAACACACCTCTGGAGAGAAAGACGTGGTGCCCAAGACACACAACAATTAAGGGTCTGGTCTCAAAAGTTTAGTACCTCTGGTCTGGACTGGTGGGGGGTGAGGAGTGGATGGGGAGGTGTTGTGTGGGGAGGGGACCAGGCAGCAAAAAGCACAACTTCTCCTTCTTCTTCAGAACCTCCTCCCACCCTCCACCACCACCTCTTAGAATAAAGCTGAAGAGGCAGAGCTCCCCTAACAGAAATGCAAGTCTAAAGAAGATGGATAGAGCCATGTTTTACGTTCTGTTTTAAAGGAATGGTGTAGATAGTGTGTAGGGATGGCTGGTCAGAGAATGAGAAGGTCCTGGACATGGAAAATATTTCTCAAGTGTTTACTTCACTCAGAGTTTCTGGGGAAAAGGACTGAATCCTATATCATCAGCAGTGAAATCTCATCAGGCCACTTGGGTCTCCACTGTGACAAACTGAAATCCAGACTCCTTACTTATATCTGGTAAAAATATAAATAAGTTTCAAAATCAATATGCCTCCTTTCCCATTAAGACATCCTGGTACATTTGATTTTTTAAATAAGCAAATCACATATGTGATTATATCCCATGTTTCATGGGAAAGTCCTAGAAACTATGGATAAGTATGACCCAAATCTATAACAAAATTTAAATCTATTAATTGATTTATTTATTCAATGAGTATTTATTAAGTGCTCATTATGTACAAGGCAGTCTGTTTACAACTAGGAAAACAGAAATGAATAAGAGTATATAATTGAATTTAAACCTCTCCTATTTTCTTATATTTTGAAGGAGAAGAGGAAGGTTATGGAAATGACAATGTATGGGAGATAATTCCAGCTATATTCTGCTTACATGAGATATACTTAATATAGGATACTGCAAGTTTGAAAATAAAGGTATTATAAAAACATACCAGGAAAATAGCAAAGTCAGTATAGTTTTATTAATATTAGACAAGATAGATGATAACACACACACAAAAATCACTAGATATTTCAATTTACTGGGTAGATAAAAAATATTTCTAAATTCATATGCCTGTAATAACATTGCTTTAAAATTTATAAGGCAAAGTTGTTTAACAGCACTACAAGAAGAGATTTACAAATCTACCATCATAATGGCAGTTTTAATATATCTCTCTTAGTATACCATCCGGCAACAATTTCAGTACAGCAAAGTTAACAAGTCTAATCTAATGAATATATGTCAAATACCACAGCCATCATCAGAAGACTTGATATTATTTTCAGCGATGCATCAAACATTTAGAAAAATTAACTATGTATTAATTTATAAGGCTTGGAATACAAGGGAACTTTCTTAACCTTGACAAAGGGTTTATGAAAACCACTACTAAGCACCATTTAAGCCATAAAATGTATTAGAAGAATTTCCTTTAAATAAAGAATAAGACAGAGATGCCTGCTAATGCATCTTCTATTTAACATTATTTTGGAGATCCTAGCCTGCCCAATAAGTTCAGAAAGAGAAAGTAAACATATAAGGAAAGAAAACTTATTGTTCTTAGATTATATTATTTCCTCCATAGACTACTACTGAAATCTACAGATTAATTTTTTGAATTGACAGGATGATTTAATAAAACTGCTGGACAAAAAAAAAAAACTTACAAAAATAACTTGCATTTCTACACATGAGCAAAGTTCCAGATATTAGAAAGAGATGTCACCACGATGTCAATAAGAATATAAGAATTCTAGAAACAAATCAAAAAAAAGTATTCAAGATTTGATGGAGAAGATTATTAAAGGTAGGACAATTACCTAAATAAACAGACATACCACATTTATGAGCAGGAAAACTGAACACAGGCCATCCTCACTTTTAATGTTTCTCATACGCACACATTTTTTTATGACTACAGTTTAGTTCAAAAGCACCCATCCACCAACCTCACAGTTCAAATGACTGTTTCCACCGTCTATTTTCTGAGAGTAACTGAATAGATACAAACTTTGCTACTAGGTCTTCAGTCCACACATCATGACATAAATAACAGATGCGCATCATGGTCAGTGACCAATCACATAGTTTCTTCCAAAGTCTGTTAGCAATTAGTCACTGCACATCTGTCACTCAGTTCACGCACAGAGAGCAGAGCTCAGGTTTGTCTACTTGGCTCCCAGTAATAAACCCACATGTCGTTTTACAAAAATGGATAATTGAAGGAGGAAATTGTCCAACAAAGATAAAAGTGCAGTATATTCATTTCCTGTTGCTGCTGCAACAAATTGCCACAAATTCTGTGGCTTAAAACTACACGAATTTATCCTCTTATGGCTCTGGAGGTCAGAGGTCTGCAATGAATCTTACAGGGCTGACATCAAGAAGGAAGCAGAGCTGGTTCCTTCAGGAAGCTACAGGGGAGCATCTATGCCCTGCCTCTTCCAGCTTCTAGAGGCTGCCTTGCTACCCCCTGGCTCACAGCCACATCGCTTCAACCTCTTCTGTGTTCACATCACCTTCTCTCTCTGATGTCCTGTCTCCTGTGATTCCATCAGGTCCACCTGGATAATGCAGAATAATCTCCCCGCCTCAGGATCCTCAACTTAATCTCATCTGCAGAAGCCCTTTTGCCATTGAAGGTAGTATTCACAAACTCTGGGGATTAGGACGTGGGTAGCCAGCCTGCCGTGCAGCAAAGAAACAAACGTGATAACGGGAAACTGGATGTGATTAGAAGACAGCTGACCATGAGAATGTTGACACTGCCACTTTCTGAGAGGTTTTAGGTAGGCAGCCAGAGGAACTTAGTGGAGGTAAGTTATCAACATAAATGAGGAATATGGTTGTGACACGGTCCCAGGAGAAGTGAAAGACCTCTCAGAAGTGTTCCACAACAATGAGAGTGTGCAGAGCAAAATGTTGGACACCTATCCAGACTTAGAAAGGAGGATGAAAATCCTTCAAGGCATGGATGAGATACTTCCTCCAAATCATAAGTTCTATGATGAGAAGTAAGCATACGCAGTTCCAACTATTACGTTTTTTAGGAGAAAAACAAAACAAAACACGTTACTTCTCAATGTTTCTCGTGTTTCTAATTACCATGTACTAAGTAAACATTAATTTTACAATTTTCTGACTTTCTATGTATTTACAATTGGCAATAAAAGAAGTTTTAATGTTTTGACAGAAAGTTTTAAAGGGCACAGAACCGTCGTGATTATCAAGATGGCTTTGCACGTTTCAGCTGACACCCCCAACATTTTACACCCTCCAAAGCCCTGCAAAGTCAGGGCTGCCCCAAGTGTAAATGCCAACCTGGGGAGAGGTTGGCACCGCTCATAATCAATCTTAGTTTAAGGTAAACAACATGGCATGATTTTGGCAGACAGGTAACTACAGGTACCGAACAGACCACACAGGTATGGGAATTGATATTGCATATTTCCTAGGAAAGGAGAAATTACTCCAGATGGAAAAAGTAACTAGACTTGAAAGGCAAATCTAAAACTTTCAGAAAAAATGTATAAAAGAAATCATTATAACAAAGATAAGAAATGGTTTCTTCATAAAACCCTAAGGGAAAACACTGATATACTGGACTTAATTAAAATTAAAAATTTCTGTTAATCAAAAATCACAATAAGGAGAGTGAAAAGACAAGCTACAAAATGAATCTATACGCAGCAGATGCAACTTAAAAAGTCTTATTACCCAGAATATATAAAGAACTTCTATAAAACAGAGAAAGAATATCCACTCAAAAGAAAATTGTACAAAAGGCCCTAACAGACAGTTCACAGAAAAAGAAAACTAAACAGACAATAAACATATGCAATCAAGAATATATGCCTTAATACCACATCATCAAGAGTGGCAAAAATTGTAAGTTCTAACAACAGTTGACAAGGAGCTAAAGCAATGAGAACCCTCACGTGCTGCTGATGACAGTGTAAATATATAAAAGAACTTTGGGGAAAATTTGACATTACTTTAAAATTTTATTATCTGCCTACTTTATGATCTAGCAATTACATTCGCGGCCACACACCCTAGAGAATGTCACCCAAAGGTACACCAGGGGACAAACAGAATAAACAGAGATCCCTGCTGGTATTCAGAAAGAGAGGCAGAACCAAGTGTCCACGCAGAGGGATGGACAAAATAGACACAGATGCATCCACGCAAAGGGCCAGTGACGGGAAAGGATGGAGTCACGGCTACAGGTGCCCTTCGGGATACACAGGGAAACAAAGATGGAAAGGGCAAGTCAAAGAGAATACCTATGGGATTCCAATATATAAGGTCCCCAAATAGGCAACACTAAAGTGTATGTTGCTTAAAAAACTCATACACACACACACACACACACACACACACACACACACAGTAAAACTCAAACAAAAGAAAAACAAACATAAAATTTACTGTGGTGGCCCCTGGATGGACTGTAAGAGTGAAAGAATTCAGAAGAGGTGCACAGTGGGTTCAGAGATATTGGTGATGTTCTATTTCTTAAGTTTAGTGGTGGGCACATAGAGGTTCTTTTATGTAATAGATATATATGCATTTTTATATATAGCATAAATATATGCATATATATGGATAGACTATATATATACTTTTTTTAAATTTTTTTTCTTTTTCTCTTTGCCTACCTTTTTTTTTTTTAATTTATTTATTCATATATTTTTTTGGCTGTGTTGGGTCTTCGTTTCTGTGCGAGGGCTTTCTCTAGTTGCGGCGAGTGGGGGCCACTCTTCATCGCGGTGCGCGGGCCTCTCACTCGCGGTCTCTCTTGTTGCGGAGCACAGGCTCCAGATGCGCAGGCTCAGTAGTTGTGGCTCACGGGTCTAGTTGCTCCGCGGCATGTGGGATCTTCCCAGACCAGGGCTCGAACCTGTGTCCCCTGAATTGGCAGGCAGATTCTCAACCACTGCGCCACCAGGGAAGTCCCTATATACTTTTATATATGAACTTTTTCAAACCAAAAAAAAAGTTTTAAAATTTTGACTGCTTAATAAATCATTCTGCTTAGAAGTTTCCCTAAATATAATAATTAATAATAAGCACAGGGTTTTGTGGAGACTAAAAAACTGTGTCATTGCAAAGGTTCTTTTCATTTTTTCTAGACTGTCCTAAAGGCCTTTGTAGATTGTTCTGTCATTAGCTAACAGCCAGTAGTTACAGATCTCTTTCATTAGAGAAAAGACAGTTCTAGAGAGACAGTTCCTACAAAAAAATTCTGGGTTGTTGTTTTTGTGTTTGTTTGTTTGTTTGTTTTTGAAGCATAATTATATTAAAAACGATCTTGCTCAGTTCATCGTCATTTGTGGTAAATCTCACCCATTCAACTTATAAAGTCCTAAGGAGCCAACTTGGAGATGCTCCCAAGCCAGATCTGGGACAACTGAGTGACAGGACAAACGACGGCAATGGATTACAACCCACAGGATAAAATGAAGATCCATGCATTCACAGTGACCTAAATAAGTGAGTAACTAAATAAATGGAGGGGAAGGAACAGGCCTCCCTTAAAGTAAAATTCCAATTAATTAATAAGAGAGGAACAAGGCGAGTAGAAAATCACCACTAGGCAAACACCACGCGGCAGGCACTCTGGATGCTACAATTACGGGGTGAGAGTATAATGAGAAATAGGGTAGTGGCCTAGTCCCAGAATACCTCCTCATGAGCTATGTATTAATACTAACTGTACAGTGGAGACACCTGCCAAAGATCAGAATTCATGTCATCGGGGTAAGAGGAATCAACTCTCGTGCTCTGGATACCCCAAGAAGGATGCAGCACCTCCCTGACGTCCTCCCCAGAAGAACCTCAGTCTCGTCTTGAGAAACATCTGTCAAACCCAAATGGGGGACATTCTACCAAAGAAAAACAACTGACCAGTGCCGTTCAAGTGTCAAAGAGTGGGCCAAAGCAGCACTGGGTCACTCATGGGGCAGAGCAGACAGGGAGATGTGAGGACGAAATAAAAAGGAGGCTCCTGGATTAGATCCTGGACCAGAAAAAGGAAATTGATGGGAAAATGCAAAATTCCCATAAGGTCTGAAGATAGTATTTCATCAGTGTTAAATCCCTGGCTTGAATAATTGTACATTTTCCTCATATAAGATGTTTACATGAAGCAAGCCTGGGTGGAGAATATACCAGAACTCAGTATGTTTACAAATTTCATGTAATTCTAAAATTATTTTAAAATAATAATTTAAAAAAAACCTCTTAACGTGATACAAAAGATTCCGGAAAAGGCAAATCTACAGTAACAGAAAGAGAGGCCGGAGCACGCCAGGCCCTTTAAGCCTTGGGAAGAACTCTGGACTTTACCCTGACGATAAACAGGAAGCACAAGAAACTTACAGTGCTCAGAGGACCAGACACGCTCAGAGGTCCATCTTGTAAAACTCATTCTAACTCCAGGGTAGAAATTGGATGGGGGAGTAGGGCTGAGGGAAGGCAGGGAGAGAAGTCCCTTGGAATCCAGGCAGGAAAGGAGGGAGGTGTGATCTCAAGGTCCTCAGGGGTGGAGGGGAAGAGCGGACAGGAGTGACCCTCAGAGGGTAGCAATGCAGGACCAGGTGACCCATTGGACTCGGGCAGAAGATGGGGCAGGAGAAAGGCAGCCGAGTCCAAGAAGACACCGAGTTTCTTACTTGAGCTCCTGGGTAAATGTTATGCAGGAAACCTAAGAGGAGGAGCAAAGATCAGAGAGAAAATTTCAGAACAGAATTTGGGCACAATGGGCATCCACAGAGACAATGACTTTGCCTGTCATGCTTTTGCTGATGTCAAAGAAACACACTCCATACTTTGCATAGGAAGTCCATGTCCTTGAGAATTAAGTTGGCAACAACTGGGTAGAACACTGAGCTGAGCCGGGCCACCAGGAACATCCATCCCTCTGCCATCTCAGGAGATGGTTCTTGCCTGCGACGTTGCCCTCCCGGGTGGGAGCCAATCTGGAGCAGCTCTGCCTTTGGATCCTTTCCCTTCTGGAACAGAGGGTTGTGCTCTCCATAATTTAGAAGGCTCTGATGTTGCATGTTTGGCTGTTTTTATAGCCCAACAGATGCAGCTATCTCAAACATCCACATTCCCCAGAGTATGTTAATCCACTTAGAAAAAGTATAATTGATTTTTTGGTGAAATATGCAACAGACCCTGCCTGGTTTCAAACCAAGTGTTGTGCATTCATGATCACACAGGTTGGACCTTAACTAGCCTGATTCTTTCAGTCCAAGTCTCACACTTAGACCACTTAAAGGTGAGTTTGAAGTTCTGTTTGGATCGGCCACTTGGAATGATCGTGTCTTGACCATGGAACCACCAGCTGTCCCAGGAGGTCAGGTGAGATGAGACCACATAAAATCATGGCTGGTCCTTTGAGTGAAACTCCCACACATTTCCAGGAGCTACTAAGTAGGTTTGTATGCATAGATCTGTTCAAGGCTTTGTGAAAAAAGTATTTTTTGCTGAATGAAATGATTTGACTTCCATGTGGAAATTTTACTCAAAACACAGATGCTGAGTCTGGAATCCATTTGAGTGAACACTGTGGATGAAGCCCCTTGAAGATGGCATTGGCCTCCTCCTTTATGTCAAACTATTTCTCTGCTACCTTTTAAAATCTAGCAACTACAGTGGGCACCATCTCCTAGCTCTCAACTCTACTGCCTCTACCATGGTAACTGGACACTGCAGGGCACAATCTTATACGTATACTATTGTTCCTAAGAGCCCCCATATTTGTGAGACTGTCTCCCCGATAGGACTGAAAATCGTGGAATGTAAATCAAGCTAAAGGATAGTGGCTCCCAGTAAAAGAATTTTTACGATTAAAATGCACACGCCCTTCTGAACGCCCTGCACTATAAAGCGTGTGGAATCTCTGAATTAATCCACATGACCTAATTCACAGGGGTGGAGTGGGTGAGGGGTGATAAACTCAGCCCCACTGAACAAACTCTCCTGCAGCACGGTCAAGGCTTAAGACCACAGGCTGGAGAGTCAGTGACCTCAGCCACTCAGACTGGCTTGTCATTTTTACTTCTCTACCCAAGTCGTTTCATTTTCCTCCACCTATGTTTCCTCATCTCTAGAGTGGAGATGATCATGCCTATGTCACAACATCAAGTGAAATATTTATGTGTGCATGCATGTGTTCATATGTGTGTGTACATGTGTTTGCATGTGTGTGTGTGTGCACGTGCATGTGTGTGTGCATGTATGTGTGCACAGTTGTGTGTGTGTTAGGGGTGGCTGCTGTTGCTTTCTGTTGCTACCTACTCTGCTCCTTTGAACTTCATGCAGATGCCAAAGCAATCTGAAAATTCATGTTTGGGACAAAGCCTCTGGATAAATGCTTTTATTTAATATATTCTTGACTGTTTCTCAGAGTCTAGCACAATGTTTGACAGACAAGAGTCCCTCGATGAATGTGTTTGAAAGGATGTCTTTACACGTATAGAAAACACACACAGACACACACAGTTCCATCATTCCAGAGTAGAAAACACACACAGACACACACAGTTCCATCATTCCAGAGATTCGATAAATAAAAGATGTTATTCAAGAAAGTGGCAGAATGAATTGCATGGAACAATTAAATTCCCCATCAACAGACCTGGAAATGCTACTGACACACTCTTTCACACCCTTGTTGACATATATGGATTTCCATAGCATTTTGTATTACAAAATTATGACACCTGGGGGGACCTTCAAGATGGCGGAGGAGTAAGATGTGGAGATCACCTTCCTCCCCACAAATACATCAGAAATACAACTACATGTGGAACAACTCCTACAGAACACCTACTGAATGCTGGCAGAAGACCTCGGACTTCCCAAAAGGCAAGAAACTCCCCACGTACCTGGGAGGGCAAAAGAAAAAGGGAAAAACAGAGACAAAAGAACAGGGACGGGGTCTGCACCAGTGGGACGGAGCTGTGAAGGAGGAAATGTTTCCACACACTAGGAAGCCCATTCCCTGGTGGAGATGGGGGGAGTGGCAGGGGGGGAAGCTTCAGAGCCATGGAGGAGAGCGAAGCAACAGGGGTGCAGAGGGCAAAGCGGAGAGATTCCCGCAAGGGGATCCGTGCCGACCAGAACCCACCAGGCTGAGAGGCTTGTCTGCTCACACACCAGGGTCGGCGGGGGCTGGGAGCTGAGGCTCAGGCTTCGGAGGTCAGACCCCAGGGGGAGGACTGGGGTTGGCTGCGTGAACACAGCCTGAAGGGGGCTACTGCACCACAGCTAGCCAGGGGGGAGTCTGGGAAAATGTCTGGACCTGCCAAAGAGGCAAAAGACCATTGTTTCCGGGTGCGCAAGGAGAGGGGATTCAGAGCACCACCTAAACGAGCTCCAGAGATGGGCGTGAGCAGCGGAAATCAGCGCAGACACCAGAGACGGGCATGAGATGCTAAGGCTGCTGCTGCCGCCACCAAGAAGCCTGTGTGCGAGCACAGGTCACTCTCCACACCGCCCCTCCCAGGAGCCTGTGCAGCCCGCCACGGCCAGGGTCCCGTGATCCGGGGACAACTTCCCCGGGAGAACACACAGCGCGCCTCAGGCTGCTGCAACATCACGACGCCTCGACGCCTCTGCCGCCGCAGGCTCGCCCCGCCTCCTCCGTACCCCTCCCTCCTCCCGGCCTGAATGAGCCAGAGCCACTTAATCAGCTGCTACTTTAACCCCGTCCTGTCTGGGGGAAGAACAGATGCCCTCAGGCGACCTACACACAGAGGCGGGGCCAATCCAAAGCTGAACCACAGGAGCTGTGAGAACAAAGAAGAAAAAGGGAAATCTCTCCCAGCAGCCTCAGGAGCAGCGGATTAAATCTCCACAAACAGCCTGATGTATCCTGCATTTGTGGAATACTTGAATAGACAACGAATCATCCCAAAATTGAGGCAGTGGACTTTGGGAGCAACTGTAGATTTGGGGTTCGCTTTCTGCATCTAATTTGTTTCTGGTTTTACGTTTATCTTCGTTTAGTATTTAGAGCTGATTTATTGATTCAGTTGCTCTCTTCCTATTTTTTTTATATATATATTTTTTTCCTTTTTTGAGTGTGTATGTGTATGCTGCTTTGTATGATTTTTTCTGTATAGCTTTGCTTTTACCATTTGTCCTGGTTTCTGTCTGTCTTTTTTTTTTTGTATAGTTTTTAGAGCTTGTTATCATTGGTGGATATGTTTTTTGGTTTGGTTCCTCTCTTCTTTCTTTCTTTCTTTTTTTTATTGCTTTTTAATTTTTAATAGGATTTTCTTATTTTTTATTTTCATAACTTTATTTTATTTTATTTTTCTTTCTTTCTTTTTCTCCCTTTTCTTCTGAGCCGTGTGGCTGACAGGGTCTTGGTGCTCCAGCCAGGTGCCAGAACTGAGCCTCTGAGGTGGGAGAGCCGAGTTCAGGACATTGGTCCACCAGACACCTCCCGGCCCCACGTAATATCAAACGGCGAAAATCTCCCAGAGATCTCCATCTCAATGCTAAGACCCAGCTCCACTCAACAACCAGCAAGCTACAGTGCTGGACACCCTATGCCAAACAACTAGTAAGACAGGAACACAACCCCACCCATTAGCAGAGAGGCTGCCTAATATCATAATAAGGTAACAGATACCCCAAAATACACCACCAGACTCAGTCCTGCCACCTGAAAGACAAGATCCAGCCTCATCCATCAGAACACAGGCACCAGTCCCCTCCACCAGGAAGCCTACACAACCCACTGAACCAACCTTACCAACTGAGGGTAGGCACCAAAAACAACGGGAACTACGAAACTGCAGCCTGTGAAAAGAAGACCCCACACAGTAAGTTAAGCAAAATGGGAAGACAGACAACTACACAGCAGATGAAGGAGGAAGGTAAAAACCCACCATACCAAAAAAATGACAAGGAAATAGGCAGTCTACCTGAAAAAGAATTCAGAGAAATGATAGCAAAGATGATCCAAAATCTTGGAAATAGAATGGAGAAAATACAAGAAACGTTTAAGAAGGAACTAGAAGAACTAAAGAGCAAACAAACAATGATGAACAACACAATAAGTGAAATTTAAAATTCTCTAGAAGGAATCAATAGCAGAATAACTGAGGCAGAAGAACAGATAAATGACCTGGAAGATAAAATAGTGGAAATAACTACCGCAGAGCTGAATAAAGAAAAAAGAATGAAAAGAATTGAAGACAGTCTCAGAGACCTCTAGAACAACATTAAACGCACCAACATTCGAATTATATGGGTCCCAGAAGAAGAAGACAAAAAGAAAGGGACTGAGAAAATATTTGAAGAGATTATAGTTGAAAATTTCCCTAATATGGGAAAGGAAATAGTCAAGTCCAGGAAGTGCAGAGAGTCCCATACAGGATAAATCCAAGGAGAAACAGGCCAAGGCACACATTAATCAAACTATCAAAAATTAAATACAAAGAAAAAATGTTAAAAGCAGCAAGGGCAAAGCAACAAATAACATACAAGTGAAAACCCATAAGGTTAACAGCTGATCTTTCAGCAGAAACTCTGCAAGCCAGAAGGGAGGGGCAGGACATATTTAAAGTAATGAAAGGGAAAAACCTACAACCAAGATTACTCTACCCAGCAAGGATCTCATTCGGATTCGACGGAGAAATTAAAACCTTTACAGACAAGCAAAAACTAAGAGAATTCAGCACCACCAAACAAGTTTTACAACAAATGCTAAAGGAACTTCTCTAGGCAGGAAACACAAGAGAAGGAAAAGACCTACAATAACAAACCCAAAACAGTAAAGAAAATGGTAACAGGAGCATACATATTGATAACTACATTAAATGTAAATAGATTAAATGCTCCAACCAAAAGACACAGACTGGCTGAATGGATACAAAAACAAGACCTGTAGATATGTTGTCTACAAGAGACCCACTTCAAACCTAGGGACATACAGACTGAAATTGAGGCGATGAAAAAAGATATTCCATGCAAATGGAAATCAAAAGAAATCTGGAGTAGCAATTCTCATATCAGACAAAATAGACTTTAAAATAAAGACTATTACAAGAGACAAAGAAGGACACTACATAATGATCAAGGGATCAATCCAAGAAGAAGATATGACAATTGTAAATATTTATGCACCCAACATAAGAGCACCTCAATACATAAGGCAAATGCTAACAGCCATAAAAGGGGAAATCGACAGTAACACTATCATAGTAGGGGCCTTTAACACCCCACTTTAACCAATGGACAGATCATCCAAAATGAAAATAAATAAGGAAACACAAGCTTTAAATGATACATTAAACAAGACGTACTTAATTGATATTTATAGGACATTCCATCCAAAAACAATAGAATACACTTTCTTCTCAAGTGTTCATGCAACATTCTCCAGGATAGATCATATCTTGAGTCACAAATCAATCCTTGGTAAATTTAAGACAATTGAAATCATATAAGTATATTTTCAAACCACAATGCTATGAGACTAGATATCAATTACAGGGAAAAGTCTGTAAAAAATACAAACACACGGAGGATAAACAATACACTACTAAATAACCAACAGATCACTGAAGAAATCAAGAAAGAAATCAAAAAATACCTAGAAACAAATGACAATGAAAACACGACGACCGAAAACCTATGGGATGCAGCAAAAGCAGTTCTAAGAGGGAAGTTTATAGCAATACAATCCTACCTCAAGAAACATCTCAAATAAACAACCTAACCTTACACCTAAAGCAACTGGAGAAAGAAGAACAAAAAAAAAAAAACCCAAAGTTAGTTGAAGGAAAGAAATCATAAAGATCATATCAGAAATAAATGAAAAAGAAATGAAGGAAACTGTAGCAAAGATCAATAAAACTAAAAGCTCTTTGTTTGAGAAGATTAAAAAAAAATTGACAAACCATTAGCCAGACTCATCAAGAAAAAAAGAAGACTCAAATCAACAGAATTAGAAATGAAAAAGGAGAAGTAACAACTGACACTGCAGAAATACAAAGGATCATGAGAGATTACTACAAGCAACTCTATGCCAATAAAATGGACAACCTGGAAGATATGGACAAATTCTTAGAAAAGCACAACCTTCTGAGACTGAACCAGGAAGAAATAGAAAATATAAACAGACCAATCACAAGCACTGAAATTGAAACTGTGATTAAAAATCTTCCAACAAACAAAAGCCCAGGACCAGATGGCTTCACAGGTGAATTCTATCAAACGCTTAGAGAAGAACTAACACCTTTCCTTCTCAAACTCTTCCAAAATATAGCAGAGGGAGGAACACTCCCAAATTTATTCTATGAGGCCACCATCACCCTGACACCAAAACCAGACAAAAATGTCACAAAAAAAGAAAACTACAGGCCAAAATCACTGATGAACATAGATGCAAAAATCCTCAACAAAATACTAGCAAACAGAATGCAACAGCACATTAAAAGGATCATACACCTTGATCAATTGGGATTTATCCCAGGAATGCAAGGATTCTTCAATATATGCAAATAAATCAATGTAATAAATCATATTAACAAACTGAAGGAGAAAAACCATATGATAATCTCAATAGATGCAGAAAAAGTTTAGACAAAATTCAACACCCATTTATAATAAAAACACTCCAGAAAGTAGGCATAGAGGGAACTTACCTCAACATAATAAAGGCCATATATGACAAACCCACAGCCAACATCATTCTCAATGGTGAAAAACTGAAACCATTTCCACTAAGATCAGGAAGAAGACAAGGTTGTCCACTCTCACCACTATTATTCAACATAGTTTTGGAAGTTTTCACCACAGCAATCAGAGATGAAAAAGAAATAAAAGGAATCCAAATTGGAAAAGAAGAAGTAAAGCTGTCACTGTTTGCAGATGACATGATACTATACAGAGAGAATCCTAAAGATGTTACCAGAAAACTACTAGATCTAATCAATGAATTTGGTAAAGTAGCAGGATACAAAATTAATGCATGGAAATCTCTTGCATTCCTATACACTAATGATGAAAAAGCTGAAAGAGAAATTAAGGAAACACTCCCATTTACCACTGCAACAAAAAGAATAAAATACCTAGGAATAAACCTACCCAAGGAGACAAAAGACCTGTATGCAGAAAACTATAAGACACTGAAAAAAGAAATTAAAGATGATACAAGATGATGGAGAGATATACCATGTTCTTGGATTGGAAGAATCAACATTGTGAATATGACTATATTACCCAAAGCAATCTACAGATTCAATGCAATCCCTATCAAACTACCAATGGCATTTTTCACAGAACTAGAACAAAAAATTTCACAATTTGTATGGAAACACAAAAGATCCTGAATAGCCAAAGCAATCATGAGAAAGAAAAACGGAGCTGGAGGAATCAGGCTCCTGGACTTCAGACTATACCACAAAGCTACAGTAATCAAGACAGTATGGTACTGGCACAGAAACAGAACTATAGATCAGTGGAACAGGATAGAAAGCCCAGAGATAAACCCATGCACATATGGTCACCTTATCTTTCACAGAGGAGGCAAGAATATACAATAGAGAAAAGACAGCCTCTTCAATAAGTAGTGCTGGGAAAACTGGACAACTTCATGTAAAAGAATGAAATTAGAACACTCCCTAAACACCATACACAAAAATAAACTCAAAATGGATTAAAGACCCAAATGTAAGGCCAGACACTATAAAACTCTTAGAGGAAAACATAGGCAGAACACTCCACGACATAAATCACAGCAAGATCCTTTTTGACCCACCTCCTAGAGAATTGGAAATAAAAACAAAAATAAACAAATGGGACCTAATGAAACTTTTGCACAGCAAAGGAAACCATAAACAAGACAAAAAGAAAACCCTCAGAATAGGAGAAAATATTTGCAAAATGAATCAATGGACAAAGGATTAATCTCCAAAATATACAAGCAGCTCATGCAGCTCAATATCAAAAAAACAAAGAACCCAATCCAAAAATGGGCAGTAGACCTAAATAGACATTTCTCCACAGAAGATATACAGATTGCCAACAAACACATGAAAGGATGCTCAACATCACTAATCATTACAGAAATGCAAATCAAAATTACAATGAGGTATCACCTCACACAAGTCAGAATGGCCATCATCAAAAAATCTACAAACAATAAATGCTGGAGAGGGTGTGGAGAAAAGGGAACCCTCTTGCACTGTTGGTGGGAATGTAAATTGATACAGCCTCTATGGAGAACAGTATGGAGGTTCCTTAAGAAACTAAAAATAGAACTACCATATGACCCAGCAATCCCACTACTGGGCATATACCCTGAGAAAGCCATAATTCAAAAAGAGTCATGTACCACAATGTTCATTGCAGCTCTATTTACAATAGCCAGGACATGGAAGCAACCAAGTGTCCATCGACAGATGAATGGATAAAGAAGATGTGGCACATATATACAATGGAATATTACTCAGCCATAAAAAGAAACGAAATTGAGTTATTTGTAGTTAGGTGGATGGACCTAGAGACTATCATAGAGTGAAGTAAGTCAGAAAGAGAAAAATAAATACCGTATGCTAACACATATATATGGAATCTAAAAAAAAAAAGGTTCTGAAGAACCTAGGGGCAGGACAGGAATAAAGCCGCATATGTAGAGAATGGATTTGAGGACACGGGGAGTGGGAAGGGTAAGCTGGGAGGAAGTGAGAGCGTGGCATGGACATATATACACTACCAAATGTAAAATAGATAGCTAGTGGGAAGCAGCCGCATAGCACAGGGAGATCAGCTTGGTGCTTTGTGACCACCTAGAGGAGTGGGGTAGGAAAGGTGGGAGGGAGATGCAAGAGGGAGGGGATATGGGGATATAGGTATACATAGAGCTGATTCACTTTGTTATACAGCAGCAACTAACACAACAATGTAAAGCAATTGTACTCCAATAAAGATGTTAAAAAAAAATTATGACACCAATCAGAAAAAAATAATCGGTTCTTGGTTCTGAGCATCACGAGTTTTCTTCTACTGTTCAGGAGATATTCTATGCCTTACCTTTTCATTTTCCCAATCTGTCTCATGTATCAAATATTTGTTTGGGTTGGCAGGCACACAGAGCACCCTCCTCTTCTTGGTTTCCTTCCCTCCCTTACACCTTTATGCTGCTTTTTAATTAAAAGAAAAGTTTAAGATGTACTTCAATGTGTCAGAAAACAAAACAGGAGAAATGATCCGTGAGATGGAAAAAGAAAATCTCATATTTGCAGATGTCTAATGAAGAGGTTTTTAAAATATTTTCTTACACACACAAAGTTAATGCTTCGGTAGGTGAGTTGTAAATGCTTCTTTTCGTTCCATAATTATAAGTGAAATGTTCTTTAATGTGCAATAATAATGTTCAAGCTGTGCTATTTTGCAGCTAATAATTATACACAACAGCGTGGGGTATTATGGTGAACAGAAAGTTTTCCTTCTCAGTGTAATACCCTCATCTCTGCTCTCCCTGGTCCTGCCTTATTTGCAGTGACTACGCTTTTTAATCCACTCTTTATTCTAGGAATAGAAGCACTAGTTAGTTACTTTCTTAAGGAAAGAATGTGAGGCAAGACTGCTGACGGGGGAAAATCGCTCCCATACAAAGTGAAGTCTATAATAGGCTTGCTTTAAAGAAAAGGAAGAAAGAAAGAAAGAAATACACAGTCAAACTCCAGCTAAGCTTAAAATGTGCGTGCTTGAATCCTCAGTATTAAAAGGTCAGAAGTTTGCTGTATGGTTTAACACAGTGTTACTGAAACAAGACTTGAAGTTGGCAGTGGAAGCCGAGGTCATCAAGCCCTGGCCCAGATATCAATTTCTTCGCAGATGGAGAAATAAATTTATCACTGCACACCCACATTTGTTCTTGTGGACATGCACCATTTCCGAGATATCTTGAGGTTAGCCAGCTGTGTATCCCAGTCAGCTTCTCCATTAGCTTCTCAACCACGTTTCCTTGAAATTGCTGAATATATTATGTAATTTTCTTTGAAAAAAATGAAAGAAAGAAAGAAGATGCCACCTGTATGAAGAAGCGCCATACCAGATAAAATGAGATTTGGCGGGAGACAACTGAGGGCACCAACTTACCTCAAACTGAGTGTTCTAAAGAGCTTAGATGAATTAACTTCTGCATAAATTTGAAGAACCGTAAAAGGAATGTAACCCGGATATAGGAATTGATTCGGCGGAAGTAGGCATTCCTGACTTTCAGTATACCCAGTGCTCATTTGGACAGCTGCCTGGACTTCTTCAGCTAACATTTAGCTCATTTCTAGCTGCTCTAAACATACCTCCTTCTTAATGGTTCACAATAAACTGACCATATGGGTTAATACTGAGTCCATGCTTTATTTTCCCTTGGTCTTATGAACTATGAAAGAGGATTCTTTGGCATAAACTGGTGGATATGATCAGCCATAATCCGAACAGATTATTGGAAAATGTATAAATTTTACTCAGTATCTCTGGGCAATTAGGAACGCAGGTGAGAAGGCCATACAGAATCTAGAAATTAACCCTGTTTCTTACTGGTAGCTATAGCCTGGGTTTTCCAGAAGCTTCCACAGGTTTAGAGCACAGTTGAACTACTTCACAACTAGTTCAACTGTGCTATACTACAATAATATAATGTTGTAATAATATAATATAAAGTTATTTATATTATATATATAATATAGTTATTTATATTATATATATAATATAAAGTTATTTATATTATATATATAATGTAAAGTTATTTATATTACTCAACTGTGAAATACTAGAATAATATAAAGTTAGAACTTGATGGGAACTTAGATTTCAGTACTCTCTCCCCTCATTTCAAAGATGAAGAACACTATATGCTTCAGAGGATACTTTGCCCAAGGCTGATACAAGGTTGATTTGATTGTGACATTTGTCACCCCAAGAATCACTAAAATAGACTCCAATGGCTAGACAAATTCTCAGTTATTTCTCTATGTGCGTGCTTAGCTTGGTGTGTGCTTTGCTGAAGGGCAAGAGTTGGATTCCCCTTCAAGTGGATTATCTGGATCAACCCGCACACAACAGAACACAAAATGGTAGACAATGTGTAAAGCATCAAAGAGTTGACAAAGCAAGGAAGACGGACACCTTGGAGGTAACAGGAATATGGGTTTATTTTTGCTTTGGGAGCGCATGCTAAACCTGAAGACACATGTGAGGGTCTGAGCTGAGTTTCTGGTGCCTACGTAGCCCTCCGGGAACAAATCTTAGAGTCTGGGGCACACCATGGGTAAGGACCCTGATACACTACCCCCGCCTTGGTCTAGAACTCAAAAGAACTGCTCCCTGAGAGTCAGAATATACCAGAAGTAAACCGTCCCATTCATTCACAGACTGCAGAGCAGATTTAAACCATCTGGATGGCCCAAAGTACTTAAAGTAATCCGAGATAGTTAAAAGTTGCCGGAAGTAAAAAAAAAAAAAAAAAAAAAAAGTGTCCAGAGGAAGATCATGTTATCCTATGCCTCATATTATTTCTATCAATAATTTCTAAACAAATGTGTAGCCTAAACTCAGAGATAACTCAGCACATGGGGAGATAAGCCATCATGAGAAAGAGCTGTTGGAAACCATGGGCAACAGAGACAGACCTCTGAGGGCTGCAGATACTGGAATCATCAAAGACTCTGAAATCACCGTGCGTACTCTGTTCAAGAAGATAAGATCTAAATTGAAAATTTGGAATACAAAACTGGAAACTATAAAAAATAACATCAGAGTTTTAAATGAATGGCTATAAATTTTGGAAATGAAATATAAAATAATTGAAATGAAGAAAATAGACGAATTTAACTGCAGATGAGAGAGAGCTGAAAAATGCTTGAAAATAAAATGTCTGTGATAACAATGGAATAGAAAAAATAGAAAAAGAGAAGCCTCAACCAAGAAAACAGAAATCACTCAAGTATTTTTTTTAAAGGAATTTTATGTAGGGAATTGGTTACACAGTGAGGAAAAGCTGAGAGTCCAAGCAGGAAATGTGAGATAACTCAGAGATTAGCAATAGAGAAAATCCAGTAATCTTCCCCCAAGCCAGACGATCAAAGGAAAGATGTGGGTTGCTGGACCCCAGGGACCCTGGGTGGAAGAACAGCACGCCTTCCCAGCAGGAGCCAGAGTCAAAGAGCAAGTGCAGTCGTGGCCAGAGACGTGCCCTAAGGAAGGTGGGAATGACCTACATGCATCATCCCCATGCTTTCACACTCGTTTGCCAAAACCAGCCCAACTTACCCAGAAGTTAACTGTCCCGGGAACCTGGGATCTGAACCTCGCAGTCGCCAGTGACTTCGTGAGATAGAACAGAGCAAGGAAAGACCAAGGAATGAATCTGACAGCAAAGGGTCCAAGAACTGGTGGAGGAAAAATGAGTCACAGAAGATTGGAATGCGGGGGCAGGGGGGCGGGCAGGTCTAATCTATTTAACTGGCCAACAGAAGAAGAGAGAAAATGTGGTAGAGGCAATGTATTAAGGATAAGGACTGACAGTCAAGATCTGATGCAAAACTCAATCCACAAATTCAACAAATGCAACTAAAATCTTGAAGGAGAAAAAAGGACATTACTTTTAATGATGTGACAGCTCGCTAACATGTGACATCCTTCTAATCAAAATAAAGTATAGGACTTTCCAAGACTCTTTAGCCTTTATGTGTATTAGTGTCCCACTCTGGTCAATGCAGTGCTGGGTTTAGAGAGATGTGGTTCTCAGCCTTGGCTACATGTTAGCACCTACTGAGAAGCTTTAAAAAAAAAAATATCAAGCCCATACACATGCCAGTTACATCAGGATCTCTGGGAAAAGGCCCATGCGTTAGTTTTTGTGATATTTACAGCTGTTTTAAATCTCTGCAGCTGATTACAATGTGAAAATTAAGCCTGAGAAGCACTGTTATAGAGGCATTCTGATGTAGATCTAGGAAAGAATGAGGCCCAGTATAAATGAAGACAATGATGTAAAGGAATTAAGAGCACCATAGATTCTCCATTTATTTCTGCATCAAATTCTTTTGTGTTGGCTACACTGATTTACAACAGTGTAGAGCCATGGTGCTCATTATCTCCTGAGTGGGCCCCATCCAATCAACAGAAGGCCTAAGAACAAAACTGAGGTTTCCCTAAGAAGAAGAAATTCCAATTGTGGACTGAAGTGTCAGCTCCTGCCTGAGAGTCTTCCATCTGCTGGCCTGCTCTAGAGATTTCAGACTTGCATAGCCAGCCCTTATAATTGTGTAAGCCAGTTTCTGGAGATAAATCTCCCTCTCTCTCTGTCTGTCTGTCCCTGTCTGTCTGTCTGTCTAGCTATCTATCTATCTCTATCCTACTGGTTCTGGCAGACCACTGACTACTGAAGTAGCCTCATCAGTAGAATCATCTCTTTGCATAGGACAGCAAAGGCAGACAGAGATTTTAGGATTACACTGTTAAAATGCTTACAGACAATCTGTAATGTAAGTAACATCTTTAGGAAATCTTGACTGCTCCAAAAAGGATTTGGGTATTAGATAATTAAGATGTAACCTATTTGGGAGAAGATGGGTTACAGATAGAAATATTTTGGTAGGAAGTACAGTTGGTCAGCACAGGAACAAGCTATAGAAAATAAAATAGGAAATGGAATATGAAAGGCAGATGCAAACAGAAATACCCCAAGGTGGACCTGAGCTACAAGAGGCACTGAGGTCTAAATCCTACACCATGGGGTACCAAGGAGTACCAAGAGATATGCCTTAGGAAAATGGGGGATAGAGGCAAATTAAAATCTGGACCACTTTGGTACATAGCATTTGTTCATAATCTCTCATCCTTCCCCACTCTTGACAGGTCTTCCCCATCCCATTAACTTTGGGTTTGGTGATATGACATGCTTTGAACTATGGGGTGTGAGCAAATATGTTCCAAGGCTGAGCAGAAGCTTTAAACTTGATTGCATTTTATGACTATGACTCTCTTGTTCCTACACTCTGTCATGAGAAGACAAGATATAAGAGTTGCAGGATCTCATTCCATCTGCTTCTTAGTATAAAAACCAAACCATAATAACCCATAGCCTGGAACAGAGCTACAGAAGCACAGAGCACAGACTAAGAATTAGCTGCCATCAGATACGTAACCTGGGCAACAAACAAACCTTATTGTTATGAGGCATTAAGATTTGGGGGAGGGGTGTGTTTCTTATGCAGCATTACCACAGCAAAAACTTACTGATACATCTTCTTCACTATTTGTCTTAGGATTCTCCGTTCCCAATTTTACTCCTCATAAGTGTTCGAATAAAGTCATCTTGAAAGTTGTATGTGTTTCCACAAATGTAGTATTAACATTTTTATGATCTTTTAGCCTTAAGAGAGTCTTAAGTTTGAGGAAACAAGACAGTTCCTCATTTCAGAACAGCTGTGTTAAATATATTGTCCAAATTCTACTCAAGGAATAATGATAAATGTAGCATTAATATTTCAAATTGGTCCCGCTGAAAGGTTAGTCTTCTAACACCCTTCCAGCTTCCCAATATCCTGCAGGGAAATTAAAGGAAGGTTGGACTAAGCAGGACTTGGATGGAATGAAATATCTTTAAAATACTTTTTAAAAGATGTGACAGACAACATGCAGCTGAGCAGTTAAAGCAATACTGCAGCCATAATACAATAAAGGGCTGGAAAGCGAAACTCTTACAAAAAAGGTTTCGTGGCAAGGACTTTATGATTAAAGAAGTCATTTAATCCTCTCCTCATGGTTTTGAATAGCCCCAGTTTGATCTTTGAAACTAAAAGCTCAAATTCAACCCCATTTGTACTGTCGAGATGAGTAAGTGAAAGAGCAGGTGTGTCTGGGAGGCAGTGAACGTGCGTGCTCATCGCTGACCTGGTGGAAAGAACGAGAAGGCTCACGCAGAAAGAAATGCTTAAGGATGCTGAAATAACAATAAGGGAGTAGAATAGTTTTATTAAGTTTTAGCTGTATTTTGATATAATTTCAAATTCACAGAATAGTTTCAGGAATAATAAAAGGAACTCCTACATATTCTTTAGCCTGAAACAATTGATTTACCATCCTCTCTCTCCCTCTCTCTCCCTCTCTCTCTCTCTCTCTGCCTCATATATATATATATATATATATTTTCCTGTACCAACTAAGAGTAAATTTGAGACATGTTGCTTCTTTACCTTTAAATATTTCAGCCTGTATTTTCTAAGAACAAAGACTTTTTTACATAAACATGTAAAAGGATGAAATTTAATCTTAATGTAATACTATCATCTAATGCACAATCCATATTGAAATTTTGATAATCACCCCAACTGCATCTTTTATAGCAATTATTTTTCCAGTACAGGACCATGCAGTGCATTTTGTTGTCATATCTCTTTAGTCCCCTTCAAACTGGAACAGTTTCTCAGCCTTTATTTATCTTTCTTGACCTTGATATTTTTGAAGATGATAGGCTGGTTATTTTGTACAAGTCCGTCAATCTGGGTTTACTGGATATTTCCTCATGATGAAATTCAGAGTATGCACTATTAGCAGGAACAGTACAGAAGGAAGGTTGTGTCCCTCTAAGTGTATCACGTCAGACATCATGATCTTGCGTTGTCTCAGTATAAATGACGTCAGTTTGGTCACTTGCTTTCTGCAGGGTTTTAGCACTATAACGTTGGTTTTCTTCCCTTTGTACTTTGTAAGTAATCTGTGGAGAGTTTCACTGTTATTGTGTGCATATTCTGTTTCTCATCAAACTTTCACCCACTAGTATTAGCATCCACTGATAACTGCCTAAACTCCCTTATTCCTTCTACATTTTCTTAGATTGTATTCCACTAGAAGGAAGAGATTTGCCTTCTCTTCTATTTATGTACATACATACATATATATGTACGACAGCATGTATGTATCACAGTATGTATGCATGTGTGTGTGTATATATATATATATATATATATACATGTATGTATATCAGTGTAGTCTTACAGAGCATTAAGAAACAAAATTAGACTGTTTTCATAAATGAAAATGACCAAAAAGTTATGGAATAGTATTGAGATGTGTCACAGGAACCAGCCAGTTGGAACCATCGATTCAAGATGCCTCTCTGAGTAGCAGGCATTGAAAATAAATAAATAAAAAGGTATCATAGCTTTACCTCTCTGGTTGGGACTGCCCCTAAACTGGCTAGAATTACAAATATCCTAACAGAAAATTCTCCCTGAAAACCAGAAGCCCTATCATGCTTCCGTAATCATTTTACCATGAGCAAAAGATGTGATGGAAATAGCCCAGCCAAGCCAATGGCTTAATGAAGAGTCAGAGAAATCCGTCATCTCAAAATACGGCAGGTGCCACTTGGACCAAGTGTTCCAGTCAACTCGACATTCATAAACACTGTCTGGTCTCACCGTGTTTCCCCCCGTGTTGCTCTGGCGATGTGAAATCCACCGCAATGTCAAGGGAGACTTAGGTCTTGGTCAGTGGTTGAAGTGTGGAGAAATTTTGCTTCCAACATCCAGTGGACTTTTACTCTCCTGTACCCTTAGTCGCTCAAACTCACTATCAGTGAGTGAACTTGAAGGTTGCTGCTCCTTCAAGTTCAAGGAGCAAAATGACATGTCTTTAAAGAAGGATGTTTGCTTCCTTTAAATACCAATGACTCTTGAATACGTTCTTTAAATATTTGAATAGAGTTGTGTTTTGTGACATCTTAATGTATTTCTGCATAATGAATAATCTCTCCCATTCCATTCCTAACTCATCAACTTGGAAGGCACAGGACAAGAGTCAGACCCCGTATGATTTGATGTCCTGAAGTTTCAGCTCTGCAAGCCGAGAATAAAATGTAAAAGATGCTGAAGAGTAAAATCACTGTTGACAACACATTTTACCTGGCCGTCCAACACTGTTTATCAGCATAATAAAATGTGCCAATACTTATCACCACTCTAAAATATGCACTAATAATAAACAGAGATAGAGGGCATAAAATGGTCGATGATGAGATATGAATTTATGGCTCCTGGGAAAAGAAAATGATGGGCTACCTCACAAAGGACAGAGTTGGCTGTGGATAAAACTGAGGACTTTTCTCCTTTCATAAGCATCAGATGAAAATAGCATTCATTTTCTTTCTTTTTTTTTTTTTTTTTTTTTTGCTGTTGTTATAAAATAATTTTGTAAGACCAAGAAACAAAAAATATCCAGGATATGCTTTTTGGCTCCGTATCTCCCACCTTCATTTTTTGCACATCGTGTTGATGGTTAAAAGCAAATGGTTTTATCTGGAGGACAGAGCCACGTGTTGTACATGCTGATCATTAATCTGACAAGTCATCAACTACAACGCTGTCTTTCCTCCATTCTTTAAGGCAAAGGGAAAGAAAAACATCCAAAGTCACTTCTCCACTGTGGCTTTGTGTAATACCTTGATTCTCTGCATTTTCCGCAACTAAACATTCACTCTTATCTGAAGAGACCACGATTTAAAGGTTGCTCATCAGCTATTGAGGACAAGGCCACAGTCCCAATTTCCCTTTCCATGTACAATGGCAGGTTGGAGCCGCTACGTGAAAATAAATAGATGACCTGACCACTCTGACTTGTGTGTAAGTGCTTCAGTGTGACATTAAGCTTTTTTCACAGCCTCGGATGGAACTCAATACTTAAATATTACTGTTCCACCTTCCTTTCCTCTTAACAACCTTTTAACTCAATTTTGAACTTTTGGAATACTGTGGCCTCTAGCTCTTTCTCTAAACCACATAAGCAGCATGATCATTTCACATTTGATATTTTGTCTGTTTTCCTGTTACAGGTGAGTCAACTGGCACCTGTATCCGCTGAACTTTATCATGTTAAGTTTTTAGTTGGTCTTCCCTGTAAATGTCATTTTGGAATTCATTATTTTTTATGTCCCCTGATCCTAATATGGTACATATGTTAGACAGGTAGATACATTTATTAGCCCAGCTGCCATCTTTGTACCTCGGGTAGTTTCCGCACCTAAACGTACAAGCATTGGTAAAGAGGTAAAATTGTTCCAAAACCACCAACAACCAGGATAGAACTAACTACTGCAACTATATTCATTGCCTTATCTTTATTCCTCCCAGAACTAAAATGATGCCTTTTACCATGAAAAGTCATAGCAAACAAGAGTAATAGCTAGTTTGGGCTGCGCTCTGAGTCTGCGTCAGGTACCCTGCTAAGCCCTGGATGCGTTCTCCTCTTTAATTCTCACAGTCAACCTAGGCAATAAACACTCAACACATTCTTGCTCAGTTAGATTGTGCGGTGACAACCTGTCGGTCCCGAAGATGCTCGCAGGACACCAAGGTGCAGGCTTTTCTAATTAAATGACGATCCTACTCTTAGAAGGATGCTGCGGTGGGTCCTCAAAGACAAAGCCTCAAATACTGACGGAGAGAGGTCCCCCAAAGCGTTTAAGAACAGGAGAACAGAGAGGGGCCAGAAAACCGCCCTAAAGACCCGCCCAAAGAGCACGCGTGGACGCCCTTGAAGGGCTCGGAGGGGCTCTCTCTGACCCTAGGTGACCCTCCTGTCACAGAGCTCCCATTCAGAGAGACGTGACAGGCTCCCCTGGAAGGAATAAAGGTGGCCCCCCTCCCTAGAACGGGCCACATTTTCTGTAGAAAAGGCGTGAACTCAGACACTGTGTTTGAGAAGTTCGCTAGCAAAGCAAATGGCTGACCCCTGGCGATGGGTCTGGGGGGTAAGGGGACTCCACCGTGCGGCCTCTCCTCTCCTCGTTGGCTTGGGCCTGGCGGTGTCCTGGAGTATGGCTGTGAGTGACAACAAAGATGCTGGGCCCAGGGGTTGGCAACACGGGGGCCCGGGCACAGGGCTGAGCTGAGCACTGAGGACAGTCCTCCGGGGTCAAAGGTGAGAGGCATTTTTGCAGCTGGCACGAGCCTCAGCTCGCAGTGGGAGGGCTGCCAACCACCAGGGGTACTTTGGGGCAGGAAAAAGAACCCAGGGTCCTAGTTCTCCCTCTGTGCAGGTATTGAGGGCAGGGTCGCCACCTTTGGACTAGTTCCCTGAGGATTTGGAATATGATGGCTCTCCCCGCTAATATGCATGTGGGGTCCTTGGGCGACCATTTGGAATAAGAGCAGTTGACTCTGTTCGCACTCCGGGTGTGTGCAAGGGTTTACAGAAGCTTCACTTAGTATCACAAAAGCCTGCGGAATCTCACCCCATGACTAAGAAAGCTGGCGGATGAGAATCAAAGAAGTCTTCTTTGGATTGGGTTGTTTGTTTATTTGATATGGAGCTGCATGAGCTGCTTGTATATTTTGAAGATTAATCCTTTGTCAGTTGCTTTGTTTGCAAATATTTTCTCTTACTCTGAGGGTTGTCTTTTTATTTGTAGTGAGGTGGATGGACCTAGAGTCTGTCGTACAGAGTGAAGTAAGTCAGAAAGAGAAAAACAAATACTGTATGCTAACACATATACATGGAATCTAAAAAAGCGGTACTGATGAACCTAGTGGCGGGGCAAGAATAAAGATGCAGACATAGAGAATGGACTTGAGGACACGGAGGGGGAAGGGGAAGCTGGGATGAAGTGGGAGAGTAACACTGACATATATACACTACCAAATGTAAAATAGATAGCTAGTGGGAAGCAGCCGCCTAGCACAGGGAGATCAGCTCGGTGCTTTGTGACCACCTAGAGGGGTGGGATAGGGAGGGTGGGAGGGAGACGCAAGAGGGAGGGAATGTGGTGATATATGTATACTTATAGCTGATTCAAATTGTTGTACAGCAGAAACAAACACAACAATGTAAAACAATTATACTCCAATAAAGATGTGAAAAAAAAAGTCTTCTTCAGGGGAACAAACACTAAGAGGGAGGTTCATGCCCCGGTACCAGAACTAGAGAGGCATGTAGACATCAGTGCACCCACTCGTCTTTCGTGAAGGCCCCGTGAGAGGCAACAGGACTCAGTCAAGGTGACAACAGACAAACCAGGACGATAACTCAGGTGTTTTGACTTCCCCACTCCGTAAGCAAGACAGGCTCATTCTAAACCATTAAGAAGACATAAGCTATCCTATTAATAGCATCTAACCCTAAGATAAGTATTGTTTCTTCTAAAAGCGCTAATCCCTTGCTCCAGTGTTGGAAAATTCTCATAGTCCGATTGTATTTAAACTTCAAAAAAAGATGTGCACTTTGTTCAACAGAGTCCGAGGCCTTCGGGAGGAATCCTGAAGGAAACCTTGGGCAACACGACTTTCCTCAGGACGATCCCCATTCAAAACAGCAGAGCAGCGGATTGGAGGGTCTCTGTCACTTATTTTATCCCAAGAGAATTGTCACCATAGGAAAGAGTCACACCACAAATAAGGGGCCCTTTTCCATGGGCCCATGGACTCCAAAAAGCCCCCAGCCCCACTAAATTAAATGCCAAATTCTAGGTGTATGTGAATGTGCCCTCTGTGAGGATCGGATCTGCAGCTCTCATCAGTTTTTTTAGAGGAGCTTGTAACCAAAAGAAAAAAAGAGTTGGCTGTTACCACCCAGATTTATACCCTCACCATGCTTGCTTCTATTTATTTACAAAAAGGTCTCACTTTTCAATCCCCACTGTTTATTCTATTAAGTTTTTTTTTCACATCTTTACTGGAGTATAATTGCTTTACAATGGTGTGTTAGTTTCTGCTTTATAACAAAGTGGATCAGCTATACATATACATATATCCCCATATCTCCTCCCTCTTGCGTCTCCCTCCCACCCTCCCTATCCCACCCCTCTAGGTGGTCACAAAGCACCGAGCTGATCTCCCTGTGCTATGCGGCTGCTTCCCACTAGCTACCTATTTTACATTTGGTAGTATATAAAGTCCATGTCGCTCTCTCACTTCGTCCCAGCTTACCCTTCCCCACACTGTATCCCCAAGTCCATTCTCTACGTCTGCGTCTTTATTCCTGTCCTGCCCCTAGGTTCATCAGAACCATTTTTCTTTTTTTTTTAAGATTCCATATATATGTGTTAGCATACGGTATTTGTTTTTCTCTTTCTGACTTACTTCACTCTGTATGACAGATTCTAGGTCCATCCACCTCACTACAAATAACTCAATTTCGTTTCTTTTTATGGCTGAGTAATATTCCATTGTATATATGTACCACATCTTCTTTATCCATTCATCTGTCGACGGACACTTAGGTTGCTTCCTTGTCCTGGCTATTGTAAATAGAGCTGCAAGGAACATTAGGGTACGTGACTCTTTTTGAATTATGGTTTTCTCAGGGTATATGCCCAGTAGTGGGATTGCTGGGTCGTATGGCAGTTCTATTTTTAGTTTTTCAAGGAACCTCCATACTGTTCTCCATAGTGGCTGCATCGATTTACATTCCCACCAACAGTGCAAGAGGGTTCCCTTTTCTCCACACCCTCTCCAGCACTTATTGTTTGTAGATTTTTTGATGATGGCCATTCTGACCGGTGTGAGGTGATACCTCATTGTAATTTTGATTTGCATTTCTCTAATGATTAGTGATGTTGAGCATCCTTTCATGTGTTTGTTGGCAATCTGTATATCTTCTGTGGAGAAATGTCTATTTAGGTCTTCTGCCCATTTTTGGATTGGGTTGTTTGGTTTTTTTTTTTTTTGATATTGAGCTGCATGAGCTGCTTGTATATTTTGGAGATTAATCCTTTGTCAGTCGCTTCATTTGCAAATATTTTCTCCCATTCTGAGGGTTGTCTTTTTGTCTTGTTTATGGTTTCCTTTGCTGTGCAAAAGCTTTTAAGTTTCATTAGGTCCCATTTGTTTTTGTTTTTATTTCCATTTCTCTAAGAGGTGGGTCAAAAAGGATCTTGTTGTGATGTATGTCATAGAGTGTTCTGCCTGTGTTTTCCTCTAAGAGTTTTATAGTGTCTGGCCTTACATTTAGGTCTTTACTCCATTTTGACTTTATTTTTGTGTATGGTGTTAGGGAGTGTTCTAATTTCATTCTTTTACATGTAGCTGTCCAGTTTTCCCAGCACCACTTATTGAAGAGGCTGTCTTTTCTCCATTGTATATTCTTGCCTCCTTTATCAAAGATAAAGGAGGCAAAAATGTATGTTAAGTTTTTAAAGATCAATTACAACTAAAGGTTTGGAAAAGACAATTTTTATTATAAAACTTAAGGCTATTCCTAAGGCTATGAGAAGGTGCCAGTTTAAAAAACAAAAGATTAGGAAATCATAACTAAAGATGTATACGTTATCACTTCAGGTAAAAATACCATAAAGAATAGAATCGTTGTCTCTGGTTATTGGATGTGAAGGAGGTAAGTGTCCCCAGCCTGGTGCGACCGAGGGCCAGTAACACTTTCCCACTGACTGAATACAGACTCAAACATGAGTTAAGAATCATAGGGTCATCTAAGCGGAGGATTATTTCCCACGCAGGCCCCCGGGTCAGTGTAAATTATTAAAGTTATCTCAGGGGCCCAGCTGTCGTTGTGTCTTTAACTTGCAGTCTTGTTCGCATGAGCTCAGCAAAAGGTCAGAGATGACAGGGGAAAAAACCAACGAGGATCTGAAAGTCCTACCTGGGCGTTTAGGGTTAGTGACTGAGTCATAAGGAATCTGCCTAGACTGTGTCGAGAGCAATCTCCTGCTGAACAGCTTTACTGATGCTTTTTTATTTTTATTTTGACAGTGACACACTGAGGTAACTATTGGTGCCCACGGGCTGTTGGTCCACAGGCAAGGAGGAGAGGTGAGGCATGGTCCTTCGTGGGAGGCTTCCCACATCCAAGGAGGTCGCGCCACCCTATTTCAGGGTCTGATGGGTCTTCACTGTTCTGCTTTCCTGTGTCCCTTGACTGGACGCTTTCCAACTTAAATTCCTGTGCACGAGTGAAGCCACGCTCCCTGGACAAACAGCCTCCCACAGGCCAGAGAGCTCTGACCCAGCCCAGAGCTGTACAGGACCAAGCCTGGGACATACCTACCACCTGTCCTAACCTAACCCTTAACAGGCTTTTATTTCTGACACACCAGGTGGCTAGTGTCAGAATCAGGGGTCCTGTAGCCTCTCAGAATCCCAGGGAAGTTGAGAGAGAAAAAAAACTTAAGAAACTGTACTGACTTCATGGCATTCAGGAAAGTACAGGGAACTACCAGGCCCTGTCGTTATTCTCCTTGAAGAAGCAAATGTTCTTAAAGATTCTGGAAATCCTAAGACTATGCTGTTCTTTCTCTCCCCCAAGGAAACTCACCCACTCCTGTGGATGTAAGCGTCATCTCTACAGCACCTCTGCCAAAATTCTGTCTTCAGCCCAAACCTCTCAGATCTGCAGATCCCACGGCACACTCGACACTCCATCTCGAAGCCGCCCCGTGTCCCTGACTAACCAGACTGACACAGTCTCTTGAACTCTCACCCCAGGTCTGCTCCAGGACCTTGGTTCCATGCATCACAACCCCACCATCTGCACAAAGGCCCCGAAGTCATCCTGGAAGCTTCCCTCACCCTCTGTAGTGGATTGAATAGTGTCCCCCACAAATTCACGTCCACCCAGAACCTCAGAATGTGGTTTTATTTGGAAACAGGGTTTTTCCAGATGTGGTTTGTTCAGGATGGAGATGAGGTCCCACTGGATTAGGATGAGCCCTGTATCCAGTGACTCATGTCCTTATAAGAAGAGGAAACACCTGGTAGGAGGCCGTGGGGAGATGAAGGCAGAGGCTGGAGTGATGCTGCCACAAACCAAGGGACACCAGGAGCCACGAGAAGCCAGGAGAGACACAAGGAAGAGTCCTCCCTTAGAGCTGGCACAAGGATCCAACACTGGTTTTGGACTTCCAGCCTCCTGAATAATGGGATTCAATTTCTGTTGGGTTTTTTTTTTTAATTTATTATATTTTTGGCTGCGTTGGGTCTTCGTTGCTGCACGCAGGCTTTCTCTAGTTGCAGCGAGTGGGGGCTACTCTTCGTTGTGGACCGCAGGCTTCTCATTGCGGTGGCTTCTCTTGTTGCAGAGCGTGGGCTCTAGGTGCGTGGGCTTCAGTAGTTGTGGTGCGCAGGCTTCAGTAGTTGTGGCGCACGGGCTTAGTTGCTCCACAGCATGTGGGATCTTCCCGGACCAGGGCTCGAACCCGTGTCCCCTGCATTTGCAGGCGGATTCTTAACCACGACGCCATCAGGGAAGCCCTCTGTTGTTTTTAGAAAGTTCATGGTACCAGTCTGTGGCATTTTCATATGGCAGGACCCTAATACACTCTCACACTCACATCAAATCCATATGCAAGTTCTATCCTTTCTACCCTAAAGTGTATTTTAGATACATGTTTTAGAACTGGTGCCTCTCCGTTGCCATGGCCACTGTGACCAGCAAGCCTTGGGCAATTCCTCCCAGCAGGTCCTCCTGCCGCTGCCCAGGGATCCCACATCCACCCTTGACTCTACCCCATCTGATTTCTGCAGACCAGATGTGTGATAGTGGGAACCACAGATTGGACTGTGTCGATTTCCTGTTTGAATCACTTGGCAGTGTTGTGTTGCTCTAACAATAAAATTCAAGATTCTTAGCACAGTTTGAAGGCTCCAAATGTTGCGGGCCTTCCTCCCCATCCTCATTACCCTCCCTTCATGAAGCTACAACCCCAGTCGCCTTCTTCCCATTTCTGATCCGACCAGGAGGTCTTTGTCTCCACTCTTGCCTCTGATGGAGACGCCTGCCCCGTTCCTCATCTGATCAATTTCTACATCCCTAAGTCTCAGGATAACTACTGGCCTTACTTACCTCTCCACGCAGACAAACATGATATCCCTGTTACACTTTCTTAGTCCTCTGTAGTTCTTCTTTTCATACTTTTTCAGAATTATGGTCATACATTTCTCTTGACAGTGACTTGGTTGGTATCTTCACCCTCTACCAGGCTACGGGCTCCAGGATGGCAGGGACCTCATGCTGTGTGTCCAGTCCGTAGCACAGTGCCAGGAATGCATGTAGTGTTTGCTCCGTAGACTTTGTTGAATGGATGTTCATTGAAAACTTAAGTCCTCCCTCAATTCCATCCATTTTCCAACATATAACCCACCTCTATCAAAAGCAGCAGAAAGGGAAATGTTTGCTACCATCTTTCTCAACCCCTACTTTCTTTCTAATATCTGAAGTCTGCAGCATCAATGGGAACTTCCGCCTACAGCTCCACGGTTGTGCACACCCCCTGGACTCCTGTAGCTTATACTCCAGGCACAGACAAGGTGGTCCGACCACCACTGACGTCCTGGGCCCCAACCATGGTAGACATCTGGTGCTCCTCTGCTTAATTCATGTAGGACATGTCTTTTGAAAATCTCAAGTTACCTAAATCAAATCTGGGAGACCATGAATCGCAAGTGCCAGAGGAGACAAATCTGTATATGTAGAACTGATATTCTAAGCAATTAACTAGAATCAAAGAACTGCCATTGTGTAAACGCCAGGCACCTTAGCCTATTCTACTTTGAAAATATAATATTGTGTCTTTGATTTGAAGGTTTCAAAAGTGTCAAAGGAGAGGCATTTTATCATTTTCTGCCACTGAGCACCAATGAGGGCAAGGTGGTGACTACAAGGTCTCCGTAATCAACATTCCTAATAAAACTACACACTTAATAAAATTGTATAATTGTATAATTAAACAATTCTAACCTATATTCACTCATTCACAAATATAACTTTTTTTGTTTTGTTTCTTAATTTGGGGAGTATTTTTCTGTCTTTAATTTACAAATATTTCTTGAATACCACTATGAACCAGGTATGTAACTGGCATCTGGATATGTAAAAGAGAAGGAGTGAAAGAAATGATGAACTATTGAATAAATTTGGTAGTGCCAAGCGTGCTATTTTGTAAAGGATATTCATGGCAGTCATGTCGGAAAAGGTGATGATTGATCTGAGACCTGAAGCAAGAGCAAGAACTACCAGCAAGACCATCTGGTGATGTGATTTCAGACAGAGGGAAGAGCCAGGCCCTGGGGCAGAAGCAGATTTGTCGCCAGGAAGAACAGGAGGCCCGTGTGCCCAAGAAACAGGAAGGAAGGAGCAGAGTCACGGGAGTGAGATAGGAGTAGCCTCTGGGAACGTATCACTAGGGCTCCTTGAGCTGTGATGAGAGCCTTGGATTATTAACATGAGTGGGGACAAGCAACAGGAAGGAATGATAGACATGACTTAGTTTTTAAAGGATCTCTGAGTTGCTGCACGGGACAGGCTACAGGGAGCAGCTAGTCAGGAAGCTAGTGCAATAGCCCAGGTCAAACGATGCACTTGGGTAGCAGCAGCAGATTATGAGAAGTGATTTGATTTTCATTCTTTCAGTGTATTTGTAATTCTGATTTAAAGTCTTTGTCCAATAAGTCCAACATCTGGGCCCCCTTGGGGCACTTTTCTATGGTTGCTTTTTTTTTTTCCCCTGTGTACGAGCCATGCTTTCCTGTTTCCCTGTGTCTCATCAAATTTTGGTGAAGACTAGACATTTTAGATAATAGAATGCAGCAACTCCAGAAATCTGATTGTGTCCCCTCCCCAGGGCTTGTTGGTACAGCTGTTTGTTTGTTTAACTATAATATCTGAATTTCCTGACATGGATGACTACTGAAGTCTCGGCTTGGTTAGCTTAGTAGTAAGATAAAAATTGGTCAGAGATTTCCTGAAATGCCTGAGCCAGTGAGTCTTCCAGGAGCCATTTAGTATCCTGTGTGTGTCGGGAACACCTTCAATGCTCAGGCCATTTACAAGTCTTCCTTAGCCTTCACTGCCTGCTTCTGCAGTATCAAAGTCAACCAGGGGTGGGTCACTGGGGACCTCTTCAGGTCTTTCCCTAGTGTGTGCATAGCCCACACGTATATGGCTTCCTAAACCCCCAGGAACATGCCAGAGCTTTCCAAAACCCCCTATGGACATCTCATTCCCCAGATATTTCTTTTAAATTTTGTTTAAATTTTTGTTTTCCCCAACTGGTATTGTAACTTTAGGCAGGTGTGATGTTAAAAAACTTTGCAGCTAATTATTTCTGACAAATGCCCTGGAGATAGGATTTCTCCCATGGAGTTCAGAGTCGGGTCAATAGGACAATGCCTTGTGAGTGGGGCTTTTCCAGGGACCTCTGAGACAGATGGATTAGTGACAAATGCTTTGCGGTCGGACCATTCTGAGGAGCTCAAACCTACTCTGCTCCCTCCAGCTACAGTTTTTCATGGATGCTCTGATGGGAAGGCTGCTGGTTTTCAAGGCTACTGTGAACTGAAGAGAGGGAGTGGTTGGGGGCCAAGTTAAAACACCACAACCCAGCTGTTCCTACCAAAGGTCAGTAGTTTTTCTTGAATAAATGCTCTTCAGGCTGTTGTAAGCCTTCCATTAATTTCTAGAGTTCTGAAAAAGGATGCTGTTGAAAATTTTACCCATATTGTCATTACTTTCATGGAGGAGGGGATTTATGGAAGTCCTCATGCCGCCATTTTGAAAGCTCCACCTCTGAGAAGAGACTAGATTTTAAAGGTGTACTTGAAACTGAGTCAGAAGGATTTCCCATAGATTTGGATGTGGGGTGTGAGAGAAAGAAAGGAGTTAGGATAATTTCAAGGTTTATGTCCTAAGAAACTAGAAAAATGGAGTTGCTACTTACTATGATGGGTAAAAATGGGACAAAAGCCGATCGTTTGAGGGAGATCAAGAGTTCAGTTTTGGACATATTCAATTTTAAGTGCAAATTAGTCATTCAAATAGAGAGGTCAAGTGGGCTATTGGATATACAAGTCTGGAACAGAGATAGTAGCGTGGAAGAGATCACCATAAATGATGTTCACAGCAATGGAATGGAATGTTAACCTAAACAAGATAGAGTTTCTACGCAGATGTCCTACATCCAGGAGTCAGGAAAACAAGGAGCATCCAGCAGAGAGAAGTCAGGAGCGAAGCAGAAAGAGAACCACGAGGGAGTGATGCCAGAACAGTTTCAGCGGAGCCGAGGGAACAGATCTCCAGATGGATTCAAGGAAGACTTGGAGGGGGAGGAAATGGAGGCAGCTTTTCAAGGGATTACTCTGCCCGGGGTGGTGGGGGGGGGGCTGGGCGGGCAGAGAGGTGGGTGGCGTCCATACGGCGTTGCTCTTTGAGACGGCTGAAGCGGACCCTGGGCCACCGTGGCCAACACAGGGCAGAATGGTTTCACTCAGGGAGCCTCACGGATTCTGTGGGGCTTGATCCGCACTTAAACTCCCAGCAGAAAGCAACTCTTCCTACATATGGGAGTAGAACATAATGCCCACCCCACCCATCTTGACAGCAAGCATCTGTGCAGGATGAAGGTCTTCAGTAAGAAAGAGGGACAGGCAAACAGAGCAATAATCGAGGCTGTGGACAGTACTCTGCTGTAGGGAAGGACACAAGCTCCACAGAAACCAATCGCTAGAGTGGAAACCCAGAGTGATCTTTGGGTGAACGTGGCGCAATGCAAAACTAGTAACCAGGCTCCAACAGAAGAATATTTCACTATCAGGGCAGGATAACCAGGACAGGTCTGGTAAGAGGGGCAGAACGGGGGCAGCGGTAAATGAGGTTTGGAAACAGACTCAGGCTGAACCAGAAGAGAAAGAGCCTTCAACAAACCTTTCCAATCTCCCATGAAGGGTTTTGAGGGGTTTTTGGTGGATTCTGTTTGTTGTCTATTTTTACGCATTTATGGATTCTATACTCATTTATTTGGCAGGGGGGTCCAGTTCCTCAGTGAAAAGGAACTGAAATTTATATCAGAGCCCATGGCTCCTTCTTCAGCATGGCATGCGTTTGTGGTTAAGTTCGTAAATAATGATCTAAAGATAATCAGCATTAGAGAGGCATGCAAGGTCCCTCCTGCCAAATACTGAGGTCACGCCAAAAAAACCTCTGAACTTCAAACATCCTCCCGCTGCACCAGGCACGCTGAGTATGAACACCAGGACAGGTCCACCCCACAATTACAGTCAAATCTTCGCTCCTAAGTCATGCAAACCAGGAGAACGGTCAGCCCTCGGGTCACTGTCTTCGCCCTCTTCCCTCTGGACATCCACACCTTACAAGCCCCTCCCCCAGGCAATCTCCCTGTAAGTGTTTGCAATGTACATCCCCCCAAATGTGTTTGATATAATGAACTTTAAGATTTTTTAAACCGCAAATATTCTTAAGGATATTTTTACTTCTCTCATCTCGGAAGCTGCCTCTCTAATCTCGCTGCCCAAGTTTCAGGTCGCCTTTC
Source organism: Balaenoptera acutorostrata (assembly GCF_949987535.1). Taxonomy (NCBI): domain Eukaryota; kingdom Metazoa; phylum Chordata; class Mammalia; order Artiodactyla; family Balaenopteridae; genus Balaenoptera; species Balaenoptera acutorostrata. The sequence goes on along the minus strand of NC_080076.1, from coordinate 3,222,802 downwards.
CTCTGCTGTAGACAGAACCGAAGCTTGTAAGCACGGGTGCCGCACCCCAGGTTTCTAATCCCCAAACACACCTCATCTACTGCCCAGTCAAACCCAGTGGTTACGGCAGTTACCTAGGCAGGCCCAACCCTGGAGTTTAAAATTCCCCTTCTACAATATATATAGTTAGTCTTAATAAATAAATGACTTGGACCATGCATTATATATCACTCAAATCCACGAGGACACAAATTATGTATAATACATCGGCTGTGTAATTTATTTATTAAGCAAAACGTGAATTTTCCATGCTTGTGTTTGGAGGCATAGTTTGTCACACACAGCTAAATGATGTATTCTTATTAGTCCCACTCAATTACCAAGTCATCCCTCTGTGTGCGGTGTATTTGTTAATGATAGTGCCACAACGCTGCGTCTACAATACCTGTGATTTTAGTGATTCATAACCGCTCACTAAAACTGTGAAAATGATAAATTGACTGCTGTTGATTAAATGCCGCCAACAGTATGTTTCATATGTGTTTGTCGCAGTTAGGAGTTAAAGAAACAGCATTGCTCAAAATCATTTAAATATCTAATTAAGCCCAAGCCCTCAGTCGATATAAAGAACTCATCAGAATACAAGAATGAAAAATAAAAGAAAGCTCGCCGGGGGACAGGGGAGGAAATACAACCCTCACCATCACGGCCTCATTGATTATAAGGAAATTGTCATCATCACAATTGGAAAGGGACAATAGCCACATCCAAAAAGGCCTGGGCGTTAGTCTCTCTGCTCACTGGTGCGGCTGTCTGATGCCCTTGTCTTGTCTTTGGGATTCGTCTTGGACAGCAGTGGATTTCAATCAGATATAAGGAAGCTCTGGGTGATGGCCTTTGAAATGGGAACAAATTCATAGACGTTGGGAGAAGGGGGTTTGGGGTAGAGAAGGGGAGGGGGATTCTCAGGCAGTTTCAAACAGCATCCCTTATGGCTTTCACTGCAGTGAAGGGGCTTTTTAATGCTTCCGCATGACAAATGGCAGCAGAAAGGAAAATATCATTTCAAACAAAGATTAATTATCTTTATGGCTTCAGCTAACTTTTTCTCCCCTTAGATGAATCCATTTAGAGGTCTTACAGCTAATATTCAAGGCAGGGTAGAAGGAGCCCAAGCACAGGGGACGTTCCCGTGCCAACGCTCAGCTCCTGATTCAGGCTGCCAAAGCGAGGAGACAGGATCATAAAAACAGATACCCGGTGAAGCTTGGTAATCTTATTAAGACCAGCCAGGAGGTGTTTACTTTCTTCTTTTGCAATTTTGAAAACAACTGAGAAATGTAAGCGGAAAGCACATGATTTCTCTTGGAAATCAATCTTCCTAAATTAGACCATGTCTCCTGAATGTTTGAAGCAGAGAGTCAAACAAAAGGAAAAAATTAAGTGGACGATTTTGAATTTCAGAATTTGCGTGTCTTTCATTTGGGCTGAAGACCCTTCTTTGTTATCCTTTTTTTTTTAATAATTTTATTGGCGTATAGTTGATTTACAAGGCTGTGTTAGTTTCAGATGTACAGCAAAGTGAATCAGTTATACATATACCTGTATCTATTCTTTTTTAGATTCTTTTCCCATATAGGCCATTACAGAGTATTGAGTACAGTTCCCTGTGCTATGCAGTAGGTCCTTGTTGTTTATCTGTTTTATATATAGCAGTGTGTATATGTCAGTCCCAATCTCCCAATTTATCCCTCCCCCGCCCTGCTAACCATAAGTTTGTTTTCTACATCTGTGACTCTATTTCTGTTTTGTAAATAAGTTCATTTATAAAAATAAAACTCTGGGCAATGTCCCGGTGGTAACTTTGCCTTAAAGTGTTATCTTAAAATTAAGGTGGAACATTGATCATTAGCCACAGAATCTATAACGGACCATGAAGAAAGCACCATGTTTTCTATTGCCTTTGCAAAAGCCAATTTCACTCTTAAAACCTGAAACTCATCAGAGGGTGAGATGCTGAAATCTTAGAACTTTGAAGGGCTCACGATGACGTTCATGGTGCAAACTTTTATAGGCATAGCCGAGGTCACTTGCAAATTCTAGACCAGAACCCAGAGCCTAACACATATGTATCAATTTAAACACACTTCATCTAGGAAGTTGGGATGATTTCCTTGATGTCAAAAATCCCTAGGGTACTTTTAATGGCATTTAAAAATTTTATTCCCACATCTGAAAGCCATTCCACGGTGTCCTGGCAACCAGGATCTCAAGAATCTGTGTGCACCCACACTAGTTCCTCGATCCTTGGATAGAATATGTAAGTCAGCCACTCACCTGTTTATAGGGTTGTGTTTGGTTGTGTTTTGTTTGCTCGATTTTTACTTGCACTCAACCACAAAGTAAGATTATGAATTTGTTATCTGAGAAAAGAAACGCATGGACACGCAAGTTCACAGGATGGTAGGAGGGCACCCAGGTGTAGAAGAGCTTCTCCAAAGGGACATTCCCTCTAACTTTCTCTGCAGTGAGACGTGGAGAAACCAATGTCCTCACATGTCTTCCTAACTAGCTGCATGGCTTTGGGTACCAGTATGAGATTTCAAAAATGACAAAATCGGGCTTGGAGACAGTCCTGGTTTCCATCCTTATCTAACCTTTAGGGTCCAGACCACTGCGCTGCCTTATAGCCGCACCAAGACCCCCAGTGGGCACATCATCATCCTTGGAGCAGCTCCCAGTGCCACAGCCGCCCCCAGTTCTCACGTGTCAGTGTGGGGAGGGGGGCAACTTAGGTGGCATCTCAAGCTAGGAATCATTCCAGACGCTCCTGACCCAATGAAACTGATTCCCCGCCCAGTGGAATACGTGCACAGTTTACAGAGCTCGGGGGCCCAGGATCCCTTTCCTCCTGTGGTCCTGCCTCACCTGCCCTGCAGGAGAAGAAGCCTGCTCCCTCCCCACACCTCTGCAGCAGGTGGTCTTTGAACTGTTCCTCTTGGTCAGTGTGATTTCTTTAACCTCTAATATTTACAGGGATGTTCTCATGACCGAGAAGAAGACAGACAAGGCACAGTGAAGACAACACAGGGAAGGACTACAGAAACACAAAGCCTCCTGTCATTCTTCCTGCCCCCATTAGATGACAATGTAGCCATGTAGGCATTTTCTAGAAACTTCTCCTTCATCAGCAATGCCATGAACCAATCCTTCTCAGGTCTTCTGCTTTCTTTACCAAACTTGTAGAAGAACTTTTAAATATAAAGTCGAGTAAGGGGGAAAAAACCCTGAATTCTATTAAACGAAAATCCCCAAAGCATGAAGTAATGTCATACAAGAGTGCTGTCACGTTCCACAAATAAAGTTGTTCACTAGACCTCGTGTGAGACAGTTTCTACAGTGAAATGGAAATGGAAAATTTCTCAAAAAATTGTTCCGTGGTAAAGAGTAAATCTGTGGGGAAAAAATCCCTTTTTACCGCTCACGATAGCTATACAATTAGAAGGGGTCTGTTTTACCTACCAGCTGTGCAGAGAAGCAAATAAAAGTTATGGAGCTCCTACCATTACAAGTTGATTTTTTAAGAATAATAATATTTTTAAAAAGTCCTTTGGAACAATCATTTTGTTAGTCCTGCAGTAAAGTTCTCAGGCATCATTTTTGAGATAAGTTTTTGCTGGAGATCTCGGGTTTCAAATTGAAGGGCAGAGAGCTGGAATGTTTCATTACTTCATAATGACCTAGAGTTGCAATGGAGAGGCGGGACTTCCCTCCTGAGGGTCCCAGGAAGCTGTCTGAAGGGGCTTTGGGGCCATCTCCCAAGTCTCACAGGTGTGGCGGAGACAAAGGCTCGAGGTCTGGAAGATACATCACAGGTGCTGCCTGAGGTGACCTTGGGCCCACACTGGGTTCAGCTACCCCATCAGCCGGGGTGGGACAGAGCCCACCTGTAGAGCAGAGGTACCCCAGAAAAGCAATCGTTTTTATTATTTCTTTAATACTGGGTAAAGTAACACAATATTATGCATCACAGATGCAAGAAAGAAAAGAACAATAGCACAGATTAAGAGGAAGTGGGTCCAAGCATCGGAACCCTTTTGAGTAAGCACCAGCCAACACAGTAACATGTTTTTTTCTTACTTCTTTGTGAGTTAATATTAGAAGATATGGTGTTTCTGGGGCCCTTGGAGGTCAACCATGGTGATGGTAATAATACTTTCCAGATGAAGCGATATAGACCAGCATGGACGAGGGAATCAGCAAGATTGAAAATTAAAGGGAGATTGTGTAAGAAGATCTGAGTTATGTAACGACGGCAAGTATTGTATAACTTGCACATTTTCTTCTTATGAGCACTTATAATACCACATCTAACTGGCTGAGTGAAGGATAACAAAAATATGAAGGTTATGATAAAGAGAAACAATAAGAGAATTTAAAAATGCAAAAAGGAAGGAGAAAGAAAAGGAAAAGGAAGAGAAGGAGAAGAAAAGAGAAGCAATTTTAAAAGGTTATTCTTGCTGCCATCAGTGGGGCAAAATGCCTATTGTTTGGGGGTGTGGAAAAGGGGCAGAAACCAAGAGCAAGTCATGAAATTCTGATGACAGGGATGAGAAGAAAACCTTGGCCTTGAAACCTGCCAGGAAGGAAGGTCTGAAAATTCAGCAGAAATGCCTGAAAAGTCCTTAGCAGAGAACCATTTCGGGACAACTGCACATCGATGCTTTGCTTCCAAGGCCCAACGACATCTGTTCAGTGTGGAAACAATACTGCTGGTGGTAAAATAAGCAAGAAGCACAAAGTCGCTAATTTGGGAAGGCGGGTGGGGGGAATCGTTTTTAAAGTGTCTTTAAACATGTCAAGCCAGGACTCATTTTTAGATTTAGAGTAAAGATGTAGAGCCCAAACCACTGGTCTCCTGGGCCCAAGGAGAAGGCGTTTCCACCCCAGCGCTGGCGATTGGAGCCTAACATCCGCGAGATAGTGTCTTAAGGAAGAGTGTCCTCCAGGGCAGTGGATGCCAAGACGAGATCAGAGGATTAAACCCCAATTCATGGATCAAAGGGTAGGAAGCAAGGATCCAGAAAGAAGACTAAGGATTTTATATCTCCACCGAGAATAGAAAGGTGATAATGGCGTGAAGCTGGCGAGGGAGACGGCAAATCGTTGAATGAAAAGAGAATTGTCAGGGCAATATTTCTGTTAGGAGAGAAGATGATGAAAGGAGACCCATGGGATGGGAAGGAGCTGGAATTCAGACGCGGCTTCCATCAGCTTCCGACGGATATCTTCCATGGAGACCGAGGGTCACCGAGAGGGCAAGGTTGGAAATTTGGGGGGCATTAAATAAGAATGCAGAACGGACAGGAAGTAAAACATGGCAAGGCGGCTTCTCCTAATAAGTCAACGTAGCCCACAAGCTTGATCAGCAACACGAATGAAGATTCGGGAGTTTATTCCTCACAGCTTTTCTGCAAGGATGACTTCTCATTTGTCCTGAACAGCCACTTGAGGGTCAGGTCCATCCCCAACTCAGAGAGAACACTGATCCTTCCAATGTCACTCCTGAAGGGGCGATGCCAGGATTGACAAGTTCTCTCCTGGAGTTTCGGGACCTCTGCCCTGAGTGTGGCCACCGTCACCCTCCCATCTGTAGACGTGGGAAGGAGAAAGGAAATGACGCGGTTTATAAGACAAGAGAAACACAAAACGGTAAGTGCTCTAGTTCCTCCTGGTTTGTGGCTCGAGCTCCTGTTCTGTAAATGTGTAACAGCCAGGAAATGTGCTCACTGCTGAAGGTGGCAGCAAAGCCTACAGTCTCCCGGGGACCATCAGGAAAAGAGTGCCATGTCTGGGTTCCAATCTCCCATGTAGACTGTAACTGACTCACCTCTAACAATACTTGAGCTCCAGGTGGATTATTTAAAGCTCTTTCATCCCAGTACCCTCACACAGCACGAATAGGACCTGTAATCTTACGAAAGGGGAATAAGGCAGCACCACTCTTCCTGGGTGAGTGGGAGAAGATGAAGGAGGAAGGAAGAGGACCCTGGTGGTGCTGGCGGTGGCCAGGGGTGCCTGGGTGACCACCGGGACCAGTCAGTGGATGGATAGCAGGGCTTTGGCAGCTGTGGTCTGAAGCACGTTGTGACGGAAGAGAATCAAAAAGCTCAGTAAAAGAATAAATTGCCAGGGCTTCCCTGGTGGCGCAGTGGTTAACAATCTGCCTGCTAATGCAGGGGCCACGGGTTCGAGCCCTGGTCTGGGAAGATCCCACATGCTGAGGAGCAACTAAGCCCGAGAGCCACAACTACTGAGCCTGCGCTCTAGAGCCCGCGAGCCACAACTACTGAAGCCCATGCGCCTCGAGCCCATGCTCTGCAACAAGAGAAGCCACTGCCATGAGAAGCCCACCCACTGCAACAAAGAGTAATCCCCACTCGCTGCCAACTAGAGAAAGCCTGTGCGCAGCAACGAAGACCCAACGCAGCCAAAAATAAATAAATAAATTTATTTTTTTTTAAAAGTAGCAGAAAGTGTCACCCCAACTTAAAAAAAAAAAAAAAAAGAATAAACTGCCATAGGAAATGCTAAGCCTCCCCTCAGAACTTTGCGGGAATAATCAGCCAGGAGGCAAAGGTGGTCCCCTTCTCACAGTGTCAGTGCGGGGGTCAGATGAAGAGGTAGATGGACAAACACCTGGACACAAGGGAGAGCCCACAGCCAGGATGGAGGGCCCCAGGACACCGTGACCACCCCCAGAGGAGCCACGCAGAGACTGCCATGCACCCTCAACAGTTGTCCAAGGCGCACACTGAAAAAGTCCGCCTCTGAGCCCCTCCACGGGGATCCTCACGCCCACCTCTCGGGGGCCACAGTTCTTCCAGGGCTTTCCTTGATTTCAGTATTTGTCAGACTGAAATACTATTACAAAAGAATCAGCATCAACGGCCCAAGGGGCTGGAGAGCGTGGTACACAGGCCAGCAGGAAACATCAGCCGGGTAGTGTCAGACCAAGTGCCAAGTGCACGTCAGGTGCAGGCAGCCAAGGGCGGGGACCAGACGTCACAGCACCCTGGGAGAGCCATTTCGTGGGGGCTTCTGAAGAGGAATGAAGGTCTAACGAGTCTGTCAAACCCCCCGGGAATCTGGCTTGCTCTAACCCACTGCAACGTCAGGCAGCAGAGCCATGATCACACCGTATGCAATTACACTCTGCACAGCTACCCAAAACCCTCCGACGGTGTAGAAAGCATCACCATCCAAGACTGATGGTCCAAATATCAGCACGTCAAGAATGAGATGGGTGAAGCCTGCCATAGAAGACACAGAGATTTAACGAATTAGGCAAATATGTCTTTGGTGGGTTTTGTATTGTATCATCCTGGTTGGAGAAAATGAACAACAATGTCAGTGTAACGTGGAGCGTTGGCAACACTTAGTGAGCTAAATCCTGTGCATGCATGTCTACTTTCACCCTCGAGTGAGCCTGCAACTAGGTACAATCGTTACTACAAGTGGAGAAACCGAGGTTTGCCGATGTTTGTGAAACTGTGCCCGCGGTCACACGGCGGGTAAGGGCACAGCCTCGATGTTTACTCTAGCTCCCGAGCTTTCAATCACTGTTTTATACGGACTTGTATTATTTGAACCTTTGTATTAAAACCAAGCGTGTGCCAAGCTGTCTGTGAACGCCTGGTCTTGTCCAGAATAACGTACAGATCATGTCCTTTTATCTTCTCCCCTGTCCAGAGTGGGTGACAGTCCTAGAGAAGCCGAATCGGGGTGAGGTGCAGACAAGGTAAGACCAGAAAGCATGGCATCAGCCTCTGAGTCAGGCAGAAACAGACCTGTGGTCCAAGCCAAGGCCTCTGCAGGCCCTTCTCCTCAGACGCTGGGGAAGGACCCAGTGATGCTCCCCCAGCTCGAAATCCACCATCGGTGACGGAGGTATGGCTTTGAGGAGGGACAGGTGTCGGAGAGGACCAAAAACCTTCCTATTTAAGGTACTGTTCTAAACATCGGGTACCTACAGTGCAATCCTGAGTCAGGTTTTTACTCATTTAAACATTTTTTAATGTTCTTTTCTTCTCTGCATTGGATAACTGGCCTCTTCCAGACACGACCTTGGGTCTCTGAGTGGTAACACAGCTGGAGCAGCTGGGGCAATAAATGGCCCATAAGCATCACCAGAAACGTGTTCTGACCAGGTGGGAGCCCCATTACCTCCCCAGGTGCACCTGTCACCCCAGGAAGGGGAGTTCCCGTTTCTCCTCCAATCACCAGTTGCCATCCTGGGAGAAACACAAACCTTCGAGAACTATTTACACGAGTACCATTGACTGTCCCATGTTTTTGGTAAAACTGCGCAGCAGAAACCAAGTGCCCTGCAGCCGCTGAGTACTGAGAAAGAGGAGCCCTAACTCTGGGCCCGGGGGACCAGGGACAAGAGCAGCGCAGGGGGTCCAGACCCCTCTGAGCAAGACGCGGGAGACCTGGGCCACCCTGACCCACCCCAGCCCCTTCGTGTGAGGTCGTGTTGCCAACAGAGCTAAAGGTCTTGCCTTCCTTGTTTCCCCTTCTCACACTCTTTTCTACCTTCTAAGAAGAGACTAAAAGGAAAGGAAGGAAGCATGGCGGCAGCAGTGGCCGCTCTCCTCTGCGCCCTGGGCGTCCGCGGGGCCTGTCCTCCCAGTGTCCTTCCCCGGGCCCCGAGTCAGGCATCACTCATCTTGTCACATTGAACTCCAGATGCTCCTACCCTAGAGAATGCTCTGACTCCGGCCATTTTTCTTCATTCTCGCTAACAATTTGGTAATGAAATATTGATTTTTAGTTAGATTCATATTGATGCTATTAGGTTTGCATTGATAAATCATGCTGGGCTCCTGTCTGGGCCGCTAGAAAGTGCCACACTGAGCCCTGGAGATTACAATCAACTCATGGATGTGTTAATTTGATGGATTTTTCCGTTCTCTTAGAAGGAGTGGGAGGGTAAAGGGAGATTTTTCAGTGCGGCCATGGTAAAGTTTTCACAGTGAAATCAGGGACAGTAATTGCAGGCTTCACAGGGTAAGTTCGCCTCCAAAGAGTCCTCAGGCTTATTTGGCCAGAACCTGAAAAGTGGGAAAGGCGGTGGGGCTGCAGGGCCGGCATGGGAGGGGTGGGTGAGGGGCGGAAAGGACCTGACACACCTTGTAAACACTGGCCTGGAGCCCCACAGGGCGAGGGGAAATCATATCGGTGAAATGCTAATTAAACCATTAGAGGCCGTCATGAAAGAGCATTTCCCATCTCCAGGAGGGTGTGTGTCTGCAGTCTGCCCCCCCGGGAAGTGGAGGTGGGCCGTGGGTGCCCGTGGACCACCTGCAGGCAGGCTCGGGCCCTCCCTCCCTGGGGGCTGGCTGGCGCCCCGGTGGTTTCAGGGACATTTCTCGGGTTCTTTCCCTTGCAAAGTGCCACTTAGCCAGCAATGTCCTCAGCATCTGCAGCCTATTTAAAACAGCCTCTCGGTTTGATTTATGGTCCTGTGCAGACGTGATGCCTGTCGTTAAGGGGCAGGGCTTGGCTGCACCAAAGGATCATCTTGTGATTTCCTTCGAAGACCCAGGGCTTAGCGGCTCCGGAAAGAAAGGGCTCTGAAAATGCTTAGGTAGAAACTCATTATGGTTTGTTTCGTTTTTCCAGCAAAACTATTTTACATTCAAGCCAGATGTGCTTTACCTCTGCAAGCTTTCCAGCCCCTTCCCTCTGATGGGCACCAAAGAGCAATTCACATCGACCAAGTTCATTCAGTTACATTCATGTGTGTGCAAACGTGTGTACCTGTGTGCAAAGCAAATGTAAGGCCAGCTTTCTGAAATAGATACACACACACACACACACACACACACACACACACACACACACACACACACACACACACACACACACACGAAGAGAACGCTCCAGAGCCCTGCTGTGTTTGGTGCAGGAGCCTCTGGCCTGGCCGAGGCCAACGGGAAGGAGGCAGGGGAATTTGTCAGCTTCTCTCATCTTAGCATCTTAAAGAGCTTGAATAACCAGCCGCGCCCACTGTCTTAACCCACAAGCTGCTTGAGAAACAGCCCAGCCCAAGGAGCCTGCCAGCCCGTCCCCGTCAGGAGAGCGTGTGGAGGAGGCCTGAGGTTACAGCAGGTGCATGGGGTCAGTGTGGCCCTTTTCCAGGTTAAACGTGCGTGTCTGCCTGTGCAGAGCGACGAGGGGTGAGAGAGAGGCGGCTGGACTTCACACCTCCTTGTCACCCAAGGGTATTTTTGGTGGCAGTCAGTAAGGCTTGGGACAGCAAGAACTTATAAACCGCACCTCCTTTCAAGATCACAGTCATAAATCACCACTTTACGTTTCCAACTGTTGTCATCCACTCCTAAGCTCACCGGGGTTCACAGGTATAATCCTCTCCTTCCTTTTGAAGGTGGGTCACGTGTCACTCTGAGAGGAACCAGCTCTAGTCACTGGGACAAATCCCCATCGCCCCAGGCTCCAAACTTGACTCCAGGCCCGGGTCCTGAGCACAAAGACAGGAGAGGAAATCCTATCTGGGAAAGCATTTAGTCAGTAATAAAACACTGGCAAAGTCAGAAGCCGTGGCCTCATCAGGCAAACCCAAGATGCTGGGGAGATGGACCCCTTTCCGAAGCACCACTGCTGCCAGGATGTACAGTTTTCCATTCTAGGCCACCAGACGCCACGTGAGAGCCAGGCCACAGAGTAGTAAGCAGGTCACATCTCTGGTGGATCGGTAACTGGGAAGAATGGGGCTCACGTACTCCAAGGGGGACCCTGAGAAACCCCGCAGGACTGTCCTGGGTCATCAGTCTCGGTAATTTCCCATCAAGGTCTCAGCCCTTCCCCTTCTCAACATGTCTTTCTCTTGAACCTGCAGGTGACTCTGGTTATACCTCATCCTCACCATCACAAATGCCACCAATGCCTAACCCAGCACCTCGCCCAGCCCTGCCCCAAAGAACACAGGGGTCCCCCAGGAGATCACTCAGCTCTGCTCACCCTGGGACACTGCAAGCCCAGCAGGAAAGAAACTACAACACCCTAGACAAGCAACTACATTCAGCTCCATCTCCATGAATCACATAGTCAAAGAGAACTCTCTACTCAGCACTGTAAAAACCACCTTCATCCCATATTTTCTGTCAGTCTTAACAATTATGCTAAATACGTACATGCACTAAATGTACAGTGTCTTGGGTGGATCCACCTTCTACAGTAACAACTCTAATTTCAAGAAAGATCAGACCTACACTCAGTTTGGCTGTAAGTCCCAAAGAGGAAGCACGCGTCCATACCCACCTCCCTCCCTTCCGTCCACCTGCTCTCCTTGCGGGACGCCAGCCTACCCACCGATCCAGACCACCAAGGGTCTATCCTTCCCATGGTCTTCTCCTTTTCCATCCCCATCCCACGTCCCCAAAATCCCACTGTCCACATTACGATAATTTCCTCCTCACTGGATCTCCAAAACCTCAGCCCTTCCCTTTCCCCATCGTGTTCATACTGTCGGCACAACATCAATCTTCCTTAACCCTAAGTCTCAGGTCTGTCTCCTCAAAAATGCACAGTGGTTCCCCTCGCCTATAATTTCACACCCAAGCCCCTCGACCTGGCTTTAACGTCCTCTGTGACTTGCTTCCAACTCCGACCAGCCTTTTTCTCAGTATCCCTCAACCATCAGATCAGGCACCTTTCTGTAAAGTGACTGTCCTCCATCACCCTCATCCCCAGTGTACAGATCTTTTCTTTTTTTTAATATTTATTTATTTTTATTGATTTATTTGGTTGCGCTGGGTCTTAGTTGCGGCAGGCGGGCTCCTTAGTTGCGGCATGCATGCGGGATCTAGTTCCCTGACCAGGGATTGAAGCCAGGCCCCCTGCATTGGGAGCGTGGAGTCTTATCCACTGTGCCACCAGGGAAGTCCCCAGTGTACGAATCTTGACTTTGCTCTTTATTCCACTATGGGGCCTTGCACATATTCCTTAAGGAAACTAAGATTCAAAGAATCTATCCGCAAAATGTGCATCCCTCCTTGTGTTGTTGAGAGCACTGACACGAGATTCCACAGGTAAAACACCTGCAGAGGTACCCAATGGACTGTAGGCACTGATGCACCCCCTGGCCCCTTCTCTGACTCAGTCACCCCTGGCAGAAACACCCTTTTCATCTCAAGTTACACAAGCCTCTCCAATCCCGTCCCTCCAAGAAGTCTTCTCTTCCCAGGGCACTCAAGCTCACTAGGACCTCGGGCTTCTCCAAGCTCTTGTTTTACTGAGTAGAGGTAGGGGAGCTTCCCGGGAGACCAGCTGGGAGTACAGGTGAGCCCAGGGTCCACAAGGCACATGTGATGCTAAAACTGGCACTGGTGATGATTCTCCTGTAAAGGATGCTAATGGTAGGACCAAGGTGGCCACCTGGGGCTGCCGGACTCCACATGGTCCTCAGTGCTTTGTTTCATATTTGAATTTGGATTTTTAGACGATTTCCAAAATGCGGTCAGTTTCTCATGAATATTCATACCTGACTTCCCTTTAAAAGCCTGGAGGAGGGTAAGGCTTAGAAACACATGCTCTGGAGCCAGACTGCCTGGGTTCAAATCCCAGTGTTACCCTGTCCTTGCTGCGCAATTTCAGGTGATCTCCTTAGCTTCTCTGTGTTTTCCTTATGAACAGCATGAAGATGCTAAAAATGCATACCTAACAGAGTTGCTATGAGCATTAAATGAGTTAATATACATGAAGTACGTTGAACAGTGCCTAGAACACAAAGGTCACTATCATCTATGTGTTAAATTTTTTCTGGCAAGTTGGACCCTCATTCTTGCTCAGGGGGAAACTTGGGGGCAGCAGAGACGGCCTCCTTTAGGCTGAACATGCCCACTCCTGTCATAGCTGGTCAGGGTCCCTGGGGCATTACTCATCTGGCCATCGTAGACAGCGGCGTGTGCTGCCCTGGACATCAGAAATGCGTCTCTGGATGGCGCTGTCAGATGTAGCTCTGGTCGGGAACGTCACACCGGGTGCTGGTCCGCAGTCAAAGGGGCCAAGGAAGGAGGGGAGCTGACGGGGGTTTGAGATCAGGAGAACGAGGCCGCGGTGCTGTGAATCAGCCAGTGCAGAGACAGGCTGATGAGAAGACAGCCCTACAGAGGAACAGGCAACCAGGCAGCAAAGGCCTGGGGAGCAAGACGGCCTCAGCTTTGTGCTTTCACAGAGGGGAAGTCAAACAGTAGAACTGCGAGCAGGGAAGCCAATTGAGAGATCTGGGGAGCAGGATGGAAGACGAGGCATCCAGAGAAAGAAAGCCAGCACACCGCCAAGCCCGGCACAAGGGAACCAGCTAACAGGCCTGCAGCTCAGCCCAAAGACACCTGTGAGGTACATCACGGGAGAAGGTCAGCCTAGTGTTTTGACCGCTGATCACAGAGCAGGGGCGACCTGCCATCCCCCCTGGTTTTATGATCCCCGCTCCCAGGATAAGCTCCCGGGAGCACGGGCCAGAGGAGGCCACCACTCCAGATATGGGCCACGCGCTGGGGTCGCAGCATCAGGACCAGAGCTTGCAGAGACTTAAAAAAGTTTGCATCCATTGTAGACATCAGACAGATTAGTCCAGGCATCTAAGCAATTTCTTAATCAACCACAAACAATCCCCCAGCTCCTTCTGTAACATAGAAACAATTCCAGCCAAAGTGTTTTCTAAACTCTAACTAAGAGCCTCAAAGAAAATACAAGTTGCTATTTAAGTCTTAGGGCTAAATAGTAGTTTCCAAGATCATTGACCCTACTTAACAGAACATGAAATTCTAAGCTCCAGAAAGTTATACAAATTGCAGATTATTTTCCTTTCAGGGCGAGGCAGGTTTCATAGTCCCACTTACTTTGAGTTTTACCCACACGGTGAAGTTTTCAACTAGGCGAAGGAGGGCAAAGTATATCCAATAAAACTTTTTAATTGAAAATCACGACCAAACGGCTTTCTTCTAAGACAAGCAGGCTTCGGAGCTAGAATCTCTTGTCATTCTCCAATTGTGACTTTTTGTAGCATTTCCTGGCAAGGGCAGGTCAAGGCGACTGACAATGGTGGGTCTGACTTCAAGGCCGGCTGACAATTCCTTACCTGACAAAAATAACTTCTTTCACAGGGAATTTGAGAATCTAAAAATTGGCGAGCGAGCCCGCTCCATGGGGGACAAGCACAAAGCAGGGGCTCCGTCTGAGGAGGGGCCGTAACACCGAAGAAACCCCTTGGATGTGCCTGGCCCTACCTCGGGGCCCTTCTGCAGGCGATCGCAATCAAGGGCTTTGTCACCGAGAACAAGGCATCTCCGTGGCAGAGCCTGTCCTGTAGTTAGCCTGGCGCGCACCTGTCAGGCTGTTGACACTGTTTCCAGTGAGGTTTTTTTCCTAATGCTGCCTCCCCTGGAGGGGACCCTCTCCTTGACATCTGTGACAGCCCCATGGGGGATGATTCTGTGAAACGGCCTGCAGCGTGAGGTTTGCTCTCTGATCCGACCTCCCCTAACGGTCCGTGTCTTCCACGTCCTGGTTGTGTTGGGGCCACAGTGGCACACGCAGCACCCAGCATGCACCCCAGGGAGGCAGGTGATTCACCAGCCTGTACTTTCACCGCGTTCCTTTGCCTCTGGGAACGAAGTTCAGGATGTCGGCGAGCAATTCCAAAGCCCTTTGCAGCTCGGGTCCCAGCGGCCTCAGCAGTGAGCTCTTCACCTCCTTAATTTAATGGCAATGATGCATCCATCCTCTAGAAAATTCCAAGAGGGGAAATGTGGGAGTCGACGTCGGAGCTCTGTGTGGTGAGGGCTCCAGGGGCAGAAAAGACACTGAGGCACAAACGTCAAGGTCCTCTGCAGAGGACGCAATGCTCAATATTCCTCCCCGGCTCCCACCCTCCCTCCACCGCCCGAAACAGACAGCCCAGGTCCCCACGTAGGCTGTCTGCCCCACGCAGCGCGCCCCTTTCTCCCTGTCTGCCTACCTAGGATCCCGCGACCTGTCCTTGAGGGCTGGGACCAAAGGCCCCCCTTAGCAGAGGGCATTCACCGGGGCAGGGCGGGGGCGGGTTTCTAACCTGAGTATTGACGGCATCGCCGCTACGTGCTATCTCCACTTCTTCTCCCATCCTCTCCTTCCATCGCTCCAATCAAGCTTGTGTCTCACCAACCAGCAAAAGTGCTGTGAGGACCACTGCAGCCTGAGGAAGCGCATGGTCTGACTCAGCCCACACGCCTCCTGACCGGTGAGCAGCGGTGGGCGGCCCGGCCTCTCAATCCTCATTAGTTGGCCTTCTCCACTCGGCATCTGCTTCCCAAAGCTGCTGGATTTCCCTCTTCTCGTCGGCCCTCCTCTGCTGGCTCCTCGGCCGATTCCCCCGTGTCTCCTGGAATTCCTAATATTGAAATTCGCTGGATCCCTGAGCTTGGTCCCCTCACGTCCACACTACACCCTGGGCCATCGGTCCTCATCTCACAGCTTGAAATGCCATTGAAACGCCCACGACTCCCAAATCTATATCTCTAGCCTGACCTCTCCCCTTAATTTTAGACTGATTTACCCCATTACCTACTCGCCATAGCATCTGACCATCTGATCGATTATCCACACAGACCCCTCCTATCAAAGGTGAAAGAAATTCAATTATTGGAGTTGCTTGGGAAATCTGGGGCCTCATCTTGGACTCCTCTTTTTCCCACCCTTCCCCCAATGCATCAGCAAATCCGGTTCACTCTGTCTTCAAAGGCTCTCCAGCCACTTCTGACAAACTCCACAAGCAACACCCAGGACACCCCAGCCATCACTTTGAAACAGGAGGGAAGGGGGCAGGGAACAACCTTTAAAAGAATGACAGTCATAGTACACGACGGAAACTAGTGAGAACCAACTGGGTCCAAGATGGCAGAAGATTCCACTTCCAGTAGACACTGAGCCTCATTATACGCTCATTGGGATACATCAGCATCTAAATGACGCACCCACCAGCACCATGACAGTTCTGAGGCCAACCATAAAAGGCCAAAAAGGGGGCGGTGGCCCAATTCCTAGAAATCCCCACCCCTTCCCCAAAATAGTTGGAATAATCCTCCCACTCATTAGCCTATGACACTACCCAGCCTATAAAAATTAACCACCCCATATTTCGAGGCCTCTTGCCTCTCGCCTTCCGAGGTGGCCCGCACTCTGTCTGTGGGGTGTGTTTCTCTCTAAATAAATCTGATTCTTACATATCACTTCATCTCGCAATTCTTTCGCGACGAAGAAAGAACCTTAAATTCACCGGCAACAACTTCTCTCCTGCATTAATGCAGTTGCCTTCTCCCTGGTCTCTCTCTTGCTCCCTTGCCCTCCTGCGAATCTGAACACAGCACAGTAGGTAAAGGGACATTAAATACTTAAGTCACACCTTACCTCTGCTCTGCTCTGCTCTCACTCAGGAAAAACACCAAAACCCTTCCATGGCCAACAAGACCCTACGTGATATGGACTCATGATGTCCTCTGGCCCCTTTTCCATTGTGCTTGCCTCACTGCCTGAGCTCCCTCCACACGGGGCTCTTCAGGGTCTTTGAACACACCAGCTACACGCCCTTAGCGCCTTGGCACTGGCTGTTCCTGCTGCCTGGGATGCCCTCCCCAGCCTTTCTCTGTCCCCAGCCCGGTGTTCACATGGGCACCGCCTTCCTCTCTTCCTTCCTTTATGGCTCAGAGACCTCCGTGCCCACCCCATTAGCAATGCCGGGTCCCCCATCCAGCACACCTCACCCTGCTCTACCTCTTTCCTCCAAAGGCTTAACACTTTCTGACACACCCTGTATACTTAATTCTTGCATCCACTATCCACCAATTGTGTCCCTTCCCTAGAATCAAGGTGCCCTTGTGCCACAGGAGTCTTTATCCTTTTCATTCATGGATACATCGCAAGCACCAGCCAGAGGCTTGACACACAGTCGGTGGGTAACGGATCCTCGCCGAATGAGCGAATACCCTCCATTCTTTACACGTTACCATCTTGCATCTTAGTCATCAGCCCACTGGGCAGAGAGTGGGTCTTGTCTCGTGCTGTGTCCCTTGCCTTCAGCGTGGTGCCTGGCTTGCAGCAGGCAGGCAGCCAGTGCTTGAGAAACAAACACATGAACAAACAAGCAAGGAAGCCAGTGCGCACACACTCTGTCCTGCGCTGACCTTGTGCTTCTCCTCTCCTCTCAGACAAGGAAACCGCCCTGCCTCTCTTTCTCTCATTGAAAGTGAACACCGGAATTCATACCCTTTTTCCTATGGAATGGAATATTTTTAATAGGTTTGGGATACAAACATCCAATTCCTTTTTAGTACTGTGGAGGGGAACAGCAGGAAATAAAATCGTCCACGACACTGGAGTTCTACTACAGGTCTTACTTTCTGATGGTTTGCAATGTCTTATGGGCTGAATTTTGTACCCCCCAAAACACATATGTTGAAGTTCTAACCCCCAGGACCTCAGAATATGACCTTATTTGGAAATAGGCTCTTCAAAGAGGTAATTAAGTTAAAATAAGGTCATTAGGGTGGGCCCTAATCCAATATAACTGGTCGCCTTATAATAAGGGGGGATTAGGACAGAGATACGTACAGAGCAAAGACCACCTGAGGACCCAGGGAGAGAGAATCAGGAGAAACCAACCCTGCCAGCACCTCAATCTCCGCCTTCTAGCCTCCAGGACTGTGAGAAAATAAATATTTGTTGTCTGAGCTCCCCAGTTGGTTGTACTTTGTTACGGCAGCCCAAACAAACTCATCCACGATGATAATCATATTAACCGTCAGAGCATGAGATTTCAAAATTAAACCACCGATATTTAGAGTCCAAAATCAGAGGGGCTCTTTTTCACCTTTACAAGGAAATTGTCATGAAGGAGAAAATTCATGCCAATAAAGGACCTCTGTTCATTCTACACCAAAATCCAAATACCAACCACAGCTGCTATTCTCATCCTATAGCAGATCATCTGCTTCAATAAAAGCAAATTTTCTACCACAAAATGGTTTTATCATAAATGGCAATTTCTCATCATAATTAATTAATCATTAGACAACATTTTGCCCTGTATTGACTATTGGAATTTGATTATTCATTTTTTATCCTTTCCTTCGCTACTTATTTACTTCCCTAGAGAAGACAGGACGTTTCTTGAGTTAAAGTTCCTGACCTTTATATGACCCTTGCCAACTATTCAAACACAAAAAGCCATAAAAAAATTATTATGGGTCAATTTAACAGAAATCCAAAATTCTCTCTCTCTTTTTTTTCCTAGCTACTGAAGAAATATCAGAAATGACATAGAGAAACTGGGAATCATTTCCCGCTTGCCAGCATATCTTAAATTGACGTGGCCAAGAATATTCCTTGTAATTGTTAAATGAATTTAGATATTCTTGATGTATTGTTCTTTGCGTGAAAATCACTCATCATTCTTCTTTGGCTATCTGCCTTTTGTTCCAAGAATAGAGAAAGTTGCACAGGACACACCAAAAAAAGTATCTCCTGCACACAGGACATTGGCTAAGGACCACTTTTAACCTCACAACTCAGGGGTGCTTTTATTACAAAGGTCATGTCACACCCAAAGCACAACATTGAGATCTGCTCCTGGAATCTTAAAGTACAGGAGGGAGGTTGAATTTTCCTTAAAGGAAAATAGAGATAAATAATTATGCCTTTTGGAGGAAAGGCCTCCTACGAAACCTCCTTAAAAAGTCTCAACGTCTGCAGTCTCCCTGGCTAGCAAGCAATATTAACTAAATGTCAAGACAACCTACAAATATTTTAAAAACCTAATAAATCATCTCCTGATTAGTTTTACCTACGAGTGTAGAATCATATTGGGCTAGGCTTAAATGTTATAAGAAAACTAGAATAATTCAAAAGAAATCCAGCTCTACAGATTTTCCCCCATTTAAAAATTACATTCTGAATGATGCAGTTTTCTTGCTGCTCTGTACCTCAGTGAATGCTGAGTGAGTGCAAGTGATCTGTTGCCCTACTCTGTGTCGTAAGGATTAAAATAGGGAAGGTAAATTTTTATAATTCTGTGTTCTCTTAAGCTTATCTAAAGAACATCTATTGTTTGTTAAAATAGAAAGTGGGTTTACATTTTTAAGCAATTTGATTTGGACATTTTTATTTTTTGAACAAAACGGAGTTTCTATTAAATGCTTCATGCAAACCATAAATAAACTTTGTTTCCTCTTTTGTATTCTAAAGCACCTTTGCAGGACTGTTGATATCCCAGTGGTGCATCATGATGGGGGATATTTGGACCTTAAGCCCCGTGGGACCACACCAGCAGTTTACAAGTCATTCAAGACGCCTACCATCCAGTCTCTACCAGGCTGACTACCAGGTGTTTAGAATCTCATCCCATATGTGCATATGGGCCCCATAGGATACAAATGCTCTCCTTTATAAGAAACTTACTTCATTACATGGCAGTAGCATTGTCTCCTTCAACTAGCATCTCTGTATCTGCTGGGTTCGTGTCCTCACAGGACCAGACCTGTCCCTGGTGGTCTAGCAGCCAGCATGCCATGTTGGGATGCTGGCCACGTGCCATCTCCAGGTCCGGGGTCTCGGGACTAGGGCAGAGGCCCTATTCACACACTAGGCACTGAGATAGGACCATGCCACTGATGTAGGGTGGCAAATGTTCTCTCGCGAATGAAGAACCCCTCCATAAGGGCAGGATCACCGAGTAAATCAAGGAAGTGCAGTATTTTTATCTGAAACCAGATGCATTTTGACAGAGAAGCCTTGAAAACAAAGTGTCAAAGCTCCACTATGGAATAAAGATGAACAGGAGTGATTTACCCAATAGGAGTTACCAAATCCTGGGAAAGCCTCTGCAAGTTTAGGAACTGGGTGAGGAATGGGCCCCTGATCTCAGCATCTAATTACTCGGGGCGTCAGGACAAACTGTTAAACCCACACTGCGTGCCTCTAAGGAAAAAGAGTTAATTTACCGTGAATCATGACTGTATGGTTTCCTGCAGAAGAATCCTCATGGGTCCAACTAGCTAAATGTCCATGCTTACTTTAAAAATTAAATAATGCTACCCACTTCCTTTTCATGGATTTTTTTACTATCTTCTCTCTTCTCAGTATACTATAAATATATATATTTATACAATATATAAGTGGTATAAATATATATTTAATAAATATATAATACAAATACATATATACACAGTCCCCTACTTAGGATGGTTCAACTTATGATGTTTTGACTTTACGATGGTGTGAACGCAATACTCATTCAGTAGAAACCATACTTCTGACTTTGAATTTAGATCTTTTCCTGGGCTCGTGCTCTGTGGTCAGATCCCCTCTCGTGACGCTGAGCAGGGCAGCGAGTCACAGCTCCCCGGCGGCCCCGCGACCACGAGGGTGAACAGCCAGCACACTGACCGCCGTTCTGTGCCCACACCACCGTTCTGTTTTTGACTTTCAGCACAGTATTCAATAAATGACATGAGAGAGTCAATGCTTCATTATAAAATAGGCTTTGTGTTAGATGATGTTGCCCAACAGTAGGCTAACAAGTGTTCTGAGCACATTTAAGGTAGACTGGGCTAAGCTGTGATGTTTGGAAGGTTAGGTACATTAAGTGCACATTTGATTTATGACATTTTCAACTTATGGGGGATTTATTGGGATGTAACCCCATTGTAAGTTGAGGAAGATCTGTATTTATAAATATTATATATATGACATTTACTCATAAGTACTTATGTATGTGTGTGTGTGTGTGTGCATATATATATATATATTTACTCATGGTCCAGGAAGAATTGTAAACCCTTTTCATGTCCAGGTGTGCTGGTGTCCATATGTGCTGCGTTTCCAGGTGTGCTGGTGCCCAGGTGTGCTGGGTTTCCAGGTGTGCTGGTGTCCAGGTGTGCTGGGGATGGACGTCAGTGAGCTCCATAGTCAACAGCCTCACAGCCAAGCACAAGCTCCAGGGCAGGACAGTTCCAGCTACGCCCTCGCCAGGCCCTCCCCTGGCTCACCTGTGCGCAGGTGACAGTCCGCACGCAGCACTCACCTGCACGCACACGTATACTATACGGCACACGAGCTCTCTGCTGGCGGGTACCTGAGGAGCTTTTCAAGTCATAGTCCTTACCTCCATCCCTTACCCATATGTCCGACTGCACCTGGGCTGCCTCTATTACCTGTTTCTGTAAATCTGCCTCTAAAAAAGGTACAACTCCCTAAAACACAGCATCTTCACTGGAAGAAGAGCTCCTATCTTTCCAACGTACATTTGCACCGGCTGAATTAATGGGGTTCACAGCGAGACCAGAGGGAGGAGGCTGTGTCTGGAGCGCCATCAAAGGGGAAACCACCGCGGATTTGGCTTCTTTCACGACGGGGGAGCGGCTGGGGGTGCACGGGGATGGGAGTTGCATTTTCTCTTTCTTTTCTTAGATTTATATGGTGCTTCCACTTCAAAGAGCTCCCCTCAAGGGCCCACATACTAAACATCTTTTAAAACAGAACAGACACGACTGAACAGAGGTGTAACCCTGAGAAGAGGAAAGAAAATGATCGAAATCTGTCCAGCTAGTTGGCCTCGGTCTGTGTGTCTGCTTCAAAGAAAGCGTCAGCAGTTGCAGGAGAGGAATCTTGGAGGGTATTTATTTGATTTCCTTCATCCCGTTTACGTGGGGAGTGGAAAGGGAGGTCATTTCTGAGGTCGGGGGAGGATGGCAGCTTGGACCTCAGGATCTAACGGACATCAGAGAGCGGGTTAAAATGCCAGCTCACCCCAAAGTGCTACAGAGCTGAGCGACCGTCCCAGGGGCCTCCCTCGCTCCTCTCTGCCCTGTGACTTTGGTGACAAGTACAAATAGCAATTCATTCAGCAAAGCCTGGTCAAGGGCCAAATATGGCCCAGGAGCGGGAAGAAGGAACGCACAGATGGAAAGCACAGACGTAAAAGATGCAGACCCTGCTTCAAGACGCTGCCCACCATCAAGCGGGTGAACTCACAGGACAATTAAGCAGTCCAGAGCCCTCACCCCACATGTTTCCGTGGAGCGCAGATAAAGCACCTCAGAGCAAACTCCCATTTGAAACAATGAACTATCGTAATGTGAGAATCCATCACAGCAAATCTTGAGTCTTAAAAAATAAACATACCTTCATCCATTTAATGAACATTCATTAGCTGTCACCTTCTACGTAGACTGGAGATAAAAGGACCCCCTTCCCTAAAAAAAAAGAAAGAAAGAAAAAGAAAAACACAACTGTCAACAAGCACAAACACCCAAAGACCAGCAACAACAAACCATCCCTGCCTGGGTCATAGGGAGGTAGAGCCCACGGAGACCGACGGGGCGCCGATGTCTGCACAGGCCACTGCGGGACATCACGGAAGGGCAGCCCACCCTTCCCACGGGTGACCTGCAGGCAAAGGCAGCAGGTAGGCAGGGGCCCGTCCATCAAAGAGTCAGACCACGGGGATGCCTATAAAACAAGGGATGTGTAGGAGGGCCAAGAGCTCGGGCCATCGTGCGAGCTGCCGCCCTTGACGCAGCTCGTGTCTCCGCTGGGCCCAGAGTCCCAGGAGAGAACAAGCAGGCCGAGCTCCCAGCGGTCGAGCAGTCGGAGGAGATACAGGGGGAGCCCCTCGGGGTTGAGGAACCGCGGGCCTGGTTGCTGCCGCAGGAGCGCGATGGGCCAGCAGGTTGCACCGGCGGCTGCCGCCCTTCCACCCCCAAACAGTGGGGACCACGAGTGCCTCCTGTGGTCCCCACTCACCTGGAACCAGGCACCAAAGGGAACGCTGGGAACATCAATCTCGCTCAGCTGAGGTGACCCAGCACAGAGCCACTGCACCTCACGAGAGGGTGCCCGGGACGCGTGGGCCAGATCCGGCCTCTTGCAGCGGGGCTGCCTGTGCACAGGTGAACGGATGCCCCTTCCCCGTTCACACACGGACCCTGGGCCCAGCACCGCCTCGGGCGGGGAGCACGGGCAGGAGACAGCCTCCCGGGTAGCCAAGGCGAAGAACAAAGCTGTTAAGACTTCGTCCAGTAAGTGTTTCTAAGTTGTGCATGCATGCATTACATGGAAAGGACTTTTAAATGTTTATGTAACTTGGTTTCGTTTACTTCTGCCAAGTTTTATCTACCCAAGTGCCCTAAAACCAATGGCATAAACACTCCTACAGATATCCACTGAGCTATTTATATGAAAGGAAATAATCTACATTAAAAAATAACCATTTCTGGGTTTCCCTGGTGGCACAGTGGTGAAGAATCCGCCTGCCAATGCAGGGGACATGGGTTCGAGCCCTGGTCCGGGAAGATCCCACATGCCGCAGAGCAACTAAGCCCGTGCGCCACAACTACTGAGCCTGCGCTCTAGAGCCCGCGAGCCACAACTACTGAGCCCACGTGCCACAACTACTGAAGCCCCTGCGCCTAGAGCCCATGCTCCACAACAAGAGAAGCCACGGCAATGAGAAGCCCGGGCACCACAACAAAGAGTAGCCCCCGCTCGCCGCAACTAGAGAAAGTCCGTGCGCAGCAACGAAGACCCAACTCAGCCAAAAATAATAAATAAATTAAATAAATAAATTTATCTTAAAATGACCATTTCTGTTTTCAAAATATAAAACTGGATAGTTTTCAAATAAAGGGCATTAAAATGATAAGCTTCTTAAAGCCAGGACCCTGGGATTCTCAACCTCTGCTGCACATTAGAATCGCCTGAGAAGACTAACGAAAACAGAGCGTCTGAGTCAGGGAGCAGCCTCTGCCTTTTTTAAAGCCCTCCAGGCGACTCCAGCGTGCCGCCACATTTGAGAACTAGTGTCTGCAGGTCTCTCATTTTGCTTGAATTGGACGGAGGCGTCCAAACATCTTGGATAAACTGATGATGGCAACTCCAGACTCACTTTCTTCAACAGTTTTGTTGTCCTGTCCCAGCTGTGAGCCCACAGTTACTGGCACGTGCATCCGCCCATTGAAGATACAAGCCACACAGATTTCACTGACAAAAGGATAATAAGAAAAAGGCAAATTGGATTAAGCCACATTTAAAGGCACACGCACTCAGTGTGGCAAAACAATCAGAAGTGTGTGGCCTGTTCCCTCTTCTCTGTGCCCTATAACCTTGTTACTTAAAAACATGGCTTCCTGAAAAGGTTACCAAGGACCATAATGGACATAATGGATGTCTAGGAAAACTCATACGAGAGGAACACGGCTGCTGTTTCCATCATCCTTCCCTGCGAACCCCTCACTTTTAAAACCAGCCAAGTGAGGAGGCCAACTTCACTCTGAGTCAAGAACAAGAGCTGTGAATGTCAAGCCTTCGCTGCTTCAGTAACTTCACTCAGCCAACAAGCAACACATAAGACTGATTCCTAATAAAGCAATGAATAAACACTACTTATTAGCTTTGGTGAACAGACAGAGGTGGAGAAATTAGGGTCTAATAAGATGACTGTGCGGCCCTTCCCCTCCACGTTTTCGGCTGCGGAGAACCACACCTGGTTTAGAACCTGGTTTACAGCATCGATCAGCCGGAGCTCACGTAGCCATGGACCTCCACCACCGTTCCCACAGCCTGGGTTCCCTTCAGACACGCGGGGACAGCACCACTGTTCACTAGCTCTGTGGTCTTCCACCGGGTATTTCACCCAGGGTTCAATTTTCTATCTGTAAAATGGGATTAATGCTCGTAGCTTCAACACAGGATTGCGAGGCTTAAACGAGGACGATCCATGTCAAATGCTGACACTCGGCATTAAAACGGCAGCTGAAAGGCCCCCCTTACCCTGTTGTCCATGCGTTTTATATCCCACCAACACGTTCCCTGAGGGTGCATACTCTTTCACACCTTTTTCCCTTTTTTGCATCCTCCCTGCATCTACCAAGGAGGCACTCAATAAATCTTCATTGCACTGAATTGGCGCTGAATTTTTAAAGAAGTCTGGAGATTATTGTTTTAAATAATGTATCATCTTTTCCCAAGAGACTCAAACATTCTCCTTTCAAATAGCTTCGTCAGGTGCCCTAATAGTTTTGTACGCTTTAATGTAAAAAATGTATTAATGATAGAGTACGAAAAGGATTCTTTCACATCATCTCCGTGGCTTAATATTCAGTTGAAACATTTTGGTATAATAAATAGTGAGAATAATAAAGAAAGCCTGAAGGATTGCAGGTGCTCTTCTCTAAAGACGTTGCAACTGTTGAGTTCTCAACGCCCATTTCTGGAAGAAAATAGAAAAGTTCCTGAAATCAGGATGTTAAGAAAAAGTCAATCGGGAAGAGTAAAGAGAAAGGAGAAAGAGTCTTCTACTGCTTATGGAAACAAACAATGCCTAAAAAATAAATTAAAGCTGGTTGTCAACAGTCCCTTCTCCCCAGGGATGGATATGTGTGTAATAAAGATCTCCAGAAGCATCCACCCATATGGTTTGGTAAGGGTGCTCTGAATAGGCTGCCTTAAATTCTACCAGGAAGAGACTAAAGTGATTTAAAGTTTACATTCCTGTTGTAAATGGGCATTTCATTTTCTGTGTAAGGTCATAGGATTTCCCTAGATTTACAGCTGCAACGAAAGACAACAGTTCAAACTTATTAGGTTTCTGGGGTGAAGTTTAAAATGTTAGGAATGTTAAAAATGCTCAAGTGTCAGGCTCACGCCTTTGAATATAGTCCTTGCTCTTATAGCATGAGCTGCCATCATGCAAGTTGGGTATAACTGATCTGATAATTAGAGAACACAATTTGCATTATTGCCGACCTTTATGGATTATGAAAGACCCCTATCTAGTGCCCAGCAGAGGATAAAGAGGCTGCAATCCCACACGGAGCTCTCCTGGAGCGGCCGGTGCCTTGTTAAAAAGTGAAGAGAAGGGCTTCCCTCGTGGCGCAGTGGTTGAGAGTCTGCCTGCTAATGCAGGGGACATGGGTTCGAGCCCTGGTCTGGGAGGATCCCACATGCCGTGGAGCGGCTGGGCCCGTGAGCCACAATTACTGAGCCTGCGCATCTGGAGCCTGTGCTCCGCAACAAAAGAGGCCGCGATAATGAGAGGCCCACGCACCGCGATGAAGAGTGGCCCCCGCTTGCCACAACTAGAGAAAGCCCTCACACAGAAGCGAAGGCCCAACACAGCCACAAATAAATAAATAAATAAAATTTAAAAAAAAAAAAAAGTGAAGAGAAGCCATGAAAAACACTGGGTTAATGAGAGTGAGGAAAAGCCTTAGGTCTTGAGTTAGGAGTTAGAATGAGAGTTAGGGTAAGAGCTGAAAAGACATTTGTTACGAAGAATTAGGAAAAATAAGCGTGCTCATTTCGTGTGATGATTTTACTTGGAATCTATTCTAAATATTCAGTGATATTTATATCTTGCAGCTTTACACTATGAAAAAAAAAAGTATTTTTAATTGAAATTCCTACAGAATAAACCATTTTGTTGTCTGGGGCTTGAAATGCCAACTCCTTTTCCAATAGAAATAAATGTCGTTATGTAGGGATTTGTGTAGGGTTTTCTAAGGAAGGCAACTAATCAACTACAGAAGTAAAAATTTAAATATAGCAGATCTGACCACTTATTGAAGTGAACAGCTGTCCTCATCGTAGTCAATGAAGCAAACATTTCCCACAAAAATCTATGTTCTTTCAGGGCGCTTGGCCACGGGGTCTATCTCCTCTCCCTGGCCTTGTGTCAATCAGAATTTTTAATCTGCAGAGTTGCACGCCCCCCCTAAAATAACCAGCCACTTTGTCTAATAATAAGCAACCCAAAGGCAGAATCCATATGAGTTTAAATATCAAGATAAGTGAGACCCAGACATGGAGCTCAGACTTGTGGTTGCCAAGGGGGAGGGGGTTTGGGGGGGAAGGAGTGAGAGCTTGGGGATAGCAGATGTAAGCTATTGTATATGGAATGGATAAAAAACAAGGTCCTACTGTACAGCACAGGGAACTATATTCAGTATCCTATGATAAACCATAATGGAAAAGAATATTAAAAAAAAAAAAAGTACGGCCGACTTAAAAATTGCTTCAAAATTTAAAAGGTTAGATCTCATGTTAAGTGCTCTTACCATAATAAAATTTTTAAAATTTAAAGTATAATGTTGGTATTTAGCATACATTAAGGGCTTAATAAATATTAGTTCCTTGTCACACACAAAAAATGTATATGCATGTATAACTGAATCACTTTGCTGTACAGCAGAAATTCACACAACATTGTAAATCAACTATGCTTCAATTTTTTTTTAATTTAAACAAATAAATAAAAAGATAAATGAGACCAAGGCACAAATATCCATTGGTGCACTTGAGAGTTTCTCACTTTCAAGGGCATCTCTAGGAACTGGTCCCAAATATCCAATCTGCATGTCAGAAAAGAATGAATAATTACAGGAAGGGCCCTGGCAGAAGATAAGATACATTTTCCAAAGGCGAGAAACTGCTACTAGCTCTCTTGCTTTTCAGCCCCTGGAGATGATGTGATCTGTTCTCTGACTTGTCATTTTGGAAATCACACCCACCTTTCTCCTACCACCAATGGCTCCTGCAGGTATTGTGTCCCAGCAGCTTCCCACTCCCCACAAACTCCAGCACCCCTTCCAAGACTTCAGGCCACCCTCAACTCTGGAAGGCTTGTCACAGCAAAGTCCCCACAGAACTGTCTGGTAACATGAGCAGCTGAAAAGCACATCCTCCTGTTTTATTTCCAGGTAAGGAATGAATTCTAGAGAAATTTTAACCAAGAAAAAAGCAAAATGTATCTTCAGTCGGCTGATGACCATAAATTAATACCAAACATCATATTTGATAACCTTCAATGGAAATGACACAACACCACCATTTTGGCAAACAGGAGAAGTAAGTGTAATCCAGAGAAGTTACAAATGCTCAATAACTTATCCCTATTGCCTGAAATTGGCTACTTTCTGTAATTGCAAGAGGTCTGTGTAAACTATTCGAAATACAATAATTATTGGGTTGGCCAAAAAGTTCGTTCAGGTTCATATGTATGGAAAAACCCGATTGAACTTTTTGGCCAACCCAATATTTTGGAATTCACTGTGTATTTACCCAGATTTCGTTTGAGGAAACCCATTGGCCCTCACTTCCAAGTCCCTGTAGTATATAACAAACTAAAATGAATGATTAAGAGCCCAGGCTCTAAATCACACAGAGCCAAGCCTGTTCTATCATGTGTTTTTCCTTCATTAACGATTACCGAATTATCGACTAATGATGGAATAGGCCACCCATCCCAGTTCTGCCACTAATAAGTGGGGATTTGGGGAAAGCCATTTCACTTCTTTTGAACCTCTCTTTTCTCGACTGTAGAACAGAAAATAATATCATCTCCCCCGGCTGCGCTAAGACTGCCATGAGATCATGAATGTAAGCGTTTGGCATAGAGCAGGGCTCAGTAAACGCACCCGTTGTCTGAGCTGCTCCCAGTGAGGATTCTGTAAGGAACAGATTCTGCTCCCACACTGGCCGGAGTGCGACTTCCTAGGCAATGTTGTAAGTACTTCACAGCCACTCTCCTTTATGAGCCCTACATTCTAGCGGCTTTAAATAAATCAATCATACATCTGGACTGAGTTGACAGGTAGCCTTTACGTTCAAGGCAAAGAATTAAGAGCATAGTTTTATGAAACTATTCCTCTGTGGTCTTGGGGTCGGTATTAGAAACCCTTGCAAAGCTATGTCTCGGCCAAACAGACAAACGAAGGGGTGTCTGTAGTAGCTCAAGTCATTAGTTCTGTAGAGGAACCAGTGCAGATAAGGGGGAGGCGGCAGACGAACAATGGGAAATCCAGACGCAGAGAACATACTTTCATCCCACACATCAACTTATCAGATTACTGAGGGGAAAAGAAGCAAAAAAGAAAAAGAAAACAATGGGGGAAAATAATTTAATATTTTCCCTCTTATCCTGTCATGCATATAGAAAGAGGCCATGTGAGCTCCATCAACTGGGTAAAGTGTTTCTGAAATTGCTGACATAAGACTGGACATTTTTGAAAGCCAAGGACTGCTTTTCCTTCAGTCTGTGTTAATCCGGGCAGAGATACACTCACAATCATAAACTCACTGGTGAGTAAAATAGCACGAATGTAATAAAGTATTTCATAGTCTGGTACGTGTAAAGCTGGGAAGGGCCATACCTGCCACCAGCCCATTACATTCCCATTCATTCTCACCTCAACTATTCTATGGGACTTGCTTCACAATAGAATAACAATTATTACCACTGCTAATAATTGTATTAGTGTTTATCGAACACTACAGGATGCCAGGAATTGTTCTAAGTACTTTTCATGGATGAATTCACATATTCTTCCCCAAATCTTATAAGATAGCTGCTCTTATCCCCATTTTACAGATGCGTAAGCTGAAGCAAAAGGGCTTAATGTACCCAGGGATGCAGGTTCTGCCTGGCAGCACTGAGTCTTGGACCAGGACGTCAGTCTCTAGAGCCTGTGCTGTAGTCGCCACATGACGCTCCGTAAAGGAATCAGCCAGGGAGTTATTGGATCACCTTCAAAACGCATAGCTCATGCTAAGGCAGATGCTCCTCAATGTCCAACAAATGGATACACTCTGCCCTTTATCCTCTGGTCACTTCTTCTCCAAGTCTAGCCCCAGTTCCATCCTTGGGTCCTGCTATTAACGATCCCCTGGTCCCCTCTCCCAAGCTCATTTGTGAGCTGACTGCGTCATTGTGAGGTTCCTCATCTAAAGAACTACCTTTTCATGTTGGTGTTTAATGGGGGATGGAGTGTGGTGGGATTCAAGGTGGGTCCGAGGCAGGTACCATTTCGCTGTGGCCTGTCATCTGGGAGAGATACAGGAGGTTCCGTAGGAAAGGATGAAGGTATTGAAACTGAGGAAGAAACTGAAGTGAAAACAGATTTTGAGAAGGACTCTGAAGTGAAAACAGATTGAAAATATAAATTGTCTACAGATGACGTGTTAATAGGGCTGAGAGAAAAGGGCTATGATCTCGGGGGAGGATATGCATGTGAGCTGAGCAGGACCAAGGAGACGGTTCAACACAGGCTGGACATCAGCTCCTGGTGGGTTAGATACAAGAGCAGCATGAGAATTCTTAATACGCAGTGATCCATGGATTTCTAACATCTCTTGGTGCGGAAAGTCGTTTTGTGGGATGGAAAACCTGGGCCTGGAAGTGCACAGACCTCACTCCCTGTCACAGCTCTTCACACCACATGGTCACTGGCAGAGAGAGACCTGGCCTTTCCCAGCAGACAGCTTGCCAGCTGGAAGGGACCATCCCGAGGTGCCCAGATTCAGAGCCGGTGCCTGGAATCCCCTGGGTCACTGAGAAGGGCAAGTTCACATAGAAGCAAGGTAGGGGTGGGGGAAGGTTTCCAACAGAGGGGCTGTACGAAGGTGTCGGGCTGGAAGGGGCCGCACAGGTTCACACATGCCTCCATGCAGGTATATGACCCCCCGGACCAAGCCAAACGCCCAAATACTAAACTATGTGTTCAAGATAAGAGCAGAATCCACCTTGAGCCTAGACATGACACCGAGGCCCTCAGCCAAGGCCCTAGTCTCCTCTGAACTCCTTCTAGAACGGGAAGAAGGATGCTAGAGCCGGGGACGGGCAGAGGGCCAAGCAGGTGCTCAGGGCAGAGTCCAAGTCGCTGGGTAGTGGTGAGGGGTGGGCACTAAAACTTGTTAAAGTACGCCCCCAACACTCGACCTGAGGAAACAGAAAGCGCTTTAACTCCCATCTGAAAGGATTTTAAAGGTATTTTCTAGGCTTAAAATGTATGTGGAAGTTGTGTCTCTCTACAGGTCCCGAAGCACTAGTATGGATATTATGAACCCCACTGTTAGCTCCCATGTGGTTTCAAACTTCGTATCACAAACACGTGGAGACTGGGAAAGAGTTAACAGCCCAGCAGGCAGTTCTGCGCTTCCCTCTTCCCTCTTCTAAAACGTGCTTCATTCACAGCATCTGGTCGCCCTCCTGAAATGGTTGTAAACTGAGCAGTGCCCTGATCTACGGCACTTTGCCAGCATTGCTGACACCACCTGCTATGAAGTGCGGCTCAGAGCACTGCCGTACGGCCTGTCCTGTCTGTTCTTTGAATCCTGTCTCTACAGCCCACAGTGCTGTTGTTATAAGTGAAAGAACAGGAAATGAGAATTAGATTTTGTATCATATGTAATCAGGATGCTGTTCAGTTGCCCTCTCGGATTGCATGATGCTGTGCTAAGCTTCTCCACTTGCAGACCTACTGTGTGTAGGTGTCCTCTCTCTCATATGTGTGTGTATGTGTGTGTATCTATGTATTTATGTATAAGTTTATATGTGCATAAGTGTGTATGGATATATATGTGTGTGTATTTTTGTGTATATGTGTGATACATGTGTATGTCTAGATGTACATGTATGTATGTGTGCATATATGTATCATATGTATGTGTGTATACTCATGTAAGTCTATGTGTATATCTGTGTGTATATATATGTGTGTATGTATACGTGTGATATATGTGTGTATATATTGTGTATGTGTGCGTTTATATGTATGTGTATATACGAGAATCTGTGTGTATGTGAATGTGTGTATGTATGTGTACTGTGTGTATGTATGCACACCTATTTGTATACATATAGATATCCTGACATCAGTCCTGTGAGATCAGCATTTTTCATCACTCTTGTGACCTTGAGGAGTCAGGCGAATATCCCTCGCTAAGTGACAAGACCATTGGCACCCAAGCCTGTTTGATGCCAAAACCCACTTGTTCTAATTCCAAAGAACAGTTGGGACTAATGTGCATCTGAATGGGGTCAAATGAGTGTAGACCAGGGATCCACAGTCAAGATAACAATAAAAATGGTAAGCTTCGGAAAGCCTTAACAGCCGCCCGTGGATAAGGAATCCCCGACATCCTGGAGAGACAGGAAAGGCGGTTACCCGAGACCCAGAATGTGGCTCTGTCTCTCCAGCACTTCACGGATCCCTGTAGATCCACACCCGTGATGGTCAACCACCCATACATAATGCGCTCCTCTGTACGGACCCAGCTCTTTCAAACTAATGATCCCATTCTTTAAATAAGTCTGAAAATAAGATAACCCCTTTAGGGAAGAAAGAAGTATCTCTGTATGTGTGTGCACACACAAAGGCAACACGCGTGGCCAACCGAGAGAATATTCTTAATATTTAAAACTGTTACAGACTAATAACAAAAAGATGAATACAAAACGCAATAGAGAACGATGTTCACAGACAATTCTCACACATACACGCAAAACGAACATCTAGTCAACTTACGAAAAAAATGAGCTCATCATCAGAGAAGGAAAAAAATAATGAAATATCGCTTTTCAACTAACAAGCTGGGGTATGATGACTTTCATTGCTCTGTCGTACGTTCTGTGTATTTCAAAGCTGTGACCGTGTTATTGTTACTACCCTCAGAAAAAACGTGCTGTTGCTTTACGAATGTGTCGAGGAGAGGGAGCACTTCGGGTCCTACGAGAGAGACTTACTACCCTGTAGAGGGACAAAGCTTCCTCCTTGACGCTCTGTGTCCCGGTGAGTCACATTCGTGCAAGTACCTTCCTTGGCGGGTCCGCCTTGACAATCTCTTTGAAATTGCCAGAATTCAAGTCAAAATAGCTTCTACGTCTGAGTACTGAGAGTTCTACCCCGCCTTCAATGTAGTCAGCCTAGCAATCTCCCACCATCTTGCCCCAAGGGGTTTAAAGTACAATTTCCTAAAGCAGCCAAGATCAGAGGCAAGGTTACAAAACCCAAGAAGTGTTCTATCCCGGCTCTCAGGAGCTGTTCTTCCTGGCACGGTGCCCTGAGCAGAGGCCGAGGCTCACGCAGGATTTCCTGCCGTCCCCCTGAATTGCCAGGCTTTTTTGAGTTGAATTCAGATGTTGCAGCTTTTTACTTAAAAAATAATTTGACACAACTGAATGGATTCAGCAGCCTACTTACTTTCAAGGAAAAAAATTGAGAGAGAGACAGAGACAGAGAGAGCCCTGCTTCAGCAGCTGGGCTCAGCCCGAATTCTTTACCTACCCATCACCCCCAAATAGCATAACCACTTTGCTACCTTTTTCAGATGCAGCTTCCCTGTGCCCATGTCAGCGCTTTGCATGTTCTCTGCAGAACTCAACCTTCTAGATGGTTGTTGTGTCTTAAAGCAGATAACTTGGCAAAGCTGTGGGATCCTTCTCATCTCAGGAAAATTATAATAGCTTGCACATTTCCCCGGGTGTGTGCTCACTAGACCTGGCAAATCCTTAGTTCCTGAAACATTCAGCCAAGTGAGTCTAAGGGACTTTTCGTGTTGTTAAGACAGTGGCTTCACCAGGATTAAACACTCCTTAATGCAAATCCCCAGAAGTGTAAAACTATGCCCAGTATTGTATCCAGAGCTCTTAAGATAGGGCCTCATTAATTTATGACCACTGGTTCACATCTGCATCCTTCTCAAAACCAAGACGTGTTGTTAAATGTTTATTCTACCCCTCTCCACTCCTCATTTTAAACCATTAAAAGGAGGAATGGAGAGGGGAAAGGACGAGAGGGAAAGAGAAAGGAGGAGGGATTGAGGGGCTCCCCAATGTGAGGCGCTGTGAACTTCCCAACACAACTCCGCCACCCCCGTGTCAAGACCACGTGCCTTGACAACCTGCCCTCTGGTCCTCCTACACCTCCATTCCTCCTGTGTCTCTGGTCCTCCTGTGTTCAGTAAGATCGTGAGAGACTCAGACTCATGAGGAGCACAGCATTTCTACTGAATTCAAGATCTTCTCCACAGAAACCTATGGACAGAGTTTCCCATCGATCAAGTAAGTTACCAGTAATTTTTTCTAAAATAATCTCTGAATCATGCCTCAGAATAAGCTCGTAGAAGTATTATTATGGGAACGAGATATATGAAGATTTTTAGGACTATCATTTTGTATCAGTACATTTC
This sequence comes from Balaenoptera acutorostrata, assembly GCF_949987535.1. Taxonomy (NCBI): domain Eukaryota; kingdom Metazoa; phylum Chordata; class Mammalia; order Artiodactyla; family Balaenopteridae; genus Balaenoptera; species Balaenoptera acutorostrata. Next base: position 3,188,740 of record NC_080076.1, on the reverse strand, counting down.
TCTCCAGAAACGTCTTGTATTTCACCTTTACCTTTACTGATATTAACAGAATTTTAATTTTGAGGCCTTAGGTCATTATATTTCGTGGCAATATTTATGTTTTTTAAAGAAAGTCATTACTTTCTTTCAATATTCAAATTGTATGTGACTTAATTTAATTCAAAGGAACTTCCAGGAGAATTCATGTTATGATTACCAATGTTATGATGGGTACCAATGTCAGAACAGGGTTCACTAAAATGAACTATGCTCTGGAAAGGATTGGCTATAAGCTCAGTGCAAGGAGGTCAAACCTAAAAGAGATCTGTGCAGCCTCATGTATTCCACGTTCATGGTTAGAATGTGTGCTTGTTGTCATAAAGCTTGTACAAGAGACAATACAAAACCCTGGCATTGTTCAAAATAATCTACCACATATTTACTTACACAAAAATTACATGTAATCCTGACCATATCTGAATATTTTACATGAAGTACGTAATTACATGTAATCTTGAACAAACCTGAATGTTTTGCATTTTCCTGTATTCCAATAACATTCACTCCCCTAACTCAGTAGGGCAACCACAGTCAAACATGTGTGTTGTTGACGATTTTATGCTGTTGTTCGGTTCATGTGTCTCTTCTGCTTTGTTTTACCCACAACATGAATGGCTCCAAATTCAGTCTTGAGTCCTCAACCTCTCTACCCCTGACGCTATGTCTACACCAACACTGCCTTTGTCCCCCCAAACGTGAGGTAGCAACTTAGAGTTGTTAACTTCAAGAGATTCAAAAATATGTTCTAAAGATCCTTAAATTTAATATGCCCGGTGCTGGACTGACCATTTTACATCAGACTCCCAACCATGTACTATCGGCACTGACCATCCTAGTTAATGGAACCCTGGCAGTTCACCTAACTTCCTCTTTCTTTGTCTCTTGGTTTTTGCTCATCCATCTGGCTTCCAACCCACATTCTCCATCATGACCACGTTACCTTTTTTTTTTTTTTTTTTTTTTTTTTTTTAATTTTATAGCTACTTTATTTCTTTCTTTCTTTATTTTTGGCTGTGTTGGGTCTTCGGTTCGTGCGAGGGCTTTCTCTAGTTACGGCAAGTGGGGGCCACTCTTCATCGCGGTGCAGGGACCGCTCTTCATCGCGGTGCGCGGGCCTTTCACTATCGCGGCCCCTCCCGTTGCGGGGCACAGGCTCCAGACGCGCAGGCTCAGTAGTTGTGGCTCACGGGCCCAGCTGCTCCGTGGCATGTGGGATCTTCCCAGACCAGGGGTCGAACCCGTGTCCCCTGCATTGGCAGGCAGACTCTCAACCACTGCGCCACCAGGGAAGCCCCACGTTACCTTTGTTCATTTCCTTATCTCGTTTTTTTATGACATGTGCTCTCATTCACCTCAAACCCCTCTCCCCCAAGAGGCACGGGGCAGCATGAGTAAGGGGACTTCCATCATAAAGTGCCCAGGTATAGGAAACCTCTTTACCCCTGCAGGTCAGAGACTCTCCTCCCCTACCTCGATACACCAGGTGGCCCAGCCGGGGGAATCTCCTGGTACCCTCCCAGGCAGCACCAACAGGAGCCAATCTGAACACCAGCAGCACAAGATAAGCCAAGCAGACCAAAATGCCACCACAAAGGGTCTGAAAATTTTGATTGTTTTTGGAACCACAGCCTATAAAGCTAGACTAGGATCTACAGGCAAAGCTTAAATAGAGTGACTGCCTTCTAAAATAAAATACTTAAAAGGTCCCAGAGACTCCTAACATAATACTCAAAATGTCCAGGATACAATTTTAAAAATCTCCCATGATACCAAGAATCAGAAAATCACAAGCTGAATGAGAAAAGTCCATCAACTGATGTCAACAGTAAGATGAATCAGATGTTAGAATTATTTGACGAGAATTTTAAAGCATCCATTATAAAAATGCTTCAGTAAACAATTATGCTATATCTTGAAACAAATGAAAAAGCAGAGAAATACCAGCAAAGAAATAGAGGTCATAAAAAAGAACCAAATGGAAATAATAGAACTGAAAAATACAATACTAGAAATTTTTTAGATAGTAGAGTGTCCAACAGTGTAATGGAGAAGACAGAAGATGGAATCGAGGAACAGAAGGACAGATCAATAAAACGTACTCAGACTGAACAACAGAGAGCTACCAAAAAAATGAACCAAGGCTCAGAGACCTGGGGTCAATAACAAAAGACCAAACATTCATATCAGATCCTCTCAGAAGGTGAGGAGAAAAACTGTGGAGCTAAAGAGTATCTGAGGGAATAATGGATGAAAACTTCTCAAATTTGGTGAACACCTTAAACCTATAGATTCAGCAAATTGAATAAAACTCAAATACAATAACCCCCAAGAAATTTATGGTAAGTCATATCATAATTAAACTGCTGAAAACTAAGGACAGAAAAACTCTTGAAGGCATGTAGAGAAAAATGATACATTACCTTTAGGGGAACATGAATTCAAGTGACAACAGATCCCTCAGTAGAAATCACGGAGGCCAGAAGGAAGTGCCACAACAGTTTTCAGTGCTAAAAGAGGAGAATTGTCAACCAGTAAAGCTGTGCTTCAGGGATGATGGAGAAATAAAAACACTCTTAGATGAAAGGAAAAAAGAAAAGAATTTCTGACTAGCAGACCAGCTCTTAAAGCATGCTTAAAGTTAGTCCTTCAAATGTAAAGAAAATGAAAAAATGAAGAAATTTTGTAGCATTAGAAAAGAAAAAAGAGCAAAGGAAAGAGTAGAAGTATGAGAGTATATAATCAATTATCCTTTCCTTGTGAATTTTCTAAATAATATATGATGGTTGAAAGAAAGAGATAACACACTCAATAAAGTCATATTTAAGTGTAGAGCAGGTAAAGGGACCTAAGTGGAAGAGAGGTGTACACACTTCACTCAAAGTGGTAAAATGCTGCTACCAGGAGACCACGATAAGTCACATGTGTAATTGTAACACCAGAGCAAACACCAAGAAAACTACACAAAGAGATACACTCCAAAATACAATAAACAAATCAAGGTGAAATCCTAAAACATGTTCAAGTAACCCACAGGAAGGCAAGAAAATAAGAGTGGAGAAACAAAAAGCAAAGGAAACATACAGAAAACAAACAATAAAACGGCAGACCTAAGTCTCATCATATCAATAAGCACTTTAGGTGTAAATGGTGTAAATACAGAGAGTAAAAAGCAGAGACTGATGCAATACATGAAAAGAACAGGACCCACTATATGCTGCTTAAAAGAAATTCATTTCAAATTCAAACACATAGATAGACTCAAAGTAAAAGGATGGAAAATGATATATCATGCAAACGTTTATTCACAAAAAGCTGGAGTAGCAATATCAATATCAGATAAAGTAGACTTCAGAGCAAAGAAAATTACTAGAGACAAAAAAGGGACATTATTACCAAGAAAAAAAGACCATATGTTGATATTCTGGACCATAAAACAAACCTTTAAAAATTGAAATAATGCAGAGTATGTTCTCTGTCCGTATGGAATCCATTCATAATTTTTAAAAAAACTGTCAGAAAACTAGGAATACAAGGATACTTCCTCAACTTAATAAAGAACTTCTCCAAAAAACCTACATCTAACATTATACTTAATGATGAAAGACTCAGTGTTATTCTCCTAAGATCAGGAACAAGGCAAGAATATCCATTCTCTCTGATTCAACATCTTCCTGGAAGTTCCAGGAACTGCAACAAGGCAAGAAAACAATAAATAAAAATAAAATAGATTGGAAAGGAGGAAATCAAACTATCCTTATTTGCAGATAAAATCCCAAAGAATCTTCAAGAAAACTCTCAGAACTAGAAGGTGAGTTCAGCAAGTTTGCAGAAACAAGATTAACACACAAAAGGCAATTCCATTTCGATATATTAACCATGAACTAAGGAAATCAACATTTAAAATAGTATTATTTGCAATCACTCCAAAGAAAATGAAATTCTTACTTATATACTTAACAAAACATATTCAGGATCCGTATATTGAAAATTTTAAAACACAGATGAAAGTCATAGAAGACCTAAGCAAACGGACCCTCATGTGTTAGAAGACTCAGAGCAGCTCTCCCTCCACATCGTAAACCGCTGCCATGACATACGGTCATCACCACCATCACAGCCACGTGAGAATATACTAGAAATTCTTGCTTTCTTGTCGGAATCCAGCCGCTAAACAACACACTGCCTGTGGGCAGAGACTGAATTTTTCACTATTGTTTTTCCGGGGCCTGGCCCAGAACCTGGCACAGAGACCTTCAGTGAACACTGCTTAGACCAATGAGTCAAGCAAAGGAGGAGTAAGTTGGTCCAGAAGGGAATGTCCTACAGGCAACTAGGGGATGTAGTTCTGGGTTTCAGATGAGCATTCAGGGTTAGAGGTTCAGATTTAGGAGGCTTCAGCCTTAATAAGGCTGACTGCAAAGAAACTTCTGGGGAATAGAGAAAGAAAGAGGGGGTGGAAAGAGAGGTCTGAGGGAGGGAGGGGGGAGGGGGAGGGAGGGAGGAAAAGGTAAAGCCATGTAGAACAGCAATATATGAAAAACAGAGGTGGGGGAAAAGGTCTAATGAGTGAGAAGAAACAGACAGGGAGTAGGAAAAATCCAGGATAAGGCTCACAAGGAAGCCAAGCTGGTCAAGCGCAGCAAACCTGTAGAGGTCTAGTGGGTAAAGAATACAGGGGCTGGTCAGGACAAAGTCACCATCCCTGCCTTGTGGGGTGGGGGGCTGGGGACGGATAGGCAGTGAGTTGGGGGTCTCGGTGGCTGTAAAGACCAGAGAAATGGGGCAGAGACAAGGCGCTAAGGGAGGGTTTGACAGGAGGAGAACAATCTGAGGAACGTAAATGCTGAGAGGACAGAGCCGATGGAGGATGAGAAATCGAAAACCACAGAAAGAAGAGTAGGAGACATTACTGCTGGAGCAGGAGCCCCCAGGGGATGGGGGGAAGACTGGAGCACAGACCAGAGGGAAGGGAGGTCACCGTGAGAGGTCAGGGGACCTCAGATGCTCCGAGGTGAGCAGACTGGGGTGCACACGTCAGGGCGTCAAACTATTCTCTCTAATCAGTTATGTGCTGAAAGATCTGGTCCAGGGAAGGTGATCCTTAATGGATTGACAAGGTTTTAAAGTTACAAGGTGAGTAAAGTAACTGGGGAGGAAAAAAAGTTGCCAGGAGTCACTGGAAGTTGACCTGAAGTGACCATGTGTACTTCCCAGCCAGACCTTGACCTTCCCTTGGCCAGAGGTCAGCGGTCCAGACAGGGAAGGAGAAGATAGGAAGGGGGCTTCAGAGTCTGCAGGACGGATCCCGGGGCCTTCTCCATCTTCCCTTCTGTGTTTTGTTCTTCTAGGCTCTTGGATGTCGGCCAAAGTCTAGCCAGACCCCATTTTGCTGTATATCTGAGGCTACACAATCCCTGTGTCCCCCAACGTTTCTACCGTCTACTAACAAAGCTTATTCATTGTCCTAGCAGAAGAAAAGATTCCAAAATTCATCTTCTCCATAATTCAGACCCAAGTCAGCAGGATGGCAGGCTCGGGTAATCTGGCCAACTCGCCGGCCACAATGCCTCACGTTGTAATCCATCACCATTGTGAGCTGCATTCACAACATTTCTTTCTTTGGCATAAAGTGTGAAATGCAAAGGATTGTTAGGACAGAGAGAGATGAACCAATGAGATATTGAGACCCAAATATGTGCTTTGTTAGAAACGAAAATGGAAATGTGATTCCAGGAGAAAAAGGATTTTGTGGCAACATGGTCACAAACTCCTTTCAAAACATGAAAAATAAATTCACTCTCAAGAAAAAGAAGAAAAATGGATCTGACAGATTCATTCTCTCCTATCTGGAGGTTCCTCCTCTGAGCCTGTACGTCGAGAATCAGCCTGAACCAGCAAGGCTGGGCCGTCAGGACGATAGCCTGATTCCCATTGTCACCCAGCCCCCGTCCTCTTCTCACTGGTCGCTGCTTTTTAACCCAAATGTGATTAAGTGGCTTGTCCCAGAAATGAAAAAAAAGTCAGCTTCCAGCCCAAACGCAAATCGATTACGCATTCATGAGTACCGTTACCACTCCCAACATCCGCTACTAATTTGAGTGTTCAGACCTTTGATTGTATTTCTAATCCAAAAAGGAAAAAAAAAAAATCCTTCAGTGGCTCATTAATTACAGATTTCTCCTTGTAGTCTTTGAATGTAGGGCAGAATGATGCGTGTTGGACAGAACAGAATTATAAACTGTGGTCCAAGACTTCCGAGGATTATCAATGCCACTCCCTGATACTGTAGATGGGCTGCCTACAGACCAGGAAAGGAAGGCCCCACGGGTAGCTTTTCCAGACCCGGGCAGTTTTGACCACATCCTGCCACCCATCAGCTGTAACACACAGAAATGCAGGCAACCGGATTTAACTGGCATATGCCCATCTTTGTTTACATCAGGGAGATTTTCTGCCTACCTAAACCTAGATGTGGCTGGACTTTGCCCAGGACACAGTAGATTCTCAATACGTATTTATTCAGTGCTTCCTGAAATCAATGCAAATGAGAACCCACTTGATCTCCTTGAAGTCCCAACCATAAATGATTCTCGGACACAAGGGGAATCCTGACAAATTCCCTGCTGAGGATGATACAGTTTGTCAAATTATTATAGAATCATCGTGACCATTTCTGAACCAAATCTTGGAATACTAAGTCTAACGATGGACTTCTTCTGAGTTATGAACTAATTTATATAAATATTCATCATTTCATCATACGGTTAGTGAATCGCTTTAGTGGATAAATTTTAAATTGCTTGTATTCAGAACTGTCTCAGAAAATCCAAAATAACTGTAAGGCAAGATCTAAGGGCCCCATCGCAAATCAGAGCTAAACAAGTTGAACGCTGTGATGCTCATTTTGAGAAGTTCTCACCTGCAAAGGGACATGATCTGATAAATTGCTCAGTTCCCAAAATTATGTAACTCTCCATGCATGAACCACTTTAGAGAGAGAGATCAGTGATGTAATATTACAATGATAAGCCTACTAGAATCTGCCATCATCTTTCTCTTACACGTGGGGGAAATAAGTTTATTCACAACATAGTAACATTGTTTCATCTCTTCTTCTTAATAGTTTGTAGTCTATGGATCCATTTTTGAGTGTTTATCTTGCCATCTGCCTGGCTGTACAAAGACGGGGAGGTTTTTCTGATGGATGTGTCTGCCCCCTTCTTACCTACTAAAATCAAGTGTCATGTTCAGCTACTAATACTGAGATGGAACAGATAATGGTCAGATAACCCTTAACAATTTTAGATAGATTCCCAAGTCAAGACCTTATAAAGGTCATATAAAAATGTTCAAAATGTCTAAAGACATAATGAAATCACAGCATTCTCCTTACTTTTGAAGTACGCAAATCAGCCACTTATTACTATGTCAAACTAGCTGCCCAGTAACGGTATATGTCAAAATTTTTAAAAAAACAGTTATCATTGTGTGAAAGTTTGAGAAAAAAAAATGACTAATTGGGAAGGGGGGGGGAAAAGACCACTTCGAGTCTATTTTCCAAAAGAAAATCAAGGAGGAAGCATTAGAAGAATTTGGTTTCATCCAGCTTTGCTACTAACTTGTTATTAACTAGCTGCGTAAGTCAGACAACCTCACACGGTTTCTCATGAAGTAGGGTGATAATCCCAAAAGCAAAATGAAATTATTTGAACTTCCCAGCTCCAATAGTCTCTGACTGGCTACATTTCGAATGGAATGTGAATGTGAAAACACTTTTTTTTTCTCTTTCCAAATCTCTGAGCCTCCTGGCGCACGAAGTGAAAACACACAACATCCGCTCCTGAGCTGCCAAGAAAACCGTCCTCACCACACTGAGCAGCGATCTGAAAACACTTTTTAAAACAGATTTTGGTAACGGCAGAACAGTGACTGGCAAGATAGGCTCTCGATAACATCGAAGGAAGGTCGAGGGTAGCTCCAATGGGGACCCCAGCGCACAACGGGGACCCCAGCTGTCGAGGGCGCACAGCTGCTCAAGAGCCGCTGTACCATCTCCTTTTCCGCACTCAGAGAAGACGCGGGGTATCTTTTTTATCTGGGCTAAACTGACATGACATACGTGAGCATTAACATATGTTTTCAATCTTTATTAGCAACGCTATTAGCCTCAAACACCGCTGGGACTTTCTGCAGGACCGACATCTCTGTGTTGAGCTACATACTTGCTCTGTTTTGAAGTTTCTCTCCCTCCTTTCTGCCCCCACTTCCCCTTTTTTTAATTTAACTAGAGAAAATGACATGTTAATTTCAGCTCCACCTCTGCTGGGTCATCCTGGGGTCAGCAGATCAGAGACATCAGCAGAAGAAGGAAGACAGCGCCTCCGACTGCGACTGCGGGGCAGGGTGACCCAGCCATCAATCACGCTGACGCACGTTTGAACAATGACAGTCATCTGTCAGGAAGCGGGAGGCGGCGCGTCATTAACACAGGGCTCACCTGCCGGGAGCTACACCTCACTCATAACAATATCCATCACTCACCTCCAAAGTGTTGCTTTTTTCTGCTTTGATGAAATAACAGGCCCTCTATTTCCTCCCTTGTTTCCCCTCCGAGTTCACAGGGCCAAGTCACTGCGGAGGGAAGGAAGAAGTGGTGAGGTGGGGTCAGGGCAGGACCAAACAGCCCTGGGAGGGGAAGGGTGCCGTCAGAAGCCGAAAGAAGGCATCTCGCTTCACGGACTGGGAGAGGTCGGTGGATGGGGCCACTGAGAGGTGAGCTCCCCACACCCCAGCCAGGGCTGCGAGAGTCGGATCAAGATTCCCAGGCATTCCCCGCACCGCTGCCCTCAGTGCAGGCGTCTCCCGGACAGAAATATTCCAAGACCTCAAATTCGTTTGTCACTTTGTTGCTTGTAAATACAGATAACTTGCAAACAACCACAAAACTTTCGTTTTCTGAGCGTCGAAATCTACCACCACAAATCTCTACGAAATACCTGCACTTTTTCTTTCTGTGTCAGCCTCTAGCGTACAACATTTAATTAATTTAGCCTAAGGAAACCTTGAAACGCTGCCCACAAAGAGAGTTCTTCTAGAGAAAATTTTGTTGTGAAACTGTATTTAATTACGGTCCCCAAAGGAGGCGGTCACACATTGGTTGTGCTGCAGCCTTCATGGCCTGTGCAATCCCAGGTTCTGGGTGGTGTGTGTGTTTCTTTGATGGGTCATAAATAGACTCTGTTACAACGTTTTAATGGGAAGCCCAGTTTAAACCTGGGCTACCATCCAGATCGGCTCGTAAGTTACAAAGTGTGTTACTCTCCCACCGTAGGGGAGTTACACACACACACACACACACACACACACACACACACACACACACAGAGATTTGGCCTTTCTCAATTCTTGAAAAAAGAAAATAATAACATACCTTTTTTTTTTCCAGGTTGGAAAAGTAACCAAAGGCCACTAAAGCTCAAAGGGAGCTTATGGACGATAAGACCGAGGCCAGGAGTGATGGAGTGACCTTTCTGAGGCCGTGCAAACGAGAGGCAACACAGCCAGAGCTCGAGGGGCTGCCTGGCTCACAGAGGAACTGGAGGGCCACGTGGAAACCTCACTGTAGGGGCAGGAGTCGTAACAGTCGGCGGCCAGCGTGACACGCACCCTGGGTGTCTAAGGGACCTCGGGGTGGTGGTCACTTGCACGCAAGAGGCGGACGGGCCTTGGAGACCAGGAAGAGAGAGAAGCTGGCACTGAAGCACCCCATGCCAGGGCCGGCCAAAGAGGCAGGTTTCCCCGCCCCGGGGCAGCTGGAGGCCTTTAACTTTAACGTAGTGAGAGAAGCAGCTGACGGCCAGTGGATGCAGGGACCACGGAGCACCGTCCTTCGGGGTGTCCCCAGCTGGCAGCCAAGCTCCGCCTTCCGCTAGCGTCCTAGCCGCGGACGGAGGTCACGTGATTGCGCAGGTGCTGCGGGGACAACGCCACCTGCCGGCCTCTGAAGGGCCTGGCCGGGTGCAGCACTTCCGTGTGAGGCCGCATCTCCTTAGTGACGGCAGAGTGGGCTTTCGTATTAAAAAGAGGGCAGATGTGCGGTCCCTGATCTGCAATTACAGAATCCCAAAAGACTGGAAAACCGAAAATATTTTCGAAGCTCCTTTCACGACAAAATCTGATCTAAGCTTAACTGACGTGAGACTCTTTACAGTTTCTGTTTAAGCCACGGAGAGCGAACACACCTCGTTCGGCGGCATCTACATCCGTGTGTCTGACTGCGGAGCCACCTCCAACTCCTCCCGGGTGCTCTTTCGTCCACGCCGTGCACCGTTCCGCCCTCTGCAGCCTTAGGGTCCTGAATTCCAAACTCATCCGGCTCGGTGATGAGATCAGGTGTTACGGAATTTACTCTCCTCTCCGCCTCGGATATGAGAAGCGTTCGGCAAATTTCCACCTAGGCATCAGCTGACATCCCTGAGGCTGAGAAAACCACCACCAAAAAAAAAATACATAGTTCATTTTGTTGTTTCTGGGAACCCCCATGTTGAAATTGCCCATCGATTATTGTTTCCCCTTCTTTTCTAGGTAACAAGTGAAGGTCATGGTTAATAATAGTTCTGCCAAGAATGCTGTGTTAATATCAACTCAGATGGAAAACAGCTCCCTGTGCCCAGGACGTAGCTCCTCGCAGCGCAGCCACGGGTGACTTACTTCCCTGGAAGCTACGGGTCAGCTTGCAGGACACGATGGGGACAGCACCCCCAGAGAAAAGGCCAGAAATCGGATGGACCTCCGAGTCCCCAAATCTTCATGCTTCCTTCTCTGATTTGCAAAAGTCATTATCATAGTTGCTCTAAGGGGGGAAAATAAAATATAGGCCTACCCGATTCTAATTCCCAAGAACTTAATCTATATCACACAGGATTAAAATATTGATTTTCCAGGAGGCCACCAGAAGATAAGAGGTGGATTTTGATGCAAGCGTCTTACATGTAACAGAAACCAAATCTCACTCCTTGTGATGACCGTCTTATTTACCATGACAGTACTCTTCCCTGACACTTGCCCTATCTCCTTTTGTTTCACAGAAATTATTTTTAAGGTTTGATATTTTTCAATCTATCACCTGGCTGGCTGAGTAAGATGTTTCCCGATCACAGGGCAATGATCTTTTCAAAAATACAATCCAGGTTCCTTATGCAGCTCTTTAGGTTCCCTTTATTTATTAAAGACTTTGAAAACACACACACGACACACACCTTAATTTTTTTAACAAATCTCTTCCTCTCTCTCTCTTTCTCTCTCCCTCTCTCTGCCTTCCTCCATCTCTCCCTCTCTCTCTTCCTCTCCCCCCTTCTCTCTCTTTCTCCCCCCACCCTCCCTAATTGTCCAGCCTTTACAAACCCATGCCTGTGAAAGAAACACCCGTCTATTGCCCTGTCAAATGTGCCTGCCTGGGATAGCGATTGGGTTTATAGAAGAGACAAACATTTCAGGCATGCCATTCTGGGGTAATGAAGCATGGCAACAAAATATACCTGTGCAACATTTGATAAAGATGAGCTGACACGCCAGTCCAAATAGGTCCTTTTGTGTGTCTGCACGTGTCTACCATCATGGCTTTCATCTGAACACAGGAAGAAGCAGTGGCAGTGGCAGCTGGCAGGGCCCAGAAGGAGAGCTGCTCACACAATTACACGACGTTTACCTCTGGCCTTGATTTCACTCCCACTACCCTTAATTTATGATATGTTTTCTCCCTTTCTATGCAAAGAAAAAAGCGACTCGATTTTTCTTTCTTTCTCCTGCTATCTAATTCCTGTTCCAGGGGCATCGGAGAAGACAGTGAGCTGAGTCCCCGGGTGTTTAGCATGGGGTCTTAAGTTAAAATGCTTCTTAGTGTGGTTTTTATGGCTCTTATTGTTGTTTGATTAATGCAGAGCAAAATTAAACCCTACAGTTACACATGGGTACATCAGCCAGGGAGCAGGCCGACTGTACTTCCTACTTTGGTTTACAGAAAACATCTTTTGTTGCTTAATCTTCAGACAGAGAAGGTAGGGGGTGGAGGGGAGAGAGAGAGAGGCCGTAGACCAGATAAAAAGTGAGCCTGGAAGACGTAGGAAATCTAGTGACCCGAATATGGGCTAGACAATCGTTCTGATCACTCATCTGCATTGGGTTTTTCGAGTTTCCATTTATTTCCTGGCCTGGGGACAGCCACGGTGGCTGGCCCAGGTGTCTCTGAACAGGTGCCTGCGGCTAGGATGACGCCCAGTCAGCGGGAGGGACGCTGTCCCGCTCCCCGCCGCTCTCTCTAAGCCCGACTTCACAAAGGCCTATACAGTATATTGCCTTTATGCTATTTATAGAGAAGCACATCCTATTTATAAAAGCAATGCAGTGAAACTGAAAGGGGTATAATAGCCACTCTGTATTATAAAGCTCTTCTGTTGAGAGAGCTGGACAAAGTGCCTTGGGTGATTTGATTTCTTTCTTCCTCTCCTGATGACGGTCACAGCGTTTGGCGCTCCACACGATGACAACAATGAACACTTCGTGGTGTGATGACCTCCCCAGGAACCAGACGCTCACAGGTTTTACTTTTGTTCACTCGTTTAATTACCAACCCTTCATTATACCTGCACTCAGACGTAGAAACTTCAGTTAACCTGTACGTTCAAATGGGACAGATCTTCAATTTGCCTACCTCAGAGGAAGACTCCTCTGAATTGTAATTTCTAAACAAAGTCGTCTGGGATAAGGATCATTCTTTATTCCCCTGAGAGCTTGTGCAATAATACAACGCAAACTTTGACTAGAGAGAATAAGGGGCAAGCATGTGGGGTTTGGTATGAAAGGACCCGGGTTCGAGCGTCTGCCCAGCCTCTTGTGAACTGGGAGAAGTCTTAACTCCTGTTTCCTCTGCTTTAAAATTAGAATAGGAAGATGCTGGGCCTACCATAGGAGGGGCTGCAGAAAATCCAATAGACAATGTATATAAAACGCTCTGTGAACTGCAGAATGCTATACACAGGTTCTCTCTTTTATAAAATTTTTAAGTAGTTTAACTAGATAAAAGCAAATTCCAGAAATAATAACAGAATAAAGTTGTGTTAAATCTCAAAAACTTAGTGAGAAGGGGAAAAAAGCCAATAAACCTTAAAATTGTAATGCTTCTGGCCTTACAGAATCTAAGTTTTATAAAATCCCCAGTTATTTAAGGCTTCTGTCTTGTCAAAGCCATTTCATTTACGTCATTCTTTCAATTTGCAAAGGAATGGTGAAAATATCCCTTGAGATTTACAGCAGTGAGAACTGGATAATGGAAGTCACGTGGTGAGTTGACTATTGTTTTGTTGGTAATAGGAAACATACTGCTGACAGAGATGTATTTGGGGAGAAATTGCATAAACTTATAAAATCAGCCCATTTCTTTTTCTTTAATTGAAATACGGTAGATTTACAATGTTGCATTAACGTCTGCTGTACAGCAAAGTGATTCAGTTATACAGGTACATACACTCCTTTTTATATTCTTTTCCATTATGGTTTATATTGAATATAATTCCGTGTGCTATACATTAGGACCTTGCTGTTTATCCATTCTGTGTACACTAGTTTGCAAATGCTGCCCCAAATTCCCACTCCCTCCCTCCACCCTCCTCCCCCTTGGCAACCACAAGTCTGTTCTCTATGTCTATGAGTCTGTTTCTGTTTCGTAGGTAAGTTCATTGGTGTCATATTTTAGATTCCACATGTAAGTGATATCATATGGTATTTGTCTCTCTCTGTCTGACTTCCTTCACTTTAGTACGATAATCTCTAAGTCCATCCATGTTGCTACAAATGGCATTATTTCATTCTTTTTTTATGGCTGAATAGTCTTCCACTGCATTTATATAACACATCTTCTTTATCCATTCATCTGCCGATGGACATTTAGGTTGTTTCTATGTCTTGGCTGTTGTGACTAGTGCTGCTATGAACATAAGGGTGCATGTATCTTTTCGAATTAGAGTTTTGTCTGGAAAATGAGCCCATTTCTTAAACACACAAAAATAGTGGAGCTCATAAAATTCCTAAGGTTAATTAAAAGGTCCCATTATTTCCTCGTGTGTCTGGTTTCAAGTCAGATTTATTGAGGTATCATTTCACCATTATCAAGTGTGATAGACACATGTAGTCATGGACCTCCCACCAGAGTCAAAGTATAGAGCATGTCCATCACCCTTAATCCCCTCTATAGCCAGTCTTCCCCCACCCTGACGACTTCGGCCACCACCACCCCAATCCCTAGCAACCACTGCCTCATTTCACGTCTCCATGGTCCTGCCTTTTCCAAAGTTTCATATAAACAGAATCAGAGTATGTACACTTTGAGTCTGACCTCTTTCACTCTGAATGATCCACTGGGGAGCCTTCCATGTGTCATGTGAATCAGTAGCTTGATTTTTTTTTTTACCTTTGAGTAGTATCGCTCAGGTATCCCACGGTCTGTTTATTTACCAGTTGACGGATGTTTGGACTGTTTCTAGATTTTGTCAATTATGAATAAAGCAGCACACCTTCGTCTTAGCCCTACACATCTGCAGCTCCAGAGTATTTTGTCCCCTCATACTCAACACAGGCAGGCTTTTCTATGAATGTACATTTTCATTTCTCCTAGATAAAAACCTGGGAGTCAGACGGTGGGTAATATATAGTGGCTATCTCCTTTCGGAAGAATCTGTTAAATTGTTCTCCAAAGTAGCCGTACCGCTTTGTATCCCCCCCAGCAATGTATGAGACTCGGAGTTGCTCTGCATCCTTGACAGCACCTGATGTGCTTTTGTAGCCATCGTAGTGGGTGTGTACTAGTATCTCATCATGGTTTTGATTTGTATTTCTCTAGTGACTGATGATGTTGAACATCTTTTCATGTGCTAATTTGCCATCTGTATATCCTATGCGATGAAGGCTTTTTCAAATCTCCTGCCCATGTGTTTTATTGAGATGTTTCTCATATTATTGAGCCTTGAGAAGCTTGTCATATTATTAAGCCTTGGGAAGCTTTTATCTAGTCTAGATCCCAACACTTTATCAGATACGTGTGTTAAGGATATTCTCTTCTAGCGTGTGCCTTGTCTTCTTTTTTCTAACAGTGTCTCCTGAAGATGTTTTTAACTTTGATAGAGTCCAGTTTATCAATTTGTATGTTATGACTCATTCTTGTTGAGAGATTTTTCGGATGCAAATTACTTAGAAAGACTCATTCACCAATTAGGGGATCCTCCTCAAACAAACAAACAAAATTGATCACGAGAGCACCTCAGTACAACATCTTCCATTCTTTTTAATGAACTTGTGAAATTCAAAGACCCACATGAGGAATGTGGCCTGATTGGGCTCCTGTAGGGTAACTGGTGGTTTAGGGCCTAAGATTCATAGGCCGATGAGGCTAATCCTTACCTAATTATTAAGTGTTTGGAATTTGGTGAATTTAACAGTAAAACGACTGTAGGCAACTTGGTTCTTCTGCTTTTTCAGTTCCGAAGGTTCCTTAATGCATCGGTCCCCAACCTTTTTGGCACCAGGGACAGGTTTCATGGAAGACAATTTCTCCACGGGACCTGGGGTGGGGGAGGTGTGTGGTTTCGGGACGATTCAAGCTCATTACATTTATTGTGCACTTTATTATTACATTGTAATAGATAATGAAATAATTATACAACTCACCATAATGCTGACAGGAAGTGGAGCTCAGGTGGTAATGCGAGCGATGGGGAGCGGCTGTAAATACAGATGAAGCTTCACTGGCTCGTCCACCACTCACCTCCTGCTGTGCGGCCCGGTTCCTAACAGGCCACGGACCGGACCGCTATCAGTCTGTGGCCCAGGGGTTGGGGACCCCTGCCTTAATGGACTCTGAAAAAAAAGAAATTGATTATAAAGAAATTTTAAGCTCTGTGAATGACTAATAGACATTTAATGAACAATTAGCTTATGTGCATATACAACTCCTTAATATATAGAACAAGTATCTCTTTTTATTTGTTTAACTGCTCTTTTTTTTTTTTCACTTTGGAGGGGGCAGGTTGTAAGATTCTTCTTAATTAACATGCCGAAATCATCTTTGAAACACAGACGGGCAGATCCCTGTCTCAGTGTGAGATGTTGTCTTTGGCATCTTCTATTTCTTGGGCTTCCCCTGCCCTCACTGGCTTGATCACCACCTGTATTGCTGGAATTTTCTAGAACTATGTTGGTTTGAAAGTTCTTGGTCTTTTGGCTTCAGATCTCTGTTTCCATCCCTGCCATTGTTCCCATGCTGTTGCTTGTAGCATTTCCCTTCCATATCTTTATGCTTTTCATGACACCTGTAAGTAGACACTTTCCTCTGACCACTCAGAAAATAAATGGAGTTTTTCTTTGAATCCATTAGCGATTCTGCCTTTTCAGCACCCACACAAATTCTAGCTCAGCTCCGGTTTCTTAAGCCACGGCGCCCACTGGGCTCCGGACCTCTGGTATTTTCTCCAGTTTCTCCCAGCCAGCCTTCTCACCAAGGACTGGGCAACGTGTATCTGCTGTGTGTTCTCCAGACCTGGGCATAACCACGTCTCTGGCCTCTCCTCTGCCTCGTGACTCAGGAACTCATCTGCTCTCTGCATCTCCAGCAGATGCCACAGAGGGCAAACCCAAGAAACCCCTGATGTCTCTGGCCTACGATCTAAACCCCTATTGTCCTTTCATCCCAACACTGAAGGCTGTTCAGTGGGGGACCCCTGACCCCATTCCTCGGACAGATGTGCGCTTCTCAGTGGGCACCTGTGGTTCCAGAGAAAAGCCCACCAGACTCCCTGATCCACTGTGAGTCGCATGAAACCAGCTCCTCAGGATTCAAGGCCCTGGTACAGGAGAGGGGATGGAGGCTGCCGCGAGCCAGGTGGGCTCACGTGCAGGGCCAGGCTGGACCAGCCTGCGTGGCTGCGGAGGATTCATCAGATGGACTCGGTCATCTCACGCTCAGCAAGACTCAGCCCCAGCTCCTCTAGTGGAAGGGGATCGGGGAGAACTGGAAATGTTCAGAATGACTGACCAAAATGGTTTCGCAATTTCTAGACCAAGGGCCATTAATCTGAAAACAGTTCTGAGTCTATTTGATTTCAATAGAAAGAAAAGACTCCTCTCGAAATAGACAGCGACAGCCAAGTTCCGAGATAACAGACTGGCAATGACAAGGTTGTACTTCTTAAAACAAACAGCAGAAAACCTTTCCTAGCTGGTTTGGAGAGCGTCGCTCAGTTGGTTTTTCAGGCCATCGTGAGAGGGGCTCGTGTGCCCCTCCCCAGTGGCTCTCCTGCCCTCTGAACTCAACCTCCTGGGGAAGCGAGGCCAGGCTGACGCAACAGGGCAGAGGGGCGTGGGGCCTGGAGGGCAGGAAGACAGGGGGATCAACACAACAGGACCAGACAGGTGTCCCCCGTGCCAGTCTCCCTCCACACCCTCCACGTGCAACAGAAAGAAAACATTGCGTGAAAAAGGGCGATGCAACACAAAGCGAGGAAGGATGGTGAAATAAAATGATACATTGACCCTAAGGAGAAGTGTGTGTCTGTGTGTGTGTGTGTGTGTGTGCACACACCTGTGTTTTAGCACCAACGTTTGGACGATCGCTAGAAGGACAATGGGACAAGGTCATGGGAAAACGCTCCTTTGAATCACTCTTAAGCAGGCCAAGGAATTAGGACTGATTTATGAATGTATTTCCACAATTTACTTGAAAATTTGTAACGTCTGTGCAGCCTGGCAAGGAAAGAAAGGGGCGGCTACTGTGAAGGAACGCTTCTGTTCCACTTTATTGTAAAATTATCCCATTCTACCTGCTCTAATCCCCTGAAAACAAATTAAATCCTCACTAAGCTGACTTTAAATCAATAGTTTCATTTAAGAATAGTGTGACTTAATAAAAATAAAAAACTAACTGGTCCAGCCAATTTAAGAGGGAAATAAATCATTGCCCAAGGAAAAATAGCAGATTTGACTTGTATATGGCCCAGGCTCTGTTTAGTGGGGAGAGCCTGTGTCTAATTTAACTCTGGCCACAGATGAAACTCATCGACCCCATTCAGAAAGCTGCTTCACTATGGGCACCCCAAGAGCTGGGATGCCTGCCACCCCCAAAAGGAGAAGCAGTATCGCAGTCTGTATTCTGAAGAAAATAATCACTGAAAAAATACAAGACGACACTCCATGGAAACCCTCTTCAGCAAACCTGTGTTAACAGTCAGGGGACGCCATGTGTGGACTAAGAAATACATTCTTGATTCCCGCAGAGACAGAAAGGTTCCTGGTGAAGATGTGTTGCTTAAGTTGATACTTTCCTCTACCATCCAGGACAAATGTAATAGGGGTGGACGATTAACATCGGTAATTGTAACAGATGAGCAATCTATTTGCAAATCTTCTTTTAAAAAATCTAAGGGTTAAGTAGACTTTTTTGGGTGCAGTATACAAGAGGTATGTTGCCATTTTATGAAAAAAGGAAGTCATCCAGAAATAAAGACTAAAAATTTACTCAAGAGGTCTTCGCAAGTGGTTACAGAGAAAACTCTGCAATATGGTAATTCTGAACTAGTACTTTATCCATGTAATGGAGTACTGGTTTACTAATCATATAAATGAGAAAAATGCCGGGGACTCAATGCTTGCCTACTTAATTTATTATTATGTATTGGGGACACATAAACATTAAAGTGAGTGCTTTCAGACCATGACACATCAATATTATCAGTGCCACTATTACCACATGAACGTTTTTAAATTTTCATAATTATAAAATATCAATGCCAGTTACTTACTGATGTTCGTTGCCGATAGGGTGCTTTTATTTATCATGTTGACACTGACAAATAAGAAAGCATATTCTTTCCAAGGTAAGATTTAAACCCAAAACGCCCGGCAAGACCACATGTTCCTCCCCATAGTCCCACTCTTGGGGACTAAATTTAATTTGTTGACTAGAAAAACACTTGGCCAAATACCTAAAGAAATCAGTTTCTTAAGGCAGCATAATTTGCAGGGAAACAGCACTTGGGCTCAGATCAGGCTTACATTATGCTCCCATGTCTATAATTCTAGGTCATCTATCTAGTTATTTGACATTCCGGCCTCAGTTTTATCATCTGTAAAATGGGAGTGATAATACCTGCACAGTTTATAGAGTTATTAAGAGGCCCTGACTAGGCAATGATACTTAAAGGTAAGGAATGACTGGGCCTCCTCTCTCTCCAAAGAAGAGGGTAGAGATTCATTCCAACACAGAAAATATTGGCTCTCCTGTGGCATTTAAGTACATCTATCCAATGTGTGGGAAAATCCCATAGTCACCCTGTGGCTGCGGGTTCTAGGATGGAAATACAGCAACTAACTGAAGAGCTTGTGATCCCAGGGCTAACTACGGGGTCCTCACAACTGTGTCCTTTTTAAGCCAAGTCCACGGTTCAGAGTGGAGAGCCCTGGCCTCAGGAGACCTGGAAGGGATTTCTCCAAACTTGTTCAAATTTGAACAGTGGGCGAGATGAATCAGCGTCTGTTTCATGGCCCCGGGCTTGGCCCCCTCCAAGCAAGTGACCTGACAGCTACAAATGAACAATGTATTTGTTTCTATTTGTCGTAAATTAGGAGCATTTTCCTTTCCGGGAAGGTCAATCCTTTGTTTTCAATACCCACTCAAGTGAAAACTTCACTATTATGAAGCAATTCTACAGCAGGCTCTCCTTGAAAAGTGCTTTAAAATCATTCTGTGAATGACTCCTCTCCATTACCCTGGGAGGCAGGTGGGCGTTTTACAAATGGACAAACATCGAGTGAGCAGGAAGACCTGCCAGACCGCAGGCAAACGACAGCATGGCCCAAAGAAGGGTTCATTATGCCTTTTTGCGATTCCCGAACACCCAGCCTGTGGTCCGAAGTCTCTGCAGTGTAGACCCAGCACCCGTCAGCCCAGAGCAACGTCACCACTACGAGAGCCATCCTGGGAGTATGTTACCTGGTCTTCAGGTAAAATTCTATTACACTGATGGGCTGAACAATGGTTCCAGAGCAGCCCAATCTCATGGTCCCCATTTGCCCTTTAAGAAGCCCTCGCCTGTTCTGAGCCTATGATCGTGGCCAAGTGACTCCGAAAATGCCTTCTGAGACAGAGAGTCGCCCATCTTTTCCTGCCAATCAAGCTGAGCCGACATCTGCGGCTGTACCAGGTCTAGAGGACCCACATCCTCACATCCTAAGTGGAGCTCCATAAGTTCTGGGCCCTCAGCCAGAACATCTGAACCCCAGCTTGGCAATTTCAAAGGCAGAGGCCGTGACAGAAGGGCCCGGGCTCTCCCCACCCTGCCTGGGAATCCAGGGACGCGGGTCAAGTCCTGGAAGTTGAAGCTTGCCTCAGGTTTCTCCAACTTTCTGGTGACAAGGATTCCAGGACCTCTGGTAAGTACCCAGACCCTCAGGTGCCTGCCCTGGAGATTCTGTTGTTGCCCTGGGATGGGGCGCAGGGCTCTGCAGTGGGCACAGGCACTCAGGCCATTCTATTCACCAGAAAAGTTTGGGAAATAATAACCAATAAACCTGATTGGAAGCCAATGTTACAACCTGGGCAGGAAGTGAGTAAGTCATCAGACCTCTTGCAGCAAGATTTGCATATGTGCTGAGCCCCTTCCTTGCCCCAGGGACTGGGCCACAAACACTCTCAAAATACCTGCACCACCACCCAGCGTCCCAGGGAGCTCCACGGGGCTGTCAAAGACTCTTAGGGCAAAATGTTTCAAGATAGAACAATTGCAAGTAAAGGAAAAGGTTTGCCTACGAGGAAACGGAGACTTAGTGTTAGTGCATACTTGGTATAGCTTAGGCTCAGCCAGACAGCCCGAGTGTGGTACCCGCATCAGCAGGCGTGTGTCAGCGCCCCGCTCAGGGGAGAGGGTGGTAAAAGGTTGATGAGGAAGTGCCTCTGTTTCTTGAACAAAGACGGCCTCACATCCTACAATCTGGTGACCCCTAGTTTCTGGAGCTTGTTAAACTTCTGAACGAAGCTTCCCACCCAAAATGTACACACATTTGTTTTGATAAGTGACAAGAATCACAAGAACACAAGCTTATCTTCATGGATAATTCTGAAATAATGCTAATGTGTCCTTATTATGCATAGTTTGCCTACTTCCAAAAATATTTTCAGGGAGCTTACAACCGAAATATATATATATATATATATATATATATATATATATATATATATATATACTCGTGAAAATTTTTGAAAAAAGTATTTAAGATGGAAGTCAGGTAAAAATGTAAAAGTTAAGTTTAAAAAATGTAAAGTGAGTAAATAATTATACAAGTAGCCAGGGGTTTGATATTTACCCTAACTGAGTTCTGAACTTGGCTCTGAGCTTCCTGGCAGTCAAGGCAAAAAGTGAAACCTGCTATATTCTAAGGATATTAGAGTTGTCAAGAAAGACAAATATTTTTCCAGTTGTAAAGTTCTACACTTAATTTCTGAAGCAGACACTTAACATAAAAGACACTGAATAGGACTTCCCTGGTGGTGCAGTGGTTAAGAATCTGCCTGCCAATGCAGGGGACACGGGTTCGAGCCCTGGTCCAGGAAGATCCCACATGCCTCAGAGCAACTAAGCCTGTGCACCACAACTACTGAGCCTGCACTCTATAGCCTGTGAGCCGCAACTACTGAGCCCACATGCCACAACTACTGAAACCCTCACACCTAGAGCCCGAATGCCGCAACAAGAGAAGCCACCGCAATGAGAAGCCTGCGCACCACAACTAACAGTAGTCCCCACTCGCCGCAACTAGAGAAAGCCCGCGCGTAGCAATGAAGACCCAACGCAGCCAAAAATTTTTTTTAATTTTAAAATAAATTAAAAAAAAAAAAAAAGACTGAGTGGATATAGAAAGCTGCAGGAGGTTGGCAGAAAGGGAATCCAAAAAGGAACGCAAACTCACCTTAGGATTTTGCCAAATCTGGCTTGGTTTTGATGGGTTTACACCTAAGGTTTTCAAAAAGAGCTGTGGTTCCTAAAGAATCAGTTATTATAGTGATGCAAACCTAGGCTTTGTTTTCCTCTCTGGGAAAATGACAAAGTCCCTTAAAAATATATGTATGTAATTAACCCTATTTACAATCCTGACCAAACATTCAGCTTGCCTTCCACATTTGCAAATTAGTACAGACCCAGAGTGAGACAGATACACAACTAAGCCTAAAGATTTCAGATAACCAAACATTTTAGTAAAAACATAAAGTAAAATCTGGACCTTCCTATTGGTATTGCTTTGGGACTATATTCCAGGTCCAGGTTGAAACAAATTTGCATTTGGTACACTTTCTAAAACCATTTCTTTTAGGATCAAGCCAACCAGCACAATGCATCACTTTCCTGCTGACAAAAGTTTAAAGATCTTGACTTTTCAAGTTGCCAAAAAACCTTCATACATCTTCCACTCACTCGTACATCGTGTGCCCAACTTTCATATTTTGCAATGGCAGGATACTATTATTTGAAATATTTTGCTATTTATTTTTTCTGGTAATTCATTGCTTTCCTTTGTGTTTACCCTATTCAAGCACCTATGCTGTTCTGTGTTTATTGCCTCAGGGGAAGAATTCCACAAAGGAAGTAGAAAAGAATCTGTGAATGTCTTCTGGCTCACTTGCTCCGAAAACGTAGTCCCTCAGAGGAACAAATAAGCAAGCCAAGACACACAGAAGATTTGGAAAAGAGGTGGGAGGTAGGCGTCTCTCCCCAATCGTCCACTGCAGCACACCCTTAGACTGGATAAAATTTTACTAGCTTGTAGGGAAAGAGAAGAAAGATGGACAAGAAAAGATGAGAGTACAGTTGCAGGTAGGTTCCTGGGAGGCTGTAAAGCCTGAAAGAAGTTTGTAAGATGCAGAGTTTCCAGACACCTAAGGTAGGTCGTCAGGACAAGACTCCAGAGGGAGCGTATGCAAAGCAAGTCCGGGTCAGAGGGTCCATGGTGCCCCACAGAGATTCCTGTCCTCTGGTACGTGGCAAAAACAAGGAAGAAGGATTCCTGTGCCCTAAAGTGCCGTGGGAGTCACAGCAGAGAGAGACCATCAAGGGGAACCCCAGATGGGACCACGGCCAGCACAGCTGCTCCCAAGCGGGCGGGTGTCTCCAGATAGAGGACGGAGAGGACCACAGGCGTTCCTCAACATCTGGGCGATGCTGTGAAGGACGGTGGGGTGGGTTCAAGGGGCCAAGTGACTCTTACTAAGTTTCTGCCGCTACCAGAGAAAGGGCAGTTGACTTGGAAACTTAATCAGTTACTAAAAACTAAAGACTTTTCTATCTCTTGGCCAAGATTTTGGGAACCAAGAGTTGTACCTCCTACAAGTAACAGTCAACAGCATCGAACCTGCTGGAGGCAACTCATCGTGACCAGTGAGTTTCAGTTTCATTTCTGGGCAGAACAATCCACAAATTCAAGTGTCCCTTAGCTGACAAGGCCAATGCTCTCAGACCAGAATGTCCCATTCCTCATACTTGAACCGCCAGACCCACACATCCACTTACTTGCTTTCGGTGTATTTTGTGGTCTGGTGCCTAGAGCAAGAAGTGCAGACACGGAGGGCAGGGGTCACACCTGCATCCAAACACCAGCTCCCCTCGGAGCCCTGTTTTAATCCTCTTCAGCGTTCATTTTCCCTTCGCAATGGTTTTATTAATAGTTACCTCTAGGACTTAACTGGACATTAAACAATGTCATGGAGAGATCTCTGGGGAGGGATAGCTTCCGGAAGATCTCCTTCCTAAGCCAAGAATTCTTGGAGCGGGAAAGGGCAGCTCTTTCTCTCTTACAAACCCACTGTTCCCTTCCAGCTGGGAAGCAGCGTCTTCTTCAGGATGTGCTTCTCGGGGTGATGGATGGCCGGCCACCTCCGAGGTAGGGATTGAGAGTTCTAAGCAAATGTGATCTCTTAATCCACGTACTGAAAACCTCCTGCTTCCCCTTTGGAAATGGCACACGAGGTGTCCCAAGAACACTGGGGAGACAGAAGAGAGGATGAAAATTTCCAGGAGAATCACAACCGAAAACCAGCTTGGAGGTGCTGGTCCTCACCGGTGCTTTCTTCAGAAAATTATTTGGGTAAATCACGAAGTCAGACACGTGGATTGATTTTGTTGGTTGTCGTACTTTTCTTTCCATGCTCATTAGTATCCTTCAAGTCATCACTGCCTGATCATTTCCTCTTACAATAGTCATCGTCCACATTGAATTGGTAGGAAGTGAAGATTTGTTTCCTTCTGGTCATAGCCCGTCAGTGCCGGTCTTCTTGCCTGTTCACGTATCCTACCCCCTCCTTCTACTCCCAGCGCCGCCCGACTAATCATCTCAAACCTGGATCCAGTAACAACTCATCTGCCTCCCTCCAGCCCCCTCTGCATCTAATCCGCTCTGCTTTCAACTCCTAGGTCACTCCCCTCTAATCACTGCCTCATCTCACCACTCGTGATTGCCTGCCATAAGTAAATCAAGATTTTAGGCCAAGAGACCTCTTATGTCCCTTTATGAATGCTCTGCTCCAACCGGACTAGTCAACGTGCTAGTTGACTAGCACCTGGAGACTCTCATCTCCCTCTCTCCCCCAGGGTCACAGAGCAAACACTGGAGAGGCTAACGAGAGTCTCCAGGAGGCTCCCCCAGGACACCGCATGGCTTGAGGCAAGTGGCAGATCCTCCATGGGTGTTCTCTAAGACCCGTTGCCATTGCAAAGCTGTAAGTCCCCCTGCCATGCCTCTGCTCATGCAAATTTCCCATCTGAATGTGCCCCTGCCCCAGTTTCCTCATCTACAGAATGGGTATCATAACAGCACCACCTTGAAAATTGACCAGACTTAAAGAAAACTATTCATATCAAGCATTTAGAACAGTGCCTGGGTCATAGTAGGATCTCAGCAAATGATAGCTTTATTATTGTTATTATTATTATTATCTCACTATTACTTCCTTCAAACACCAGCCCACCTCCACCACTTCTGGGAAGTCTCCCACGACAACTGTCATCTACGGTAATCTCTGCTTCTCAGGAACCAACAGCATCAGTTGCATCTTCCTTTCACTTGACAGGCAATCATGCACACTCTTCAAAGACTATTCTGGTACCCGGCTGCTATCTAACTTGTGATGTAATCCCTCTAACCAGATCCTGGAGGGCGGCCCAGGCCGGACTGCTCTGTAAGCACTGAAGTACCTTCCACGACGCTCCATCCATTGCTGCACAGCTGGAGTTACACATACTGGAAACTCTCAAGGGAATGTCAAGTGTCCTGCTGTGCCCAGAAATGGGCACCTCAGGTGAGCTGTGAGCTGAAAACCGAGAAATTGACTTCAGAGAAGGTAAAATGGTGACTGACACACCCACTTCCTGGGGGCTGTTCTGTGAGCAGAGGGTCCCCTTGGCTGCTTGATCCACTTATGGGGGGAATAAAGCCTGGAGACTTGGGGGAACTTCAGGTTTGGGGGCCTTCTTTAAATTCTGCATGCTATTCATGGTTTCCTTTCTCTAACCAGTGAATTCTGTATCATCTGTCAATAGCGACCCATCTCAACATATAATGTGCTTGAAAGAAAGAAGGAGGGAGAGAAAGAGACCAGGGTGCGAGGGTGGTGATCATTCCTGGAGTTTAATGCGACTCAAACACTCGGTGCTCAGTGTGTCCTCAGGGAAACATCAGTCTTAAAAGAATTACAGGGACTTCCCTGGTGGCGCAGTGGTCAGGACTCCGCACTCCCAATGCAGGGGGCCCGGTTCGATCCGTGGTCAGGGAAGTAGATCCCACATGCCGCAACTAAGAGTTCGCATGCCACAACTAAGGAGCCCGCCTGCCACAACTAAGACCCGGTGCAACCAAATAAATTAATTAAATTAAATTAAAAGAATTACATCAGTCTCAGAAGACACCACTGCCAGGAAGAAGCACACCATAGCAGCCAGCCAGCAGGCTGGTTCTACTTACCTGAGAAGATCAAACGCACAGAAACACGTGAATCATCCACCCAGATCTTCTACTGAGTAGAGCCAAGATTGACAAGTCTGAAGCCCAAAGTTCTTTGTCCATAAAAGTTGAATAAGAACAGGCAGCTTCTGCTTCTCTTCTTGACCTCAATTCTGCTTTAGCAGAAACAGCTTAAAGAAAAACACCTGACACTAATATTTTCCATAAGCAGCCAGAAGTCCTTTGTAAAACCTGCTGCAAAAAAAAGAAGGAGCCGTTTACCTCCTGGGACATCCATGGCGTAAACACCTTTCAGACAATACATGTCAGAGCCCACAGGTAAGCACCAGATTATCCCAGGAGAAAGCCCCCTTTCTCAGGGTCTTCCTTTTGGTCGATTTTCTGGCAGATCTTTCCAGATGATCATGTCTTTACTCTATAGTGATCTTAGGAAGTTGGAAGCCTTAGTGCTTTAAAATGGAAAGAAATGATCATCCCAGCAACAATATACTGTCACAATAGGTGGTCCGTTGTAGTAATAACTCATTGAACTTGGGATAAAAAGAGGACTCTGCTTTTCCACTATGGTGATGGATTTTCTGAAGCCCTGTTGGGGAAAACAGTATAAAGTTTTGCTGTAGCTTTCTGGGGGAAAGTCTTTGGCCATAACAAAAGTAAAAACAACAAAAAACAACAAAAACAAAAACAAAACACAGCCCATGTGAGATCTCCTTACCCAGCAGAGCTAACCAAGGACCTTTCAGAAGAGCCAACATAGATATTCTGAAGACAGGATGTTCTCAGTGGTCCTGGAAGATTAAGTCCTTGACAGTGAGATCAATGGCTTGCAAAGGAGCCCCTCAGTCAGGATTCCTCAGTCTCGGCCCTCTTGACACATTGAGCTGGATGATTCCTTGTGTGAGGGCTGTCCTGTGCGTTGTAGGAAGTTTACCAGCATCCCGGGCTTCGACCCACCAAATAGAGTAGCGCCTCCTAGTGGTGACAACCAAAAGTGTCCACAGCACTTGCCAAATGTCCTCCGAGGGGCAAAATGGGCCACCTGTTGGGAATCACTGCCTTAAATTAACAGGAAGATCTCCTTCCTTTGTGACACCAGATTTCAGCCAATGCCTGTCACCTGACTAAATGAAGCAGCACTTTTTACCACTATCACACTTTGGCTTTGGGTAAAGGGGATGGAAAGACTATCCCCTTATGTTCTTCCAAGAGACTTTCCAACAGAACTTCCTAATAAACCGGTGATCCCACGGGTTCCAGGCCTCCTCATGTTTCATGCATGGGACGTGGCCCAATGGCACTCGATCCTGCCTTGTGAATAACTCTTTCATCCTCCCCAGGGGACAAATCCTCTGGCTTTCGAAGGACACCCAGACAGGTTGCTTAATGATCATTGGGACATTGTGGCCCAGATTTTTTAAATGAAACACACATAAATATCCTGAATCTGGGGGTTATTTCTCTCTAGTCCTGGTGGCCTCTCTCATCTTAAAATAATTTACAGGAATTCTGCAACGATAGTAGGGCCAGGGTTGTTTTTCCTCTCACCACTTTACAGAGATACTTATCAAAAGCCCAAACAAGGAGCCATAAATCGCTGGCTTCCCTGGTCAGTGCACAGCGTTCTGAGTCCCATGTGGTCCATCAAAGGGTCACTTGGTGAGAGGCCAAGCTGCCAGATATCCCGCCTCATCCCTTTTTTAATTTCCTCTCTTCCTTCCTTTATTCTCAGAGATGCTACGTCTTTAAATAAAAGGCCATGCACGACTTTACAGGGGATTTCATTTTAAATAAAATATTCCTGAATTTAAAGAGGAAGAAAAAGAAGGAAAGGACAGGGGTGTAGGGGGGAAGAGGAGAAAAAGCAAAGCCTTTTCCTGATACCTTGCCTGGATTCTCGGCTCGGGCGTTGGCCGGGTTCCCACTCCGTTAGTCTGCACAATCGGTGACTTCAGACACCTCGTCAGTGGCACCAACGCCAAACAGAAGGGGACGGGCTCACTGGCTGTTTTCTGGAGGCCTTGCTGTTTCCAGGAGATGCGTTGCTTCTGCCTTTCGAGGGCTCTCCTCGGTTGATGGCTGGCATCTTCCAGGAGAACCACTCTCCCTCTGGAGCCGGCTCCACGTGTGGGGCGCAGGTGGCCGAGGACACATCCCCGAGGCGTCCCCCTCCCCCTCCAGAAGCTCTCTCTCCTCCAACTACTTCACAATCTATTGTGTCCAAGGCCGAGGACGGCCCAGGCCCCTGAGGATAACTGCTTCACCTTGAACACCTGAAGCCCCGTCAGTAGGAATCAAAACCTTCTGCCTGACAGATGACCTGCTTGAAATTTCATCTCCTTTTTTGGATTTATGAAGAATCAGGCATCTCATGGCTTCCTATGAAAGCAACCTGATATGGAGATGTCATTCCTTCTTTAGACACACATTGCTGGACCAGGAACTCTTGGTCTTCTCACTTCTACCATCTGTGATGTTGCGACCTGGTGGGTAGATGAACCCGTAAATGACTGCCATGGAAATTCTGAACGAGAACATTTTATTTTAAGACACCAAGTGATCCCACATGTGTGCTGGGGTTCTGTTTTCAACAGAGTGGTTTCCCTGAGGACAAGGACTTACATGGAGTTCTTTATCCTTTTTTACGGTGTTATTGGTGCACTATGTCTATATTTCTTTTCCCTTAAATTGGGATGTGGGTGATAAGTTTCCACTCCTAGTCTGAATCAGGTTCACAATGTACAGTAGTCCCTACGGGGTGGTCCTTCAGTCCGTGGCTTCAACCATGTCTGTAGGAATGCCTCTCACACGGGCAGAGGACAATCTGTCCCCAGTCCATGGTCATGACGAGATATGACTGAAGTGAGGAAGGAATTTATGTCCAAAACTAATAGGGACTCCTCCCCTGTTTGTTAAAACACTGTCAATAGTGTACAGAATTTTGGCAGAGAGAATATAATGATGTAAGCTTTTTTTTTAATAAAGTAAATTTTTTTTGCCTTTTTTCCCCTTTATTTATTTATTTTTTAATTGAAGTACAGTTTTTTGGTTTTGTTTTTGTTTCTTTTTGCCACACCACATGGCTTGCAGGATCTTAGTTCTCCGACCAGGGATTGAACCCAGGTTCCCGCAATGAAAGCGCCAAGTCCTAACGACTGGACCACCAGAGAATTCCCAGTACTGATGTAAGCCTGAATTAAAACCCAAGAAAGGGGGCTTCCCTGGTGGCGCAGTGGTTGGGAGTCTGCCTGCCGATGCAGGGGACACGGGTTCGAGCCCTGGTCTGGGAAGATCCCACATGCCGCGGAGCAGCTAGGCCCATGAGCCACAACTACTGAGCCCGCGCGTCTGGAGCCTGTGCTCCGCAACAAGAGAGGCCGCGATAGTGAGAGGCCCGCGCACCGCGATGAAGAGTGGCCCCCGCTCGCCGCAACTGGAGAAAGCCCTCGCACAGAAACGAAGACCCGACACAGACAAAAATAAATAAATAAATAAATAATAAAACCCAAGAAAGTAATCATGAAGTGGCTGGAAAATTCAAGGAATGAAAAGATGGGCCATAAATCTGGGTGAAAGGAGAGAAATCGGAGGGCACCTTATTAAAATCCTACTTGTCTGATCTTACTTATTGTTACCAGCAATAAACTCAGTACTACAGTCACCTCCTATTGCATTCAGCTAATCTTATCCCTGGGACAAAACAAGTATGAATTCTACATCTAAAAGTAGCTCATTTCTCGTAGGAAGGAAGACATGAGACAGAGGGGGGTATCTGTGCTTTACTGAAGGGTGATGTGAATGAGGTGATGACAAAAGCAAATGCTGAACATGAAAGCTGCTGGGATTGTCAACACAAAAATAGAGTCAAAAGCAATCAATCATCCTCAAAAACAACAGCAAAAGGTTTCTTGATTTAGAAAGTGATCATTTCATCAAAACTTGTCTCTCTTTTTTTTATTTAAGGCTCTTCAGCCTCACGCTAAGAAAGTATAGGGTAGATCCAGATTCTTCCAAACCAGATGAAATCACTGGGATACGAACTTTTCACAGGATTTAGGAAAACGCAAACGTTTTAACTCCGAAAAAAAATTTTAAACAATTTTATTAGTATCTGCTGTTATTACCTGTTATTAAATTCTTTTTGAAAAACAGAAAAACAAAAGAAGCAGGAGGAATTAAGGAAATTGAGGGACAATGGGGAAGAAGTAAGGAAGGGAAGGAGGACAGAAGAAAACAAGGGAAGAAGGGAAGGAGGGAAGGAAGGAAGGAAGGAAGGGAGGGAGGGAGGGACGAAATCACCTTCTAAGCTGCTTACAAGGATGGGATTCTGTTGATCTGGAAGCATGACAAAAGGAACAGATAATGTAATAACATGCTCAACCCTTTTAAAAATTACTCTAGACACTTACACTTCCAGAAAGATGGAGTAGATATAATTTTTACTGTTCCTCCTGCTAACGACACCTAAAATCCCTGCACATTATCCCTAGAACAAACATAAGAAGGCTCTAAAAGTTAGAGAGGAGAAAGCAGACCAGCGGGACCTGGGTACCCAAAGAAACACACAGTGGTATCATTTTTTAATTTTGTGTGTGTGTCTGTCTTGAATATACTAAACTGAGTATTAGACTAGAGAAGCCAGGAACCCAGAAATACCCATAAGCACAGACGAAAAAAGGGACCAAAAGAAGCCTGTTCTCACTAGATAAAGGGGCAGTTTAGTAAAAGTGAACACTTTTAACAAAACTCATTCTACTCCAGCCAAACACCTCAGTAAATAACTGTACTCACCCTCACCACTGCCAGCAAATGGGGAGTGTAGATTCCCACCATCACTAGGCTATCACAAGGCATCCCAGCCTCCCCTGCAGTGTTGTCAAAGGCCCCGTGGTGAGGCCTAGACTTCCAGCTCACCCTGGCCACCCCTCCCCACCAGGGTGTATCAGAGGTGAACAGTATAAACAAGGTCACCATACCATGATGTCAGTGAAGGCCATGTAGGGAGTGACAAGGCACTCTGCCCCTTGGTACCAGCAGAGGCCAAGTGGGGTGTCTGAGCTCCCCACTCCATTCTGCAGTGATGAGGGGCCCCCACCTCCCTGTCTTCCTATATCAACAGAGACTGAGTGGGGGGCAGAGACTTCCACCCAAGCTGGTATAACAAATGGCATCCCTACCTCTGTTACTCTGCCAGAGCAGCATTAGATGAGGCTTGCCAAATAGAAGGCTTGAATATGATCCAGAGACTCATAACATCATACAAAACATGCCCAGGTCTCAATCAATAATCATTCATCATAGAAAGAAACAGAAAAAATCTCAACTTCAATGAGAAAATACAATCAATAGACAGCAACATTGAGATGATAAAGATGCTAGAAGTATCTAGCAAGGATTTTAAAGCAGTCGTCGTAAAAATACTTCAATGAGAAGTTACAAACATGCTTGAAAAAGATAAGAATAGAAAGTCTCAGCAAAGCAATAGAACATATAAAAAAGGACCAAGTGAAAATTTTAGGACTAAAACAAACATAGTAACTGAAATTAAAAACTGGATAGGGTCAACCGAAGAATGGAGGGGACAGAGGAAAGAGTCAGTGCAGTTGAAGATAGAACATTAGAAATTATCCAATCTAAACAATAGAGAGAAGTAGATTGAAAAAAAAAATCAGCAACAACAAACAGAGCCTTTTGGCTGAGACAAAATATCTGACATTCATCGCAAAGCCTGAGAAGGAGAGAAGTTAAGATTGAAAAACTATTCAAAGGTTAATGACTGAAAATATCCCAAATTTAAACAAAGGCATAAACCTACAGAATCATGAAGCAGAGAAAACCCCAGACAAGATAAACCCAAAGAAATCCTTGACTAGATACATCATAGTCAGATCCTGAAAGTTAAAGAAAAAAAAAATATCTTGAAGCAGCAAGAGTGAAATGACATCTCACCTAAAGGAGAAAAACAATTAGAATGATAGCAGATTTCTGATAAGAAACCCTGGAGGCCAGAAGAACTGCCATGACGTTTTTCAAGTTCTGAAAGAACAGAACTGTCAACCCATAATTCTATATCCAGGAATGAAGGAGAAACCAAATATTTTCACATAAAGGAGATCGGCTTGGTGCTTTGTGACCACCTAGAGGGGTGGGGTAGGGAGGGTGGGAGGGAGACGCAAGAGGGAGGAGATATGGGGATATATGTGTATGTATAGCCGATTCACTTTGTTGTAAAGCAGAAAATAACACACACATAATTGTAAAGCAATTATACTCCAATAAAGATGTTAAAAAAAAAAAGTAAAGTGATAGACTTGCAACCTAACACACCAAGGATTATATTAGATGCAAATGGTCTAAGTATCCCAACTAAGACTGAGATTTCCAAGATGGATTAAAATACGTGACTGAGCTACATGATATCAACAACAAATTCACATCAACTCTAAGAATATAGGCAGGTTGAAAGTAAAAGAATGATAAAAGATATGCCCTGCAAAACTTGATCAAAAGAAAGCAGGAGTGTCTATTAACACCATACAAAGTAGCCTTCAGGGACATTATATAATGATAAAGTACTGACCAACCAAAAAAAGATAACAATCCTAAATGTGTATGTACCAAATAACAGAGCTGCAAAATATGTGAAGCAAAAACTAATAAAATTGAAAGCAGGCATAGACAAATTCAAGATTATAATTGGAGACTTCACTAGTCCACTCTCAAAAGTTGATAGAAAAACTAGAGAGAAAATCAGCAAGAATATAGATGAACTTTGCAACATCATCAACCAATAGGATCTAATTTATATTTCTAGAACACTCCACCCAACAACAACAAAATACACATTCTTACCAAGATGGAGCATATCCTGAGCCATAAAAGAAATCTTGCCGAATTTAAAAGAATTTAAATCTTAAGGCATATGTTTTCCAATCACACTCAAACTAGAAACTAGAATCAAATTAGAAATCAATAACAGAACAATAACAAGAAAGACTCCAAACATTTGGAAACTAATCAAAAAACTTCTAAATAATCTATAGGTCAAAAATAAAGTCTCAAGAGAAAATTTTAAATACATAGAACTAAATGAAGATGGAAATATATCAAAATTGGTGAGATGCAGCTAAAGCAGTACAATACAGTAAATGTATAGCACTAAATGCTTACATTAGAGAAGAGAAAAATTCTAAAACTCATAAACTAAGGGGCCATGTCAAGAATCCAGAAAACCAAAGAGCAAAATAACCCAGATCAAGCAGAAGGAAGGAAATAATAAAGACAAGAGCAAAAATTAATGAGATTAAGAAAAACAATAGAGAAACTCAATAAAACAAAGAGGTAGTTCTTTGAAAAGATCAACAAAAAATGACAAACTATTCCTATTACATTACTAATATTATTAATGGAACAGGGCCTTTCACTGTAGACCCTGCAGACGTAAAAATAATAAGGGAATACCACAAACATCGCTACAACATAAATTTGACAACTCATGAAATGACCAATTCCTCAAAAAGTACAAACATCATATTTAGTGATGAAATATTGAATGCATTCTCCCCTAAGATTGGGAGTAAAGCAAGGACGTCTGCTCTCCCCACTACTGTTCAGCCCTGTGCTGGAGTTCTGGCCAGCTCAGGAAGTCAAGAAAAGAAAATAACAGGCATGCAGGCTGAAAAAGAAAAAATAAATTATCCCTATTTACAGATTTTCTATGTAGAAATCCCATGGTATCTACGAAAAGAACTCCTATAACTAGTAAGTCTTGGTTTTCCCCTTAAACTTACCCTATAGCACCTGAAATCCTCCCGCTCATTAAAAGCCTTCCACCCAATTACTCAAGAAAAACGGGGCTGCGTCCCCCAAATATTTCTCACATGTGCCCTCTTCTCTCCATCTCCATTCCTTCCACCTCAACAAAAACTGCACAAGTCCTTAAACGCTAATAAACCCTGCCACCTACCTCAATCCATTCTCTACCCAGCTGTGAAAGTTACCTTTTTTAAAACACAAACTCGTCAATGGGATCGAATTACTTCTTGTTCAAAGTCCTTCGATGATTCTTCTTTGTGCTTCCTTCCTCAAGTTCCCCAGCCTTCCTCTCACCCACTGTATTCTTTTCCTGTGGCTGCCATGACAAAAAAAAATGACAAACAAGGTGGCCTGAAACAGCAGAAACGTATTCTCTCACGGTCCTGGTTGTTACAAGTTCAAAGTAAAAGGGCGGGCAGAGCCATGCTCCCTCCGAAGGCTCTAGGGGAGAATCCTCTTGCCTCTTCCAGCTTCTGGGGGTTCCCAGCAGCCTTGGCTTTCCTCGGCTTGCAGCTGCGTCACTCCAGCCTCTGCCTCTGTCATCACATGGCCTTTTCCCTGTGTCTCCTGTCTGTGTTCAGGTTTCCTTCTTTTAAGGACACCAGTCACTGGATTAGATCCCCCCGACTCCAGTGGGACCTCATCTTAGTTTGATGACATGTGCAAAGATCCTACTTCTAGATAAAGGCCACATTCATAGGTACCAGGGGTTGACTTGAGCATATCTTTTAGAGGGGGCACAATTCTACCCACTACATGTGTCTCCCCAACTTCTCCATACAGGCATCTCCTCCTCACCCACTGGCTTTCCCTAAAAGCGCCCAGCTCTGTCCTACTGATGGCCCTTTGGGCATCTTCCCTCCTTGCCCTGGAATGTTTTCCCCACCTCCCAGTCTCCATGTGGCTAGCTCCAACTCCTCTTTTGGGTCTCAGCTCACACACCCTGAGTAAGTAAGCCCGCTCTGATACGTTCTGTCTCAGCCTCCTGTTAGTTTTTGTTATGGAACTTATTACGTCTTGAATTAACATTTCACTTGGGGATTGATTGGTTTGCTATGTAATGAGAAAGGGAAATGCCTTTTAAGAAACCCCATACCCCAGTACAGGTGCTCAGAGCTGTGGCCCAAAGTAGGTGCTGATGGACAGATGTTCACACTGGAACCCTCACCTCAGTGACAGCCTGAAACAGTGCATTTCAGAGTTGAAATAAAAGCCAACCATCGAGCCTGCCTTGCTGGCCAAGTGAGTCACTCGATCCTATGTTCCAGTTTCTTTCTTCCTGCCAAGGAGATTCTCACACAGTGGCCCATAACCACATGGTCCTAAAGCCCAGGAGGAAACCCCAAATTAAGCAGCGGGTGCGGGAGGATAAATCATACCTTGTGGACCAACACTGAGGTCCCTGCGCCCGGACCCCCAGGGCACTCCAACACAAGGGGCAGAGCTCTAGGCTGGAGGGCGGACTTCTCACCGCACGCCTGATGCCTTTCCCACCTTACCCACTGAACTCCAAATTATTGTATTTTTCACTGGCGTTTAATAAGGTTTCCTACTGTTGTGACACCTGACAGGCACTGCCTATGTTGGTGGGGGATCCAGATGTGAGCAATTCATTGTTGATGGTAACAAATCCCTGTCAATTTCAGACTGACAATTTCTACTTATGTTAAATGGCAGGAAAAAAAGATATAACACTCTCCCCTATGATGTTATGAAAAGAAATAAGGAAATATTTGATATGTGCTTTTACAGTTTTGAACAAAACCTCAAGCTTTAGCTTTCATACATTCTGAAAACAAAAAAAGAAGAAAAATGACTACAACAGAACTGACATTATATCAGACTGACGGTTGCCTCACAAGGTTTTCTTTTCACACAGATACACATAGGTCCACATGTTACATATGAATTGAGATTCCATCACATCGAAATGAAAAAAAACTAGACCTCTTTACCAATAAAGTGAATTAGGAAAATGTTTCTGGCTCCAAAATTCTCTGCTTCTTAAAATGAACGTAATTATAAGGGCTATAAACTTCTAAATCATTTCCTTGAACGTGTACAAGTGCATACCTGGTGAATCTCTTCCACAGGAAACACTAGCCCTCTTCCTAATGGTACATTTTCTTAATGGCTTTGCTGTTCCTGAGTTCATTTCATTGCACTGCTACTTGTTATATCTGACATGAGTTAATATTGCACTTAAAAATATGGAAATGCATTTCTCCACCACATCAGCTCTCTCCACCTACAGGGGAAGAAGGAGAGGATAAGACCAATAGGAAGGAGACCCATTGGATCCAAATTTCCTGGGAGGACATTTAAAAACTTGAATTGGAAGAAAGGGATGAGATACAGCAGGCTGCTAGAATAAATATCTCTCAACACATGAATGAGAAATATCTCTCTCCTGCAAAAAATATACTGTAAATGTAAATAGGGAAATAAGATACCCACAGTGCTGGACAGAAAGATTAATGCTAGGGGGCCCTACATGTGCAGCCCCCCTGCAGCCCCTCCGATAGTGCCTGAAAAGCGAAAGCCTGGGAGCCCACTTTGTAACCATCTCTCCCAAGACAGAAGCCCAATACTGAGAGGTGCGTTTTGCAAATATCCTGACGACCACAAGCCAACTCCACAAATTCCTTTTTTTGCATTAATGACCTTTTTTGCATTAATAATCTGGCTCTGTTGCCTATGACAGATTCACTAATTACATACCCATTCACTTAAATGTTACCAAGTGGATGCCTGACCTTATAAAAGGTGCCAGAAAACGGAGAAATACTATGGGATGCATCCCTGGGGGTCGTCTAGATGTACACCCTAGTCTACCCCAGATCTAGAGATGAAAAAGCCAAGGTCGGAGCTGTGCCTTCTTAAGGTCACACCATCAGTCCCTGTGAAACCCTAAACCAGTTCCTAAAGCCAAGGCCTCCTAACCCAATCGGATCATTGTCCCATGACAGTGTATGGTAACTCTCATCTGATGGAAAACAGAAATATTTAGAAGGTCCTTGGAGGGTCTTATTTCTTGAATGGAAAGTGAAGACTTGACGTTCTTTAAGACTGCCGGCCCACTCCGGACAA
Source organism: Balaenoptera acutorostrata (assembly GCF_949987535.1). Classification (NCBI taxonomy): domain Eukaryota; kingdom Metazoa; phylum Chordata; class Mammalia; order Artiodactyla; family Balaenopteridae; genus Balaenoptera; species Balaenoptera acutorostrata. Next base: position 3,151,753 of record NC_080076.1, on the reverse strand, counting down.
GCCGTATTAAATCATGAAGTGGGAACAGGGCCTGTGAAAAAAAATCTACTGGTAGGAAAAAAAAAACAAAACTTTTTTTCAAACAAATTGTGTAGATTTCAAAGCACTTAAAATTACTATTTTCCTTTGATATCCTTGACTCCTTCTTGGATTCTGGGTCCTGTTCAAATGTGAGTTTTACTGGAGTGTTTTACTGAGGCCAAACTAACATCCAAACTGGAATTAATGCTCACCTTGGTTCTGCCGACTCAAGACTCCCAGATATCATTCAGGTGTGAACACATTTTAACACTCAAGAATATTTCACACCAGAAAAACGCATCGATTTACCCAGAGGCAGGAGCCTCAAACTTTTAAACCCTAACCCATCTTGGCTACTAGGCAGGGGTTCCCCCCACCCGCCCTGCTTTCTCCCTGCTTGGGTGTTTCTTGTGTTTTGTGTTATCCTGAGCACGAGGGACAGGAGGACCAGGGTCTTTCCTACAACACTGTAATCCCTCAAACACTGCTACCTTCTTTATGTTCAGCTCCCTGGCAGAAAGAGGGAGATAAATCTTGTTCCCTGCGGGTTGTCACGTCGACTGGCAAGCTGGGGCCTCCACTGGCGGCCTCTGGGCACCTGAGTGCCAAGGCTCACCAGGGCTGAGTCCAGGGATCCCTTCCGTCCTGGCAGAGACAGGGACTTCCCTCTGATAAATCAACATCGTTTCATCTCATTTTGACACCTTAATGTCTTTTCCATACACCTGCTCTGACATTCTCAGGAAATCACTGCATCCCAATCAGCTGAGTAGGGAATTAGCTTTGTGACACCACCAAGCATTCTGAAAAAAGTGAGTTATTTTTTGTATCTAAATATCTAGCCCTCATTTGCCTCTTTGGAGAGATAAATTCAAGATGGAACACCCTGCAAATTTAAAAGCTTGAAATACACCTATTTGATTTTACAATCTATGTACAACATGTACCATGCATAGCTGGATTCACACCTGGGCAAATGGCTAAATGTATAAAATAAATCAAATCGAGGACTTTCATAGAAAAGAAATGTTCCCATGTTTCAGCATTTTAAAAGTAAGAAATACTTCTCAATTGCCGTTCCTGAAATTTCATATTAGAATAATTATTGTTGTTGTCATTAATCTAATGATAATATTCCTTGTTTTTGAAATGCTTTCACACACCTCCTACCATGCATAGCACAAAAACTCCAGCATGATTTGTTTATTACTGGCTTAAATTTACAGGCAGAAAACTGACGCGAAGAGATGGTGTATGTAGAGTTGAAGACCCCAAATCTAATTAATGGTGGTGGGTGAGGAAGGATAAAATTTCAGTCTTTTGACTTCCAAACCATCATACCACAAAGAACATTGTGGGAACACCGTTTTTAGTGCGTGCAGCACTCTGCATGCTGCTATTTCTAATCGTTTCTAAAATGAATTTCTAAATCCTTGAGTTTTTGCTTTATTTTTTTAATCAGTGTCATTTTGTGATCCAAGAAATAGCTAACCTAAATCATCCACGTGTGGGCTATGTGTAGTTAATTGAATGTTTAGAAAGGCCCACGCTGGATAATTTTTTTGTGTGTCAAATAATGTTGCTACAGAACTGGATGGTGTGGAAAGACTTTTTAAGTGAAGTCTCAAACTGTAGTGCCCCCTGTGTGTATCGGCCAGGAAACGTCTACAGTTTACCGATAAAGAAAAATGTAAAGCAAACATAATGGAAATAGTTTTCCTCAGCGTAATATGGCAGAGGTAGTTCCTTAGTTTGCCAGCGCAAAAACGCAATTTTAACGTAGTTGAAAGTAGCGTTTCTCTGCCTAAAATGCCTCATTACTTTCCACTGTCTCCTCATCCACCTCGAATACTTCTACTCATCCTACAAGAACTTAGCCAAACCCCTTTTTTTCTACTGAGTCTTCCAAGTGAAACTAATAATTATTAACCTTTCATGCATCCATTTTCACCAAACACATTAACTATTACACTTAATTCAGTTTATTGATTTCTGTATTCATGTCAATTTCCCATCCTCTTCACTCCCAAAATTTTGCCTGTAAAATCCTCCACGGCAGGAATCATATGTTATGATTTTCAAATCTCCAGTGGTCAGCACGTGGAAAACCTTGTTAAATTTTACAGCAGCCTTCCAAAACTAAACATCACCTTCCCCGCTTCTGAATGATCTCCCAAGCTATATATTATGCAGGCAAAAAAAAAGTAAGAAATCAATATGTATCTAAATAAATTCAACAAATATTGATTTCTGCATCTTGTTTAGTGATGCAATGTGACGCACAGAGCTCCATTTACCACCACCCTTTGCTAGTGGTGTGATCGTGTTTAAGCAATTAAAATATTTTAAGATATTTACCTATTTTGAAAACAAGTTCCTATGGGTGCATCTGCAGTTTAAATATAAGAAATTCCACATATAATCCAGGAGCAGGAGGTGAATTCATTCTCCAAAGATCATTCCAACCTTAGTTTCTTCTCCAAGCCCAATTAGTGGCATTTTCTGGAGTTTAAGGTATGAACACTCACAAGGAGAATACACACAGGGGATTTTACTTCATTTTGCTTCTAACCCCTTTCAGGGCTATTTGCTCTACTGAGCTGTTAACTCCTCATACCTCTGGTAGTTCTAATGGGTGTAAACTTGATAGAATAAATGATATTTTTGTGGTGATTGTACATGGTTTAGCCTTCTCAAAGTTTGCCATAAATAGTAAAGGGCTGAAGGAAGGATTTTTTTTTCTTTAGGTGCTAGATTTTTTTAACTGTGGACATTGAAAACAAAGTGCTTAAGCCACAGAGATCATGGACCATTCTACCTAATTCCAGGGAGGTTATTTGTGTGGGCAACGGGTTGGGGGTGTCAGGAAGCACCCACAGACCTGTATAACATGCATTTTCCTGGACGAGTGATGAGAAGGTTGATGCATAGCTGATTTCCCAGGTGACGTCAGGTGTCACCTTGTCCATAAATATCCTAGTCTGGCCCAATCCACCCAGGGCCCCGGTGTGGGTGGGACTCCCCCAGTCTCAGGCTCCACCTGCTCTAGGTTCTGATGCCACAGGAGGGAAAACGGGGTCCCTGACGAGCACCCAACAAAGCGAAATGCCCTACACGGCAAGTTCCTCACAGCTGCAACCATCAGCCAGGCCTCTTTTCAGGCTTGATCCCCTTCTGTTAGAAGCCAGAGGGTCAGTTTCCCCAGAAGTCAGCCCACCAGAGAGTCAAAGCTCCAGCCTCATCTCCACCCACCCCACCACGTGCTTCGAGTGGGCCGTGACATCTAGGCAGGATCCCAACCCCAGTAGAAGTAACGGAGCCAGTTTCCGAGGAGCAGCAGTAGATGAACAACAGGCCACAGACAACAGATGAAACCTCACCGGAGTTCCAATTCCCCTGCAGAGCGATGGTCGTTAGGCTTCTCGCCTCGACTGGGGTTTCCATTTTCATGTGTCTGAGCGATAATCTAGGCTTTTAAATTCCAAAGAGTTGGCAGGGGATGACGTTTGGCTTTTCAGCGACGTGAGCTTCTCCGCATGCGTGCTCGTAAAACATCAAATGAGAAACACACGTGTGGAGAATGACGAAGTGAGAAAACTGAAAACAGAACAACTTCAAACGCGAATGCTCCCAGAGCGTTTCTAAGTGGCTTCATTCGGGAGCCTCAGGTCTTCCTCCCTCACAAGGTGCCCCCCACCCCGGGCCATGTGCAAACCCAGCACTCCATCCAGGGCAAGGGCTGGGTTTCATCGTCAGTATCTAATGAACAAAACAATAAAAGTGAGATGAATTGTGGCCAGTCCTCACCCTGTTATCCCCCCTGGATATAGCAGGACGCGTGTCTCGGGGGTTCCCATCTGGCTCAGCTGGGGACCACTTCCTTCCTGGCGTTCCGGAGAGAATACACGTTCCTCCTCTGAGGCTGCTGTTTATCCCAAATCTCATCAGTCTATTCACTGGAAATTCCAAGCATCAAATCGGCCCAATGACAGATAAATATCGGCTTGGTGTCAGTTTGTTTGAGCCGAATTCTTTATAAGTGGGGGTGTCGTTGGTTTCTTTGGCGCCCCCCCAGCCACAGCTTCCTCACAGGTATCTGACGGTGAGACCAGAAATGGGCACAGCTGCCATCCCCCTCTGTTCTGGCTGCTTCGTGAGCCCAAAGCCGGGGGGCGATCAGGGCCTCCTGAAGACCATGAATGAGGAGCTGCGTAGAACGATTCTGTCCACAGTTTCGGCTCTTTCCTCTTGAAGGCTGACAATGCAAGGTCGCTGCCCCGGGATAAGTCCTCTGATAACTGGCATTTGTCCATTATTCAGACCCTTTGCCGGCTGGTCATTGTTCAGCCAAGAGGCTAGCTGTGTAAGGAACGTGAGAGAGAGGGAGGGACAGAGAGAGGCCAGATTTGGAAACCATTTCACACCCTAAACGTGAACAGATTTGCAGGGGGATATCTTGGAACCATATGAGGTAAACAAGCTCTAAATTCCCTGCTTTGGGAAGATAAGTGCTCGGGGTTCTGTAAGCTAAATGCACACTGCTGAAATTTGATTGAAAACTTTGTGATGTGAAGACTGAAAAATCCCAAGAAGGAGGCTGGCAGCATTTAATCTTGTGTTGGATGACAATTCAAGATAGACTGATGGAGATCCTTCCCTCCTGATACCCTAGTCAATACTGTAGATTGTAGATGTTCCAGGAAACAGACAGCTCGGAAAGGGCGGGGGGGTGGTGGGGACCAGGGCATTCCTAGGTTGTCATCCAGCTCTCAGCTCCTTGCTAAGAAAGGTGAGACCTGTAACTTACTGTATTATGTTATCATACACCAGACCCCAAAACATCTAAATCCTTCCAGATAGAACATTCTTTTTTTTTAATTTAATTTTCATTTTATATTGGAGAGTAGTTGATTTACAATGTTGTGTTAATTTCTGCTGTACAGCGAAGTGGTTCAGTTATACATATACACGTATCCACTGTAGAACATTCTAACCTTGTACATATATACTCTTCAGCCATGATGTTTGTCCATTATGGACGATACATGTTAATCTATCCTAAATGGAGCAGAGAGTGGTCTTTGAAAGAAATCTCCCTACCTCAAGGAAAGCCAAATTTTCAGCAGGAAATTTTCTAGTTAGTCTGTGCTTAAAATGCTTATTTTTTTTTTTAATGCTCAGGCAGGAACATACACACAAACACTCACAAAAGAATCAGAGACATGGCTGTTTTAGCCAAAGGACTAGAATATACACACCTGCAGTGAATAAAACAAGATAAGGGTGCGTCTAGAGTTTTCTACTGTGTGTCAGGTGTGGGCAAGCGTGCGCCTGCACGCTTACATATATGTGCCAGCTGCTGGTGGTACATTTATTGCTGCACTTATCTGAAGGAAATTTGAGAAGATACCTTTCAACATGGTTTTCTTAATGGATTTTATTTATTAAATAATTCACCAGGCTCCTCTTCCGGAAAAAAATTTCCAACTGAAACAGAAAGACAGCCAAGAGAGAAGAAGGTTTCTAGCAAGGAAGGGCTCTGCAATATATTTGCTCTGGATTCTTTATTAGGTAAAACTATGTCACACCGCCATTCCTGTTGGAAACTATTCATTTAATTTCCCTCTTTTGTAGCTATTTTGTTTTCCCTGAAATGTCAGGGCTTGCTGGGAGAAAAAATATATTTTACGTTGTTCCTTTTTGAGCTTCTTGCTGTCTGCCCCCATCTGCTGGAAAGAAGCAGGCATTTTTGTTAAGTGCAGCTAAAGAGGTGGATATTCAGGAATGTCTATTTTCATATAGACATTATAAACACAGACAACAGATGTTTACCTGTAAACATCCCATGTAAATTAAATATTATGCATCAACCTACCACAAAATTGCACAATCGAGGTATTTTACTAAATGTAGTTTGGATTGAAAATAACTTCATTTTAGGGAAAAGAGACTTTATGTTGATGCAAGTAATCCAGAGTAGTTATTGAAATGTAGTCAAAGGTGAAACATACATCGTGGCATCAAACTTCTGAATGTTAACAAATGCTCTCCATTTCCCAAGTGGCAGCGTATCATTTTTATCAGCAATTAAAAAAGAAGCTGGGGACTTCCCTGGTGGTGCAGTGGTTAAGAATCTGCCTGCCAATGCAGGGGACACGGGTTCGAGCCCTGGTCCGGGAAGATCCCACATGCCGCGGAGCAACTAAGCCCATGCGCCACAACTACTGAGCCTGTGCTCTAGAGCCTGTAAGCCACAACTACTGAGGCCCGCACGCCTAGAGCCCGTGCTCCGCAACAAGAGAAGCCACCACAATGAGAAGGCCGCGCACCGCAACAGAGAGTAGCCCCTGCTCGCCGCAACTAGAGAAAGCCCACACGCAGCAACGAAGACCCAACACAGCCAAAAATAAAAATAAATAAATAAATTTATTTTTTAAAAAACACGCTGCACAGGGGTCTACACGGAATGTCTGTTTTACACAATAGTACATTCTGATAGGCACCCATGCTCTGTGGCGTGTGTATAAATTCAAAGAATTCATATAATTTACCTGATAGATCAGGAGCCATTACAGTCGGCTGTGTAAATTCATATTTTGGCACTCTTTAAAAAGTGGATTATTATTGACCCAATAGACCATAACAGTTCCAAAGAAGCCATTACTGTCTGTTGTGTAAATCCTTCAGGGCGTGTGTTTTATTGACCCTTTGGAGCCATCAGGGCCTGCTCTGTCAGTCCAGCTGCCACGTATGTGTACCAAACGCATGTGCTAAAGACGCCTCGGAAATTGAAGCCGTAGGTAAATTACCCTTGCTCGTATCCAACAAGCCACAGTGTAAAACTGGGTATTTCTACTGCATCTTTCTCTGCCTCCAGAATTTTATTTCCCTGAATTTATAAAGAGGTTGGAAATTCGAAATGTGGATAAGTGGTCATTTGATTTCAAAATTTAAAAAAGAAAAGGAAAGAAGGCACGGAAAACACGGAAGACAATTTTTGCTTTGCGTGAAAAAACATCTCAAAGACTGCATGCATTTGCCAGCTGCATTGGGAGCTTGGCAAAGACAGTGAGATTTCTCTACTTGGAGCTTTTTGGAACCCAGATGAGATCTTTATTTTATTGTCTCCACGCTTATTTTGTGTTTCTCCACCTGCCTGTCCTCCTCTTACATTAAAGAAAAATGCACACAGGAATATTTTGCCAGGAAAAGCTCTTAGCTATTTGTACCTTCAGGAAAAATAAAATGAGATACTGCAGGGTAGGGCCTTGCTGCGCTCCTGGGCCGCTGACAGGCCTGAACTAAGCTATCCTCATGCACTCAGAGTGCAGACCAGTGCCTTTGAGGTGAGGATTAAGCTGTGTGTTATTCCTCTTCACCGAAATTGCCAGAAATATGCAAATCAGCATGGATTCCCCATCTTCAGAGATAGGAAATATTCTAGAAATCAAGCTATGAACAACTGTACCGGCTGATACTACCCCCAGGAGATTGAGGCTTGACGTCTTTAGATATACATCCTTCCCTTCTGGCCTGAAGCAAACGGGTTGGGACGTTTTTGAAGGTAGACAATGTTTATGGAATGACGGTTTCAAAACATACGATCAGCAAACAGATTTGCTAAAGAGACCAATATTCCTTCGCATTATAGAAGAGAAAAAAGAATAGAAAGGTGAAATTAAGTGCTGGGAAACTTTATTCTTTGCCCTAAGAAAGAGTGAACACGCACGTTTTTACACTGTGTTGTTTCCACCTGTCATTGTTATCACCGATAGCTTAAAATCCTGAAGTTCAACGGTAAGGTGACAAAAGGAAGACAGAGAGAGTGACCTGGGTGGGCTGGATCTTGAGTCAGAGGAACGGGCAGAGCGTCAAGACCCGCAGATTCATGAGGCATCTCTGGTGGGATCCTCTTGGGAACATCCCATTTACTTTCATGTTGCAAATATGTGCTAAGCACCGCGTTGCATTGCATACGTGCCCAAGAAGAAAGCGCAAAGCCCCTGTCCCTGCGGCTGTGGAGAAAGCACGAGAAGCTCTTCCCGGAGCCCAGGCACAGCCACGGTGAGTCCCCGACGGCCACCCAGCTTCCTCTGGGAGGATATCCGTTTGAACTCGTCCTGGGAGCTGGCTCTACCCCTGGAGGTCCCCAAGGGCCAAGATGAGGAGGCAGCCCCGTCACACGAGCAGCGACACAGGGCGGCAACCACCACAGAGAAGCTGGAGCTGTACCACTGTGGCCCTCGTGAGGGAATCCCAGCGCTTCCTGGCGTCCACTGGGGCCTGTCCAGCCGGCAGCTTGGGCAGGAGAGGGTTAACGCGGGGCTGCGGCCTGGCAGGGACCAGCTGAGACAGATCAGCTTCTGCGTGAATGCATTAACCCTCCAAAACCATCCCGAGACCCTGCACAGAGGACGCCCAGCCCTACTGCGTCTCCGATTCACTTATTCAGGACACACACACACACACACACACACACACACACACACGGCTCCTTCTGCCCTGTGATCCCTTCACCTCTTGCCCTGATTTGAATAGGAAGTTCTACTTCCCAACGCAGTGTTTTCTTTTTAACAGGACTATTTTTGTAATACAGCATGCCAAGTTGCTGCCTTTTTTATAAAAAAATATTTGCACACACACACCAGCGTGGTGACCTCACGTGATGGTGATCCTACGTCTTGCCAAGGGAATCCCTGGGTAAACATCGCCCTGGGAGAGAAAACACCCTCTGGTTTTGCAAGTCTGGCCAGCCCGGCCGCAGCACGGCTGAGGTCACGGATGACCCAGCGGGACAAGGTTCTCAGCTCAGCTGCCAGCAGGGCGCCCGCCCCCGTATAAACACGGCTCTCCGAGCTCACAAGGGTAAATATTTACTCACCTGTTTACCAACAGAAAGCAAAATTCCACTGCTCTGTCACTTCGAAAGAAGAGGGTGGAAACCGGAAATTAATTATTTGAAATAAAACGTAATTGCAAGGAGAATTAACATTTTTTCAGATCCCCTTTCTTTCCCTGTTTTTTGTTTGAATTCGAGTCTGGCTCGCACACAAGGAAACTGGCACTCTTGGTCCCCAACAAGCACTGGGGTGTTTGTTTGGCAAAGTTAGGATTTGGGTTCCTTCCCCGACAGCTGAATAAAAGAGTTACAGACCAGAAGTAAAGCAAGACATCCTAAAGGTAGTCACGTCACACACATGTGCAAGGGTTTCTGTGCCTGGGGTGTTTCCTGCAGGGCACACCCTCCCTCTGTGCAAACGTGCTTGCACCATCAATAAATCATATTTCTAACACTGCACTAATTACAGGGGCAACACGCATGTAATAAAAAGTTGACGCCCGTCGCTGCTCCGGGAACGGCGGGGCGCATTCCCGGTCTCTGGTTGTGAAGACGGCCGTCCAAAACGCACCTTCGCTTTAACGTCAGACACGAAGCACGTCTTCAGAAACCAGAGAGCCAGCATCTTTTCAGAGCACTTCGGGTCAGATCCGACTTTCTCCTCTCAGTTTTATTAGTCACTGTATTTCAGGCCCAAAGGTTGAGATTGATAGGAGCTGGAACTTGGCTGGAGAAGGGCACTGGGGGAGACCCCCCGCCCCGTGCAGGAGAGGAAAGGGCCTGCGGTGATGTTTCTCACCAAGAACCTGTGATTCGGGCCACATAGAAACGGGCCCGCGTGCGCACTGCCACTCGGTCGCTGCCAACTCTGCCACCCCCCCCCCCCACGAGGGAGAGGATCCCTTAACACCTTGAATGAGGAGGGCGCCCCGGGACCCCCGCTCCACACTTGCGCGCCGGAAGCCAAGGCGGGCACTGCCCTCCTCTCTCAGGCATGCCTTTTCAGGTTTATGTTCAGAAGGTGTCTTGTGAATGATGGATGTGGACAGCGGAGACTTTTTGTTCAAAAGGAATTTTAACAGAGGGGAAACACTTGGGATCTTAGAATAAGAATCTTGATTTTTCTCGTCTCGGTATCTGTAAGTGTGTGAAGGGTGTCCAAGCATGCGGAGCGTCCACCGTGTCCAGAGCGGAGAGAAGCAAGCAAGGGTCTTCTTCATGGCCCTGTTCTGCCTGTTTGAGACGAAGCTGGTCTCTCCTGGGATGGGGGAAAGGGGGAGGAGGCGTCTCAGCGGGGTGGAGGCCTCCGCGCGGCTCAGACGGACACTCAGGGCCCCAGGAGCGCACGTCGCTGGTCAGACAGCAAGGAAACCAGCCCCATTTCTGGAATTCTCTGTGCATTTTGTCGGGGCCAGCTGAAGCAAAGGGAGAGAGGGAAGCAGAGCCAGCCACGTGTCGCCAAACACACCCATACCTGCTGCTGCTGGGACCCAGGAAACCCTAGAGGTCTGTCAACCTTGACCCCAAGGTCAAGAGCAGAATGCAACAACGAACTGGTCTCCCAGGGCTGGGCCCTTACTTGGCAAGTGGGAGCGGATGAGGGACCCTGTTCACGGCCAGAGCCATGAGGGGCTGGTCCATGTCTCAGGCATCCGTATTTTAAGTTCATGTATTGCCTTGCTGAGATAAAAAGGGCTCCTGGGGAGACCCTTCAAAAAGCCTGCCCTGCGCAAGACATAGGGTCTCGACCCTTTCTGAGGCCGATGGAATTTTTAAGGGCCCCAGAAGTGGAGACACTCGACCCCAGCTCTCCGTGGAGGTGAGGGTCTTGGGTGTGGCCCCTCCCCCAGGCACCCAGGAAGTTGCCTGTAAGCAAGCACCCAAGCGAGGATGACTTCCTGTTTCTCCACAACAGGGGGCATCATTTATAACCCATTATGTGATGACACAGGCCTTATAAACTGAAAAAAATGTCTTCTACGATGTTGTCCGTAAACATTTCCGGAGAACAAACAGGGGCCCAGGAAAGGCTGGGAGAGGGAATACTACTCTGGTTCTGAGTTCCTCTCTTTTCTCAAGGTATTAACAGTAGGCCCTGATTCTAAGGAAGAGAGAGGGGTGGAAACAGGCAGAAAAGGGAAGGGGAGGTGGTGGGAGAAGGCAGATACCCGCCCCCGACGCCGGTCCTCTGGCCAGGACAGAAGTCACCGACTTTGGGGGCAGACCTTTCCTCCACAGTTCATCTCAAACCTTCAAAACAGGTTAATTATCTACCTTACGGCTTCCTTAAATGAAGATTCCAATCCCTTCTCCTTACACCATGCGCCTCTGAATGAAGCCAGCAGACAAACAGTACAATTTATAATGTCTCTGCTCAAATTCCCTGTGACCTCTCCTGCTTTTAGCCTGAATCTCTAACCTATTTTCAACGTGCCATTCCCGTCCCCAGCCCCCCACATTAGGAGAAGGGATCCTTTTTTCTCTTTCTGTCTCCTTCCCCTCAGTAGATGAACTTTCCGTGCAATCCTGTGCTCATCCTGACTGACCCCCTGCCGGGAGTCATTGTCTCGAGGAGAATAGGGAATCCAAGAGCCTTTGTGCAAGGGAACAGAGAAGACAGACATTATTATGATTTCGTATTCGAAGCTCTCGTCTTTTCTTTCTTTCCTTTTATTTTTTTCCCCTGGATCTAACAGCTGTTTCCCATCACAACTGGTGTTTGAAAGACATTGCAAAAATGAGTGTATCAGTATCACAATTAGTTTCACAGGCGGCTAATAACTTACTTGCCATCCGTGCTTGATTTCATCAGGATGGCCCTGATTTATGGTTGTTTGTCCCCGTGGCCGCCAGTGCTACGGGGAGGGGCCTGCTGGCCCGCGGTGCCCTTGGGGTGCAGGGGTGGGACGCCGCCAGTGGCTGGAGCTCCGCACGCCCGGCCTCCGTGGACACCACGCCAGCACCTGCCCCTCCTCCCACCGGCTCCCTCCTTCCAGCTCATGGCCACATATACCTCCAGGCTTCACGTCAGTCCGGACATGAAAGCACCGTGCTTCGGTGGGGAGGCAGCTGTCATTGGTGCCAAATTATGCGTGTCTAGTTTTGGTGATGTGATCTACTACCATTCATTAGGGACCGGGCTGAGACCATCGACGCATTTTTCTTGGGCCACCCCGGCCCCGAGCAGGTCTGCAGGGAGTCCCAGCGCCGGGAGGCCGCCCCATCCTTTGCTCACTCAGCAATTTGGCTCTTTGGATTTTTTTTTTTTTTTAATGAAAAATTTTCATGCAAAAGAGCGGAACCAGGCCTTTAACACAGAGTGAAAGGCTCCCATCTTGCCCAGATGGAGGGCGGGGATCTGGTGGAAGCAGTGAGGACTCAGAAACACTTACAAGTCTGTACTGGCGGGTCAGGGGGCCTCCAGGCGCCCCAGCTGGGCCGTAATGACACTCATAAAAAACAAGGCCAACGGGCTTCCCTGGTGGCGCAGTGGTTGAGAATCTGCCTGCTAATGCAGGGGACACGGGTTCGAGCCCTGGTCTGGGAAGATCCCACATGCCGCGGAGCAGCTGGGCCCGTGAGCCACAACTGCTGAGCCTGCGCGTCTGGAGCCTGTGCCCCGCAACGGGAGGGGCCGCGATGGTGAGGGGCCCGCGCACCGCGATGAAGAGCGGCCCCCGCACCGCGATGAAGAGTGGCCCCCACTTGCCGCAACTAGAGAAAGCCCTCGCACGAACCGAAGACCCAACACAGCCAAAAATAAATAAATAAATAAATAAAGTAGCTATACAATTAAAAAAAAAAAAAAAAAAAAACAAGGCCAGGGACATAGCACACTTTGGGACTTTGGAATTCGCACTGAATTGTACGGAGCACCTCACGCAGGCCGTGCAGACCCAACGAACAGGTCAGGGCCTCCTCTCTTCGGTAAACGTGGGAGATTTGGGCTGAGGGTTAGGAAAGTCGCAAGCACCAGGCTAAAAGTAAGCCTTCCCGTTTCTCGGTGACCAAGAATGGACAAAGGAGACTCAAGGAAACCAGTGAATAATGCCAATGGAGCAATAACTAGGGGGTGGGGAGGCTGACCCCCAACTCCGGGCCCTCCAGCTGCCACGTCCCACCTTACAGCTCCCGGGGGCAGAGAGGTGACGTCATCAGGGCAGAGGAGGACACGCGGGGAGGACCGGAGGGGGCCGGCCTGGGCCCTGTGAATCAACCGGGGCTCTCTAAGCCCCCATCTCCCCTCCCTTTCCCCACAGGGAGCCCCCTCCTCAGCCTTCCAATTCTGGGGAGCAGACGTCCTGGCCCAGGATCTAGAGAGTGAAGTTCCCAGGCCTCCAGGCAGGCCGGGACCAGAACACGCGGGGCCCCCGGAGGCCCTGGGGAGCAGGCACCGCCATCACCTTCCAGAAAGCCTTTTGATTCCAGCACAGCCACACACCGCGCGCCCCCGGCTCCAGATGAGGCCCCGCTGGAACAAAGGTGGAAACCAACAGGGGCCCTCACGCCCCAGACGAGCCCCCAACAGCCACTTCACCTCCACCGAGCGAGGAAGGTGCCGGCTGTTTTACAGATTAAAAGAAAACCATAAAACCCCCGAAAACATGCCCTCAGGTGGTGACGGTGTAGACAGCTGCTGTTCCCCCAACTAGCACACAGTGACTTTCATGTGCACGAGCTCGGCAGGCACAAACGCAAAGAAGCAAAAACCTGAGTCGCCAGCATAATCAAAATCTGTTTGCAATTACCGAAAAAAGGAAAAAAAAAAAAGATCTGAAAGATCTGTCCTCACAGTGTTCAGTGGTGCTCTGCAGTTTTATATCTGTGCTGCTGATTATCCCAGATTTGGGGAGAAACTATAACAGAAACCGGCAAAGACTTCAACTTCCATTTGCTTTGTGTTTTTGTTATGTGTCACTTCTGCGGCGCGATTCCGGTGACTGGGACGTCGGTCGTTGTCTTGTTTATTGGGAGGGGAGCCGAGCAGAGGCAGGTTTCACAAATGACGTAAAGAGAGAAAAGCCAGAACGCCATCAAATGCCGAAGGAAATGCAACTTTGAGGTGGCCTCATGGGACATTAGGTCTCCATTTTTCCGCACACTTTTTTTCTGCGTGTGCAAGAGGCAGGCTGAGTTTGGCCAAGTCAGGGAAGCCCTGCGTCCTTGGTTACTGCAGTCAAAGAGGAGAAGATGAGAGAGAAAAGTGACAGCCCATCCATCTCACTCGGCATGTTTACATGTTCTATTACCCCCCCAAAAAAAAAAACTGTTTACAAAATGGAGTGTCAGGAACATTGTGTAAAAGAACACTTATCTGGGAGACTTTGATCTTTGTCTGAAGCACCATTAGGACACTGAAAGGATGATGGCTCTGTAGTAGGGGGTTGGGGGGAGGGAGGGAGTTTTCCCAGAAAAAAAGCTTATTGTCCTGCCTCCTGCTTGCATTTAAGACAAAAATCCTGCGAGATCCCATGGGACCAGCTGGAGGCGGGCCAACGTGGGTAATGCCACCGCCCAGGCTCACAGCACATGGGGAGCAGGCCCGCACCCCAGGCTGCGGGCAGCCCTGCTCACGGGGCTAACGGACCTGTCAGTGCCATGGAGAGAACCGGCCCTGGTGCCGGAGAATTAGAGCCAGAGGGCACGCCAGCCCTCCACCCCAGCGGCGAGGACACCGGCCACTAGGCTCCTCACAAGGGGGTCGGGAAATCAGAGCCTTGTGAATTTCCGGGGATTGTCTATTTCATCTCCACCCGATAAAACAGGCACAAAAAGAAAGAAGGCAAAAAAAGGGAGGAAGGGAGGGAGGAGGGGGACAAGGAGTAGGGGGAAGAGGGGAGGTCAGAGGGAGGAAACACTCTCATGATTAGGGTTTCCATACCCACTTTGTTTTGTTTTGTTTTGGCTGCATTGGGTCTGCGTTGCTGTGCTCGGGCTTTCTCTAGTTGCAGCGAGCGGGGGCTACTCTTGGTTGCGGTGCGTGGGCTTCTCATTGTGGTGGCTTCACTTGCTGCGGAGCACGGGCTCTAGGCGCATGGGCTTCAGTAGTGGTGGCTCGCGGGCTCTAGAGTACAGGCTCAGTAGTTATGCACATGGGCTTAGTTGCTCCGCGGCATATGGGGTCTTCCCGGGCCAGGGCACGAACCCGTGTCCCCTGCATTGGCAGGTGGATTCTTAACCACTGCGCCACCAGGGAAGCCCTCCATACCCACTTTTTTTTTTTTTAAATGAAAGCTTCTTTCTTTATTTTATTTATTTATTTTTGGCTGTGTTGGGTCTTCGTTTCTGTGCGAGGGCTTTCTCTAGTTGCGGCAAGCGAGGGCCACACTTCATCGCGGTGCGCGGGCCTCCCATTATCGCGGCCTCTCTTGTTGCGGAGCACAAGCTCCAGACGCGCAGGCTCAGTAGTTGTGGCTCACGGGCCCAGTTGCTCTGCGGCATGTGGGATCTTCCCAGACCAGGGCTCGAACCCGTGTCCCCTGCATTGGCAGGCAGGTTCTCAACCACTGCGCCACCAGGAAAGCCCCATACCCACTTTTATTCTTTATCTTTTTATTGGAGTATAGTCGATTTACAGTGTTATGTTAGTTTTAGGTGTACAGCAAAGTGATTCGGGGATAGATGGATAGATATAGATATTGATATATACACATAAATATATATATACATACATATATCCTTTTTCAGATTATTTTCCATTACAGTTTTTTACAAGATATTAAATATAGTTCCCTGTGTTATACAGTAGGACCTCGTTTATCTAGTTTATATGTAGTAGTTTGTATCTGCTAATCCCATATTCCCAATTTATCCCTCCCCACCCCCCTTTTCCCCCTTGGTAATGGTAAGTTTGCTTTCTATGTCTGTGAGTCTGTTTCTGTCTTGCAAATAAGTTCATTTGTATCATTTTTTAGATTCCACATGTAAGTGATATCATATATTTGTCTTTCTCTGTCTGACTGACTTCACTTGGTATGATCATCTCTAGATCCATCCATGTTGGTGCAACACTTTTATTCTTTATTTTTTACCTGTAAAGAGACAAACAGAAGTGAACCCAGAAAGGAAATTTTAGTTTGTACTATGAATGTTCCAGCTGGAAAAATTCAAGTAAGAGTAATTCCGCGGCCAGAGAGAATAATTCATGAGAAGGGTTTGGGCCAGTTCAGATGGCCTCGCAGCTCACAGAGAACTTGGGAGCTTCCCAGTGAGTTTCTTCTTCATAAAATGATGCAAGTGACACTCATTTGCATGACTAGTATCACTCCTAAAAGTGACGTGGAGGATTAGGACGCCCTTGGATCTGAGTTCTTCAAATGTTACTGATTATGTCGCCGCCCAGTAAGACAATCTTGATTATGACCTTGGGGAAAGTGGTTCTGTCATGAACCATCTTCCATCAGGTCCTTGCCCGTCAACCTGCATCAATTCCTCATGAAACCTCCACCCCCCTGGAGAAGGCCCAACACACTGGGCAAGATCAGAGGTTCAGTATGAGCTCCCTGACTTCACGGAAAAGGGTTTACTAAGCACCTACAACTATGGGTCAAAGGGGGTTAACCACAGAGACCCATGGAAATATAGGGCATAGTCCCTGCCCCCAAAACAAAGCAAAGAACATTCTAGATAGAGGTCCAAACAACCCTCATGAACCAGGAAGAAATAATCCCATACAATAAACTGCAAACAATGTGGCCCATACAATTAAAACTGGGAGCCAATGGTGCCAGTTGGAAGCGAAATAAAAGAATCATGAAGGGGTGCCTTGGATGATGAGAAAGTCCAGATCCAGTGGGCAGCCCTGCCCTGGGCTCTTCGTGGACCTCTGGCCACACACACATCTAAGACCTGGGGTATACAAACGGAGGAAAATAAGGGCCCACTGAGGAAATAAACTCAGAAAGCCACCTGGCACAGCTGAAGGGTACACACCCTGACCTGGTAGGAGAGTGGGGGAAATGGGTGTGTTCCTCTGAGCTTCTGTTGTTGACTGTGATGGGAATTCTAGCATCTTCCCCACTTACCTCAAAGGTGTGGTGTAAACACAAAGTGACAAACGGTGGCTATTCTGGTTGGCGCCTCTTTGAGCTCTGCTGGAAGGCAGGCCGCCACCTGCCTGAGCAACTCCAAGCAGCCCAGCGTGGTCAGTATTTTCAGCACAAGCCACAGAGAGCTAACTACGTTGCCCGAGGTCCACCAGCTACGGGGAACCAAGGACTTGAATGTGTTGTGTCCAAATTCTACGTTCCTTTTACTACATTCTTCCATCAGTGATTCTTATGTCTTTTTATATCTTTTTCTAAATTTTATTGAAGTATAGTTGATTTACTATGTTAATTTCTACTGTACAGCAAAGTGATTCAGTTATACACATATAAATTCTTTTTCATATTCTTTTCCATTCTGGTTTCTCACAGGATATTAAGTATAGTTCCCTGTGTTGTACAGTAGGACCTTGTTGTTTATCCATTCTATATATGAAAGCTTCTATCTGCTAATCCCAAACTCCCAATCTATCCCTCCTCCACTCTCCCCTCTCAGCAAGGAAGTCTGTTCTCTCTGTCTGTGGGTCTGTTTCTGTTTTGCAGATAGGTTCATTTGTATCAACAATTCTTAGACTTGAACAAGAGTTCAAACAAGTAACGTCCTAAGATGTTACTTTTGAAAAACAGTCAGAGCATCTAATAGATTTCACCCCATTTCATCCTGGTGGCAAGTGGATGAGGGGGCAGTGCTAGCTGCTCTCACAAAGGATGAAATTAAGGTGCAGAATCTTCAGCAAATCACCCAAAACTGCACATCCAGAAAAGAGCCAGAGTTCAAAGCCAGGTCTATCAGCCCCCAGAGCCCAACACTCATCCTGCTGTCACGACCCTGAGGATGTGGAGCTTTGCCCGTAGGGAGCAGGAAACCCAAAGCTGCCCCGGCACGCACGAGCTGCGTCGTGGTCATGGGCAAGGCATTCAGAATCCCTGATTCCTCATCTATGAAACGGGGACACGAATACTACCTACCTAAAGCTGCATGTGAATTAAATTAAAATGTTGAAATTTAACTTTTTAATAAAAATTAAATTAATTAAAGCTTAATTTAATTAAATTAATTTAGATTGATTAGATTACATTAAAATCAAATTAAGCTGATATGAAAATACAGCTCACCTAAGCTATATGTGAATTAAATGAAATAATACAAGTACAGGTCTTAGAACAGTTTAAGCAGTTCTAGGCCCGTTCATGTCATTCATGACGCTTGTAGGTACCAATGGTGTCGTGACCACCATCATCGCTATCATCGTTTTCATCATAATTTTGCTTGTGGCCAGGAGACTTCACTCAGGTTCACACTTTTGGTCTGAAGAATATTCTGTGTAGCTCGTATACAGCGGTCAACATGAACAGGATTTTGAAATCATTTCTTTCAATGTCCTATGAATTTGACATACATTTTCTATGTGTGAGTATTTAGCAAAATGATCAAAGTTTATCATCTGCCCTCAGGACCGCTCATAGTTGTTCCAAATCCATCAACTCAACCCATTTCCGAGGTCATCATGTCTTGTTTGCACACTCACCTGTGGCTTTTGCCCTGAACACCCCTTCTTTTAAAATCTGACCATGTCCAGGGCCTGATAAATTGATTAATCAACTTGAATAAATACACAAGGAACTAGAAAAGGTTGCTTTGGGTTAGAAGGTAAACTGGAAAATGCCGAGCACGTATCCAGAGCACGTCCCTTCCTTCCACGCCTCCCTGACCCGCCTCATTTCTTCACCCACCCAAGTCTTTCCTGTCACTCATGATTCAGCTCGTGCACCAGCCCCTCAGGGATTTTCTAACATTCTGCAGAGCTGAGCTAGGAGTTTCTCTGCTATGGAGAAACCGTGCAAAGTCTATCACCACGTGTTCCACACTCGGTTGAAATACTGGTTACTTGTTCCCTACTAGACTAGAAGCTTTTCCAGGGTGAGAATTATCTCTTAGTCATATTAGCATAAATGCAGCCAAACACTCAACAAATATTCATTGGACATCTGCCATATTCCAGCGCTATGACAGATGGTCCATTCCTAACGCTGCATGGAACTAGCCACATAGAAGGGAGAACTAACCAGACAGATCAAACTTAATGCGTATTGAAAGAATCTCAGGCATTGGTCATTTCCAAATAGCTTGTCAATCTAGAATTAAACTATTTCAATTTATCAATATTTTGATGCCCTCCTGCATGCGTGTGACATGCTTTAGGGAACGCAAAATAGAAAATGTACATATTCTGCCCTCAAAGACCTTTTAATCTCATAGAGATAAGATACAGGGAAGAGATAAATATAATCGAATGCAGAACACAAACGCTATGAGGCAAGTTCAGTGTCCTGTGGGAGTTTAGAGGAGAGGAATTCTTCAGCATATGTAAGATCAGAGAAGGCTTCACAGAGAAGGCTTTTGAGATGGAGCTCGAATGATGGATGGGATTTTGGCAGGAGGAGAGGTGATGGGGCAGAAAGAAGAGGCAGAGGAAGGTTGGTTGGGGGGGGCAGTGTGGAGCCCGGCCAGGGAACCTGATGGACCTGGGTTTCATGAGAACGTAATGTGTGTATAATGGGGTGTATTCCTTTGCTGGAGCTGCTGGAACAAACTACCAAAAGCCAGGTGACTTAAAAGAGCAGAAACTTATTGTCTCATCCTTCTGGAGACCAGAAGTCCAAAATCAAGGTGTGGGCCTGCTCCCTCCAAAGGCCCGGGTGGAAGATCCTTCCTTGCTTCTTCAGCACCTGGTGGTTTGAGGCCGCCTTCAGGGTACCACTCCGAGATGTCAGTATCACTCCAGTCTCTGCCTCTGCCTTCCATGGCCACCCTCCCTCTGCGTGTCTCTGTCCAAACTGTCTTCTTCTTAGAAGCATTAGGGCCCACCCTACTCAGTTATGGCCTCATCTTAACCGGATTACGTCTGCAAAGACCCTATTTCCAAACAAGGTCACGTTCATAGGGAATCAGAACTTCAACAAATCTTTTTGGCGGGTACAATTCAACCCACAAGAAGGACCATCAGGAAACAGGGATAGAAAGGAAGTTTGGGGCCCTGCAGTGCAAGGTTGTGAATGACTTGGAGGGACATCACTGTTTACATAACATGCGAGACTGAGGTCCCCGTCCATCGTGAGAACCTAGAGTCCTTACGGGCTTTATCACGCTGCCCTTGGGAAAAGGGTGGCCCTGAAGAGGGGCCCATGTGGCAATGCGTCACCTTCTTCTGGGACACTAACACTTCTGGTTGCACTGTACATACTTCGGGGAAACCTCCAGGCCACAGCTGTACTCTGTAGCTCTGTGAAGCAATGAATCACAGAACGACTCAGCAGTGGCCCGAGGGTCTTGCTGCCCGTGGTGAGGATGGCCGTCCTGACAAGACAAGGCCCACCATGACCTTGACAGATACTCGCGGGGTATTTGATCACCCAAATCCATAGAGGCCAAGAAAAATCCTGTGTGCTGTTAAAGGCAGACCTCAGAGATGTTGTGGGTTCAGTTCCAGACCACACAATAAAGCAAATATCACCATAAAGCCAGTCACACAAGTTTTGGGGGTTCCTAGTGCAAATAAAAGTTATGTTTATAATGTCTATTAAAATGTGAAATAGCATTATGTCTAAAAAAAAGGGCATACTTTAATTTAAAAATACTTTATTGCTAAAAAATGCTAACCATCATCTGAGCCTTCAATGAATCATAGTAGTAACAGCAAATATCACTGGTCAGAGATCACCGTGACGAGTATAATAATAATGAAAAAGTTTAACATATCACGAGAATTACTAAAATGTGACACAGAGGCATGAAATGAGCAAATGTTGCTGAAAAAAATGGTGCTGATAGAAATGCTCAATGCGGGGCGGTCACAAACCTTCAATTTGGAAAAAAAATCACAATACCTGTGAAATGCAGTACAGCAGAGCACAATAAAACGAGGTCTGCCTGGATGGTATGTTCAGTATTTTATTGTGCTCTTACTGTATACTCACTAGTCACGGTTCCTCCATCAAAGTACATGTACATTAGGCCTAAAAATATCCAATAGGGTGTTAAAAAATTGGATAACTGTCATGCAGAACGAACCCCAATCCACTTCCAATCAGGGCTGAACCACTCATAAGAGGCAAAGCGGCGCCGGGTGCACCACTGAGCAACTGTCTCTTCAGGATGCATGCAAACCTTCAGAAAAGAAAAGACGTAACTGCGCAGAAACTGATTTTGAACCCCTGATAGTTTGGTCAGAGTAAGAATACACTGCTTAAAGATTGAACCCACAAAATATATGTTGTTTTGTAATTTTGTTATATTATTTTCGATGTGCACAATTTTAATAGCACCTCCCTCACCGCTCCCCATTTGGAAGGACACCATTCTGCACCCTGACACTCTGTCTGGTGTCCTATCCTCCTGCCATATAACTGTGTGAGCCCCTACGCCCCCTTTCCTGGGGAGACAGACAGATAAGCCTGCAGCCATTTTTTTCAAAAGTTTATCTATCCTGTCAAGGTGATTGGTTTAAAAGACGGGCTTGGTTGTAAGTGTGAAAGAAGATCCTGCCGCTTTGGGGAGGGTGATTTACAGCCAAGAGAAGGAAATAACCAGGAGACGGGTCTCTGGCGGCCAAGGCCTCCATCACGAGGGTGGGCCCCCCTGTGCTGAGACCAGGAGGCCACCTGCCGGGACCACAAGTCTCACACTCAAGTCCCCATGAACTGCACAGTTCTGGGGCCACAAAATCGCCCTTCTGCACTTCCCAGGAAAACTGGGCTTGAACAATTGTCCTCCTTGGGTGAGATGAATAAAATGTCTGTTATTCCCGGAGCCAGACTCCCCTGCTGGGTGGGGAGGAGAAGGAGGAAGAGAGGCCCCAGGAAGAAGGGCAAAGACACGGGGCCCCGGCCTGGGCGTCATCTCTAAAGGAGGGAAGGTTCTGGCACTTAGAAGCATGACTCGGAACCCCGTTGTGTTTGCTGTGTTTGCATTGAGATCCAGTACACGTGCAATGCTGACACCTAATTTGCCACCCTCTGATGGGACAAAACGTCCAGCCCTTGCTAACCCTCTGACCACCTAAACACCCCTAACATTTGAAGGTCACCAGGGAAGACACACTTGCATAGACCTTATTCACCAAAATGTAATAGAAGTTGTCGAATCCTACTCTTAGGACCAAAAGCCTCTCCACACACGTGTACAGTTGACCCTTGAATAACAGTGGGATGCAGACCCCCTCCCTTCCCTGCCCGGTCCTGCCAGCTCTGCCTCTGAAACAAAGGAATTGATAAATGACTCACACTAGCACACGAAGCCAAAACAGACCGGACAGAACCAGGACCCAAATCCCAGTTCTTTTGATCCCAACATAGCGTGATCTCTAATCGAACACGATTTCTCCCCACGCGTACTTAATGGAAAGATCTGCAAAATGAAAAGACAGGTGCTGTATTTATTGAACACAAATCCTCCTGTAAAGGGACTGGTGCTGTTCAAACCCGTGTAGTTCAGGATCAGTGTGTGTATTTGCTCCGTTTTGGTGCAGGTCACTATTTGCTGACACCTATTCATACTGCCCATCGTTACAGCCCCTGCTGCGTTTCCAGGGTACCATACCGCGGAATTCCTAAATGATGTAGCGATTTACATGGATGTAGACAGGAAGAGTTCCCCCGCCCTCCGCCTGCACCCTGTGCCTCACCTCCAATAAGGATGCCGGAGAGCCGAGCCGTGTACCCAGAAATTAAAGGCACCGCTGATCCCGGGAGCAGGACACGCGGTGACGCCGGTGGACACGGAGCGGTGTAGCGACACCTTGTGGCCGGAGCCGGCGACAGCGCTCCTCACGCCGCCTCCGTGTCATTACTCAGGGGCGAGGGGGCAGCTGGGCTTGGGGGGCAGCCGCCAGGAACCCCTCCTGCACCCACTGGAACTTTCCCGCTTTCCTACTGGCCGAGCCTCACCATCCCCGGATCTGCCAGCCCCTCTCCCACCAAAAGCCCTAGAAATGGGGGGATGATTTGTTTGCTGTTCAATCATAGTTGTACACTCATTACTCACATTTTATTAAAATGATTTTGAGATTTTTTTTTTTTAAAGCAGTGAGTTCTGGCTCTGGATAATTTTTGAGTTATTGACACTCAGAAAAACAAAGCATTATTTAATTAAAGCAAATGGTATAATAATGTGTTTCTTTTAAAGAAACCGCATCTCACGTTCCAAGCCCCCTAAGATACTGAATACAGATGAATCCGCTTCACTTCGAGTACATACTCTCTTTTACATCTGATCTACCAAACACACCGCATTGGAGTTCATTATTTCCAAAGATGATTATTTCAGCACTTCATCTTGACTGTACCAGTTTTACCATGCCAGGCATTTTCATAACTATTGTTTAATTTACCATTCGATTTGCACAGCTGACATCCTGTGGTCTTGACACACAAGCAGTCCAAAATGGCATTGCTGCTTTTTTTTTTTTTCCGTAAACTCAGAGGCCTGGGAGGTTTGCAGGAGCATATCAGGAGTATTGTCAGACGAGCTTTACAGCTTTGACCTGAGTGGCTTTGCATATTTACAACAGACCCTGAAGTTAGTTGGGGGTTTAATTTCTACGACTCCCTGGATATGAATTTACTGATAACCTGGAACCTCTTGCTGGGATGAAGGGCTTTGAGCAGCACGTGGCCTGGTTTCTTTCTAGACAGCACCCTCCCGGCATCTACTGTGTGTGCAGAGAGATTCCCAGGCCTTCAACTTGAAGTCTGGGATAACTGCACAGACCAGAATCCCTCCTGGAAACAGAATATTCATTTTTCTAACTAAAAGGATTCAGTTCAAATGTCAGCTGAGTCATCTGCTGATAGATAACTAATCTAACATTACAAAGAAACCATTTTCAGTAAATAATTTGAATTTCTCTGTTCTGCTACAGTTCCAGTCAAGATGGCCACTTAAGAAAAATCACGTTTCATTCTCATGCACCCAAATCATCTGTTCTTCTGCATGTGTTGGTATCACTTATTCAGTCCCTGCTCTGGGCAGATGCCGTGCTGGGTGCAAAAATACTGACCAAGATAGAGAGGACACAGTCATGGCTCTTAACAGGCTTAAAATCAAGAGGAAGACAAGAGACACATGAAGATTTCACCTAGGACGGACAGTGCAAAGTGGGCATCAGCGGGATGTGTAGCAACAGAATACATCACCATGACCGAGTATGGAAATGCAGCGCTTCAGAGACCTGGAGAACTAACCCCGCCTCGCCCCATCTCCCCACCCTGCCCTGCCCACTGAAAGACATGATGCTTCTCCCAGGCTGGTGGGGAAAGAAAGGGGAGCATGAAAAAAAACAGAAACTAAAGGAACCTAACCAAGCTCCTTATCTGCACATTTTAGATAAAAGGCAAATCTATTTTCTTCCTTCAAATCAAGGTAAATGTGAAAAGAAATGATTTCTAGAGTTGGACGCTGACCCCCTCCGCTCCCCATCTCGGTGTGATTCCATTTCATAAAGCATCGCTAACCCAATGATAAACGATAAAGTCACTTGGGCAGTAGCCAGTAGCTCTCTCCTTCTGTTCTGAGACCTGCATCCAAATTTGAGCCTGTGAAATGGCTTGGGTGATCTTAATTTGACAGTTGTCAACATTTCAAAATCATTGCCAAGTTCAACCAAATGGAAGTCTTTGATCAAGCCTGGCTCTGTGTGTGTGTGTGTGTGTGTGTGTGCGCGTGCGTGTGTGTGCCTGTGTTGTGTGTATCAGAGGGTTGCCAATCTGAGCCCATATAATACACCTGTGCACCCTTCCCCAGTCATGTCTCATTAGCATCCTCTCTACATGACGAGTTCTGTGGGAGGGGGAAAGAAAATGGTACTTCACCTTCAGTAAGTCTGGTCCAAGAAGGAGCAAAATTCGTAGATGGAAATTTTGGAGAGTGGATTCAATTAATGAAACATTAAAATCTAAGAAAATCGTTGCACAGAATATAAACTTTTACATAAAAAAGAAGAGGATATAATTGTGGGCAAAAGGGTTCATAGCAAGCATTCCTTTTTCAGTGCATATATTTTTCAGCACAAACATCTCAGTCTAAGCGAGACTTGAGAACAATTTAACGGATTCCATGTCAGCAGAAAAGCAACAGTGAAAGTAATGAAAATAATCAGGAAAATAACGAGACTTTTCTGAGATTTGCCAGGTACGAGATACCTTATTTGAAAATGAAACTATTGGCACAGTAAACATGGACTCATCAGAGGGAAGTTATTGAAATAAAAATGCAAAGATATCTAAACCCTCCGTGTAGGGAACCCAGCTCTGAGCTGAGGAATCTTTCCCCTTTATTCTGTAATGTTTACTCGTGCAGAACCTAAAGGTCATTTCTATTAGTGCCAAATATCATGAAAGCATGAACAGAAGAGAAAGAATATGTTTTTGAGACCTTCTTTCCCTTTTTTCTTGTTTCAATATATTGGGATGACTGTTTGCCAAAAATTAAAGGCTTCCATGAAAGTGTAGCTGCAAAAATACAAGGCCTTGCCTGATAACAGTGGGTGAGAATAACATAAGTATCAAATAAATGTTTGTGAAATAAATCAGTGGATGGTCAAGGGCTATAAACAAATCCATATTGTTTCATAAAATGAAATAATATTGTTAAAAGCTGAGGGTTTTTTAATTTCTGGTTAATACTGTATTTCCAAAACCATCACCAGCTAAATTGTGCTGAATCCTTATGTCATATAGATGTGTCAATTGCCTTTAATTTCCTGTAATCAGCTTGTTGTAACAGTAACTAAGCAAAAGTCTATGGAAGGTTCTTGATCTTGTGACAGAATCATATTTGGAGTCTTGAAGAACTCAGTCTCCCTGGTCACACACTTTGTTGCATAGATGTGTTGACCTCACTGGGGTCCGTCTGTCGAGACAGCTTAGAATTTCCCCCACTGCCTTTTATACGTGGCCTTACATAGGTGGGCTAGAGGTGAGCGATTCTCTTTAGAATCGCTCCATGATGGCTGTGTGTTCCTACCCCGTCCATTGCGAGGGTCAAATCAGGTTCTGTGGAGGAAGGGAAGCCCATGAATTGTCTCAACAGTTTAGAGAAACACAGAGGTCTCTTCACAACCATTGCCCCATATTTCCTATTGGGGATAAGTGTTCATTTGAGTGCCTGCAGCCATGACTGTGTTTCAAAAATGTCCATCAGCAACAGAAAGGTTGGTTCCCAAATGGCCAACGAGCTCTGGGCGGAAGAGAGACCACTTTCCCTGTGCTAGAAGCTCTGTGTGTCAGAAGTAGAAGGAACCTCGGACCTTCTATTGCTAATCATACAAATTTGTATACCCATACTTCTGTTGTTGTTGTTTTTAATTAAGCTCGTTATTGTGAGATCATTGTTAATTTGCATGCAGTTGCAAGTAATACTACAGAGATCCCATGTACCCTTTACCCAGTTTCCCCCAATGGTAACATCTTACAAAATGATGGTACAATAAGCTCAACCAGGATACTGGTATGGATTCAGTCAAGACACAGGACGAGTCCATCCCCACATCCCCCCATGTCGTGGCCCTTTTATCTACAACCAGGTTTCTGCGGCCCCACCCGCTCTTTTACTCCTGGCAAACCCTAATCTGTCCTCCATTTCTATGATTTTATCACATCAAGAATTTATGTAAATGATGCACATGATTACAGATGCAAACGATTATTCTAGAATGGATAAACAACAAGGTCCTACTGTATAGCACAGGGAACTACATTCAATATCTTGAAATAAACCATAAGGGAAAAGAAGATTAAAAAATGTATATATATGTATAACTAAATCACCTTGCTATACAGCAGAAATTAACACAACATTGTAACTATACTTCAATTTAAAAAAAGAATTCATGTAAATGAAATCAAACAGTACGTAACTTGTGGGATTACCTTTTCTGACTCAACATAATTCTCTGGAGATTCATGCAGGTAGTTGCATCAACAAAATCCCATTTTATTCCTGAATAATGTCACATTGTGTGGGTGGACCACAGCTTGCATAACTCTTCAGCCACTGACAGACACCCAGTTTGGGATTATTACAAATAAAGCTACACTGAACATCCATGTGTAACAGGTAAGAGCAAATCTGACTCCACACTGGATCATTTCCTTTGCTGTAACCTTTGTATTCTATTGCTTTAGCTACAAGTTAATCACTAAAGGAGTGTTGCCTATGGCTTAAAGTATACATAATGGCCCATCTCCAGGAACCCTGCCTCCCATGCCTGTGCCTTAAGCTAAAATACCTTTGTTTAGCTCACAGGAAACATCCTGACCAGGCCCACCTGTGAATGACTGCAGGAAGGAAGAAATGAACACATCCCCTCCGGAGTCTGGCCAAAACCAGGAAATATTTTAAGAAAATGTAGAAAGAGACTTACAGATAATTTTTAATGTTGACAACTAATCAAAACTCTTTAAAAATACTGGTTTAAAGAAACTTCTGTGTCTTTTAAAAGAACTGAAAATAGGGACAAAAAATTCAAGTTGGCACAGGTTCATAGCAGCTCTATGCAAAACAGCCAAACTGAAATAGCACAAGTGTCCATCTACAGATGAATGGTCCATCCATACAGTATTATCCCACAATAAAAAACGAAGTGCTAACACACGCAAAAATGTGGGTGAACTTGCATCGGCCTGATACCAAAACCGCTGCGTGGCCAGGAGTGGAGACCCCAGAGCAGAGCCCACCACCACCACCCCCAGACTCCCAGGGCCACCGGAAGAAGCCTGGGCGCCTCAGGTGGAGGCGAGCACGGAGCCCACTGTTTACTGCTGCGCCCATAGTTTGACTCCCAGGCTGCTGTAAACCGGGAAACAGACTCCACATCAGCTTGCTCTGTTGTGCAGGAATTGGCTCATGTGCCCACTCCAGGCCCCTCCCTGAAGCCTGGGGGTCACTGGAAAGAGTGGAAGGGCTTCTCAGGCTCATTATCAAAAGCCACTGTTAGCACAGCATTCTCCGGAGATTGGAGAAAGGGGGCAGAGGAGGTGAGGGGGCTGCAGGAGATGAGGATGCCTGGCTTGGAGCTCAGCATTCCCCTCTCGGATCTGCTGCCTCTTTGGGGCTTCAGTTTGAAGCCACATTAAATGAAATGAGTTCAATGCTCCCAGAACTGGTCAGGCTATGCATCTGGTCTCTCCTATCCCTCTTTCCAAAGACGGCTAAACTACAACTACTAGACCAACCGTCCCAGATGTACAAGAAGGTACAGTGTTTTCAAAAGCTCCTCAGAGAGGGGTGTTCTATCATTTCCCAATCTTACTAACACTCAGTATTTCCACAATTATTTTCCTGTGTCTCCTTCTTTAACTAATAGTTTTCATATACTTGTTTATTTGTTTCATTTCTCAAGATCTTTTATTATTATGGGAAAACTTTGCAATGATCCCAGCCAGCTCACAAAATAAATTATCTTAGGTTACTCTCAAAACAATTGACCCAACTGTCATTCATAAAGAGTCTTCATGCCATTAGCCCATGATCAAGTATCTTTGAAGTAGGTAGAGTGAAAACTATTTTCTTAGCCTCTAAGAGAGGAAACTGGGGTTGTAGAAATGAAGGGTAGATTTCCTTTCCCTACAAATAACTGTTTGTGTACACATCCTTCAAATAGCAGAGCCAGATATGTAAATAATTGCACCTGTGAGAGGTTATTTACAGAAAAACATCTGTTCTATCTGGGGTCAAGATACAGAAGAAAAGTTAATTCACTTCCCAGTCTTTGTACAGAGCAAAAATATATCATTTCCGAGGTCTCTTATATCCTACGTGCTTTACTTGCCATCTTTAGTTCTCACAATAACCTTATAAATTAGTCGGTTTTGATCCCATTTTACAGGGAAACTGGGGCTGAGAACTTGCTCAAGGTCACATAACTTGTCATTGTCTCTCTGCCTAACCCAGGACCTGGGTGGCACGATGCCCTTTGATTGACAGGCAAATGTACCAGTTAGCTATGCCCCAGGGAGGACCACACATTGATAATAGTGTGGATTACTCTCTCTGAATCTGAAAATTTTAACATTTTTTCTTATATGAGACTTCTACTTAGTTACCTCGACCTTTCCTAGAGAAAGTGTGTGTGTGTGTGTGTGTGTGTGTGTGTGATCTTATTTTCTATAATCACTCAAAGTGAATGTTTGTTCAAGACAAGAAAAACCAAGTGACCTGGCACTAAGCCTCCTTCAGGTTTAATTTCATATTTCTTTGTTTTGATTCCCAAACTGGCTGTATGTTAGAATCACTTAATGTACTGAAAAACACAATGCCTGGGCACATTCCCCAGAAATTTTAATTCAGTATAAAACAATGTAGAAGAATTTTTTATGAAGCAAAAATAGTTTTCAAAAACGAACTTAAAGGCATTTATTCTTGTTCTGTATACCTGCATAACAGGAAATGCCAAATAAATTTTCAGGCTGAAGATAAATGACACCAGAAGGAAAAAATTGCACTAGAAATGATATATGTTACTATGAAAAGTTATAATTTTATTTTTAAATTCATTTGAGACATGTGACTATTTAAAGCAAATATTATAGCAAGTATTATAGGGATAATGACATATGTAGTTGTAATATATAATAACTATGACACAAAGTTACAATATGTAACAATAGTGTAGTGTAGAAAACTATGCTATTGTACATTTCTTACTTATTATGTAAAATAGTATAATATTATCTCTAAGCAGAATGTTTTTAAAGATGCATTGTAGTCTCTAGAACAACCACTAATAAATGATGCAAGGTGCTACAGTCAAAAAGCCAGCTGAAGAGTTATATAACCCAAAATAAGACAGAAATGGAGGAATGAAGAGAAAAAAAAACTCAGAAAACCAAAAACAAGCAAGTAAACCTAAACCACATGATATTAGTAATTACACTGGATGTAAATGGATTAACACTCCAAGTAAAAGGCAGAGATTCTGAGACTGGATTAAAAAATAAATAAATAAGACCCAACTCTGTTCTGTCTACTAGAGATATCCATAAATATAAAACGAAATATAAACATACAAGCTGAAAGTAAGAGGATGGAATATATATTATTATCAAAATCAGTTGCAATGGCTATAT
This sequence comes from Balaenoptera acutorostrata, assembly GCF_949987535.1. Lineage (NCBI taxonomy): Eukaryota > Metazoa > Chordata > Mammalia > Artiodactyla > Balaenopteridae > Balaenoptera > Balaenoptera acutorostrata. Next base: position 3,121,723 of record NC_080076.1, on the reverse strand, counting down.
TGATATCAGAAAAAAATAGACTTTGAGACAAGGAGTATTATCAGGATAAAATACCTTTTCATAACGATAAAAGGATCAATTTATCAGGAAGACAAAATGACCATAAATATGCACACACTGAATAAAAGAGCTCCAAAATACCTGAAGCAAAAACTGGCAGAACTAAATGGAAAAATAGATGCAAGTACAATCATAGTTGGGGATTTTATCACCACTTTCTTAGTAATTTATTGCACAATTAGATAACACGGTCAACCACACAGTAACTATAAACTGCACACTCTTTGAACTGTACATGGATAGTTCATCAGGATACACCATATGCTGGGCTGTAAAACACATCTCAGCACATTTAAAGGGATCAAAATCTCATAGAGCATGTTCTGTTACCACAATGTGGTTAAATTAAAAGTCAGTAAAATAACTGCAAAGCTCTGATTTTGGAAAGCAAGTGTGATGGCTAATTTTATGTGTCAACTTGTCGGGGCCCCGGTGCCCAGATATTTGGTCAAACCTTATTCTGCATGTTTCTGTGAGGATATTTTTGGTTGAGATTTACATTTAAATTGGTGGACTTTGAGTAAAGCAAAGTGCCCTGCATCATGTATATGCCTCATCCGTCAGTTGAAGACCTGAATAGAACAGGTTGACCACTCCCGAGCACGGGAGAGTCCTCTAGCAGATGGTCTTCAGACTTCATCTGCAACGTCAGTTCCTCCTGGTTCTAGAGCACACAGCCTGTGGACTCAAATCACAGCTCTCTCCTTGTTACCAAGTCCAAGCTCGCTCTGCTAGCCGCATGACAGGCCAATGAATCAGAGATGAGGTGTTGAGGCCAGGAATACGACTTTATTCGGAAAGCCGGCAGACCAAGAAGATAGCAGACTAGCGTCTCTGAAAAACCATCTTATTGGGGTTTGGATGCCGGTTTCTTTTATAGCACAGAGATGGGGTGGAGATGAGGAAGTAAAGTAAAAAGGTCATAAGTTTTGCAAATGTCCCCTGGTATGGCCAGCCTCGGGGAGGGAATGTGTTAATTTCTTCTTTCCTGCAGCCATCCGCAGGTGGAACAGGGTCAGGAGGTACAAAGGCACTTTGGTTTAATATTCAGGCAGTGGGGCAGGGTTCCCTGAGGCAGGCCATTATGTATGATTATATAACAAAAGCAACGAAAAGCAAAGGTTAAAGTCAAAGACACAGACCGAACATGGAGTCCGATTTAGCTCTTTCCTGTTACCTCCCCACTCTCCAGCCTGCCGACCCCGCCCATCAGATTTTTGGACTTGCCAAAATCATTTATAAGCCATGATGTGAGATATATATATATATATATATATATATATATATATATATATATATCCTGTTTCTCTGGAGAACCTTGACTAATACAGCAGGTGACACATGTCAATACATTTTAAAATAACAATGAGACTCAATATAAAGGAAATTAGAAAACATTTTGAACTGAATGATAATAAAAAGTATAATTAATTTGCTAGAGTGGCTCACAGAACTCTGGAAACAGTTTACTTGCTATTTACCGGTTTTTCATAAAAGGCTGTGATGAAGGATATGGATGAGCACCCAGAAGGAAGAAACACAGAGGGACGCTAAGTGGAAAGGGGCGGAGCTTCCACTCCCTTCCGGGGCTAGCCACCCTCTCGCCACCTCCACGTGTTCACCCTCCTGGAATCTAATCAAATCCCACACTTTGGGGAGTTTTATGTGGGCTTCATCACGTAGGCATGATCAATCATGGATTCATTTCCAGCCACTCTCCCCTCTGCGGAGAAAGGGGGGCTGGGCTGAAAATTCCAAGCTTCTAATCTCGGATTGGTCTTTCTGGTGACCGACCCCATCCAGGAGCCCACCAAGACTCACCTCCTTAGAACCAAAGACACTGTTATCACCCAGATTATTCTAAGGATTTAGGAACTCGGTGTCAGAAACCAGGATCAAAGACCAAATGTTAGGATAAAAGATTCTCCTAGTGGTCTTATCACTTAGGAAATTACAAGGGTTTTAGGACCTCTTGCCAGGAATTGGAGGCATATATATATATCTATATATATATAGATATATATATATAGATATATATTCTATTACCTCAAATTATCAAAACTTCTCATAAAGAAAATCTCAAGCCCACATTTTTTCACCAGTCCGTTCTATCAAATATTTACAAAAAAATTTAAACCAATTTTATATAAGCTCTTTCAGAAATACAGGATAGATCATTTCCCAAAGCATTTTATGAGGCCAAGATAATTATCATAACAAAACTTTTAAAGACATGAGAAAAGAAAATTATAGATTAATATCTCACATGGACACAAAAATTATTAATACAATTGAGCAAATTAAATCCAGAAATATGTAAAAAGTAGAGATATGCAATGTTCATGAGTTAGAATCCTCCAAATTGTTAAGAGATCAATTTTCCACAAATTCATGTATAGATTTAGTTCATTCCAAATCATAATCTCACCATGTTTTTCAATAGAAATTCACAAACTGCTCCTAAAATGTATACAGAAATGCAAAGAACCCAAACAGTTATAAAAATAAAAATCTTGGAAAAAAAAAAGGAACAAACCTGATTCTCACACTACCTGACTTCAAATATTATTATAAAGCTACAGTAATCAAGAGGGTATAGTGTTGGCATAAGAGAGGAAAAAGGGTTTCTTTAAAAATATATAGATTCCCGAAAGAGACCCACACTTCTGTAATCAAATAGTTTTGAAAAGGACATTCGAATAATTAAATGGGGAAAAGAAAAGTCTTTTTTTAATGGTTCTGCAAAAATTGGAAAAAAAAATTGTTGAAAAAAATAAGGACCCTCAACCTTATGCCTTACACAATACACAAAAATTAATTTGAGAAGCAGCATGTACCTAGAACACTAGAAAGTGATAACTATAAAGGAGAAACAAGATAAATTAGCCTTCAGCAAAACTGAAAACTTCTGCTCATCAAGGGGTGGAGGGAGGTCCACGAGGGAGGGGATATAGGTATACATATAGCTGACTCACTTCCTTGTACAGCACAAACTAACACAACATTGTAAAGCAATTATACTCCAATAAAAAAAGTGAAACTATAAAAAAAAATCACCATTAAGAAAACATATAGGCTAGAAGAAAAGACTTAAAAACAAATGTCTGATGAGGTACTTGTCTCCAGAACATATAAATAACTTTCAAGTTAATAATGAGACAAATACACTTTCTTTAATTCTTTAATCATACTTTCCTTCAATCTTTAGACATGATTACCTTTAGTTCTTTGAACTTACTTGTAATAGCTAATTTAAAATCTTTGCCTAGTAAGTCCAATATCTGGGACCCTTCAAGAACCATTTTTTTTTTTTCCTTTATATGGGCCACACTTTCCTGTATCTTTGCATGTCTTCTGACATTTCATTGAAAGTGGATATTTTGGGACTTCCCTGGTGATCCAATGGTAAAGAATCCACCTTACAATACAGGGGACGTGGGTTTGATCCCTGGTCAGGGAACTAAGATCCCACATGCTGTGGGGCAACTAAGCCCACGCACCACAACTTCTGAGCTCGAGCGCCTCAACTAGAGAGCCTGCATGCTGGAAACTACAGAGCCCACGCACTGTGGAACCCATGCACCACAACTACAGAGCCCATGCACCTTGGAGCCTGTGCATCACAACTAGAGAGAAGCCCGCGCACTGAAACAAAGAGTCCACATGCCTCAACAAAGATCCCGCACCCCGCCACTAAGACCCGACACAGCCAAAAATAAATAAAATAAAATAAATAAATGATAAATAAATCTTAAAAAAAAAGTGGATATTTTACATAATGTTATATAACAACTGTAAAAATCAGAATGCACACACACACAGTTTTTGTTGTTTTGCTTTTCTTTGTTTGCATAGTGATTCCTGGGCTAATTCTTTAAAATCTGTATCCCTTTTAGTGTGTGGCCAATGGAGTGTCTGTTCAGTTAGCTTAGTAGTCAGTTAATAATTGGTAAGGTTTCTTTAGGTGCCTTAAACCGTAAGGTTCCACCGTTTGACAAGGAGCTCTGCACAGGTTGGGGCATGATTTCAAGGCCCAGGCTGTGGAGGGGCTTGTCTTAGCCTTCACTTACTGCTTGCATATGAACTCAGGGTCATTCAGAGGTCAAAGGCTGGGTGGCTCTCAGGTCTTCCCTGGTGGTGCACAGAGCCCTGCACATGTGTGTGACCTTGTAGTTTACCAAGAATATAACAGCTTTCCAAAGCCCCCATGGACATTTCACACCAAGGATCTTCCTTCCGCCAAAAGGTATCACAGCCTTAGGCAACTATGTCATTAAACAGTTACAGCTCATTGTTTTTTCAACAAATGCCCTGGGGACAGAGCTTTTCCTGCAGGGTGAGCTCTGAGTCAAGTCAAATGGTAACAACGTGTTCATGGGGCTTTTCCAGGGAGCTGTGGGGCAGGTGAGTAGTGGCAATGAATTCCAAACCTACTTGGTCTCCTTTGATAGCTACCAGGCTGCTGGTTTCCACAGCAACCATGGTTGCATGGCTTCTGGTGTTCAAGGCTACTATGAGACTCGGGAGATTTACAGGAGGAGGACATGTTCTACCACAAACCCCATCATTCTAACTGAGTCTCAGTCGTTTTTCTTTAATACATGCCTCTCAGATTGTTGCAAGCCCTTGGTTAATTTCTGGAGTTCTGAAGAAGTTGATTTTGACCATTTTGCATGCCCCCCCACCTTTTTTTTTTTTTTTTTTTTGCTTTTATAGAGGAGTGGCATATTACTTTCCCATTGCTGCAAATTAGCACAAATGAGGTGGCTTAAAACCACGCAAATATATGATCTTAGTTCTGAAGACCAAAAGTCTGAAAGGAGTCTTTCAGGACTAAAATCAAGATGTTAGTAAGGTTGAATTCATTCTTCAGGCTCTAGGGGGAAAATCTGTTTTCTAGAATTTTCTAGCTTCTAGAAGCTACACACATTCCTTGGATGGTGGCCACTTCCATGTTCACAGCCACCAATCACACCTCTGCAACGTCTGCCTCCACCGTCACATCTCTTTCTCAGATTCTGACTCCCCTGTCTCCCTCTTCCACACTTACATGACTTGTGATTATACTGTCTCCCTCCCCAGAGAATCAGGATCATCCCTCAACTCAAGATCCTTGACTTAATCATATCTGCAAAACCCCTTTTGCCATGTAAAGTAACATATTCACAGATTCCAGGAATTAGGACATGACCATCTTTGGGGAGCCATTATTCTGTCTGCTACAAACAAATCTAAGGAGGTCTTCAGTCTGTCCTTCCAGAAGTCCTGCCCCTATCTCTCCATTCTTAACCACATAATTCCATAGAGTTGATTCTATCCTCTGACTCATGGAAGAGCATGTGTCTCAGGCCTGTGCTGACTACGTGTATCAGTCAGCTCTTACTTGGTCATTCCTCATAACAAATGATCCCAAAGATTGCAGCTGCTTACAGCAACAGTGGTTTATTGCTGTCCATGTTATATGTTATGATGGGTTTACTGTAGTTCTACTGGTCTCTGCTCAGCTGTCTTCTTTATTCCGTCATCCCAGCTAAAAAGAATTCGTCACCTGGGCCATGTCAGAAATGTCATTTTTCCTTGATCTAAGATAGTAATTCTCAATCAGAGGTTATTTTGTCACCCAGATTCAAAATTTGACTACAAGTGCATATGTGTAGGGAGGACCTTTTGCATCTCTGAATAAAATCATAATTTGCTCTGGTTCTGGAGGATAAATTTAGAAAAAAACTGTAACAACCAAGATGAAGCTTCTTTCCAGTTGACCCATTCAGCATTTTGTTCACATGATTGAGATCTTCCAGCACCACAATAAGTAGATACAATTATAATGAAGAAAGAATTGAAGGGAAGATACAAATCTGAAACATCTATTATCTCCAGTTACTTCTCTAGTTATAAGAAAATAAACTATATGAATGTTTGAATTAAGGAGGAACAGAAAGAACACTGAAACAAATGTGAGCACAGGAGGATAAATGGATTATTTGGACAGAATAGTCTAAATTTCTTATGCAAAAAGAATTTACCAAGCCCATATATTTGCTCAATTCATGGATTCTTCAAACACTTAGGAAGATCCATGCCCATAATCCCAAATTATTTGCCCTGAGGTTGTATTATACAGATTTTGTAGCACATTTGCTATCAAAGTGAAGTTCTGTTCAAGCTAATGGTAAAGTTTTCTTGCATTATTCCAATCAAAAACCCCAGATGGCAAAACGTCAGGCTGGGATGAGCATTGTACTGTGTAGGGTCCACAGAAATGGTCTGCATGTGCAGAGGTAGAACTTGAATGTAATTTATTTTCTCAAGACACAGTCTCAGGTTGAAATATCGTCACATATGTAAGTGTGGAATATTATGTATGTATCATTATGTTCCACCAATAAATTCAAGTTTAAAAAATGGAACAAATAAAACACAAAGATTAATTCACTATGAAAGACTAAGGGTAAATCAAGGTGTAAACCTTTTCTTAGCATGATTTTGGTGATGGCTATTTTTCTCCACCCAAAGGATCAAGAATCTAGCTCTATGGGGGCAAGAGGTTCATTCCTCGCCTGCTTCAAGGTGCCTGGTCTGGTGCCAGCCAGGCGCGAGTCACTCTATAAATGCTTATTGAATCTAAACACAGGTCTGCACAAGGAGCACAGAGCCTACACAGTAGACTAAACGTTCGCTTGCTCCCTAAGGACTTGGGTTGTGGAGGATTGAGGCCAACGTGGCTGTTTTCATCGAAATGTCTAACAGAGGCGTCCTGTCCTTGAAAAACGGAAGGAACAACATCAAGAGACTTGTGTGATTCACTCCTAATCTGACCAAAGGAAATGCCTTCCCTCTCTCTCCTCACCTATATTTCATTGGTCCTGTAGTGTACATGGAAGAGTTCTCTTTAGGGTAAGAAGGTGATTCCATGTGGGTTGCAGGTTGAAACCAAGCAGGGCCCCGTGGGGCTCCTGGGCACAAAAGCCTTTCTGTGTACCCTGTTTCTTGATTATAGGAAATAGGCTTCATTCAGCCTCCAAGACCTTCCCTGAGTTCCAATGAGCAGGTTCAAAGAGTTGCTAATTAGGGAAGGGAGGGGATGTAGAGATCAGGGAGAAGCAGTCAGGAAACAATAGCGCAGCCTTGGGGAGGGTCCTGGTCGCCCCTCAAGAGATACACAGAACAATATCTTCAAGCTGTTTTTCAGCTACTGAAACCCCCACCAGGTGGGAGGAGTTAACTCTTTGTTGCCCACAAGCACGTAGACCCCAGACCAGCTGGAACCAGAAGGTTGATGATGCCGACTCCCACTTACCTCACTACCAACCAGCCAGGAGAACGTCCACGAGCTGATCACGTCCTCTTCGAACCATGACTATGAAACCCCACCACCTCCTCCAGGTCAGGACACACAGCTTTACGGGCATGAGCCCGCTGTGACCCCCTTTGCCTGGCAAAGCAATAAAGCTATTCTTTTCTACTTCACCCAAAACTCTGTCTCCGAGATTTAATTCAGTGTCAGGGAACAGAAGTCAGATTCGGCTTCAAGGTCAGCCGTTATTCACACTCCGAGGCCCGGAAGGAATGATTCTGACCTAAAAGGCCAGGAGGGTTTTCTCCATTAAAAGTCAGACTGCTCAGCGAGTGCCTTGATTTCAGAGGTACAGCCTAGAGAATCCAACTGTGAGGTTGCTTCTTCCCATACACCCCGGATCTCAGGTCAGGTTTTAAATCCAAATCCAAAGGCCCGGGGTCACTACCCAAAGCCCACAGCACTGCCACCCCAAATAGACAGAGTCACAGACCCTGTGCCTAGAGGGGAGGTTTGAGGCAGGGAAACCAGATGTGGTGTTTTTGTAAATACCTAAAAGAAGACCATTGAACTTCAAGGGGTAACATTTTCCCAAGGGTAGCTCAGAGAAGCAGCTTTGTGGAGATGAGAAGTGCACAGACAAATCTCAGCCTCCAAAGAGATCTAACTGGTATTAGCCTGATTTCAATTTTGGAAAGAAAAATTTTGGCCAAACACCATGAGATGTTTCCTCTGAAACCTCCTAACATAATCACGGCCGTGGGCCTGACACAGCTTCACGTCTGGGGAGGCCTGACAAAGCACTGGTCAAATGTTTTGAGCAAAAAAAAAAAAAAAAAAAAAAAAAAAGGCAAATAGAATGGATCTTTGACCAGATTTAAAAGATAAAATACAGAAAAACCCTGTCCCATTGGGGAAGAGGAGGAGCTCTCCATCACTTAAGGAGAGATATTACTTTTGGGATCCAGCTGAAATCTGGGAAAGTAACAGAACTTTCTGTGCACGTGAAAGCAGCCCCAAGGCAATTCTAAGCTGCTGAAACACCCTTATCCTCTGCAAGAGACACAGATCTGACAGGGTAAAGGTCACGGGCTCTCAGAGCAAGAAAGGTTTTATCAGCATTCCAAGACGGCATCCCTACCCTCCAACGGAACGGATTCTTTAGGAAATGAAACACTTGTTTTAACACCTTCGCACATGTTTGTACTTCTTTCCCTTTTCCTTGGAGCTCCTTGGGAAGCCCCCAAAATGAAAGAGAATAAATTGCCCTCTGCCATCAGTTCTGTGCTCCACCATCTTCCGGAATGGAAGCCAAGACTCATGCAAGACTTTCCTGTGTTTAGGTGTAAATACCACTGCCCGAGTAGGAGGCTCCTTCTTTCCCGTTCATTACTGTCACAGGTTTGAAAAGAAAAACGCAGAGGTCATTTATTAGAGGTTATTTTTCATGCAAAACACCCCGTGTTAGCTGTCATTCAAAAGGATGTAGTCTACGCCTTCACTCAGATATTAACAGAGCTTTGGGTCATAACCTTTTATGGCATTTGGAATTCCAGAACCTCTGATTAGTGCAATATTTACATATCCTTCAGTAAAAGTGTTCCTCCATAGAAATGCATGAAGTGCTGTAAATTCGTTTGGCCTTTAGTCTAGACTCTGCATGAACTCTGAATTCAAAGCAGGGTGCATTAAACCATATGACTTTGTCTCGTGATGGTGTTTCCATTAATGGGACGCCGGTTAACCCCTTAAAGATGGGCAAGTCTTTCAAACCAGTAACATCAACCCAGGGAGGTCTTTGCAATAAAATTAATAGTTGCCACTTACCCGAACTACCTTGACCATCTGATCCCATTTATATGTTACCGTATAAGAGAAATATTTATGTCCAAATCAGCCTTGATTTAATGGCCTCAATAGGATTTGAACCAGTGGAAATTTACTGGAAGTTTTAAGAACCTCATTGAATTATTGCATCATTGTATAGGAAGAGATCACCAGTCAGGACTCTGGGGTGTTCGATAATAACGGAGCATCTCCTGTTTATGTGGCATGATCAATGTATGCTTTTTTTTTTTTTTTTTAATTTGCCAAATCACATTGTTCCACTAGCTGAGAGAGCTGTGCTGAGTCTCCGGCTGGCTTGTTGCTGCTGCGTAGACTCTTGAAGCCTGCCATACTCCAGTATTGAAACAGTGGCCCAACAGATCTATCCACTCCAGGTTACTTGGCTGAGTCATTTTTTTTTTAAATAAAATTTAACCTAGAAAAGGTGACCATAAGGTACGGCAGAGGTCTCCCAAGAAACAGACTGCTGCCTTCTCATCGAATTCCTCTACCAGTGAAACGGAGGAATCTCCTGGACTTCATCAGAAACAGAGTTTAGAAATCTCCCTTAATCTGCTGCTTGAGCTGCACTGTGGTTTTGAAAAGACAGATATGTTATTGTTATCTTCTTCCCAAAATGGTCTCTCTCCCGGGACGTTCGCACGTGTGGACGCCTAGTGGAACTTCACATTTCAAGAAGGATTTTCTCTCTCACGTATCTTAATTCCCACCTGAAGCTTTTGAGCATCGTTTAAAATATGTTTGGTTCAATAGAGAAACAAGGGTATTTTTAAATTTTATGTTTTGAAGCTGTCCAGTCTGCCCTGGATGATGAAAGTGGGAATCTGTCTCCCACCTGTAAAAATGACAGGGCTGGTAGACACACAGGGGTAAGAAGCAGGACAGAGTTGAGAAGACCAGAAGTGGGTGCGTCCTGTGGACATTTACAACACTCCTTCCAGACACAGGAGGGCTGACATCCTTCCCCTACTTCCTCTTCAGATCTTTACTCATAACCTGCTTCTATTCTTTCACCTAATATTCCTTCTTATTCCCATTTTCCAACCCTATTCCTCTCTTTTCTCAAAACCTTTTTCCATCTTTCTGATTGTCCACCCAGAACCTTGTAAACAAAGTATATGTATCTAATAGGGCTATGTTTTCAAAACACCTGAGACAGTAAATGATATCATATTATACTTCAATCCATAAAATCAAAGAATATCATCTTTGCATTTTATTAGTTAGAAAATATATTTTTAAAAAGTAATGCTTTCTCCCTAGCTTCTAGAAAAAATATGTTAATTTTTTAGCTTGGTTAGAGAAACAAGTATGGTTGAAATAATACACATTTTCTCGGCAAGGAATCTTCACTTTAGCATAAGAAGCATTCAGACTTTTTCATTTTGACTCCTGCATATTTGTTGCAGACAGGAAGCTAGTTTGCAAAGTAAAATTATCATTTATTAAGCCCTTACTCTATGCCAATATTGGTGCTACCTAAGTTATTTCCACCTTATTACTTAAGGCTCACTGTTATAACCTCTATAGAGCTGGGAATTTTATTCTCAGCTGGGGACCCTGAGATTCAGAGAGGGAAATTAACTTGTCTAAAATCACGGCTAGGTTGGTGATGGCAAGAAAGAGATTTGAACTTGGGTCTGACCCCAGACCGTTGCTTTTGACCACGAGGTCATTACAGGTGTGTATTTCCTCTCCCTTCATTGGTTTCATGCCTTGTATCTCAGTTGTGATGGACAGGACACAAGGAGGTGACCGCCTCATTGAAGAACCCCTTGTTCTGAAAATATCTGATCCAAAAGAGTTTAATGTCCCTCCCCCAACCGAGCATGAAGGGGGCAATAAATTGTGTCCGAATGACAAAATACAGTGAAAAAGCTGATTCTCGCCACTTTCAGAAACAGACTGGCCGTATCCAGCTTTGTTATGGGTTGTGTAGTCTTCTTGGCTCTTATTACAATGCAGGTACAAACATGCCTTCCCAAAACAGACGCAAATGGCTTGAGGATTATTCACAGTTTGGGATTATCCACTCCGAGGCACACTTTTATTGCTATGGGGAGTCACAGAGTCTGCCAAAGTCAAAAGTGTTCATGCAAAGGAGAAGAATAAATACCTGACCAAAAGAGCAGACCTAGATCCCGCAAACGGGGCCGTTCTCATCACCACCCTCAGACCTCAGCTCATGTCGGCGGCAGCTGAGCATTCTATAAACCTCTGGGAACAACTCAAGCCTCCCCAGAATCAACGGGCTGTGAACATAGTATCTGAGAGGAAAGGAAGAACACCCGGAAGTCCACAAGTACTAGCATCATTCCGTTAAAACAGGCACGTCCGGGTTTCCCTGGTGGCGCAGTGGTTGAGAGTCTGCCTGCCAATGCAGGGGACACGGGTTCGGGCCCTGGTCTGGGAAGATCCCACATGCCACAGAGCAACTAGGCCCGTGAGCCACAATTACTGAGCCTGCGCGTCTGGAGCCTGTGCTCCGCAACAAGAGAGGCCGCGATAGTGAGAGGCCCGCGCACCGCGATGAAGAGTGGCCCCCGCTTGCCACAACTAGAGAAAGCCCTTGCACAGAAACGAAGACCCAACACAGCCATAAATAAATAAAAAATAAATAAATAAATAAATAAATTTAAAAACAAACAAACAAACAAAAAAAAACAGGCACGTCCAATGGACTTCAGCACTGCGCTCTGTCCTCTCTTTCGAGGGTACGAACACGACTCTCATAGGCATCCACGAGCGCTTTAACATAGGTTCCAAGTCCCAACAGCTCACTGTGTGTGCACGTGGGCAGAGAGTTGGGTTACTTTGCTTCCTGATTCATAACAGTGAATCCTAACATTTTATTTAAAAGAAAACAAACACTCATCATTTCTGTAGAAGGATTTTACCTCCATCTCGGTCATTAAAGGCCACATGAGTGGGGAGCTTGCAGAGGAAAAGGGGAAGAAGCAGATGTGTGCAGAGCTCCAAGCCAGGCGGTTTGGAAGATTCTGGATGCGAAGGAAGGGGCAGGCTGAGCAGCGCTGTGCTGTGCTCAGCGTCTTGACGGCATCTTCTGCCTGGTGTGACCACATCCCTCCCCTTTCGACAGCAAAGGCGGGAAGCCTGGAACCCATCACCCCGGCTCCTTCACCCAGCCAGTGCCTTGAATTCTCGGTCGCCTGGCCTTCGGATGAAAAGTGGGGCTTCCTGTGCGGCCCATGGATTTGATGAAGGTGCCTGGGTGCTGATGTAAAGGGGGAGGAGGACTTATTTATTTCACACATCAGTTAGGACTCCAGGTCGGAGCAACTCTCAAAAACACTCCACGCTGTAGCACAGCTTTGCCTTGACTTTGCTCCTTGCGGCAGAGAGGGCTAAGTTTGGTTGAGCTTTAGAAACGTGTATTTCTCTTTTTCAAGGGAATATTCGTTTGACTGATCCCTGACAGTTTCGGAAACAGATACAAATGCTTTTGCTTCAGAAAACAAAGCTGCACACGACACTTAATCCATTACACTGATGGAGCGCTTGGCCGGTGTGTCTCTTGGCCGTGTGCACTGAAGGAAAGCCCGTGTGCACAGACTTTGGTTTTCGACCAACACTTGGTCTCCCCTTCAAAGTATTCCCATCCAAGACCAGGCCCCGAGTCCGAGGGGAAAATGCCTGCGCAAGAACCACCCTGCCACACAGACGTGTGGCAGGCCGATTTTTAAAATTAAGTGCAAATACACATTCTTTTCTCTACGTGGTGACTGCGGTAAACACCCAGCGAAGGGCAGCCTCCCTCTGGGTTCACGTGTGCTTGGCTGTTTGCTTGACCAGGGTAACCGCAGTGACAACACGCAATTACACTTTTCTACCCAAATACACCCTGTTCCTCAACATTTATCTTCTTCCCCCTTCTCTAGAAAACACTCCTACCCGGCAAGAAAAACACCAAGGCGCTGAAGTTCAAAACGATTATATAGAAAGAGTCTGTTTTCTGAATCCTTTTCTGTCCCTATTTCCCGGCCCTTTGTGCAGAGAAGGTATGGAACAGACCTTTGAGAACTCACGAAATCACTCCGCTTTATACTCCAAGAGCCCATAAAATGCACAGTGAGAGTCATGAATGTAACTTTCATACCCAGCTTGAATTTTAGCCCAGGCAGCAGCTCTGCTGGGGACTACTTGACTGGACTAGTTATCTGGAGCAGACTGTAGACTCCCGTTGCCACCAGTTTACTTGGCTTTCCTCTGGGGCCTCACACAGCTCACCTAAGGCCAGGCAAGCGTCTTATAAATGGAGGTTATCGGTGACAAAACACGCGGGCCGGACCATAGGGAGGAGGCCACACCATCAGAACTCCTTCTGGTCCTACTGGGGGCTGGGCAATGGTACCCTGGCGTGTACGAGGGGCCTGGAGGTAAAGGGTGAGAGATTTGAGATGGTGACAGACCACACGGCAAGAAGTTACACTCAGAGACCAAATCCAGGAGTGACAAAAGCAGACTCGGGAAATATTAGTTTTTATACCTACACTCTGAACCAGGGTCACTACTGCAAACCCTTCAAAGTGGTAAGTGGTTTGTGATTCGATCATGAATCGAAGCGCAGCACAGATTTAGAAATTCAGAGTTATAAGAAACCCAGTGCCCTCACTTTACCATCGAGCAAAGGAAGGCCTGAGGACAGCGTGACTTGCCCACGATGGTGGAGAGCAGGCTTTTCAATCCCTTATTTTTCTTACCAGCTGTGTCCTCATAAAAACACGAGGCCTTGACAACACTCTATCAAAAAAAATAGTTGAAAATGTTAAGGGCAGAAAAATAATAGATAATCAACAGGTATCAGTGTGTTATGTGTGTGAAATATGTTAATAAGCATATAAAGATATGCACATAATGATATTTATGTACACTGTGGTATTTATATATTTTTGTAGGTATTGTACCAGGCAGAACAACACACCACCCCCCCAGAGATGACCACATCCTCATCCTGGAACCTTTGACTATGTCACCTTACCTGGCAAAATGGACTTTGCAAATGTGATGAAGTTAAGGGTCTTGAGGTGGGAAGATGATCCAAGGTTGTCCTGGAGGAACCAATGTCATCACAAGGGTCCTTATAAGGGAAAGAAGGAGGCGGGAGGGTCAGAGGTGCGAAGTCGGAAGCAGCTGTGAAGAGCAGCTGGAAGGTGATAGGCCGCTGGCTTTGAGACGGAGGAAGGGGCCGCCATCCAAGGATGCAGGGGCCTCTGGGAGTTGGGAAGGCAAAGACACAGGTTCTTCCCCAGAACCTTTGAAAGGAGTACAGCTCTGCCAGCGCCTTGACCATAGCCTGTGAGACCCATCTCAGATTCTGACCTCCAGGACTGTAAGATAAAATTTGTGTTGTTTTAGGGCTTCCCTGGTGGCGCAGTGGTTGAGAGTCTGCCTGCCAATGCAGGGGACATGGGTTCGAGCCCTGGTCTGGGAAGATCCCACATGCCGCAGAGCAACTGGGCCCGTGAGCCACACTTACTGAGCCTGCGCGTCTGGAGCCTGTGCTCCACAACAAGAGAGGCCGCGATGGTGAGAGGCCCGCGCACAGCGATGAAGAGTGGTCCCCACTTGCCGCAAATAGAGAAAGCCCTCGCACAGAAACGAAGACTCAACACAGTCATAAATAAATAAATAAATAAATAAAAGAACGTGAATTTCTTTAAAAAAAGAAAAAAAAATTTGTGTTGTTTTAAACCATCAACTTTGTGGTACTTTGTTCCAGCAGCAACAGGAAACTGGAATATATATACATACATATGGATTTCAATCATTTAAATATATGTATATGTAGTTCCTCTTCCTCACCAACTTTATTTCTTCCTTTACGTTTTCTTCCTTTATATGAGGTCAATCCAGTTTAACTAATCCTTTACCCAACTAAATCTTCAGTTGCATGAACCATTGCTTTAACACCACATAGAAGAGGCCTAAATAATATATTTTAAAATTGTACTTTATAGATTGTCTCAGTGAATAGGTTCCACTCTAGACTCCTCTCTGGGGTCAGACAGCCCTGGGGGGGATTCCGGCCACACCACTAACTGGAGACTCAGGTGATCAGCTCTGGCTCCAAAGGCACGGTTTCCTCATCAATATGACCGGCACCATAAGACGTGCTTTAAGAAATTGTTGTGAGGGTTAATGAGCTTATGCACAGGAAGGGCCATCACATGTCACCACTGTTTCCAACACAGTAGCTGAGTCATGGGATAAATTATAGAAACTGCTCTATACCTGAATCCCTAATACCTTGCCAGGGTCACCCCCCTTCCCTGCCTCCCTCCTTCACGGTTTTGCAAACCCCCAGTGTCACCCCCCCCAACCCCCTGACGTCCTCAATTCTCCCATTTCCAAAGGAAAATTAACCCCTTCTGCAGCATTTTCTTTATAGACACAGAAAGTACTCATATTATGTGAACGATGGTCGTGTCTCCATTTCTAACCATGTGGCTCACACCCAGCGCTCAAAAACCGTGTAAAACCTACTTGTGTCCTTTGGGGCTCATGGCTGGTAACCCTCTCTGGAAAGGCAGGCAAAGACTTTGTCTTGGCCGTGGTCATTTACAGGTGTGACAACAAAGCTCCCTGGTAAATATCACTGTGTAGCCGTATGCAACCAATTCTGAATGTGCTCTGGATGCTTGAGGCTTCTCCTTGGCAACAGCAAAGACTCTTGGTAATAATGGAGGAGAACTCACGGGGCCTTCTCATAGCACGGTAGCCGGCGTCTCCATTTCTTGGCCATAAAAATTCTCAGAGACACACTTTAGGTGAAATGGATACATTCAAGATGTGTTCAGAGGAGAACATTCAACGTGAAAGTAACAGCACACAGGGAGTCCTTTTTTGTTTGGAAAGCTCACGCTCATTTTGCCAAGTGACTAATCGGGTCAAATGCTATTGCATCTACGATAAATTTACCCAAACCTTCCACGGAAGCACCTCTTTCTTGAGAGGTTAAATGTTGCTTGGAGCACACAACGCAGAGGCTGATACAGCTGGGTTTACGACTTGGGTGGAAAAGTCTGACGAGGTGACCTAGATGATGCTACGTAACTAATCACAAAGTAACTGATGTGTGTATGATGGCCAAGAGAAAGTCCGGCTAACTGTACATTTTAAAAAACGTAATTATCTAAAAGTCCTCAATTCAGAATCTCAACAACTTTTAAAAATGTCCCCTTGTTTATTAGGAAAATTTTAAAAGGCAAGTTTTTACAGCTCTGTTGTCTTAAGAAACATAACGAGTGAGTACACTGGCACATTTTTAAACACTCACGGGAAAATATTTTTGCCTTTTGAATGTTCCAGGGGAAGATACAGAGAGGCAGTCCTCTGTGTTAAGCTGTATTAACCTGCTTATTTAAAAAATAACTCCATGTTTGTCAGGCTACTCAGTCTTTAAAGTAAAATATTCAGAGAGTTCATAAAAAAACAGAGAGAAAACTGAAACCTTCCAAGAGGAATATCTCAATTTCTTCCAAGCTACACAATTTAATTCAAGCCTTTCTCTAATGGCCTGGATTTATTCAAAAGTGGTCTAATGCAATGGCCCTGTAATTACTGTACCCTCCACACTGATCCAGGGCTGATTACTGCTCAGGATCTTAAATCTCAGTAATCTATTTGAAACATTATTAAATATTAGGGATTCGTGTGATTTGCTTTGTCATCACTCTACTTGTAACTTCTCTGCCACTCACTGCCAAGAGATTATGAACAAGAGCTGCTACTTTAATCTCAATTTGTTACACTAAAAATGCAAAATTAAAGAAAAATGGGGAACGTGTAATATTACCAGGGAATGTGATTGATAACATTGTGTCACGTTACAAGCTTTAATATTATAAACTGAGTTTTATGTTACTCACTTGTAATAGTGACATATTTAACATTTTAAGACTGGATATAATAATTTTATGGGGTAAAATGGATATTATTAGATGATTATACTGTAGTACTTTGTCAAATTCTTGTATATTAAATACAAAAAAACTACAATAAAAATAAGAGGAAGTTCTGCCTTCAGCTGAGTGAAAAAAGACGATTCATCCTTGATTCTCTTCTTTGCTCAAGTGTTACCCTGGCCCATCTTCGGGATCTGAATCATGTCGTTTCCGTGGCATCGGATAAAGGCCACGAATGGTATTTTATCCCCATAAATAATTTAAAATCATTTGTTGCTGGTATCGTGGCTGTGTCTTCAGTTTTATTCTCAGGCAGCAGTCCCCCACCCTGATCTCATTCCTATCTTGGAATGCATTCTCAAAAGTCATAAACAGCAGGGTGTATATGGCCAGTTTAAGAAAGGCTGCCAGATGACATTGCAGACCCTGGGATGCTGAACTTCTAGAAGAGTCTCTTAAAGCAATGCTGCTTAAACCTCTGAAATTACAGTGAAAGGCAGATCATACTTCTGTAGATACCTACAACAGAGGAGCAGTTTTCTTTGGGGGCAAAGATTTCACATACTGCACACGGCAGGTAAGTGTAAGACCTGATCAGGTGAGAGCCACAGAGGTGAGATGAGAAAAGGGGAGGAATCAGGCTTTGCGCTCCCCACTGAGATTTCGGGAAATTCTAGCCCTTCCGACCAAACACGGACCACACAGGGGCGTCTGGCGGTGGACACTGAGACCAGCAGCAGTGTTCTTTTTATGCCGTTGATACCCACTCTCTTAGCCTTTACATGTGCTGGGTAGAGCCGACATTTCAAACATATTTGCACTCATCTCCACACTGTTTTAAGGGATGTGGCGCTACTACTCCTTTGTGGAATAAGGCACATTTCTCTCTTCCTCGCCTCCCTTTCTCAATACACAGATTCCTGACTCACCGCTCCCCTTGGGGCAGGAGCTCACGGTCTCATCCCAAAGGCTTTACTCTCCTCGATGATCCTGGACTAGGCAAGTGGCAGTCGATCTTTTTGCTTCCTTTTTCTTTTTGAGAAAAAAGGGAGGAAGAGGAAATTAAGAAGGTGAGGATGCCAGGAGAAAAAGCAGAAAATAAAGCCAGGTCTTCCTACTCATCAGTTCTCACACGAGCTTAAGATTTGTCACAAGCCTGAGGGTGTGACGGGGCGTGATCTAAGAAGTGAACCCAGCTGTCTTCTCAGTGTAGGGCAGTTGGTTACCTGGATAAAGGCACAGAGAAGTCCTGTTCGCCTTCACCTCAGGAGGGAGCAGGGCTGTGTCCAGGTGAGGACACAGAGAATCGCTAAGGTTTCTCCACACCAGCTCACCTGTCAGTGACTCTCCACAAACCACTGTTGGTGCAGAGGCGTTGGGTCACCCCTGAATTCACATCCATCATTTTCTGAAAACAGGAAAAGTGAAAAGCAAAAATTTCCCTTCACTTTCCTTTTTTAAAAAATACATTTATTTATTTATTTATTCATTCATTCATTCATTTATTCATTTATTTATTTATTTATTTTTGGTTGCATTGGGTCTTCGTTGCTGCGCACGGGCTTTCTCTAGTTGCGGCGAGCAGGGGCTACTCTTCGTTGCGGCGCGCGGGCTTCTCATTGCAGTGGCTTCTCTTGTTGCGGAGCACGGGCTCTAGGCACGTGGACTTCAGTAGTTGTGGCACATGGTCTCAGTAGTTGTGGCTCGCAGGCTCTAGAGCACAGGCTCAGTAGTTGTGGTGCACGGGCTTAGTTGCTCTGCGGCATGTGGGATCTTCCTGGACCAGGGATCAAGTCCATGTCCCTTGCATTGGCAGGTGGATTCTTAACCACTGTGCCAGCAGGGAAGCTCCGACCTTCACTTTCAAATGCTAAAAACACAATTACATCCCAAACACCTTATGACTGTCTCCTCCCGGCTTTCTTTTACTCTCAAACACATATATTCTGAATATTAATACAGATCTAAATACAATATGATTTGGATTTAGATACAAATCCCATACAGGTAAAGGCATAGATAGAGATTTAGATGTAAATTTTATCGATAGAGATATATGTGGTTACCTTTCTGCTAGCTTCATAATTTAAATATCTGTGGTCATAGTAGCAAGCCTAGTAAAAAAAAAAAAAAATGATCCAGTAGAGATATGTCAAAAAATAAGAATACCCACCATAGGTCTGCTTGGCTCACCTTACATCTTCTCAGCCCATTTGAGAGGAAAACAAGGCCCAGCAATGTCTCATCATTATCGTTCACTCAGAACACGTATGATAAAAGCAGGCCCTGCAATGTCTAAAAATTTCCCTCTGTTCTGATAGTAAAGCACAAAATAGGAGTGAATCCAAGGTCCAGTCTATGTGGAAAAATTCCTGTCAGGAGATGCACATGTTAAACCTCATTTCCAGTCCAAAAGACAGATTTCTAGTATGATTTATTACTTCAATAATTCAAGTTCCCTGACTCCCCTGATTAGAACGTAAAAGAAATCCAAGCAGCCTCCAGGACCCAAGCCCAGGGCCTCACGAAGATCCGGCATTGGAATTAAAAGGTGGTGATGTAACCACCTGGTCTCTTTTTTTCCTGTCATATTTGGCTTTTATGAGGCACAGTGTCGGTCAAAGTTGTCCATATAACCTTTCAAGACCAGCGTCTTTTTCCTTTTAGGCTGATCATCAGAAAAGGGGGCTTAAGGATGGACATTCGTCAGGATGGGATGGAAGGGTATTCAACAGAGTGTGGTCCAGGGATGGGAATTTGACCCAGGGCAGCAAAATGTTTGTAGAGCAGTTTTGTTTGAAGATTATCTGGAAGGCTGTATGTATGTGTTTTTCCTTCTAAAATCTTGTTAGTATAGAACTTTTCCCTTTACCTATATGGGAGAAAGACAGTCAACATGGGTCCAGCTCAAGGATCCTGGATTAACCCCAGAGTTTTGACCAAAGCATCAAGACATATTTGAATTTGAAGAAAAGTTTACTTACAGTGTTCTTTCTTAAAGAAACCCAGTCAACCTACCACACAAAGAAAAAAAGATAGAAGCCAGAACTTTGCCTGAAAACTTATATCGATATTTTCTAAAGACTAAAACAATTAGACTAGCTTCTTCGTTATACAGGTCTACTCAAAATTTAACTATTTAAAGCTTTCAAATGGCTGAATTTAGTAATCATAAGAGCAAACAAATTTGCATTTGTGCACTGGCTTCATCTGGGGCTCAGACTCATCTCGCTGGAGTGTAGGTTTTGCAAGGTGGGCCCTGTGGTTTCTTCAGGCTGTGGACCTGGGTGGGAAGAGCTGAAACCCCTGATTCAATCCCTTTCCAGTCTCCCTCGCCTCTCAAGTCTCGGCCCGGGAACCAGGGATCCCTTCTTGGGAAGCCCTCCCAGAGAGCTCAGCTGACCCTCAGGACACCTGCCCTCCCGTCCACTCACGCATCACAACGTGTGTGTCAGTGCAGCCCGCGTGTCCGTCTGGGTGCTGGGCTTCCAGAGCCAGGAACCACATCTGTCTTGTCCAGGTGTGATCAGCCTCTTAATAATGAACGGGGCCACCTTTCCATCACGTGCAGGCGACCGACACCCGTAACCGCGCAATGCTGGCTGTGTGGCCTGTGACACGAGCTCACAGAACATGCTGGCAAAGTGGATGGCAAAGTGGACAAGGTGTATGGCGGCTGCATTTATTAACAATGACTTTGAGTTCCAAGAAAGCAGCATGCACACTGTGCAAAATGCTCCCTGTGACCCCCAGGTACTCTGTAGCACTGGACAAGACCCCAGCTATCTTTAAGTTGTTGAGTCTGAGGCCCCCAGAGCATTAAAACAGCAAAGCTCCAGAGCGAAGAAAACAGTCAGTCTTTGGAACTAGACAGATGCAAGTTCCAATCCTGGTTCTGCCACTTTTCATGGGGCGACATTTGATAAGTTAATTAACCTCTCTGAGCCCCAGAGTGGTGATATTAATAGCTCTGAATCTCCAAAGTGCAAATAATAAAATCATCCTTAAGAGGCAGATATAAATAAGATGTGTATATGAAGAACACAACAATATATTTTAGATGAAAATAACTCATCAAACTGCCATGAAAAGCCAGGGTGAGTGGGAAGAGGAGAGAATGAAAGGCTGGCTTCGAACTTGGCGAGAGAAAAAAAAATTGAGAAGACATTTAGTGATTCAGCTGCACTATTATTAATGTTATTATTTATAAAGCATGTTAAATGAGCAAGACATTTTACCAAACACAGACAATAACATGGTCTCTATTTTTACTTAACCATCACAAAGACGTAAAACCAGCCTCCTAATTGTCTCAGTCAGATGTTTCGGTGGTGTTTTAAAGTAAATGTAGAGTTCACGGTGCTATTGTAATGCTGTGTGTGATTTATGTCTGCAAAGTACACCATCACACACACCCTCCAGAACACCTGGAGAAATGTGGGGAAAAAAGAGAAGGAGGCTTACTGTTGGCTGTATCTTTATCCCATAACTTTAAAGTTTTTTAATTAAAAAAAAAACCAGATTACAACCAAAGCTAGAATGGCACCAGAAATGTCGAGAAATATGAAAAATAATTACTCTTCGGGAAGAAATTACCAGAAATACCAGTGAGTGTATATTTTAGATCTGATTCCAAGCCTGGGCCAAAAGATGGAGGAGGTAGAGAGTCAAAGTTGTCTTCCATTGATGTTCCGTGTAGCAGAATCCATCCCCTGACTCGTGACAGATGGATGATGGCATCAGAGGCCCTGACGGGAGGGGTGCTTCCTTGTTTGACCCAACTGCTGTTTCTGTGGACTTTTTGCCTAAACTCTTCTGGGGGTTCTCTACCCACCGCTGCTTGTGAGAGATGGAGATGGGGGCTTCTCTTGCCCTCCCCCCCCCCCCACTGAAACCCAAGAAGCATCCATCTCGTAAACGAGGGTGTTTGTAGAGAGCGCTTTGGTTGAGTTTCAAATTGTCCAAAATTATCAAGCAGCCATTTTCGAAGTCATAGCACCACCGCGCTACTTGCAGGGACATTTTATATTATGACATGTTATGGTACAGCACGAGGGTGGCACGTGGACTTGTCAAAACAAATAAACCTCTTGTTTTTTTAAATGAAATCTATTGCACAAAGAGCTAAACAAATTACAGGGTAGAGGCAAATGTCTACCTCCCCATCAGCATTTACTACCTGGAGAAAAACAGTGGAAACGTTCAGGAATTGACTGAAAAATTAACTGAGCACAGATGAAAGGTGAGCACGAGGGCAGTCAGGATAACACCCTCCTTTATCATTCAGGGACCCAGGGGCCCACCCCACAGGCCTAGACGCAACTCACCGCTGAGACCGCAGGGGACTCTGTGCAGAGGCCCAGGAGAGGGGTCAAGGCCCTGGGGTGGCACAGAGAAGGGAAAGGAGATACTTCTCAGGTTACAGGAGTGGGTCCCTCCCTGGTCCCTGAAAGACAGAGACTGGTTTAGCATCCGAATCTCTACCTTCTTGTTTTTAACCAGAGATGAGAGAATTGGCCTTAAACGAGAATGGCAAATAGACAAGAACGAGGTAGTCAATAAAAATAAAATTTTGAAGAAAGGGGCCTGCTTTAAAACAAAATGAATGAAAATGTTTAGGTTGGGGGGCAAAGGAGCCAGAGCAGAGGAGAACCGATAGAGCCTGTCAGGATGGTCTTTGACAAAATGTTTCAATTGCTTTTTCAGATCAGGGTACAAGAAAGACTGGAACAGTGCCCAGAGATGGGTGAGCCAAGGATGCTTATCAGAGCTTTCTGTATATTAACTTTTTTCAAAAATAGAAAATAATCTATAGCCCCATCAAAACAAAACTGGTTAAGTAAATAATACATCCACAAAACAGTTGGCTTTGCAACCACTAAAAAGGATATTGTAGACAAAAATTTATTAGCATGGAAGATGTTCACATGATAGATTAAATAAACAGGTTATAGAACACATGTAAAATATAATCTCATTTTGGAGAACATAGGATACTCTATCCTATTCTATTAGCTATCGTATCATATACAAAAACTCTTTGGAGACATAGTGACCAAAATGCTAACAGCGGTGGTTATCTCTTCACTGTGGGATTTCAGATAGTTGCTTTTTCTTTTTGAGAACCAGTCTTTTCTAATTTTTTAAAAAATTAACGTGTTTAGTCTAATATTTTTTTTATAGATTTATTTTATTTATTTATTTTTTGGCTGCGTTGGGTCTTCATTGCTGTGTGTGTTCTCTAGTTGTGGTGAGCAGGGGATACTCTTTGTTGTGGTGTGTGGGCTTCTCATTGCGGTGGCTTCTCTTGTTGTGGAGCAGGGCCTCTAGGTGCACAGGCTTCAGTAGTTGTGGCATGCGGGCTCAGTAGTTGTGGCATGTGGGCTCAGTACTTGTGGCTCGCAGACTCAGTAGTTGTGGCGCATGGGCTTAGTTGCTCCGTGGCATGTGGGATCTTCCCAGACCAGGGTTCGAACCCGTGTCCCCTGTGTTGGCAGGTGGATTCTTAACCACTGTGCCACCAGGGAAGCCCTAGTCTAATATTAAAGGGGAACTATTTGGAATTTTTTAAAAAGTAAAGTGAAAAGGAAGAAATAGCCAGCCATAGTACATACTTAAAAAATAAAGAAAGAAAATAAAAGAAAAAGAAAAAGCCCACAAGCACACAGCAGAGGAGGCAGGGTGATACAGAAATGCAGCTGCTGCTACAGACAGACAGGCTTCCATCCTTCTGTCTATGATCAGCCCCATCCATTTGTTTCTAAAGTGTGAGACCAAGCACTAGTCGTGGCCTCTTTCTCTGTTTCTGAACGTAATAGAAACAAAGCCTGCAAAACCAGCCCCGGGTGACGGCAGAAGATGCCTGGCTTTCCGAAGCACATTCCAAGTTTGATAGTCCATCATTAGCTAGAGACACAGCACACATAATACTCTACCCGTTGACTTTTTTTTCCTACTAATTCATTTAAAAGAATAGTGTCAGTAAATCCAAAATCAGGCAAGGCTGCCCGGACAATAGTCATTCATTAGACAGGTGACGTGTCTTTAAAATAAACATGGATGTGTGACGCGGAAGCAGACACACACACAGATCTATAATAAGACCGTCGCTGGCAGGACGAGGGAGATGTTTGGATAAGTGATGCCAGCAGCGTTATCCACCGAGGGACAGCAAGGGACACACCACGCGCGGTGGTGGGCAGGTGCTTGGAGATGGTGGCCGCTTCGGATGGAAAAGATGCCCCTCTTCTGGGGAGCCTGGAGGCACAGGTGAGGGAGAGCCGAAGTTCAGACCACCCGGGCCCAGGACCACAGCCCCCCACAGAGAACACTGCAGCCTCGCAATCACTTCCACTCCTCGTCAATATCGAGGCCATTCCCATGGCATCTCCTGGGTGAAAAGCATTTCTTTCATTAACCTCATTTCTATGGTGAAGTCAAGCTCATTGCAAGCTGGCTGGATCTTCTATGGCTTTCTCCAGACCAGATTACTGGAAATGCCCACTTTTTTTTTTTTTTTCAAATAATTTGCATGGTTTTGGTGTTGCTGCCAAGACAAACCTATAAAAGGGTCATTTTCCAAAAGAGACAGGATGTGAATGACTGTAACAATGGCATAGATTTGCTTCCTGGGTCAACGCCCCTGAGAGCAAGCACCACCTCTCACAGATCAGCCAGAGTTCTCCCCTCGAACCCCATGTGACGGGGCTTCGTCGTGCTGCTCTGCTCCATCTGAGCGTGCTCTCCCGGGCGTCAGCCAAGGACACACACCACCTCCCTGAAAGAATCAGCCCAGCTTCGCCCTGAGCCTATGGCTAGAGAGATTTCCTGCTGCAAACGTGGCACAAAATCATTTGCACATAGGGAAAAGGACCAAGCAACTTACAACGACACGTGAAGGGCATGGGTCATTTTAATGCAAAGCACAGAAGGGCTATAACTAGCTCTTCACCTCCACTCTTGCTTTTTGGTTATTTGAGACTGCGTCCAGGTGAGTGTCTCACAGGGACACACGCTCTCCGAAGAATCCCAAACGTCATCCAAGCTTTTAGTCAACCTCGCTTTCCAGGCTGTGCTGTTTCCAGCTCTGTAGGTGAAGGACGCCCCGGGAGAACATTTATACAAGGAGAGGGACACAAAGGTTAAACAATACAAGCGCATAATGTGTCCGTTTCTGGGTGAGGTGGGCAGACAACGTGGCACCCTCTTTACCCAGTCTCGTTTGCTCGTAAATCCCTAGGGAACCCAGCAGAGACCACCAGTTCATCCTAGAACCCCAGGGAAAACAGCACACTTGAGGTTTAAAGCAGACGCATGGTAAAGAAGAAAGAGCCGAGCCTGAAGGAGAGAACCTGGGGACCGGCCAGTTCCAGCTCCAGCTCATCACAAGGGGCTATACCACAGAGCACGCCCTTCCGTGCTCCAGGTTTCCAAACTATGAAACAGAGACGAAAATATTGCACTGACTTCCCTCCCAAAGACCCCAACCCTCAGTGTGAGAGCACAGGACAGAGCCATCGAGTGTCCGATGCTGTTCACTCTGCCTCGGTGTGTCCACAGGAACACACAAAGGCCATGACATTAGAAGATGGAGAGTTCCAGAAGCTTTCTTATTGGAACGGTTGCCTTAATTAATGCACATCCTCTGTGAGCTCTGCCTCCCCTGCCCACTTTAGGAAGGGGCGTCGACAGGTACCTGGGTCATTTGGCCAATGCAGTGGGTCCTCCTCCCCTGGGGGAGGAGCTTTGGTGTGATGAGTAAAAGAGATCAAAGCGTTTTGTCCTTCACGTGCTTTTCCTTCTTTCCTTCTCCACATTAGAGCAGTAAGGTGATGTTTACGGGATGCGGAGGGGAGCCTGCAGTCCGCGAAGATTCTGTTTGGGAGTCTCCCTTGGGATGAGTCAGCAAAGGGCCGGGAGCAAGGTGTTTTGTCCCCACACTGTGGGCCAGGGGGGTCCTTTCTCACCCCCTTCAGCATGTGTCCCCTGCACATTCGACTTCCACGTCTTCTCCGTCTTCGTGGGAGTTGTTCAGATGGATACGGAAGAGCTCGGAGCCCGAGGCAGCCCCACACAAATGACGGTGTCCACTCAGCTCCACTACGCGTGGCTCAAGCCTGACCCTTGCCCTCCCTCCAGGCACCTGCTCCTCCTTCGCTGGCTCCCCCGCTCAGAAAAGGGCCCCGCGGGCTTCTCCTCCAGGAACTCTGGGAGCAGCTTCACTCCCTCATCCGGCCCCCTCCCGTCCAAAGCATCACGAGATGCTGCCACTTCTGTCCCCCGGTACACATTGGTGTTGGCCTTCCCCACCTCCACCCTGGGTCACAACATCTTCCTCTCCCCGCCCCTTTCAGTCCACTCCTCACCCAACAGCCATGACGAGCCTTCAGAAACACAGTTCAGATCACGTCATCATCTGCTCTTGAGAGCCATCCGTGTCTCAGGTTTTCACTTAAAATCAGGACCGGAAGTCCTGGCCCTGGCACAGCAACAGGTCCTGCCTTTCTGGCCGCTACACATCCTGACTCTTCCCACATCTGCACCCTTTCGTTTCCCTACTAAGCCATGCTTCTCCCTTTGCAAGCTCTTCCCCCGCCTTCCCTGGCGCCTCCCTGCTCGTCCTTCAGGATTCAGCCTCCACAGCCCTTCAGCTGAGAGTTCCCTGACCCCTCCTCCAAATCTGGATCAGTTCCCGCATTTTAAAAATATCAATTTGGGGGCTTCCCTGGTGGCGCAGTGGTTAAGAATCCGCCTGCCAACGCAGGGGACACGGGTTCGAGCCCTGGTCCGGGAAGATCCCACATGCCATGGAGCAACTAGTCCCGTGCGCCACAACTGCTGAGCCCACACGCCACTACCGAACCCGCGCACCACAACTACTGAAGCCCTCGTGCCTAGAGCCCATGCTCCGCAACAAGAGAAGCCACCGCAATGAGAAGCCCGTGCACCACAATGAAGAGTAGCCCCCAGAGTGGCTGCAACTAGAGAAAGCCCACGCGCAGCAGCAAAGACCCAACGCGGCCAAAAATAAATAAATAAATAAATTTTAAAACACATCAATTTGTCATTATAAATGTATTTGCATAGGGGTTCATTAAATATCTTTTGAGTGAACAAGTAAATAACTCATGAAGAGGTCTTTTCATTTGTACATATGTCCGGGTCATATTTTTCACTTTTCTGCAAGAAGAGCTGGTCAAATCCCTTGCTGCAGTCCAGTTATGTGATTTCTCTCTTAATATGTTCATTTACTAATGTTTTTAAAGCTTTCAAAGGAGGAAATGCGGTTAGACTCAGCATGATTGTTTCAATAATTTGTATTTATTCAATAGACATTTCCAGAATACAATGACATGTCAGCTCTGGGCCGGGAGGGGATGATGTGGAGGGACCAGTGACACAGTTCTTGGTGAATTGCTTCCTCTTCCAGGTGCTCTCACACCATCTCCTTAACGCCGTCTTCCACAAGACTGCTCAAGCAAACCGGTATGGACTGTGTGAATCTACCATCTTATTATTTTAAAAACTAGAGCGACATTTGTCTCTTTCTTGGCACTTGCTCAATTTTCACAATCCCTCTAAGGTCACCAACAGTGCTCTCATCTGCAACTTCTTTTCACGTCTTCAGGTGGAATTGATCCAGTACAGGACATTCAAAGGAATTTCAAATATCTTGGAAACACTTCTTTTTAACCCCACAAATTCTTTTGAACCCCTCTCTTTTCCCTCCCATCTTTCATCAAAGTGCCAGTCACAGTGTAAGGTATCAGACACATAAACATGTCCCTGCCCTTGAGAAACGTTTTACAATGTATCGGCTCATGGTTACATAATCTAGAATTTATCTGAAAATAATAAACAGCTTTATTGATGCCAGACATTTTATATCATAGTCACTTATCTATTTGCCTTGAAAATCATTTTAATGAGAAAGTATTCCAGTGACACTGTAAGTTCATCACAGTAGTTCCTGCAGTAAGTTCACTCTTTTTCTCCCCTTAAGTCTTAACATTATAACAGATGCTTCCTCGTGGCTTCCTGAAGTGATACGATGAAAAAAGAAATGGTCTGAGAATCTCCAATGACCACTTTCCTCCATTTAATAGTTATGTAACTGATTTACGTGGCTTCTAAATGTTTTCTATTAATAGTGCAAGTTTAAATTCTAGTTCTCCAAGCAAACATGTCAAAAGAGGCTCCTTAATTTGGTTCATTACAAACCCAGCAGGTGCCCAGCCAAGGGCCAGACTTGTACGTCTTCTGAGGAGCAAAGGCATTTGGGTGGCAGAAGTTCTGCCATGTCTGGCGCCGTGAAAGGTGCGCCCTGCACTCTGAACTCTGTCTCCACACTCCCCAGAAAGCCCACCCTCCCCATCCACAAAGGCGGGCTTCTTCCAAAGGACGGCAGCCTCTTCACGATCCGTGTTTGCCTTGATCTCACTCAGGCACGGAATGCTCCCCGTCCCGGCAGCTCTATGTCTGACCCTTAACGGCTACAGTTCCTCCACCTTCATTCCTCCAGAAACATCATCACCTAGCAGTACTTTGATCTCTTTTTCATTTTTATTTTTTCTTTAAGGAGAACACATATTTTCCCGGTTTTTGCCAAGAGTGACTAATTGCATACAAATTTTTATTTTCAATCTGACTCCCTAAATCTTAGGTCTGTGTTTCCAGCTATTTTATTTTATTCCAGGACGCTGTCATTTACATATGAGGATAATGGTAACGGTGAGGATGGTGGTGATCAGAATGGTGATGGTGATGATGGTGATGGTGATGATGACGTCCTCAGAACCTCACTCTTGTCCTGGACGGAATCCCTGCCTCTAGAAAAGATGGTCATTCAGCAGATAATTTAGAGAGAGAGAAAGAAGAACAACCTAGTCTAATAAATCTGCAGGTCCCTGAAAGATCAAGACACTCCAGTGTGTGAGACAAATAAACAACAACAAACATATGTATATACACATATACGACACATAGTGAGAAGTACCATGAAGAAAAACAGAGCAGAGAAGTGCATAGAGAATAAGGAGGATGGTTCCATTTAGGTAAGACAGCGTGGGAGGGGAGGCTGCTCTGAGAAGGGGTGGAATGAAGTGAGGGAACAAGTCAAGCAAAGATCTAGGGAAAGAGCCTCCAAGAAGCACAAAGGTTTTGTCAAGGACAATATTTATCCACCACAACGTGTAGCCCACTCCCTGGGATGCAGATAACGCTGCATATTTGTTCACCAGAATGTGGAAAAGCATAGTGTGTATATTGGGCTTTAGCAATATTTCCAAATGTTGACCCAAAAAAATTAGATATGAGTC
This sequence comes from Balaenoptera acutorostrata, assembly GCF_949987535.1. Taxonomy (NCBI): domain Eukaryota; kingdom Metazoa; phylum Chordata; class Mammalia; order Artiodactyla; family Balaenopteridae; genus Balaenoptera; species Balaenoptera acutorostrata. Next base: position 3,092,276 of record NC_080076.1, on the reverse strand, counting down.
TTTCCCCAAACCAGAAGTATTTCCAGCATTAGTGAAACTGACGGTATTTATAGGTGGACTCGCTGACAAGTTTGATCTAGAAAAATGCTTAAGTCTGCACATCTAGAAAGACCTTACAAGTCTACTCACCTACATTTCACTTGCCAAGCACTGTTTTCCAGAATCTTCCCAGTATTTTTAGTAAAGTAGGAAATGCCAGGGTCGTTTGGAGTCATTCATGGCAGACGAATGGGCTGGTTCCAAGGAGGCGACTGTGTCCTGCCTGGGCCCCCAGCTCGTGTCCTGGGACGTGGCCTTGGACCGGGAGCCATGCTTCTCGCTTCATCTTTGCCAAATTCCGGGATTTACGCTCCCCTCGCCAGGTCTGCACACCTGGATCCCGGTGGTCAGCAGGAGCCGCGCGGATGGGGCTGGCGGGGGCGGGGGGGGGGGGAGTTACTGTGTGACCCACGCTGGGCCTGGCCTGGTGTGGCCTCAAAGACCCCCCGGGTGCCCGCGCTTCTTCCCCACCCATCTTCTCCACAGTCAGCACCGTCTTCCCACCTTTAAGACGATTCACTCACTCGCGAGCCCCGGAGCCGTGAGACAAGTGCGCCACCGACCCACCAAGGCCACATAGGAGCTCCGCGCAGGGCGCCCAGTTGCCTAACCCCACCCCCAAGCCCCGCTGGGCCTTTGTTCTCGTCCCCGGGACCCGAAGGCCTGAGGGCAGAGCTCACCACCTAGGCCCGCTCGGTCCAGCCTTTGGCAGAGCGGGTCCTCGGAGGGCTGACCCCAGGCATGATGGGGGCGGCTTTCTCCGTCTCCCCTCGCCTTGTCCCCGGACGCTGTGTCCAAATGGCCATCCCCTTCTCCTCCTGCGTCTCCCCCGCCCGCCCGCCCTCTCTGCCTGGGCTCCTCTCGGGGAGATGTTCACTGTTATGGAGTGCATTGCATCCCCCGACATCCACTGGGGATGCCTAACCCCCAGGGTGACTGTGTCTGGAGATGGGGCCTGAGGGGCATGACTGCGGGAGGTCCAACAGGACCTGTGCCCTTCTAAAAACTAAAGGAGACCCCAAGACCTCTCTCTCTCTGCCGTGCGGGAACACAGCGAGGAGACAGCTGTCCACAAGCCAAGGAGAGAGGCGTCCCGAGAAATCCGTCCTGCGGACGCCCTGCTCTTGGACGTCCAGCCCCCAGACTGTGAGACAATGTATTTCTGTTGTCTAAGCTGCCCAGTCTGTGGTGCTCTGTGACGACAGCCTGAGCGGACAGATGCGTTCAGTATTCCGTTTATATTACAGAAAGATGGACAATTTTATTCCCCGAATAAAAGAGTCTGCGTCCTCTGCAGTCACACCTCCTGCACCCCTTGCCCCGGAAGAACGTGGCATCCCAAGCCCTCGCCATCCTCCCCGCCGCCGCCAGCCTCGGCCCATCTCCTGTCTCCCCACGCCGGGCTCCGTCCGGTCCCTCCTTCCGCTCACACAGCCACACCGCCCGGCCGTTCTCCCTGCGGGGCGGGCGGCCTCTTTCCCCTCATCCCGTGAGAATGTTGGAACCGTGGGCCCTTGCCAGTGCCCTCCAGGCAGAGCTGCCAGCCTGGTCCCCCTTCCCTCCTCGGCTCTCTCTCTGGAGCGTCCCCCGGGCTCTGGGCCGGAGATGTTGTGTAGACGCTGGCCGCCCCCGCTCTGCCGCCCAGCGCGCCTCTCCTGCGCCCGGCGCACACCACGGGGCTAGCTGCCCTGCCCTGTTCCCGAACCTCTAGGGATGCGAGGTCCCGGCCCCGCCGTGTTGGTGAAGAGCGCCGTGCACATGCCCCGAGACCCAGGCCCCCGTGGAGGCCTCAGGCCCGGCACAGCCCTCGTCGGGGCCCCGGGAAGCAGGACGTCCCGGGAGCCTGGGGTGTGTCCGCCCTACAGCCTGTCGGTCCTTCCTCCACGCTCGGGACCCGGGACCCCAGTCCTCGCCCGGTCTGCTCCGAGCCCGAGGACAGGGTCCTTCATTTCCACGACCCAAAGGCTTCCCGCAGGCACGACAATCCACTCCGCCAACAGCAAAGCGAGTGGCCTTCGACAAACAGGAGGGAGGTCACGCCTGCCCACAGCGACCCCCTCCCTCCAGGGTCCCGCGGCTCCGCCCCCGGCCGCTCTTCTTGCCCCGCCCCCGCCGGCCTGAGCTCCTGCAGCCCTGCCTCCCGCGGCTGCGCCGGCCTCGCGGGCCTCCTTGGCTGCGCACACCACGTGGTTTCCCCTCCAGCCCTTTGTCCTTCTCGCCCTCGGCCTGGATGTGACATTTGTCCTTCTGGAGGAGGGAACACGTCCGCAGAGGCCCTGCCGGCCACCGGCAGTCCTCTTCACGACTCCCGGCCTTTCTCTGTTTACCGCACTCATCTCCTTCCGAAAGCTGTGCATTTGTCCTTTTGACCACTGAGTGTACCCCCAGGAGAACGTAAACGCCCTTGAGAGACGAGCGCTCGGCGTCCGATGCACCCCCCGCATCCCAGGTGCCTGGATCCCAGCTGGAGTCCAGCAGGTGCTCACTTCGGGGACAGCGGAAGGAATGCCATCGCCGCCGACGGCCAAGGCCAGCGCGCCCCCAGCGCCTTCATATGTCTTCATCTTGGCAGTGCCCTCACCAGGCAGTAAGCCCACTGTCTGGCATGCAGTAGGTGCTCAATCCTTGTTTGCTGACAAAAGTGATGAATAAAAGGAGTTTGAAATGGGGGGTTCCTTTACATTCTAGTGTGACCCCCATCTGCCATCTAGTGGTGAGAGCGGGCAACTTCAGGACGACAAGCTTGGGAGAAGCAGTGAGGGAACTGAACAGGGATGAAGGCCTATGGGTACCAGGGGGACGGCGGGGTTCCCCTCACCTCCATCCTCCCGTCTGTAGGAGGAGCCCTGAGAATCCCGCTGTGGAGCCAAATCTTGCACGTTACTGCGGAGTAGGGTGGGTAACACGTTGAAACCCCAGCAAAGTAAATGATGCAAAGGAAAAGGAGCCCCAGATAAATGCACATTAAGCTTCCAGTGGTCCCACAGGTAAGACTGTGCGAATATTCGTGGTTGTGTTTGATGCTCCAGCAGGACGATCTGCTTTTCTCCCGACTTTGGGGGGATCAGATCCGTACGGAGTTTTGACTGAAAAGTACAGCAACACTGCGTTCCGAGTTTCCCTGGGGAACCTACAGACAGTGGGGGAACATTCAAGTGAATTGAGAAGGAAGGAAGGATGAGAATGAGGGAAAGGTGAAGAAAGCACGGGTTAGGAATCACAGAGATGCCCGAACGCCACACACTCAGTATATAAGATTACAAAAATGCGGTACGACTGCAAACTCCAGGTACCTGTGGGTGCGGGGGAGTCACGTGACCCCTCTGGACCCCAGCTTCCTTCGTATAAACAAGAATTTTGGAAGACGTGGTCTCTGGGGGTTTTACAACCTTCAAGTTTCCTAGGCAGATCCCTAACTAAAACCTTAATGTACATTCATGACAGGTGTGAACTTTTCAAATATCTCCTTGAATAGTGGTTTGTTATGTTTCTGTAGGGTTCACCTCAAACTGAAGGGTGCTGATCCCAGATGAAATGTTACATGATTCATTAGTACGTTAGCCTGCGCCTTGGTTATGTGGAACCCTAACAAGGCTTCGAGAAAGCTGAAAAGACACGGGATTGAGGAGATGAGGGTGGGCCTGCCACTGTGTGAGCCGTGGCCTCCCCGGCACGGGGCGAGTCAGGCCACATAGGTGGCCAAACACAGCGTCATAAACAGGCACCGAGAATCGCTGTCCGTGATGATCCACCAGCAGGCGTTTTAATAAATCCCAGGCATTACTTGACCGCAGGCTACACAGACAACCATGGGATGGGCGCCAATCTTATTCTTGGGGAAATTAGCCAAGAAGCCCTGGGGGTTCGGAAGTGGCAGCCCCTCCCTCCCCGCCCCCCCCATGCCCACACTCTCCCACACTCTCAGTGCACAGCCTAATCGCTCCCAGGTGTGGTGGTACCTACAGGGCACCTCAGCCCACCTTCCACGCCGGACGGGCACTCAAACCGTCCCAGGGCGTGAGCCAAGGCCCCCCCACCCCCACCCCATAACCAGCCCCGTCTACCACCCAGCCCCCCGCCCCCCTGCCCCACTGCCCCACATCCGGCCCCCGTCCACCACCCAGCCCCCCGCCCCCCTGCCCCCCTGCCCCACATCCGGCCCCCGTCCACCACCCAGCCCCCCGCCCCCCTGCCCCACATCCGGCCCCTGTCCACCACCCAGCCCCCCGCCCCCCTGCCCCATACCCGGTCCCCGTCCACCACCCAGCCCCCCACCCCCCTGCCCCATATCCGGCCCCCGTCCAGCCCCCAAGCAGAGCGTGCCCAGCAAGCATCCACCACCTCACTCCTGAGACTTTGGGACCAAGACCCAGACACTGGGTGATGGAAAACCGATCGAGGTTTGAGAAGAAACTCCACGGAAGGCTCAAGGAATATAAGGAATGCAACATTCCTGTTATTGTGGTTTTTAAAAATACATCCCTCGGAGATGCACAGTGACATATTTACAGTTGAAATGTCATGACGCCTGGGAATTACTTAAATGATTCCAAGTCAAAACAACCACGACAACAAACTAAAAGATACCAACAAATCTTGGCAAAATGTTGTCATTGTTGGAATCTGGATGATGAATATGAGTGAGAGTGTGTGTGTAATTTTCCATCAAGAAAAAGTTAGAATAAATGTAGAAGAGAAGGAAAAAGTAATCACAATACACGACTATAAGGGCCTTGATAACTTAGTTTTGGGAAAGCAGATGTCTGGAGCATGAAGGAAAGAACCAAGAGAGAAGGAAAGACTGAGTCTGGGCAAGATTGGCTAATGGTTCACTATAGGACCCACCTGGAACGCACACTCAGAAATCACAGTCAGTGTTTTTATCTCTATGTATGTTAGTTCTTAACTTACAGAAGGTCAGCCGAGAGAAACTTCGATATGAAACTCTGAAATATGAACTCAGAAATCCAAAATGTCTTGTTCTGATCCAGTGATGGTCCTCCAACCATCTCTTGACGGGCCATGGTATGTACACTCCTTACCTGGCGGATGGCTGCGGGGACCCACGGGATGATGGGTGTCAGTGCTTCGGAAAGCGGTAGCACGTCCCGTGAAGATCGTTACTAGGCTGCATGCAGGGTATCAGGGCAGAACAGAGCAGGGGGCTCGCAAGCCCAACACAACTGGGCTCTGATGGTGTGGCCGCAAGTTACTGGCTGTGTCACTTTGACTAGGCTGTAGCTCCTTCTCTGACTTCCTATTTTCTTTGCTTATAAAATGGAGCTAATAATGCCTGCTTTGATGAGTGCTGTGAGGCTTAAATGAGTTAAAATAGATGAAAACTCTCTACCTCAGTCCCTAGCACACGGTCCTTTAAAACATTAGCTATAGTTGTTGCTATTGTCCTGAATGCACCTCAAGACTGAAAGGTGTACCACCTAGACCTAGACTAAGACAATTCACTGTGCAACATGGTCTGACCCATGTCCTTCCTGGCCTTTGTCTTTCTTACCTAAAAGGTCTCACCTTCTGTGTCTCACGTTCAAGCTTCCCCTTGACCCCTGGATTGTCCACCCCTGGCTTGTCTCCAGTCCTTGGACGACGACAGACACACACAGGAACTCAGGACAGATGCACGAAATCTACACAAAGGCAGGCTATTGTGCTGATGCTGGGTTTTGTCACAGCAACTTCCCCACTGATACATGTTGTGGATCTTTGCCTGAAGCCTCACTTTGAGTTAATGTCATCAAGGGATAATTGACAATGATCTCCACCCCTTTCCTCTGTCAGATGTGACAATTCAAAATATGTTCTAAATGTACCGAGGGGCATTTCGCAGAATACGTTTCCTTAGGCTCTTCCTCACGGAAACTCACATGTCACTTTTCTCTCTCATATCAAGATCTTCTTACAGATGATCCAAGTCAACCAAGGTTTGATGCCAGATGCAGATTCTGTTTTAATTCCAAGTCATTACCCCAAGCATTTTATAAAACTGTTTCCAAAATTTCAGGCGGGTGCCACCCGGTCCTGGGGACACGTGGGCATCTGGTTGATTTTCCGAGCTCCTTGACCTCTCTCCCCAGGTGGACCCCATCCCACTTCCATCTACACCCCCAGAGCTTGTGGCCCTCTGGCTCAGAACTCGTGTTGACGTCTGCCTTCCTCCCCGACTGTGAGAGCGCCAAGGGCATGTGCTATTTTGTTCCTCTTTCTATCCTGGTGTCCTGACCTGCCTGTACTTAGCCACGGCAGGCGCCCAGAATTTGCTGAATGAACGTATAATGTCAAAGTTTCTGCACAATTTCAGAGAAGCCTGAAGTATTTTGATCAGATGAGACTTGCGTGTTCATCTGGTTCCAACTGCCCTCTCCGTGCAGGGGCCCTAATACTGATCCCCTCACACGTGAACGTTGAGCTTCTGTTTGACCTCTCCAGGGTCAGGGACTCTTGTGTCCTACTGCTGAATGGCCTGACCCCCAGGTCATCCTGTCTGTTAAGCCAAAGTCAGCCTGTACCTTCCGCCCACTAGTCCCACGTCTGCAATGCAAAACATCCACAAGTTCTGACTTGCTATTTCTCAGGGCAGACCTCCAATCACCTCGTAACTGCTCACCTGTCTCATGTGACACCTGTCTTCTCTGAAAGAAACCCCCTCTTTTGGTTTCTGTTACCCCGTCCTGGAAATGTTTCTAGTTTGTCTTAACCACTCTCTAGATGTCATGCCCAAAACTGAACAGAACATGACATGACACAAGGAGACTCGTGGAGCACAAAGTCAAGTGGGAATGACCCTCCTTGTGACCTGAATGCTGCTCTTCTGTTGACAAATCCCAGGACGATAAAAGGCCAGCTTCCTCTTGCCCTTACAAGATTGCAACTGTTGGCAGCAAAACTAAGGGCTCACTCTGATGCCCTGCTCTTAGCTTGGCACGTGCACACATCTGACATCCCGTTAGGAGAGGGGGCTTGCAATGGGTCTCTCCATTATGTCTTCTTTAGTTGAAAAAAGAAAGAGAGAGAGAGGGAGAATGAAAGAAAGAGGAAGGAAAAAAGGAAGGAAGGGAGGGAGGGAGTGAGGAGGGGGGAAGGAAGGGAAAGAGAGAAAGAGAGGAAGGAAGGAAGGAAGGAAACATTCTCAGTGCAATCTTCATTTCACTGCATCTTTCCTCTTCCCATAAAGGAAACTGACCGGAGAGGGGTGTGTGACCATCACGTGCCTCCAGATTCCTGCAAGACTTCCCTGACCTTGAAGCCTGCCAGGAGGGCTGGTGCATCCGTTGGCAGAAAGGAAGTCAGACATTCCAAGAACTCGTCACAGAGGCCAAGACCGGGGCATTTCACATTTTGTTTCAATAATCTTGCTGATCTCTCGAAGAACATGTCGCCTTTTTAAAAGGTAAGACTGAGAACGCGAGTAGCACAGATCAGGAATGCACCGCTGTTGTTTTCAAACAGCAAGACAGCGAGGGGGAAAGAGAGGTGCCGTCACAAGCGGAGTCATTTGCTTTGTGTGCGAGGCTCGGCCGGATTGCCTCCAGCAGGGCAAGGGGTAGATGACGGCCACAGCGAACGTTCAGGCGCCGTCTGCCACCTAAGTCCCACCGCCAAGGATGACATCACATGGGCATGCGGCAGGACAGCCTCACCGCTCTTCGGTGACCAGCGGACGGACAGAGAGAAAGCACAGCCCGCTTTCCTGAAGCAAGGAGCACGGTCACCGTAGGACACCCCAGAACCGGGGGAAGTGTCTGTCTGGGGTTTGACTCCACGAACATCCCACGCCTGTGTTCCCTGGAGGGAATTCCCCACACCTGGTGACACACAACACAGAGACCTGGGCTTGTTTTGGTTGTGTCGCACACCAAGAGTGCTACCAGGCTGGCGCTGCCCCTTCCTCATTTAGAATCAGCCACCCGGGAAGAGAGAGGTTCTAGATAAACGGAGTCATAAACCTCCCCCGTGCCAGGTTGGTTCTGCAGTTTACAAAACTCACGAGGCCTTCCACAAACTCCTCAAATCGGCATTTGCATCCAAGAATGGAGGGGCGTGAAGGGGCCACCAGTGACCCAGGCCTGGATGCTCTATTTTCTGCACCGACACAATGTGAAAGCCACGTTCAGGTCCTTACCCCATCCCTTCCTTTTCCTGCCAATTGGGACACAGATCTTTTAACTTTGAAGCACGTGTTATCTTTTTACATTAAAATTCTGTTAGTGCATCTGAGGCCCCCAAGTCCTGTTTCTGCCATCTAAGCAGTAAATCTACTGCAAGTCTCAGAACAGTGTGTGTATTTGGCATCGGGAAATGAGAGGTGCCCGGGGAAAATGAGAAATACAGAGTTACCTTTAAAAAAGAAAAAAAGTGTGCGTGTCCTGGAGTCCACAAGACTTGAAAAAAATACCGTGGCCACCTTGGCATCTTTTTTTTAGATGAACTATCTTGTGAATCATCCAAAAAACTCTTCTGCTTATACAAATACAGAGCACTAACACTTGGGTTTGTGTTCAGCCAACAAAAATTTTCAAACCACAGATCCAGATGGGCTGTCAAAGGATTTAAGCCACCTCCTGAAATAGGGGAAAAAGGTCTTACAAATCTCAAGAACTCCAACATGTTTTTATTGATTTCAGTTTCCAATAGAATGAATATGTTTTCTCTAAATATTTTTTATCACACAACTGAAACATTGAATTATTTTTTCAGAAATAGAGTTAAATACATCAATCTAGTTACAAATTCTAATATAAAGAGTACAAAATATAATGTTATAAATTGTATTTTAAAAAAGAAATACAAACTCTATGGTCTTTTGCATTTTACTGCCTCAAAGCATAATTAGCAAAGTTGAAGAATGAACATTTTCCCTCAGTCACTCCACACAGACACACTACGGGGGCACCTAAACCATCCCTTGAAGTCCTGGCCTGTAATTTTTTTATTCTCTTTCTTTTTGCTCAGTGTATAAAATGTCCTGCGATTAGAACACACCCGAGTTAAAAGCAGTGAAACAGCACACGCTGCTTCAGACACGGAGACATTCTGAAAGTGGAAAAGTAAAGTTGTCCAAACGCAGCTGTTTTTTTGTGCATCGATCACACCCCCCAGGGGGTGATTTGCCTGTTTTCAAGACGGCATGTTGGTAAAGAGAATCTGGCCGTGAAAATCCAGGAGGTGCGCTGCGTTCCAGGCACAGACCGAGAACTGCCAGTCGCCTTCTGTGACCCTGTGGGCTACACTCTCTCTCCTGGTGGAAAGAAGGTGCAGCTACCTGAGCCAGGTGCCTGGGAGACAGCAGGGAGGTGTCACCTGCGACCTGCTGGGTCCAAGGCCACACCCCAGAGGCCTGCCGAATGATGACCCTGCGTGTGCACGTGCCCCCGTGTACTGTTTGCCTGCCACTGTACAACCTGTGACAGAGCGGCCAGATCTGAAGATGGTTCTCGACATCCTGGGCAAAACCAATGCTCCCTAAGCTCACCAAAGTGGCATATATATGTCATCCCCGGGGCCATTTCCTGGAGCACCTTCAAGAAACTAGTGTCTTTCTTGGGTTTAAAAAATAAATAAGTAAATATTGGGAGGCATCTCTTAAAGCACTGAATACTTTTCAAAACCAAAAAGGCAAAATCCACTTGGTTTGAAAATCTGTACTGGGCCATGACCGAGGTGAAACGCATCCATCTGAGATGGCCCCAAGGCCTTCCAGGAACCAGGGGAGAAAAGTGACAGAACGGCTGACAAATGCCCAGAGAAGATGCTTGAACAGCTGAATTGTTCAGAGAATTTAAATGTTCATTCTTCAAATTAAGGAATATGAGTGAATAACCTGAAAGAGTCTCTAAGCTCGTTATCTGTGTTACAACAATGAGGACGAGGGTGAGGAGGGGAGGAGGGGGGGTGAGAGCAGCAGCAGGAGTATGCAAGCAGGGGCCGGGAGACACATGGAGAAGCTGCAGTGTAGACAACCAAACCCTTTATTGTCTAAGTTACATTGACGCCAACACTGTCAAATCCTGTTAAGAAACAAGGAAACAGCAGATTGGTAGAGGTAGTAGAAAGTCTGTAACAGTCAGAGGGTGACTTACAGGAGAGACCATGTGGAAATTATCAATCGAAAAAAAGTGATTCAAAACACATTGGCTAAATAAATAAGAAAAACACAAATCGTATTAAATACTATGGTCAAACTGACACAAACACATGAACAAACCAATACAATACTGTGCTCAGTGGAAGAAAGGAAGTACAGTCGGGCCCCCGGACGGCTTGCCTTGGAGGGTGGTGTTCTTGGACGCCCCCCTCGCCCCGACCCCCGTCTGCTGAATTAAGGGAAAACCTTATTTCTGTGCTCCGGGCAGAAACAAGTATTCCAACTGGCTCGGGCTGCGTGTCCGGCCAATGGGACCCCGGGACACGCCCCTCTCCACCACGCCCCCCGCAAAGGGGTCTCCGGGATGACACCTGCGGCTCTGAAGGCCGCCACTGAAACGGTAAGAACGTACATGACTCCTCCGTGTCGCTTTGGGTACAGAATTCCTCTGAATAACGAAAACACAGAGAAACAGACCGAATCATCAGCCCCTGTGCGTTCCTGAACTGTCACCCTTCACTGTCAGCCAAGAAAATAAAAGCCAGAAAATGCAGGAACGATCACTGTGGGGAGACTACGGAAATGATCAAACGTAAGTCAACAGAAAGGCATGCTGATTTCTAGGGTGAACAGAGGAATGTATCTCTGAAACTTTGCTCAAAATAACTTTAGAGGACAGTCACTGAATCGCATCTGCAAGGACATTCCTAATGACACCAACACGACAGATCATTCTGGTACATATCCGGTGTAAGAATATCAGGAAAAAATAAGTAAAAAAGTTATATATATATATACACACACATATATGCAGCTATATGTGTGTGTATATACATGTATATATATATTTATAGATATAAGCTAGCCAGTTACATTGCATTGTTTGCAAATGTTGCAAAGTAACCTGAACCGTCAAGTAATTTAAATTCAGTAACAAGTAGAATCCAGAACCAAACATTAACTAAGAACAACAACAACAATAACAATAATAATAATAATAATATAATTCAACAAATCATTAGAACAGGAAAACCACACTTTACGGTGTGTGTGTGTGTGTGTGTGTGTGTGTGTGTGTGTGTGTGTGTTTAAACAAGTCTTTGTATCAGAAGCCCATTTTCTACAAAAACTGCACTAATCCATTACTGTATTAAGTAAACTGTCGCTCTCACCAGTATTAAAGATTAGGATAATTTCTGTACATGTAAAATTATTGCTTTTTTGAAAAATATATTTAGCATGCTCGTTTTAATCCATTTCCTGCCTTTACAAAATTTCACAATTAAAAAAAACCTAGTAAAGCTTTTGCAAAAAATTTCACAGAACATTTTCATTCAAGGCAGCAGTAACTTTTGATAATGCATAAAATCATTATGTGCAAAAATCTGAAACTCTCAGAAACATTACCATCACACACGGTGTCATGGTAATAGAAAAAGAAAATATTTATATCTGTGGAATACAATTTTAACTGCGTACACTGCAAGGTTTAAGACCCTTTGTTACGGCCCTTAACTCCCCACCGCTAAAACTGGCATCTGCGCGACCGAGGAAGAGGTATATAAAGCTGCCCAACCCACGGGCCGGGGGGCCTCCACACTCCGGGAATGAAGGGACTCGTCCCATGGAGGCTCCCCAGCCCAAGAAGGAAAGACGCTTACTTGCTGGGACAGACGGACGGGAAGGCAGGGAGGGAGAGGGGCGCAGGAGGCCCCAGAGCACCAGGACCCCGGCGACCTGGGCCCCCCACGAGCTCAGGGATCCTCCCACTATGACTAAAAGGGTCCAAATCGAGGGGGGTTCAGTGGCCAGATAATTTGTTAAGACGGGCAGTCTTCCGTCGTAAGCAGTTTGCAGAATGTAGCCCTGTTACCAAAAGGTCCTGAGAATAAACAAAGAAGCCTGCTTTTCTTAGTGTTCAACTAGCTCTCTTTTCCGAAGCACAATAAAAGCCTTCCCACGGATGTGTTTCCTCTGCCGGATTCACTGAGCACAGATGGGAGAGAGGGACACACCTGGGAAACGCAGAGGGCCCCCAAGGGGATGCGATGGGACCACTGAGGAAGGAGGACCTCATCACCCGCCCGCCCCCCATTGAGCCTGTTTCCACAGCACCTCAACGCCCATCCTTCCTCTTTTATTCACTATTTTAAATACCCACTAAGACAAGGAGAGGCCAGAGCGTCAGAACTCCCGTCAACCTGGACCCCTCCGCTGTCTGTCCTGACGTCACCTCCAACGGGCCTCTGAGCATTGGCGGCGGCTTCTGTTACAGTGCTTGGCTGCTTCACTCTGTCCGACACACACGAGCATCTTTCTTCCAGTGTCTCAAACCTGTCTTGAACGATATCGATGCTTTGTGCTCCTACCGTGCCTCCCACCTCCACTGTTTGTTATAAGAAAATACGACTATGGTCGGTGAGCACGCATATGCATATAGAATATCTACATGTAATTCTAAGTCGAGCATCTTCGTTGATGTTTAACGTGTAACAAGGAGAAGCCCTCCCTTCAGCTTCCGCCCCGCCCAGCGGCTGCAGGATCTGAGGTGTCCGGTCGGGAGTTCTTCCACGGGGCGGTCGGGGTCACGGTCGGGACATCCACAAGGGAACTGCGGACGCTGTCCCGGGGCACTGGGGATGGTGAAAGCGTGTCTCTAGGTTCCCTTTCTGAGAGGCACTGTTTGGACAGTATCTGCATTAGAATGGTCTCTCCCCTGGGGAAAAAAGAGACAAGAGAAAAGCTCATTTCTGCCTTTGGTTTCCAAGTGCATTTTTCCTATTAATTTTCTTAGCAACGCCCAAAGCACGAACAGCAACCTTCGCAGAGCCACTGAGTCAGGTCGGCAGAGACCCCTGGCTTCAGCTTTAACTCACTGCACGTGAGCAGGATATGTTTCCAATGTGCCTTCCTGCCTTCCAAGGCAGCTTGAGAAAATCACCCCCAAGGATCTACAGAGGATCATTAGGCGTCTCTGTTCGGCGTGCAAGAACAGCAAATCATAGTGCCCGAACCAGCTCCGGAGGAAAGGTTTAAAAGACGGCCAGATGGGACCGGAGGAGGATTCAAAACAACAATGCACCGTGAGTAATACAAAGCGGGGTTCACACGTGAATGGCAGTGCCAGAACAGGGTTGAATCTGGGGGCCATACGAACCAGAAGTACAGCACTCCCATAGGTCTGTCAGCACCTGAGGAAAGCTTCCACCCATTTCCGTAAATAATTACCACGTTGGAAAAATAGAAGGGGTATTCTAAAGTCAAGGGAACTGCAAGATGAAAATGAGAATGAAGGAGAGCCGAAGTTTTCAGAGAAGGCTCTCTCACGACACGTGAAGCATCACTGTTTGAACAATGGAGTTTACAATCTGAGGACACAACAGGGCAAAATTAATCTTACTTAACTGCATTAACCTTCAGCTAAAGTCTCGATGAAGTAAAACCAACAGCTTGAAATTAACATGCACACATAAAATGCAGCACTCGTGTGAAATTCCAACTGATTTCCAGCTATGCCTGCAGGAACCCTAGAAGTAAGTGTGTGTTGTGGGGGGGGGGGGTCTGGTTGACATAATGAATTAAGTGCCTCTCTTTAGTTAATAGTTTCAGAAAATTCCTAAGTAAAACTAGCTCTGCATTCACGACACCTACCAGTCGACATCTAGCGGAAGTCAGAAAGATACTCAACAAAATTTTATGGGGGGCTGGGGGAGTGGGCACAGTGGTCCCGACAGTAGTTTATTTGAAATGTAGGAAACAGTAACGGAATGAGAGAGGTGATAAAACTTCCTTAAGTAGACGGTGAATTTCCTGCCGTAAACTGAGAAGGATGTTTTGCATTTTTGCACAGCGACATCACGCCGTGGGGAGATCCATCATCGACAGGGCTCATTTGGAACTGGTTCCAGATACAGTCGAGGACGGAAAATGGCCTTTGTGTTTACGGACAGAAAAACAGGAGTTATTGTTAGCTGTTAGGTGGCTGGCCTTGAACGTTTTGAGGAAGTATGTAGGCAAACAGACTTGCTGGGGATTCCATAAATGGGCAAAGAATGTGTATGAACACGTGTGTTGTGTGTGTCTACGTTCTGTATACACAATCCAGGCATCTCCTTGGATTTCCCTTCCTTTGGACCAGAATACACAGACTTGTATTGGAAGAAGGAAAAAGGATGGTTAGAGAAGAAGCATGAAGATGGCCCTCTGTCCGTAAAGGACTGAAGTTTTACACTGCAGGCTCAGAAAGTTTTAAAGCTATTTATTTTACAGGGACTCCAAAATCTGGCTAACCCGAATAACCAGGTTGTTTAATTCAGTCCACAAATCTAGAGGCACAGATGCCAAGTTTCTCTTTATAAATGAGGGGATGTGTTCAAACAGCATCTCACTTTTAAGAGAGTTGTTTTCACTTCCGATTCGTTGGGACCAACAGCTTATCCCTCAATACAGCAGTCTTATATAGGGTTTTTAAGAAATGACTGAAATTCATCTGAGAAATCAGGCCCAGGGGAAAACGCAGCCATGGAAGAAAGGAGTCACAGAAATACTTACATTAAGTGGACACATGATATCTGAGCACACACAAGTTGCTTTTATTCTCCCACAAAGAAAGAGACATCAGAAAACGAGAAACACGCTTTTAGAAAATTTGGCTTTTCTTTATTGCAGCTGTGTGAATTGTGGACTCTTCAGTAAAACTGAACAATATTTATTCAGAAATAAATATTATCTTTCTTTAAGGCGTTTCAGTGTTCCAGGGATGAATACTGACTTCTGGAACTTGATGAGGCCTACTTTTTCTTCCCCTTTTGTCCTATAAGGTAAAGGAATGCATATGTGCTCGTGCGTGGGAGTAAATGACCTACACACACAAAAGCCTGTATCCCCTGGGACACACACGAGTCTCTCGGCCTCCGTGGACCAAGGCCTGCATTAGACATGCATGGTGATGCTAAATGTTTAACGATGTACAGGGAACATCTTACTGACAAGGACCTTGCCCAACAAGCCAACAGTTAGCTGGGACTCGCGTTATTACAGGTCATTTTGGATAAATCACTAGTTACATTCACGACTTTTCATGTTATGTTATACTGAGTGGGAAAATGGATACCGTGTTTCAAGACATTTGGTTTACGTGAGTAAGAAAATTACTGAGACAAACCAGCTGAATTTTGAAATGCGATCTGTGATACTGAGAATCTAAAAGTGATACTTGAAAACAGATCATACATAGATTCAAATATACCAGCCTATGGGATTTATTTCTCCATCGTTTGCATTCTAATCTCCATAGCTAAAAATGAGACAAATTAGGTTGCCATTTTTCTTCTCATTTCCCTTTATTTTGATTAATGGAATTATTTCTCCAGCTTAACTATTTTAAAATAACATTTAGAATAATAAGAAATAAACTATTAATCATAGTCTATAAATTTTTGGCAAGGAATCCAAACAGATCATAACAACAGATTTCATATTTCAGCAAAAGACGGTCTGGTCTTTTAAATCCCAAAACCAGGGGAATGGAGGGAGAGAGGGTTAATTTTTCTTGGTTATAGAAAGACCATTATTTAATTTCTAACATTTAACGAACAATACAATTGGAAAAATACAGTTTCTCCACAACATTAAAGAAACCCCCTACTTTTTTCTCTAACATCCAGAGCGCAGTGATACCAGTATTTTAAAAAGCATACTATTTTCAAAAAATGTTCTTTCTAATGATGAATTTTGATGACTACTAGAAATTAAATGTTCAGTTGTGTTAAATCTATGGCAAAGCATCTTGAAAATGATGATATACATGAATTCCTCCTCTTATGTAGAGTTTTGCTTGGAATATTAGCTTCTCTTATGATCAGAATTATCTTCCTAATACAACAAGCACCAGCAGCAAGTGCCTTTATTGCCGAGGGCTGGAAGATTCATCCCCACAGCTCGGGAAGCTCTACTAATGATGAGGGCTCCTCGCTGCCAGGGCTCAAACCCTTTTACAATAAATGCAAAGGAACGGGATGCCTACAGAATAGATACCGTGCCCAGGAACAAACTACCTGATACCCTACTATCACCTAATCCAGACCTTTAACTTCCAACGAGTCAGTAATCCTTTCCACCCCACCCATCAGAGGAATGTGCTGATAAAGAAACTGCTCCGGGATCTCTGAGTTCAAGGGCAAGCCTGTAACACCAAGGGGCTTCGCCAGTGTGCGTGCAGAAAAGAGACCACGACCAAAAACACATCAAAACGAAACTCTCTGGGGGAGGGATGGATTGGGAGTTTGGGATTAGCAGATGCAAACTAGTATATATAGAATGGATAAACAACAAGGTCCTAATGTATAGCACAGGGAACTACCGTCAATATCCTGTAATAAACCATAATGGAAAACAAAAAATAAATAAACTGCACGTATGACCCTGTAAACACAAAAACAAAACAGGAAACTCTTTTATTCCTCCTCAAATAACTAAATTGACTGAATTAAATCCACTCCAACGTATGTATATTATGACATTAGGATTATCCCACACAGAAAATTCAGATATTAATACAGTAAAGTAAGGGCAGCTGCCATATGGCTGTGGGTACAGACGTGGCATCTGCCCACCAGCGTGATGTCGTCTGAACACAAGGCAGCAACCTAGGGAACTACATTTATGTTGACAACACTTTTCTCAAGCTAAGAGCTCTCCTATCCTCCCTTCAAGGCACAACTAACAACTAGACTGTAAAACAAAACAAGACAAAACCAGGGTGTTTACAAGCACACGACCAGGTTCTGACAAAGCAGGGAGATGCTGAGGAGAGGGAGTGGCCGTGACGACCGAGCACGACGGGCCACGACGGGCACGTCCACACAGGCATCAGCACGTGCGTCCACCTGTTTACACGCACGTGCACCGTACACATACACGGCACCCGAGTCTCCCCAGCTGTTCAGGACAACTGTTCCCTCTCGGTTAGAGTAACTGACAACAGGTAACGTGCTGGACGTCTGGTCCCCGCCAGGCTCAGTCCAGCGTCCTCGTTCATCTTCTCCGCAAGCGCAGAAGTACGTGTTGCCGTTGTCATCATTTTACAAATGAGGAAACTCAGGTGAAGTTCACCTGCCTGAGCTGAGGTCAGGGTGAAAGCCTCCTACTCAATAACCCAACATCTTAATAATTCACGTTATTGAGTCCCTTGGAGTAGAACTGGCTGATCTTGGCTGATCTTCAACGTTGAGAGCTATTAAATATTTATATGTTCTCCACCAGGATCAAACCCACTTCAAACCCACATATTCGCCTGCCAAGAGGCATCACAAACTTGACTTGAAGGTCAGCTGGAACTGGTTTTGTCCGGCTCCTCCTGCCACGTTCCAGGCTCCAGGAATGGCTCCTCCCGAGAGCTGGAGCCTGAAGCCAGAACCCGGGTCCACTCCATCCCTTCCCCTCCCTCCCATCCTGCATCCAACCCCCAAGTTCTTCCTGCTGCCAAACATCCCCACACCCATCTGCTCTCCGCAGCCCCACCCCAGCTGGGGCCGCCTCTGGGTCTCGCTGGGATGACCCCAAGCACCTCCAGAGCGGGGCACAGCTGACTGTCCGGAACCTCCGCAATCCATCCCCCATCCAGACCAACCCGACTCTCCTACAGACACAACACTGGTGACGTCATCCCTGGCTCAGGGTCCCCACTGCCCTCAGGATGGAACTCCCACGTCTCAGCGCTGGTACCCAACGGCAGTGTGTCTCCCCCAGGCTCATGTCCTGAGCGCCTGGCCACCCGCCCAGCTCTCCCCGCATACGATTCCTCCAACGAGACATCTCTTCCACCTCCGGGGTTGGGGTCGGGGGGTATCGGCGGGGGCATCTGCCGGCTACCCGCACCCTGGCACAGTCTTCTCGACGCCCCAAGCCTGGTTCCAGGACCCTCACCCTATCACAGCGCTGCACCTCTCTGCCCTGTGTTCTTCTCTAAACCACCCACTGGACCTCAGGAACCATGAAAGCAGGAAAATTATTTACCTTGTCTCCCAACATCCTCGTTATCTCCACCAACGTGACAGAGCCTGGCACACAGGACGTGCGCAATAAATACTGTTAATGAGTGAATAAATGATTATTGCAAAACTGAATTCCCAAATACTGTTTCAGTTAGATAATTTAACATCTATTATGTATATCTGTAGAAGTCCATCAACTGTTACTGTTACATCAAATAATTTATGCGTGAATACAGTGTTGTGTGATTTTAAAAACTCCCCTGACCCACAGCTTCTAAAGCCCACGGGAAAAGAATGATTTAAATATTAATTAGTTAATGTTTGTAAAGCACACTACACATGAAAAAGAACATGGCTGATAAGTATAATGAGTCCCGTTCTAGACATAAATAACCACAGAACTGTCCTATGAATCTATATCGTATTCTAAATCTAAGACAGCAGTTGTGATTTTTGTAAACAGTGAGAACTCCAGAATAAGAAAGAACAGTAAGATATAAGCCGATACCTACTACTGCTATGTTTTTCACTTATCCTGGCAGACACATCTCTATGAGAATTCTTAAATTCCAAAGTACGTTAAAGAAAACAGAATTTCCTTCAAGAACCAAAATGTTCAGTGATTAATCAACAAAAGCTACTTTTAATGTAACAGAGGACAAAAAGTACTTCCAGGGGCCATATCTCGAATATGCCAGCACGAGAGGTGTATAAATCCAGCTCAGTTTTGGTGTCACGGGCCTGACAACCACGGTCAGGAGACTGAAAAGCAGGACAGCTGACCCACAGAGGCCTTGCAACAGGAGTAAATAGTTCCTAAGACCACAGTATTGAGTCACTGTACACGTGAAACTAAGAGGTTGGCTGGTAATAAGTACGAAATTGCAGAACTTGGGTTTACAGAGACAAAGACAAAAATATAGATACATCTTTTCTCTTTCATCACCAAGAATGGGGAACAGCTGTGATGAATTCCCAGCATAACTATAAGTAACATAGAACTGATTTAAAATACAGTCTTAGTGATTGGCTTTGTTGATCTATTTCTCCCTGTACCAGAAGCCTTTTAAAGAGGCTCAGGTAGAATCCATGTGCACCAGATAAACGGATGTGTGTTCCTGAAGAATCTCACTATGTTATTCAGAGACCTGCCTGGTGCTCCCCGGCCCCGTCAAACACTCTTCCGGAAAAGCCGCGTCTCAGGTGGATTGAATGGGTCGCTATGTCTGCAGGAATGCTCTGGATTGACTTCACTTGTACTGTCAGTATGTAATTCTCCAATTACGGCACGACCCCGCTGCTACTACAACCCACAGACGCATCACAGCGTGCCTTGTCGAAAGGGGGTTTTACTTCTGTTTAAAAGGCGAGTGCTGCGTAATTCGAGCTGAGGTCACATGTGTCCAGAAATCATTTATATTCTGCGTTCAGTGAGATGTTATTTTTTTCATCAATTGTCACAGCATCGTGAAGTAACAGCTTTCATTCTAAAACTATGGGTTTTTATTGACAGAAGTCACTTACTAAAAAACTGTAACAAAGGGCAAGGCATTCTGTCCATGATATATGAAGAAAAGGCTTTTAACAAAAAACAGGGATTCTGAAAATTCGATCAAAAACAAAACCAAAGCCTCTGATCAGGTACCGTCCATCGTAAGGCCAGCTCGACCATTAATTAGCAGCAGGCTCTGGGCAGTGTTTTTATCGCTCACTATTCTCTTCTAGAGAAACGGACTGGAATTTCTGGAGGTTCTTCTGACATCTATGCCACCATCATTGTCAACGACCGTGAACCCCACACGTGTCCGGGCAGGGTGTGCTAACTGGATCTGACCACCTGGACCGGATCCTGGATGTTTATTCTGGCAGCAAGGAAACCCCTCTTCATTTACAAGGGGGAGAGGCTGCAGTTACAGAACCTTCTACGGCAACCAATCAGAAAGCAAGAAGGTTATGGAGAAAATGCTTGTGGGAGAACGAGGACGGGTGTGACATCCTGTCAGGGGCAGAAAGGAAGAAGGAGAAGAGCTCTGAAACCACATGCTCTTAGCCCAGGATGACGGGACAGACCACTTAGGACGGCGTGCACCCCCTTACTTCAGAGCTAAAGACCGAATCCCACAGTCACTCCTGCCCAGGAGCTGGTCACCTTTTGTGGATTGAACGCACTAAGGCCACACATCTACGGTGACCCACGTTCTATGTACACGCACACGGGTATCTTACGCATTATGGCCGAGCCGGTGGTGTGCGTTAGACAGAGAATCAAATCAGGACAAAGAGGAGGCCCTGAGACACCAAACTCAGCAGAACGCTTCTTATGGAGTGATTCAAAAATACGGTTCTGAAATAATGCCATGTGCGGCGACATGGATGGACCTAGAGAGTGTCATACAGAGCGAAGTAAGTCAGACAAAGATGAATATTAATCGTATAATATCGCTTATATGTGGCATCTAGAAAAATGGTAGAGATGAACTTATTTGCAAAGCGGTAATAGAGTCACAGATGCAGAGAACCAACTTATGGTTACCAAGGGGAGGGACAAATTGGGAGATTGGGATTGACAAACACACACTACTATATATAAAATAGACAACTAATGAGAACCTACTGCATAGCACAGGGAACTCTACTCAATACTCTGTAATGGCCTATATGGGAAAAGAATCTAAACAAAGAGTGGATATATGTATAACTGATACACTCTGCTGTACACCTGAAACTAACACAACAATGTAAATCAACTCTACTCCAATAAAAATTTTTAAAAATACGGTTCTGAAGACAAGAGACAAAGCCTAACTTGTTCTCAAGCTAACCTCCAAGCAAAACATCTTGAGTGGAAAAGTGTGACTTTCTGGTGTTTTCCGTCACCACCGGTCTCTACCAATTCCGTCACTCGCAACAAGACCCAACGCAGCTGCATTGACCCCGACCGTGTCGTTCACGGCCTGAGCCGCCTTCAGTGATTATCAGGCACCCACAGACTGTCCCGCAGCCCTGGGCTCCGATCCGCAGCAACGCAAAGCTACGTACACAGCTGGTAAAACACCACGTGGTACCCTTGTGATGGCCATCGTGACACCCCTCTTCCCAGCTACCACGTGAAAACCCACACACCCGTGAGTCGGGAGACCTACTTGTTTGGGGGCGTCTGCAGAGGTGGCGTGGGCTTCAGCACCTCGGAGGCCGTTAGACTCAAACAGCACTGTGAGAACAAGGTGTACATTAGCAGGAGGACACTAGCTTCCCGACGCCCCGTGACACGCGCCCCTCACAGATTAAGCACTTGCACACACAAAAAAAGACCCAGCGCCCAGCCTGTGGCCGGAAAATACCAGTTTACCATAACACTTACTGTAAGCGACTGAAAACGCTGCCTGGGGCCGCTGCCCTTTTTAATTCAGGCTTCGTCGCCAAAGAGACCCATCAGTGACAACATTAATTAGCCAGGCGCGTGCAGAGAGCCCCTCCTTCTGCGTCACTTACCGTTTGGCCCCTGTCACTTTGCATCAGACCCGACCCGGGTATGGACGCATCCTTCACGCTTGGGATGAAGCACCCCCGGCCCCGCCTCGCCCTGGCTGTGCGGTGTTCCCACCACACACACACTGCGTCCCCCTGAGTCCATCTCAGGCAAGCTCTTGACAAACAGGCCGAGGAATTCTGCCACTCAGCACCCACCGGTCCACAGAGGCCAGCTGGTGCCGATGAGGAAAGCAGGCAGCCGGGTGGCATGCTGATGGGGGACCTGGATTTCAGTGCGCCCTGGTGGCAGCATAACTCATTACCCTGTGCACTTCTGAGGAGTCCACTCTAATTAAAGTGGAGCATTTGCAAAACAGGCTTATCTCAGATTAAACCGCACGGCGCTTGGATGCAAAGAAAAAATCATTGCAGGTGCAGGTGCCGGATGGGACAGCCTAGAGTGTAATCCCAGGAGAGAAGGCCTGACCCCTCACCTCACCCGGGAGAAATCTAAATACGTCACCGACTGCGGGAAACAGAGACTGTCCCCCCCGGGGCCCCCCGGGCAGGTACCTGTGTGAGCCCGCGTGTGGGCCCGGAGGTGGCTGGGCTGGTGGAAGCACTTTCCACACTCCACGCAGACGAAGTCTCCCTGGTGGGCCGGCGTCCGGAGCGTCCCTGGGCGGCGGTGCAGGGGTGGGGGAGGGAGGAAGGGGGCGAGAGGAAAACATCGTCAGTCCCTCCGCTGTGTCCTGATGGCAGGCACCTCCAGGCCCCCGGACAGCCCGCACGCGCAGGACCGCGAGGGAGCACAGAGTAGAGAGGATTAAATTCCACTCCCATGATGCGCTCTCAGGTGTGTGGGACCCGGGCAGCTGGTGGCCCGCATCCGGCCGATGGAGTGATGCGGCCAGACCAAGTGAGGGACCAGGAAGCAGGGCTGGGCCCTGCCCCCAAGGCGATGCTGGGCCACACGCCCGGGAGCTGCACCATCCCCACCTTCCCCCACTGCCGGCCGCTTACCTGTGTGTCCTGCACATCCCGGGCAGAGCACAGACGGGACACCTAGGAAGGAGGCCGGTCTTAGAGCACCGACCGACCTCCTCCTGTTCCCTCCTGACCCTAGAAGATGTCCGGCTTTTGCTAGAGAAGGGACGCAGAAGACGCGTACTTGTCTGTCTGCCTTTTCTGGATGAGGGCATCTCTCTGAAGAAAAGCCTAATTTTTCAAGTAACAGTAGCTCTGAAATGACTTTCCCAGCCTGATCTTCCCATCAGGCTCAGTGGTAGCTCAACTCAGTGGGAAAACAAAAATCAAAAATACTAACTAGAAAAAGGTATGCCTATCACAACAAATCTTTTTAAACAATGTTCCCTGAGCTGAGTATTCACACACCTAAAGTCTGACATTTGAATGTAAAAGGCGAGTGAAAGGATGGCCAAGGGTCTTAGCCAAAACAGCTAAAACCAAATCATTCTCTTGTCCTAATTCAGAAGCCACAACACATAAAAATAATATAAAATTGTTTCTACATTACAGGTAATGTTTATGGAGATAACCGCCAAAGAAATGCACGAATTGTAGGGCAGATCTTGGTGGATTTCTCGTTGGACAAGTCATGAATGTGAGTCTCCGAGAAAGAGAAGAATTTGCCCACAAAGTTCTCAGCTTCCTTACCACCTCCTTCAGGGATGCGAGGAGAATGATAAGACACATTTTAACTCGTGCCCTGTCATTAGTAAAAGATCAGGGTGTCAGGTTCCCGGTAAAACACGGAAAGTGTCACCCGGCCACGCGACCCCAGGAGCCGCGGGCTCATGGGCTGAGACCACCCGCCTCCTCTTTCCTGGAGTTCCTGGACCAGGCCGTGTCGGGGGAAGGAAAAGCTGAGGAGGGCGTCCCTGGATGACTGACCGACGGGCCCAAGACGGGGGCCGGGGCTCCTGAGTGCGCCGGACACCCCAGTTCTTCCGATCACAGGCAGCCAGCATGAAGACGGCTTCTACCAACAGCTAATATACTCAGCCGTTCAGGGCGGTCCCTCCCTCCTCTGATTCTGGTCCAGGAAAATCTCAACTTTATCCTCGCTTCTGTTCCTCCCTCCTTTTCACTGTGAGCACCATCCAGCCGGGCTCCTAAGAAGACCCTCTCTGACAGCAGCTGTGGTTGCCTGGACTGTCCCAAGAATAATGGGGCTGCATCTAGATGCAGGTCCTTAAGGATGCCTCCAGGACACCCACCGATGATGACGACTTCCCCCATGTGGTCTCTGCATCTAATGGTCACAACATGCAAAACTAAGCCATTATCGTACTTTTTTTTTCTAAGTAATTCCCATCCAAACTAGCAGCAGAAAAAAGCACAGCCCTTGTACCCACTCACCCATTCTGATTTCCTTGAATTCAGTACGCATCAGCACACATGCACACACACACACGTGCACACAGACACACACACACTGTCTCCCCATGCATTCTATCATATCATTTTCTCCCTACTTTTTAAAGAAAAGACCCTTGCCCTTTACGGTCAATAATATCATGCCCTAGCTACTCCAAAATTCTGAGCTAGTGAGAAAGGTTACAAACTTCATTTGAATTGAAGGCTACCTGGTGAGCAAGCAGCTCTGACACTCTGACCTCAAAAGTAAAGTTGTGTATAGAAAGTGGGCTCAGAAAGGAAAGGAAGAGGCCTGGCGGGTCTTCGGGGGCACCTGCAGACTCTCCTCCAAAGCCCTGTCAACACTCATTCAACTTCATTATGCTGCAAGAGGTCCTCCCCACCCCTGCCAGGGGAGGAAGGAAACTGAAGGATCCTGCAAAGATTCTACCGAGATTCACACAAAGGAAGTACAAATCTTCTGTCATCATCCTATTAATATGTCTTGGGCATACAAGATTTTTTTAAAGTCTCAACAAGAAAAACCTTATATATTATCCTATCCAGAATTATCCTGTTCTTTTATTTTCGATTTTTTTAATTCTAAAATCCGTATCATCCTCTACTACAGGCTGGACACAAATTCTGGAAACACAGATAATTTACTATTTTATGACTGTTCCATCAACAAACCACTCACGTTACATTCATACCTGTTTCCAGCCTTGGGCTCCTACACAGCAGAATGATCACAGGAAATGTAGCTTTTTTTTTTATCCTTAAAGGATTAGGCTTCGAGCCCCTAAGGGAAGTGACGATGATCGTTTCCAAGTAACATCTTTTCTCTTTTGGCAGAGTTTCCAGACTATTCATTTCTACACAAACATCATTCGGTCAAAACACAAGTGGGGAAAAGCTCTCTGAGAATTCTCTCTCTTAACCTCATAAAACCTTGATGTCTCAGAGACGTCGCCCGAGAGCACCTCCTCTGTCTCAAGACAATACCTCCCTCGAGACTCACAGGGTCACACCTCCAGCACCACAAGGATCTCGTGTCCACAACAGCTGAGTGCCTCTTCTTTTACAAGATTCCCTTCTGCACGCTTCTGCCTTCCTACCGCGATACATGTCACCCACGGCCCGCGTGGGGAGGCTGCGATCTTCACTCACAGACGACACCCCTCGGGGAAACACAGCAAGACTGCATCGGAGGACAGCGTGAGCCCCCAAAGTGCTGAAAGACTCGTGGAACAGGACAGTCGCAGAGATTATTTGGAATGGAGATGAATTCGCTCAGATTCTAGACTCTAGACTCCTGATGCCAAAGTCAACCACATAGGTACTCGAGAAAAAAATGGGTACTCAGCACGGAGTAGAAACCAAAACCTTGAGAGTTTAGTTACTGCAAATTCAGTAACATGTCGGGAATGTAATTTTTGGGAGGGGGCTGCACATCGTTCCTAGGCTGCAATAGTAAACATAGAGTCTCCGTAACAGGAAACACCACTTCTCTATTCACCTCTCAAACAGACCTCGCCACACCTGCTGGGTTTCCCTGCAGCTACGACACTTTCAAAGCATCATAAACAAACACTCAAAGGAGAAAGGAACCAGCGAAGGCCCCCCGTAGGCCAAGCAGGGACTGATACCCGTCCGCCGCTGGACCAGGAAAGGGATGCAGGAGAGGCAAAGGACAGGGTTTGAAGACGCGATGGGCCGGAGATGAGAAGAGTTCTGGGCTTGCTCTGAACCACCCCCAAGTCCAGACCAGGAGCCAAACCGAGTCCATGAGGGAGAGAAGGGGCCATCGGGGAGGAGCAATTCCCCCCTGGGGGGGGGCATTCAAGGTAAACTGAGGCAGGCCGACCAGGATTTACACAGCTGACCTCAGTTCTTCCCTAAACCCAAGAGCTTCGATTCTCAAACCGCACCTATGAACTCACACATCAAGGCCAAAAAATTTTAAGCACTTCCACTAAGAAACCCAAACCAGGGTGAGGGAAAGCACCATAAATCTGCAGACTTACACCTGACATGAGAAGAGTAAATCATCCAAGAACAGCACACACGCTTTGAGGACGATTTAGCATTTTTCACATTTAAAAGATAAATATCTAACCTCTGTTTAAGGGGAGGGGGGAGCCTTAGAACCATTTATTTAAAAAATCTTAAGGAAATGGAAAACATTTCAGGCTACCTGTACTTCAAAGTCTGTCTGTCATCTGATATTCTCTAAACCTTAACTTAAAACTCACTTCTACTTTTTTGGGAAAAAAAGCAACAACAAGGCAGGTCCACACACAGCACAGAGAGCCTTTAGGAAGTGGGCATGTGGGCCGCTTACTAGGTGCGAACTGTCAGGTTCAGAGCTGTGATCCGGCAGGCCGTGGGTTGTAACAAATGAAGTTCAAGTCGGGTTTACTAAGTGGAAGTCATCCAAACACTGGTGCAGACGCCACTCGCTCTGCAGGTGGGTGTAGACTCCGGGAAGCACTGGAGAAGGTGACCAGGAGCACGGCGCCCACGAAACTCACCATCATCTATATCCAAGTGCTCTCCGTTTTAGGGTCCACGAAAACCTGTATCTAGAGAACTGAGGTTGGTATGAGATCCAGAAGGCGAACCAATATATGTTTAATTCCATCTCAGAGCAAATAATCTGCACGACTGGGAAACACTGCTGAGAACGTGGAAAGCTCACTAACCTTAACAACATCCAAAAAGGTGGAAACGCTAAGCTACGTGGTAGCAGCCTTTTCTCACCTACCAAGGACCGTGCGCCCAGAGCACCTGAAGCACAGGGGAGGGGATGAGAGTCTTAACCAGGACACGCCCTGTGCACCGCATCTTATGAAAGCCTCCACCACCTCCGGGCAGCCAGGCCTCCGCTTCATTCTAGAAATTCTCGAGAAGCTCTGTCTCTGAGCCACAGCCCCAGAAACACCTGGGGTAAGGACCCCACTGGCAAAATCTCGTAAGCTCGTGGAACGCCTGAGTTTTCTGCTAGTCGAAAAACACCTTCGTTTTTCTCGAAGGGTCAACACGGACCAAAGGCCTCCTCGTCACACCAACGTGGCACTAGCGACGGAGCTGGGCAGGTTCCAAGTCACAGGAGGAGACCAGGAACTGAGAGACGCACACCCGCCCGCCACCAGGCACCCCACCCAGCGGATCGGGCGCCTCTGTGCACGTGACTCCCCCGATCTGAACTCTGTCCCCCGAAGGTGCTTCTGAGCTCCTGGAATCTGAGGGACTGGATCTCACAATTCATCTGAAATGGTACCCTACTCTAATAAATTACAGATGCTTGATGTACAGTTGTAGCCAAAGAAGGGTTAGGACCACCCAGGTAAGGTAACTGAGAGCCAGAGCCCCATAGGGGTTTTTGTCTATTTATTTTTTTAATGGAATTACTTAGATTTCCCAGTGTTCCGGATATTAACTGAGAGCTACCTTCAATTGATAATCAAGAACGAGAGCATCACATCCCATGCAGGCATTCAACGGAGCCTGTGGAAATTTGTTGACAATTCCTAATTATTATTCCTATTAGGTATTAATACCGAGGTACTGGGAGGAAAGGAAGATAATGATCTGAGGTATACATTTTTCCAGAATTTTAAACATGAGTCAATTCTCCAAACCTGGTAAGGGACATTCACATTCTGCAAAGGCTCTGCTAACGAATGCTGCAGTACTGATGCGTGCTTTTAAAATTATATACGTGTAAAGATAAAACTTAAGTAACCACTTCAAATGCACATCTTGTCTTTGGAGAAGCATGAGACAATGAACATCTACCGATTCTTGTTTAAAATAACCAAACGGAGGGACTTCCCTGGCAGTCCAGTGGTTAGGACTCGGCACTTTCACCGCAGAGGGCCTGGGTTTGACCCCTGGTCAGGGAACTAAGACCCCCCCAAGCTGCGGGGGGGCGGCCACAAAAATAAGAAGAAGAAAAATGAGATAAAACGACCAAGTGGAGAAGTACCACGGAGGCAGCCCGTCAGCGTGGAGGGGACGAGACTGGGTGTGCCGGGGACGTCACCAGGAGGCCGGGCACAGCAGCCAGGGCGCTGCGTCGGGGCTCAGACACAGCCAGCGGGCACGCTGTGCCCTGCTAAGGACGGGCGCCCCCGTGAGGTCCCAGGGCCCCCAGGGCGGGCGGGGAGAGGGCCCGCAGCCCTTACCTCTGTGCTCGAGCGCAGGGCCGTTGCCGCCCCAGCTCTGGTAGAGAGAAGCAAAGTCCTTTGGAATGTACGTCTTGAAGATGTTGAGGATGTCCAGGCGTTTCTCGGGGCCCTCGGACGCAGGCTCTTGCTTGATGGTGTGCAGGACGGGCTGGGCCTGCGAGGCCGCAGTCCCTCTGGAGCCGACCTTGGCGGGGGGCTCTCGGGGAGGTAGAGGGGGGCCCCCGTCACCTTTCCCATGCGGCTGACCCTGAGGCTGAGGGCTGAATTTGGCTTTGGGCGGGTCCAGGGCACTGTGCTTATTTGGGGGACCGAGGCCGGCCCCCGCTGGGGGGAGGCCATACTTGTCCCCCTGCCTGCTGTTGGCCGGGGGCTGGGGAGCCGCCCGGGCGATGACGGTGGGCGTCGGTGTGGCACTTCTGCTGAAGCCCCCGCTGCCCGCCGCGGGCCCGGCTCTGGGGCCGGCCTCCTGCTTGGGCTTGGACGGGGGCGGCGGAGCCCCGGGCTGCTCGGGGCCGGGGCCGGGGCCGGGCTTGGTCTGCCGATGCCCGTCGGGGCCGGCCGCCCAGAGCGCGCAGGGCCCGCCGGGGTGGCTCTCCTTGCTCCTGGGCAAGCCGGCGGCTTTCGTGGGCATCCCCAGGGGCGAGGGGCTCCCTTTGGGGCCCGGCACCCCGCCCGGCACCTGAGTGCGGGTGAACCGGGAGATGGGCAGCGGCTGGCACTCTTTGCCCCCGAGGGCAGGCGGGGGGCCCGTGCGTCCACTCCGGGTGAGGAAAACCAAGTTGTTTCTGATGCTTTTGTAACCGTTGGGCTGCATCCACTGGGGGGCCACGGAGTGGCAGCTGACCTTGTGCCAGATGCGCTTGTGCATCCAGAGCACCTCGGGGTAGTAGGTCTTATGGCTGCAGTAAGGACACGGGTGCACGGCCAGCGCAGCCGGCAGGGAGGAGGCCAGCTCCTTGCGGCTGGGGTCAGCCCGAGTCGACCGCTCACTCAGGTCCAGCGGGATCAGGTCGGGGGCCGGCGCCCTTTTCCCTCCCCCGGAATGCTCCGTGTTGTGCAAATCGGACAGCTTCTCTTGCGGGTGGGCGGCCTGGCTCTCAGAGGGGAGCTGCAGATCCGCAGTCTGAGGGGGACGTGAAGGGAGGTCCGCAGCATCCCTGGAGCCGGGGCCTTCTTGCTTGGGGTGAAATGCTGGCATCTTTAAGTCCACAGAAAACCTAGGCTGCTCTGCTCTCTTGGAAGTGTCTCTGCTACTGCTTTCAAGTACGGACACAGAAGCTGCGATCCCCGCGCCGGGCTCCCTGGCAGCTCTTCCCGATGGGTTATTTCCAAGTGTGTGACTTTGGTCTCCGTTGGAGAGCGCACTGGAGGCTACTTCTTCAGGAAAGCAGCAGCGGTGTGGCTTTGTCCCTGGAGGATCGAAATGGAAAACGTGACGTTACCATTTCTCTTCAGAACAGAAGACAGAGAAGCACACCCAAACCGCCACGTGCACATGTGGAGGGAAGCGTGTGGGTCTCAGGAACAGTGCGATCCAGGACCTGGATCAGTAAGCTCTGTTAAGAGCGGATCAAACTTGAGGGCAAAATGGTGCTGTTTGGGGTGAGGCTTCTTTTCCAATTAGATGACTCAGTAGACTACAGGGGAAAATAACATAGCTGCCTATCTAGTGACATACAACTACACTGTTACTAGTTAACAGAGGGGGACTAGTTCTATCAAAAACCAGGAAAAAAGACTTAATTCTTTATAACAGCATAAAGCTTTCCGTGACTTTCAAAGAACCCCTCAGCCCGTGGTCACAGAGAGGCAGGGCTGGAAAAGTGTGCTCTCCCCCCAGGGATCCTGCAGCTGCCTCAGAAACTACGGGCCGATTCAGGATGGGCCCCCGTGACTGCCTAGTAAAGTCCAACATTCAGCTCCAAAACCTGGACACCAACAGTTTCCTTTGGAGGCATGAGAGGGAAGGGGGTGAGTCACACTCTTCATCCCCGCGCCTCCCAGGGGGGAATGCCCGGGAGAGACGGTGCTCCCTGGGTGGGACGCCCACTGCCGCTCCTGTGGGGTCTGCCTGGAGCCTCCTACAGGAGAGCTGGCCGGGCACGGGTTCCCTGCCACGGGGCGGCCTCGCACCCTCCCGGGCGAGTGCCGGCGACATCACCCCAAGTGCAGCCAGGCTCCCTGAGCTTGGGCACCGAGGCTGCAAAGCTTCTCCCCGACCGGACTGCACTGCAAGTGGATTCGACACGATTTAACAAAAAACCCACTTGAAGTCTGCACTGACGACCTTGGGTTTATTTCAGTTAGAAGGTGCACAAACGTTTCTGGATGTCTTAAACCTTTCCAAACTACAGAGCGTGGATTCTTTCCATCAGTACGAGCTCGGAGGTGTTTTTTCTCATTACAGGTGTCATAGCGGGGATGGACTAAAATCTTAGGTTTTCTTTTATGAGAAAGCCCAATACTGTGGGTTTTTAAATAAGAAGTTTTTAGAGATTTTAACATTCTCATGGAATGTAGGTATCTGTTTACATAGAATGTTCTTTAAAATTTTTCTATACTCAATGTTTTACTATATTTTTCTAAAGTTAGTATTTTACTATACTCAATATTTTGTAATAACCTATAAGGGAAAAGAATCTGAAAATACATATACACACACACACATAACTGAATCACTGTGCTGTACACCTGAAACTAACACGACATTGTAAATCAACTATACTTCAATAAAAAACAAAAAATAGAATAAAATTTTTCTAAGTATATTTTTCGAGTTAAGACAGTAATCACATCAAATTGGTGAAAAAAGAAAGAAAAAAAAGTGTATTCCAAAGCGATCTTCAGGAAAGCAGGAAAGTGCCCTTCACAGAAGGCATTTACCAGAGACCTGAAGGAACACAGTGAACAAATATTTAGTGAACACCTGAATGAACAAATATTCATTTTCAATTAGTAGGTAGTTATAGAGCCACTTACAAGCAACTTTAAAGGATTACGTCCACATAAGAAATGTTACCAGTATGTAGTGATCGGCAGAATTGGTCAGGAAACAAGACAAAAGAGGAATACATTTTCTGATCCTATAGGCTCTGAAAAGCTAACATTTAAATAAAGTTAGATATACCTGCCTGTCATGTGGGTACCTAGCGTTACTCAGAAAGCAAACCGGGCGGCCCTGGAAAGCTCTGATGATAAAAAGGGCATTTAACCTGGAATTAAATGCAGGGGACCGTCTTGGCCTTTGTTTAATTCAGGCTGAGGCTCAGTCTGTCAAATTCACTTTTACACTTTCAAAGAGAGTCAGGACGGCGGCTTGGGGGACCTAGTTTTTCCTGCATTAAAGGCATATGGATTTATGAGAACACACGCCAAAGCCTATTAGTTGAAACAACAGGGCTGCTGTACCTGACACTACACATCTGCAGGTGTTCAGAGCACATCTGTCAAGAGCCCCCAAAGGTTATGTGCTCCCACAAAGGATTTCAAACATCACGAGAATCTCCAGTACCTCTGACCAAAACACCAAGTGAAAAATCACAGCAGGCCCTCCATCACAATAACGGAATTCAGAGACACGGCTCCGAGGATCCCCGCACCTCATGGTGGGCCAGCACACCTGCGTGAGGGTTCCGAAACGCCTTCCTTAGCTCCTCACCTCTGTGCATGGGTCTTAAATTGCACTGAGTAGCAAAGGAAGCAGTTTGTAGCAATGTTAACGCAGATCAAAACGCACTTTTCAACTGCCCAGCTGAGAAAGCAGATTAGATCCATTCTGTGAGCCTTGGTATTCTGGTTTATACAACAGGTACCGTTTCAAAATATTTTATCTCTGGTTTAGGGGGTAAAAAGCAAGAGCACCGTAAAAGCCCATGATTCCCTCTTTTGAGAGGCTTACCACACTGGTCATTTAGGGGACAGAAGGACACGTGGACCTGGTGCCTCCTGACGGTCTTGGGCACAA
Source organism: Balaenoptera acutorostrata (assembly GCF_949987535.1). NCBI lineage: Eukaryota > Metazoa > Chordata > Mammalia > Artiodactyla > Balaenopteridae > Balaenoptera > Balaenoptera acutorostrata. Next base: position 3,060,140 of record NC_080076.1, on the reverse strand, counting down.
GATGAAATGTGCCCGGACAACAAGGTAGACTGGGAGCTGACCCGACCCCCCCGCCCAGAATCCACAGGGAGGAAGGTCTCCTAAGGACGCTACAGCCTCGGTCCTCCCACAGCCCCACCATCACCAAAAAAAAAGACAGAGATTCCAAAGTTTTCAACAGGATGGAACAAAGGCTCAAAACTAACAAGAAGAAACGAAGTGCAGGAAGTGAAAGGTCTGGCTTAAGGGCTGTGCTGTGAAAAAGAGTCCAGGCTCCTAGGGGACCACAAGCTCAGTGTGAGTCTCCATGGCCCAGGGTTTTATTGATGTATCAAGGTAAAGCCACAGCCACAGCCAGGGAGGCAAGGGCACCGACAGTGCTCACCTAGCTGCAGGAGCCCAGTCTCGGCTCTGAGCCCCATACTAAGAAGAGCCAAAAGCATATCCAGGACAGGCTCACGGAGGGAGGTCTCCGGAAACCAAGTAATGTGGAGAATGACTGCAGGAACTTGGACTGTGCCACCTAGAACAGAGGGCTGCTGGCTGGACCACCACGAACTTTGACATTCAGTCCCTGGGTCCTGAAGGGAGGGAGGGAGGGCTAGTTCATCCACAGCAGCATTCTGGCTGCCCCCTGGCATCATCTGCAAAGGACGTGAACCATCGCTGGAAGAAAGACCCAAGGCCAGTGCCGAGACCAAAAACCAGCCTTTGGGGAAGAAGGGTCTGCACGTTTTTTGAAAGAACCTTTGGGTGATTCTAACTGTGGCCACGATCAAGGCACGCTGGGGTCGACAGAGGACAAATAACTGGGAGTCACGGAGAACCGGATTTCAGGAGAGGCCGAGACAGACAAAGAGCTGCCACGGGGCTGGAGGTCAGCTCCCAGCAGGCGGTGGCGGGGGGGCGGGGGGGGAGCCGGCCTTCCGGGGTCCACAGACTGTCTCTCTCTCCCTTCAACTCCAGGGCTGGGAGGATTATGCAGAAGGGACCAACGACCACCAGAAATGAATCGTCGGCTTCACAGGTGCCTCAACGGCCTCACAGCTTTTCTTCCAATTCAGTGGACTCAGATGTGGTGGAATCTGCACAGGTATGTCTGAGTGATGTAAGGGGGAAACACACTTCTTTTTTGAGAAAACGCTCTGTCATTGCTTCATGTGTAACTTTAAAAGCAGCAAGTTAGCACTTCGCTCTGGGAGCGCGGGTGCAGCCATCACACGGAAACCTGGGATGGGCCACAGGGAACGGCTTCAAGTTTGGGGACTGAAGGCGCTTTTACAAGAAGAGCCTCATTTCTAAACCTCGGTTATCATATATCACCTCATCAGGTCATCTTGGTTTAGTCTGTCCATTTAGCATATGACTGTGGCTCTTTGCCTCTCTTTTTATGTTTATTATAATTTCTTCGCTTCCCACCCTGGGTTAAAACAAAAAACAAAACAGAAACTCTCAAAACAGAAACAAAAAACGAAACAGAAACTAATGCAGCACAAAACCCTGCATGCCTTTACCTTACGGTGGGCCTTCCCCTGGCACGAGTGTCCCGACGGACCCTTCAGTAAACCTACGGTCACTGCAGGCAGCCGTGTCCTGGATATGGAGGGAGGAGCTTTATAGGCTGACTTGTCCCTGCCGTCAGCTGATTCCTGACCACTCTCCCCAGTTTCTCACCCCAGTTAGTTATGCTGTGAACTCAGGTGACTCATTCTGACAGGAGCCTAAGCAAATCTCAGAGGATGTTATCAGCTACTAACGTCTATAACGGGATCGAGAGGAAGCAACAGGAACGTGGATCACCAGTCCCGCCTGCCGAGACGCGGCTCTACGTCACCAGGGAGGGTCAACTGCTGGTGGCGAGACCTGGTCCCCGGTGCCCGCCGGCCTGGTTCCCCTAGGCGAGCGGGACGTGCTGCCAGACGCCAGCAGCGGTACCCGGTCATGGCTGACCACGCCATCCGGCCAGCATCGCCCAGCCTCGCCTAGGGGTGGCGTGGCCCTGATGGGGTCCCCAGGCAGCGAGGGCCTGGCTCGCAGCAGGACCCACACAGACGTTCGCTGTCGCCCTTAAGGGGAAGGAGGCGTCCTGGTTCCCGCCGGGGAGCTGCCGTCCAGCCGGGAGCACCCAGTGCGGGGCTGGGAGGAGGACTCCCCCTTCCCCCGGAGCCAGAACCCCAGCGGAGCCGTCTACACCCGCTATCACCTCTCTCAACACGTCCAAGAGGTAATGCTGCTCCCCCCCACGCTGCAGGTACGGAAACTGGGGCAGAGAGCAGCTTCCAGAAGGCCTCACTGTGGCTGGGGGAGCCTGATCCCTACCCTGGCCGTCCGGCCCTCGCCCACCCGCTGCGTCCACGGCTGGGGAGGGTCCGCAGGGATGGAGGTGACCCTGTCCGGTAACTGCTGGGGGAGAATCAGAGGCTATGGGGGAAACCTAACTTGACTTTTCCAAAAACTTACCCGTATTTGGGCTGGGTGCTCGTAAGGTGAAGTACTGAGCCTCACGTGTGCAGCAAGTTTCTAGAACTTTTCATACTGGACCCCAAATGACTTCAGGTCCTGCAATTCTAGAAGACGAACTTTCTCTCCAAAATAGGATGCACAAGCGCATGGTCACGCAGGAAAACTCAAAGTGGCGGCCAGATAAAGCAGTTCACAAAGTACTGATCGACCCTGGTCACGCTAGAGAGGGCCGCCTGGCCGCCTCCCAGGGCCCAGAGGTTTCCGAGCCACGGCCTCCCCGCCCCCAGCGCCTCATGCCACCCGGCCACAGGACCAGCGCGTGGCCCCAGGAAGTGTGCAAGCTGCAGAGGAAACAGGAAGAGATGCTCTCCCCTGCGGCCCCTCCTCCTGCCCCAGGAGGTGACCTGGGAACAACCTGAGTATGAGATTCCATCAGCAGCCCCGTCCCTGAGTTAAAACCCAGATGTAACATCTGTAGTGATGACCGCATACGGCAGCTGGCGCTCAAGGCTGAGAGCAGTCTGCGTATTCAGGTAATTGGTTCTCCCAACCCCAGTGGCTGTGACCATGAGATTGTCTTCATGCCCCTTCCTAGCCGTTCCTCTTCGTTGAAAAGAAAGATCCACCAAACTAATTCCACACACAAGTGTATGAGGGGGGAGTGGGGTTGAGTAGGTTCTCGAGATAGAAAATAGCCTAAACCCAAATTATTCTTGTGATTTGAGCCTTATATGGGACAAACAATAACCCTCTCCCCAAAGATACAATATGCCAAGTACAGTAAGCCTGAAGAATTCTCACAATTAAGAACTCCCCGATTAAAAGCAATTTTGAGATTTCAGAGGTTATTTTTAATATTTGTGAGTTCCTAGTAACTTTTTTTTTTTAATTATTAGCACCTTTAATTATTATTTATTTATTTATTTATTTTTTGGGCTGTGTTGGGTCTTCGTTTCTGTGCAAGGGCTTTCTCTAGTTGCGGCAAGTGGGGGCCACTCTTCATCGCGCTGCGCGGGCCTCTCACTATCGCGGCCTCTCCTGTTGCGGAGCACAGGCTCCAGAGGCGCAGGCTCAGTAGTTGTGGCCCACGGGCCTAGTTGCCCCGCGGCATGTGGGATCTTCCCAGACCAGGGCTCGAACCCGTGTCCCCTGCATTAGCAGGCAGATTCTCAACCACTGCGCCACCAGGGAAGCCCCCCTAGTAACTTTTATAACACATATTACCAGTTACCGAAAACTTCCTGTGACACCAAGAACATCCGTTTTTAAATAATGTTTCTCAGAAGACCCTTCTTTTCTAATTTTTTTTACCCTGTCTTAAAAAGGGAAAGCTGGGGCCCTTCCCTAGTGGCACAGTGGTTAAGAATCCGCCTGCCAATGCAGGGGACACGGGTTCGAGCCCTGGTCCGGGAAGATCGCACATGCCATGGAGCAACTAAGCCCATGCACCACAACTACTGAGCCTGCGCTCTAGAACCCGCGAGCCACAACTACTGAGCCCATGAGCCACAACTACTGAAGCCCGTGCACCTAGAGCCCGTGCTCCGCAACAAGAGAAGCCACCGCAATGAGAAGCCCGCGCACCACAACGAAGAGTAGCCCCCACTCGCTGCAACTAGAGAAAGCCCATGAGCAGCAACGAAAACCCAACGCAGCCAAAAATTTAAAAATTTAAAAATTTAAAAATTAAAGAAAAGGGAAAGCTGGTAACAAAAATAGATACAGGGCAGAATAAAAGGTATGATGTTTTGAGAGAAATGAGAGCCATTATGCATCCAGATTTAGCTGCAACTTGAGAGTTAACTGAGACAATTAAAACGCAAGAAATTAACAAAGAGAAAACTGCATAGGTGTCTGGCGGTGGAAAGAGTCCCTGGAAAGATATTTCAGCTAAAAGAATCTCAGAAACACTGAATCTCAATGAAATGTGATGAAGAGGATTATTATTATCGTAGGATGTCTTGGATACAATGTAGAAATGACTTAAGAAAATGTTTTAGCTGCAATATCGATGGGGCTTTTCGATTAACAAACGGCTTAATAAGCTTTCTGTGCAAGTGAAGCAAAGGAAATGCTGAAAAACACTGCCCCGGGCTGGTTCAATCTGGAAGTTCTCCTTCTGGGAAAATAAAGGAAAATAACCAAGGGGCAAAGACACGCTTATTATTGGTCGTATACAGAGGGGCATCCAGAAAAGCACGTGACCAAGTGACCTACTTGCGAGGCTGCTTTAAGGAGGGGTTACAGCAAACAAGGAAATCACCAGGGCTTCCAGGCCCAGGAACAACACCAGCACCAAAGTGAAAGTCCCAGCTCTGCCCCACTTCACCCTTTGTAAAAGGACAGGCTTTGTTTCCATAGAGAATAATACAGAAACTGCTTCTAATGGCCCAGTATCCATCAAGGACTATTCAGCTCTATGGTCAGAAAGTCTCTTTAAAAGAAGTGTTTCAAAGCTCTCTCACTCATTATACATATAATGTGAACTATAATAATTAATAATAATAAAGTCTCAGTAAGGAAACCAGACAGAACTAGAACAATGAGTGACAACTGAATAATCATGTTTTAAAATTTTTATAAATGAACCAATATTTTATTCCCTAAATCGTTCCTGCTTGTTTTTCTGTCTGTCTGAATACAGTACAGGAGTTTTTCATTTTAAGTAATTAATCTATTCACATAAATAACTCACAAAACTGTAATTTATTTGCGTTAATGGAAAAATATGTAAATATCTTAGCACTTTGGAAGCCGGATTTTGATTTCTGAAGAAAAACAGTTACAGATTAAATACAGGACTTCTGACTAAACAGTGTAACCACAAGGACACTTAAAGCCTGAAATCTGGGAAATAATGTTTTCAAGAACATTCCTATTCAGAGAGTACAAAACCAACATTTTAAAGGTTAATCAAATACCTCGCGTTTCCACCCAAGCTTCCAGTAACTAGAGGGAAGTCCGTCCTGCCATAAAACATAATCACATTCTAGAAATCTAGAACTTACTAACTGCTTCCTCACTGACGCAACCATAAAAATGTGTCACTCGGGTCATTTGTGTGTGTGTGTTTTTAAATCGAAGCCATGCTGAAGTGAACAGAATTCAAGTCTAGTTTCACGGCTGCTGTCCATTTTATACACCCTCCTTCACCCCCCAAATCCTAACAGAAAGTATAAACTCGTCCACGTGACAAAATTCAAACAAATGTAAAAATGAAAAGAAACCATTAAACAAAACTTTACAAACCACGCTCTGAAGAGTAATGAACATTTCCACTTTACAAAGGCAAAGAGAAAGTAAATCGAATGTTATAAAGAAGTATGTTGAAGCCGAAGTAATTGTAGACAGAAGGTATTTGTATGGCTTCTAGATTTTAAAACGTCATTAAGAAGGTGCATAAGGAACAGTCCGGGGAAGCTTAGCACAGGATGCTTCTTTTGCGTCCGTCATCCTCCAGCCCTGCTGCTTCCTAACGGGCAGGACCGGTATACCAGCTGCTAAACCCCCACAAAGAACGCACGTCCCTTAAACCGCCTTCGTTTCTTCTTCCACAAGCTGCGTTTTAAGTAGACCAAGCTCCGAGCAAGACTTCGGCAGAGAAGTCACCCTGTAAATCTCCAACATAAAAACAACTACAACAGACACAAACTAGCATTCACATGGTTGAAAAGTTTGTCTGCTGCTTAATTATCCCGAGATACAAAACCCGAGTTCTGTGTATTTACAAACAAATTATAATGACCCTTTTTAAAGAAACTGGGACTCTTTATCAGGACAATCTTTCAGATGTAAAACCAAGCACGTGCTGACCTGCAGAACAAAGGCCACTCTGGGGCACACTGCTGGCCGGGCTGGCCCTGCAGCCGCGGCTTCCGGCGCCGTGTGCGGACCTCACCACTAGATGGCGCCCGCTCCCAACGCGAGACCCCCGCTGCCGGCGCCCGCGCTCCGCGTGGCGTCCCGGGTTTCAGAAACGGACCGAGGAGGCATGACTTTTGAACAACAGGTACGTGTCAGCCAAAGAGGTACACCGACAACTTGCTTTACGTGTGCATCAGTAAAGTTGTGCATATTTCCTCTGAAAGGGCTTCGCAAGTACCGAATGTATCTGAAATGGGTAAGAGTAGTTCATCAAAAGCTCTTGAAGTGTCTTACATTTTTATGTGTCTGTTCCCCAGCATTTTCAGAGGTTAAAATGTGGAGAGCTGTAAACTGGTGATATACTTGGATGATCTGGCTAACTCAGGTGAAATGATCTGTCTATGCCATTAGACCGTGAGGGTCCGATTACAGGCAGCACCTATCAAGGTCCAATTTTTGGACAGAAACACACAGAAACCGGGGTGCTTCAAAGCGGAACCGGCCCAAGACAAGCACGACATGGCCTGATGTCCTTCCACACAGAACTCTGTCTACATGAAAACCAAAATTCTTTTCGTTCGTGGGGCACTGTCATATGTGCCTTCAGATTGCGGGTGGGCAAAACATTCTGGGGACACGATTTCTGAGCACTTGGCATCTACACGCCCGCAAAGTTAAACTTTTATTATTTCACGAAGCTGACCGTATACAATAAGCATCCCATCTTGCCTGGTCCAGCATCCCTCCTCCTATGACGCCAGCTGATGTGTAACAAGGATGGTCCTGACCTCACACGGAGTTAACTGTGAACCAGGAAGCCGTGAGCCCGGGAAGGAACCGTGGAGAATGTTAACTAAGCAGCACCAGCTTGTTTGCCTCGTCATCTCATCCCCACCAGAAGCTGATTCTCTAGCCTTTTATGGTTATAAATGTATAAGTGAGTATAAAATACAGAGATTTTCTGTATCGCTCACATAAAGAGTTCAAACTATTTTATAAATATCATATCTCAGATGTTTCACTCCCCCAGAGACACTTAGGGACAAGAATTATTTTATATTTTACTTGATAATTTAAGCAACTATTCCCAAATCACATCACTAAACTGTTTCTGGACTCTTCGGCAGGCTGCCCAGGCCTGCTGTACAAGGGGTTGTAGTTATACTGTTTTCCATTAAAATGCAAAAACAAAGCATACATACATTTCTTCTTCATGAACTTCATTCTTTGGTTTTCACTTTCTCCCTTGTTTTTTTTAATAAAGAGGAAATAGCTGTATTCCTCTTTCTTGCATATCTTTGGTTTTTCTCCTGATAGCTCACCTTCAATTTATCCAGTTTTTTAAAAGTCTAGACAAAGAATTACAACCCCGATGGAGCAATGCCGCACAGAAAAATCGCAGGAAAGCCCCAATTACTAACGTTTATTTTCTCAATCCTTTAGTCATATTTCTATTTTGAGAAGCAGTTGCAATATCGTATTTTTGTGACTGTTTTCCAGGAGCTCATTGGCTAAGTGGGAGCTGTGAATCTATGAATTAAAAATGTTTACAGCTAAGTAGAGGGTTTTCCGTCAAATTCTATCAGCTGAACTCAAAAGGGAAGGCCCTCCACCTGGTCCCTCTGCTTCCACGGGCTTGGCATCCCATCCGAGGCCGTCTAAGGGGACCTGCAGCTGTGGGATCCCGCCTGCCCAGCCCGAAGTAACTCGCCCACCCGCGTGGAGAGATATCGGGGTGTGGGGGGGGGAATCAGCAAACACACTGGTCACCAGTGTCACTCAGCCCACGACAGGCCCTGCTGCACTCAGGCGTGCTCAGCACTCTCTGTGCACCGGCTGAGTGTGGGCAGCTCCTTGACAGTGATGTGTGCACGTGCGTGTGTGCACGTGTGCCTGTGCGTGTGTGCACGCGTGGGAGGGGGCGGTGGCCACCCCAGGGGGTGGGGACGGCTCTCGGAGGACATACTCTGAGGACACAAGTCACGTCTCAGCCCCGTGTCTTCCACTCGCTAAAGGTGCCACCTCGGTCAACACTAATTAACTTGTTCGCTCTTTGTATAAAACCTAGGCGTGACTGCGATGCTTCTCGCTGGACTCAGTCGTGAGCTGGGCACACACGTGGCCCTCACGAGAGCTCCCCCAGCAAGAGGGCTGCTGCTAATCAAACCGCCAGCGGACAAGCAGACTCGCGGTGACGAAGGCAGCGGCCCGGCCACGCGCCAGGGTCCAGAAGGTTCCCCCACGTCCTCTGCTCTGCCCGCCCTACCATGCCTGTGACCTGCGTTCTCCCTCCGCACCCACCTCCCGAGGCCCCTTGGGGACAGGGACCCGGATCCTCCCCGGAACACTGAGTTTGGCCTGGACAACAGCAGGATGTAAGATGGGAAGTGATCTGAAAAGTCACCACTGGTCTGAACGTCTAGATTCTGTGACCTAAACCCACTTTTTAAGAACGGCAGCCACTGACGCTCTCTCTTCTCTCTGACCTAAAAAACACCCTCACCAGGCTGCTGGGGTTCTAGCCCCCTTAATCTATAGCCTCCACGTCTCTCCAGATGCCGGCAGCTTACAGTTTTATACGGGACTGAAAAGATGTACTGATCCTGGCGGCAGAGCTGAAGCCACAATAAAGCAAAGATGCAGCGTGTTCATGAACGTGATTTATCGGCAGAGCTGCCGAGTCATTGCGGGGCTACACTGGGAACCACCAGGCCCAGCCGGCACCCTCTCCTGTCTGTGTCCGTCCGTCCTGATCCTTCCCTCCTCACAGGCGCAAAGGGGACGCACGTGCGGGCAGTCACGTGGCCACGCACACTCACAGTCACGTGTGCGCAGATGCACGCCCAGCCACAGGCATGTACGCAGTGCACACACAGGCTCACACGCACATGCGGTTTCCCACAAGGGAACGGCAGCGTGTCTGGGCTGGAGGACCGCCGGGGGCAGCTACTATCCAACCAGATAATTGCCCACGTGACCCCGAGTCCTGAGAACTCGTTCCCTTTCCCACAGCCAGACAATTACAAAGTCCAGAATTCAAAACCCAATGAATACACCATTCTTTAAAAGGAGAAAATGTGTGTGTGTGCGTTGGGGCTATTTTTAAAAGCTGAGCGCATCAATGCATACCCTGAAAGCCTTCAAGTGGCCAAGCTCAGCACCGCCACAAGCCACACACGCAGGAACCCAGGGTCCCCACTTCTCTCTCCCACTCAGACTTCGATCAACTTCTCGATTTCTAGAAAACACATTCACCAAACCTAAGACACATAACTGCAAAACACGAAATGGCTATCACCTTTAGAATCTGGGAAAAAATGACACAGCCACCCGCCCTGGTCGCTGTGTCTTCAGAACCACAGCTCCGTGGCGACACATCCACGCGGGTCACCTCGGGTCTCTGCGCACCAGTCAAGGCTACCGCTCGGCCAGTGTGCCACGAGTTCCCTGGACGCACCCGGGGCACCAGCCCTGGGGCCGAAATCGCCCCATTTCCGCTCTGCGGGGGCAGGTGGCCAGGGCGAGGACCTCGGCCTTCCACTCCTGCCCAGCAGCTTCTGCAAAGCACCCAGCAGGCACGGACCGACCTCTGGGCCTGAGCTAGACGGCAACACCGCTCAGCAAACGCCGTGAGCAAAGCAGGGACCGCGGAGGCCAACCGCTTCTCCTGCCTCGCTGCCAGCTGGGCACGGGGGACGTTCCATGTGCGGCCTCACCGCCGCTCCAGGGGACCCTCGGTCACCGTCCCTACTACCCCCGCAAGCCCCGGTGACCCCGTGGTCACCCCGTGTGCATGTGCACATGCATGTGTGTGCCCCCGGGTACCTGCATGTGCACCGTGGTCCCCAGGAGGCCGTAGGATCTGTTAAGCCATAGGAGACGGTGCATCCACCCCCGTGGTCCCCGGCAGCGAACTCTGCGGTACACACCTGCCCCTTGCTCCTCGCAAATCTTCCAAAGCCACAGCTCAGGCGGGCACAGGGTCAGCGGATATGAACTTTCCTTGGAAGCGCCTGGTGAAACGGCTTCCCGGCGCCAGGGCAACGGCGCAACCCATCAGGCAACAGGGGACACAGTCACCCCCAGGGGCAGGGTCTGCAAAGGCACCACGATCAAAGGCAGCCCCGCGCAGCCCCTCACGCTGGACCCCGCTCAGACGCTCACACAACGTCCAACGGATCAGCAGCCCAGAGGCTGCAACGCGCCCCCAGCGCCCAGGACAGCCTGGCCACAAAGCGATGCGGCCAGCGTCACACACAGGGGCTGAGGGGCCCCGGTCCCGGCTCAGACTCGACCCCGCCCGCACGTAGAGCCGCTGCAGCCCTGTCTGCCGGGCAGGAAACCCAGGAACGGCTCAGAGGTTCGACACGGATGGGTCTGGAGATGAGGAGGGGCGGGACGACGCCGGACGGGCAGGAGACGTTGTTAGGGGGTGGTGACGAGGACAGCCTCTCGTCCCCTTTGCCTTCCAGACGCTCAAGGCTGTTGTGTCCTCAGAGTGGCTCTGCTCACGGTTAATTTAAAAACCACAATGAAGCGTCCACCCATTACGGACAACCCCAGTCATAAATCCTTCCGTATTTTTACACGTCGGTCTGTGAGTCTGTGACTCACCCACACAGCACACGAGAAACACGTGTCGCTTTAACTGCAGAGCCTCATTGCTGGGTTCACGGAGGAAAAGGCCTGTTGCGTCCCTGGGGTCGAAAGGCCGTTCCCCGTGGCTTGGAATCCCACCTGCAGTCCCCTGGGGCGGTGGGCACGCGGCGAGCCTGGTACTGCACCAGGCCAGGGGTCTGCTGACCGCCAGGGGTCCATCAGGATGACCGGCTTCCATGCCAGCCAGCCGGCACAGCGCCACGCCACGCCCTGCCACGGAACGTCCACAGGAGAGGCGTGCTGACGTCGGCGGAGCAGGCCACGGAACAGCAGCGTCCTCGGGGGCAGCACGACCTCTGGGACCTCTAAGCCGGCCTCTCCTTCGGGGCCCACATCCCCGGCTGCCACATCCCCATCTCGGTCATAGTGAGGAAGCATCCCTGCCCGTGGACACTGGACTCCTTCGCCACTGGGTACCGCCTGCCTGCTTCTGCACCTGAGGCCTTGCTGTTAATCTAATTCTTCTTCTTAAAACAAACAGCAGAGCCTGTGAAAGCAGCTTTCACGTCTCGCCAAGGCCTTCCCTTTCCAGGCTAACCCTTCACGGTTTTGCTGACCTGTCAGCATGGGTGAGGATTTCTGGGCTTCTGCTGAAACTTTTTTGTTGACCCAAGAGATGTACAGATGCCCAGGTGTCAGGAACACCCCCTTTTTCACCATCAGCGGCGGGTCCCACCCAAATCCACGGACGATCCTGAAACAGACAGGGTGTCTCTTTCTCAGAGTCAGAGTCGCAGGTCGCAGAGCTCTAAGTGTGCAGGTGAGACTGTAACCCGGCCGCCTCTCTGCGCCGACCTGGCCCCTACCTGGGCAGCCTCGGACACCCAAGCCTGGGAGGGTCCCTCCGCAGTGAGACCCACCTGTCGGAACCCAGGCTCTCCTGGTTCCAAGCAAGGGTGCACAGGTGTGAACTCGGAGCTGCGCTCCCCCCTCTATACCAAATGGGCTGACACCTCCGTTGTGAGGGGCTGAGCCCCAAATCAACAGGACACGAGCCCCCGACGGCCGTCCCCTCACAGGGCAGCGGACACCAGCCGAGCCACCTGTCTACCGTGCCATCCCAGGAAACACCTCCATCCCCTCGAACTCGTTTAGCCTCTTTATGGTAAAATAAATCAGAGATTCCGAAAATACACAAAACCAGTTCACGGTTCAATAAGTTACTCTAAGGCGATCGCTCTCGTAACCGCACCCAGGTCAAGAAACAGGCGCTGCCACCCCGCAAAGCCCCGACCGTGCCCCCTGCACACACGCACGGAGCCTCCGCCCCGGGCTCTGCGGCGCTCGCTCCCGCGCTCCCACGTGCCTCTGCAGGTCAGGCCCGCGCCCCCGGGAACCGGCCTGGCCGCACCTGTTCTTACGGATGTGCCTTTCCAGGCCCTCTGGCCCCAGCTGTCCCCACCCCGCCCTCCTCCTACCCCCGTTTCTACCGGAACATCCCCGACCTGCGGGCGGTCAGCGCGCTCTCCCGTCCTCGGCGTTGGTGCCACGTTGGCCTGGCCGCCTTTCCCATGAATTCACGGGGTGACAAGGACAGAGGAGTGTCACCAGAACTGAGATGAGACCTCATGTTCCGGGGGGTGAGTAGCGGTCTGGGTCCTGGGGGACGAAACTGGTAGGAGGGGAAAATACGCTCCGTTTCGGATCACGCGTCACGATGACCTTGCTGTCATCGTCGGGACGTGCGTCCCTAACCACACACTGCTGTCCGAAGCGGATGGCGGCTCCCGGCAGAGCTGTGAGCCGGTGACCCGGAGCCACTCCGACTCCCAGCCGCTTCCCGGGACCCTCAGTCCTGTGTGACCCGCCCCCGGGGAGCTGGGAGGACCCAGGACCGAGGGTGACTCAGCTCACCCCGAGATTTAAAGAGTGGCGTCAAAGAACCCGGAAAGGGGAAAACGCCTCAAGATGGGAGGTGCAGACAGCCGCTGTCACCATGAGGAAGCCCGCAGGGCACTGGTCACGAGGCTGCATCAACGTTATCCCCCAAAACCCAGAGGGACCAAGGCAGCCGGGCAGGGGACAAGAGAAGTCCGAGAAGAGGCTTCAAAGCTGACAGCTGTGCGTGTTTCCAGGCTGACTGTCTCTGTTCTCTAATTGCTATAAAACAACCTCTACAGGGCTGTCCTGGGTAGCCCTGTAAGGGGCTGCCTCGGCAGACAAGTTTTCCTATTAAAGATTCACCATAAGCATTCAATAACCTATCTCCTTAACACCTGGAAATAAGGTCACCATGAACACTGGGACCCACATCATTGATAGTAGCTCCGCTAAACAAGGCCCAGCCACCCATTCACAAGCCAAGGCAAAATGCATGAACAGAGACAGACATCCTTATCTGTCTAACCTTCAGAAAAGAGAGAGCTGTGAAATACTAAAATTCAATTAGAATCCCAATTTGGAATTTGAGATTAACATACACACACTACTATATATAAAACAGATACACAACAAGGTCCTACTGTACAGCACAGGGAACTCTATTCAGTATCTTGTAATGACCTATAATGGGAAAGAATCTGAAGAAGAAGATGTACATATATATCTATATCTATATATATACACACACACACACACACACACACACACGCGTGACAATCAATTTGCTGTATGGCTGAAACACTGTAAATCAACTATACTTCAGTAAAAAAATTAAAATTAAAAAAAATCATGACACATTAAATGAGAATTTTTTTGGCCACTGACCCTGTGTTTCACAATTTCCCATATTCTGTAGTTATATCTTTTCACAATAAGTGGACAAACATAAATTATAGTGACCATTAAAAAAATAATTTAAAAAATTCATAGAAGTTGTAATTTCAGAGAATATACAGCAAATGAGTAGAGATACATATATATATGTCTACTTCCAATTTAAGCAAATACAAACAAATACACAGCCTGAAGAGAAGTGTACCGAGACAAAAGATTTCAGGACAATTAGGTTGAAACTTTCCTAAATGGGGCAGTTCACCCAGTTTCCTCTGCATGGGTATGTACTGTATAAAAATTCTATTTTCTGTAGATCAAGGATACTAGAGTAGAACTCCGATGACCAAATTTTCATTACCGAATTTAATGACAAAAATTTCATTATCAAAATTAATACAATTCTATTTCTTAACCTTGCCCTGAAAAGACTACAGTAAATGCTACCACTGGCACAACTCGTTTGCCAATTGAAATTAAAACGAAAAAAACTCTAAGAAGATAATTTTGAAGTTAACACTATTTTGAGGGGGGAAAAAAAAGGCAGGCACTTGAGTACCACCTGAGGAGAAATTATTTTCCTGGTAGGAACAGTACCATTCACACCAGAGTGAATTACACCCAGTATGACACCAAAAACACTCCCAATGGCCAGTCTCCAAAAGCCACACGGCCCTGCAGCCGCGTTTGATGTTCCAGGTCCCCAAATGAGAGGCCCCCGCGGATCTGGACCCAGGCTCGGCCCCCGGCGGCGGGGTGTATCTTTCTTCCAGCAGAGACAATCCTGGAATGTCTGGGAGCCGTTGCAGGAGGCCCAGCCTAGACCAGCCCCTCAGCCCACCCACGGATCCTGTGACTCCCTGTACTGGATGCCTTCCTGCTTGAAATACCTGGGGCGGTTTCTGTGTCCTGCACTGAGCCCTAACAGGTAAAACTGCCTTGCTTTGTGGAGGGAGGGAGGAACCTATGACTCTGAAAACTTCAAGTCATTTTGACACAAGGGAAACTTTTCTCTTGCAAATTAATTTCTGGAGTCAAAGATACCGTCATCCACCTGTAGGCAGCAGTTTGTGAGTCAGGACAGAGGAGGAGGAGAAATCCTCAACTCAGATTCTTACACAGGCTTCATCTCCCCCAATTCACCATGTCTCAAGGCATGCAGCTCACACCCAACCAGCAAACACCTCCCAGAGGAGGTGAGGTGATTACAAGTTCAGGTTGTATCCATTTAAGTACATCAAAGAGCAAACATCCATCCACCCAACCCTCTAGGGACTACACTGTTCCAGTGTGCTCATCTCACCTCCAATGACGCAAACCTGGGATCCTAAAAGGAGAAAAAACTTTCAGGGCTCAAACAAGAAATAAGAGCAGCTGCAATTCCAAGACAGTGTCTGGATTTTAGAGGCCGTGTCCCTGAGACAATTGAGAAGCACGTGGAACCCCTCAAGCCAGCACCGTCCGACAGAACTTCTCCAATGATGCAAAGGCCCGATCCGTCTTCCCGTCCTGCACGGCAGCCTGACGTGGCTGGGGGATCAGCATATGGGACCAAGCAGCCTTGGGGGTCACGCGCCCTCAGGATAAAATCTCAACTCAAGCTCATCCACCTTCCTAATACGCCCAAGATGGACATCCCCCAGCACACCGGCCACGGCCAGGGCCTCTTTGCTGCCTGATTCTAGACAAATCTCCCCCCAAATCGGAATACAACAGACTTGCATCAAACACCACTTAGTTCAGGCAAGAAAACTTCCAAAGAGTTAAGCAAGTGGGACATAGCTTAAACTAAATATCCCTTAATCGAAAGACTCATTCTCAATTTCAACTCTTCATTTAGGATCATGATATCAGAGTTTACAAACAAGACCATGCTCCCCGACATTAGGAGACCGGCAGCAAAAGTAAGGAGATGAGGCAAAATCATCACTGTTGAACACGCGTCACGCACTGTTAACCCCCGGACATGATGGAAATTAGAAGCGTTAGGAACTCCAAAAGTAATGACAAAATACAAAAACCAAAAGCACCAAACTCAGCGAGTTCTAAAATTGTACCTTAGCCACAAAGAAAGGGCCGCTCTGGACTCGGGAGGCCTGAAACCCAGTGTTAACCTTCCGTCCATAAAAAGAGAACACAGCTCCAGAGCTCTGAATCTCCTGTCGGCTCCGAGGATGCGAGGCGGTGGCCCTCCTGTAATATCCAGGTGTCGTCTGCGCTCAGGCAAAGTGGA
Source organism: Balaenoptera acutorostrata (assembly GCF_949987535.1). Taxonomy (NCBI): domain Eukaryota; kingdom Metazoa; phylum Chordata; class Mammalia; order Artiodactyla; family Balaenopteridae; genus Balaenoptera; species Balaenoptera acutorostrata. Next base: position 3,044,230 of record NC_080076.1, on the reverse strand, counting down.
AACCCATCTGCACACCTGTGCCACCTCCGGCATAAAATGTTTTTAACAATATGTTAGGTATCACTTTTTATTATCAGATACTTAGATAACGAAGCTAGCAAAGCAGGTAGGTCATCTTAACCTTAAAAGAACCTGAAAAATCCCGTAAGATGAAAGTGTCTGAGACCCAAGGAAGTCAAACCCAAGCGGGTCAGAGACAACAAAACACACCGTAGCCCAGAGGTGCCAGGTGGAGTGGCGGATGGGCACCGTTGCAGCGGTGTCACCAATCGTTTTCAGAGTGAATGACACCGAGGTTCACTGCCCCCTGACGGGGCCCCATTCCTGAGAGCGGGAAAAGGGAGCCAAGTCCTCACAGCTCCCAGTGCCTGCAGGGCGGGGAACTCTAGCTCCACGCGGTGGGCGGAAGACATGGGGGGAGGGGAGGGGGCCTCGAGGGACACCGCAACGGGACAGGAGGAGGGCCACCGTGCCCAGCCACTGCCTGCACTCCAGGGCTGTCACCCCACCGTCCACGGCACGAGTGTGGCCTGGCAACCCCGCCTCGATCTTCAGGAGAACTGGACTCCGCAATCTGACCTGGTGACCCATAGGGTCAGCCCGGGCGAGAAAGGGGCCACGGTTTTTAAACTCCTGTTGCCAGAGCTGCTGTATGAGGGATTTAATAAGGGGATGAAAGAGGAGGACCGGCCAACAACAGGGAGGGCATGGCCCTTGAGGAGAAGGCGAGAGGCCAGCCCACTGCCAAGATGCGTCCGCAATGACAGAGGTGACCAGTGGCACCTTGGTCACTCTCGACCCTTCCACCTCCAAGTCTTCTGAACACAGTTGCAGGCAAGTGTGGAGGCCTAAAGCACACTCAGTTCACTCGTATTCAAGAACCTGGGTTTCTTTCTCAGTCTTCTTTTTCATGCTGTCTTAAAAACCCCGAGTCCACCCCTCCTTATCCCCACGCATCCCCAGCCCGGAGTGCCATCCCACCAATGACACCAGCGGTCAAGCCCGGTGGCCCCCGCCGCGTACCCCTCCTTGCAGAGTCCCTCCTCTGACACCAGATTCCACGTCTGGGAAGAAAGAACCTGGAAACCCAGTCTTCGTCCGTGAAGAACCGAAGACAGAAGCCAAGTGCGGTGGTTTGGAAACATGACGTGCTGTGTAAATGACCACAAACAAGGCAGGTTCAGACTCAGAAGGAAAGCTTTTCTGTCTCTGAAGTTGGCTCCGTTCTCCGCCCTCCCCCAACCCCAAGCACCCAAACCTGGCCAAAAAAATGTAAAGTTGTCTCTGGAGCACCTGAAGTGGAATTTAGTACCTAAATCTTACTAGTTCAGGACTTTAAAATTATATATACATATACACATACCAGATGTACATAACATACATTGTGTATTTATGTCTGGACGCGCACGCATGTGTGTGTCTGTGTGTAAAATGTGTGGATAAATACTAACATATCCCTAAATTCTGAACATGATGAATAGAAAAATATTAAATATCCTTCTCTGCAAGACCATTAAACTCCTTAACAATAAGCATCCAATGTTACTGGTCTTTAATTCCTTGCAGCCCCACAGCCAATAAACGTTTGTTGAATGAATAAATCAATCGAAAGACAGATACCAGGACTAAAGGAATAAAAGGACCCATGTTTTCTCTGCAACCACATAGGAATCAACCAACTAAGCCCATTTTTTAGAATTGTATGAATAAAGGGGGAAGGGTGAGCTGGGACGAAGTGAGAGAGTGGCATGGATATATATACACTACCAAACGTAAAATAGATAGCTAGTGGGAAGCAGCAGCATAGCACAGGGAGGTCAGCTCGGTGCTTTGTGACCACCTAGAGGGGTGGGATAGGGAGGGTGGGAGGGAGACGCAAGAGGGAGGGAATATGGGGATATATGTATATGTATAGCTGATTCACTTTGTTATACAGCAGAAACTAACACACCATTGTAAAGCAATTATACTCCAATAAAGATGTTAAAAAAAAAAGAAAATGCTTGATATGGATTATAGCATGATTTTGATATTCTAAATAAAATATTCTCTAGCCATATTTTGAAAGAAAAAAAAAGAATTGTATGAATAAGATAAACTGCAAATTTCCAAAAAAAATTAAATTGTACAATACTGGAATTTCTAATTGCCTAGCTTTTTCCTCTTGTTTTCTACTATTTTTGAGGCATTCCTACGTTGTTTATTCTATCATACGACCACGATCTGATTTTACTCTCTCAAATAATCAAGCCCCCAGACGCCCCCCCCCGCCCCCTCCATGGTGTCACCCCACAGAAACTGATTTTATGCTAAGATAGGAAATGTTTTCTTAATCTAACCCACTTCTGGCATGGGTTAAGTGTAACTGGATAAAACTAAAACTGAAACGGGTCTTTAAAGAATGATGTAATATTAGTGAACGATTTAAAAATCTTCATGAAATCCCGTGAACGAAAATGTTCCAACACAACATTTATGTATGCAAAATTAGTGAACATCTGTTCATTTAAAAGGTTTTGTCAAATGTTTTCTCAAATTGATACACTATTTAAACAGCTTATATAACTACCAAGTAGCTTAAGGAATTTTACTTAACTTTTATTTTTAAAAAAATTAAATATTTGAACAAAAAGGATTTTTAGAGAAACTGATAGCACCAAAAAACCACATTATCCTCTGCCCTTACTCGGAACAAATTCACTTTAAAATTGTACTTCTAATAGAATCTGAAAGACTTCCACGGACATATACACACATACATTCCTAAGTACTTAAATAAACTACATCATTTATGACTGCTTGGCTTTTGGCATTACTCATTGCTCACAATCTCGCTGTGGGGAAAAAAACCCTATTTCTTCTGAAACGAGGCATTTCCCTTTTTTTTTCATGAATAGCACATTAGCACGTACTTAAGTAAGATTTCATTGAAAAAAATAATCTTAGGTAAAGCTGGCATACCAGCTATGATTTTCTTCATTCAGGGAGCTTTTTAAAAGTCTGCACCCCTCAAGTGTAATGTGAGGTTTTAAGAGTCAGCTGATCAGAGGCAGATACCCTAGCAGGGGATGGCGCAAGGTGGGCACCCAACAGCCTTCCTGGGTCTGGTGCCTTTCTTAAAGCTCAGTGTTTGAGTCCCAACCTATATCCCGATCTATTCAGAACTGTCCGTCAAAGTTACCTTTCCTTAGGTTTTCTTAGACTGGGTTTACCTACTTCATTAGCACCGAAGCTTGTTAAAGCGCTCTTCATCTTGCCAAACTGGCTTAGAATCATTTAATTATGTTAAAGGTAAAATAAGTCAGTAAATTCCAGTTTTGTTCCTAAACAACGGTCTTAACTTTTTTTAATGGCGGGTCATGAGAAGGATGATATAAACGTGCACGTGCCATTCCGGTTCCCACTAAACATTTGACACTAAACACACAGCGAGTCCGGCCTTGAATCCTTTTCTCAAAAGAAGCGATACACGTACACACACACACAGATGCACACGCACACAAACACACACAGACACACACCAGTCACACTCACAAATGCACACACTGCACACCCCATACACGCACCGCGCGAGTGCATCCTGAAGACAAGGCTGGTTTCGGAGCTTCTCACTCCAGTCCCTCAACAAAGCACTTCTGGGAGAGTCAGTATCAGCCTGACTGTAAAAGGTAAGGTCCTCGCAGCCGTTTCGGTTCCACCCAGCAAGGAGCTCGGTTTGCAAAGGGGTAAATGCGCTGTTAGCAACCTTCTCCAACACCTGGGAATACCTTGCTAACTTCCACGAACAGCGTGAGCTGCGCGAGCAATCATCCCTCCGTACTAGACATACGGATACTGTGAAGGAGAGACTGACTTCCCATACCTCGTGCTGAATCACTGCGTCTCACGGAGAGGGAAGGCCAGGCCCCCAGAAAAGACAGACAAAACTTTAAGGATGGAAACCGCAGGGCACTAAGACATTTTATGAAAGGGATGAAAGCTTCATAGTTGGAACACACTTCAGTCCCTCTGGAGGAGGCCAGCTCCACAGGGAGACAGGTCCCCTGTGTGTCACACACATCGCAGAAGACGCACGGCCTTCTCTCTTTCAGGCGGAGCTGGGAAGCCCCCCGAGCCCAGCTCCGTGGGCACCTGGACAGTCGGTCTGGGAAGGCGGCACATGCTTCAGACCATGTCAACGGCCCTGAATTTGCCCATCAGTGACCAAAGCCAAGATCTGCAAGTTTTCCAAACTTACTGTTTGGGGCTTTCTGGTCTTTAGTCAAATATATAATCCCGTTTCAAATCATAAGATGTAACCCAAGCCCAAATATCAGATTAGGAAATTGCGATTTATATTCTCTATAGGCCTTAAGAAACAGAAGGCAACAGTTCCTAAACTACTTACCCTGAGACTTCATCTGAAACATCTTTGAACAGTCAATGTAGAGCCATCTTTGATGGGAAGTAACTACACATCGAACCTCCACAGTAGTGGAGACCAAGGCTTACAGAGTCATAGGAAGGAAAACTTGGGGAAAGACTTCATCTTTGGCAAAAAGTATTTCTGAAGATACACGTTTCCCTCCATCTTAAATACTGCCTCCTTCCCAAGTTGAGTCTAGATAAAAAAACATGTACTCCATTTCTCCACTCTCCCTCCTCTAAATTAATCTCCAGTTTCGGCTGCTGTTCATCAGCAAGCAAAGAGGAAAGAAGGATGCAGGCAGGGACGTCCATCCGGCCATTCCCATGCTTGGCCAACATAGCCCCAAAGACCTCCATAAAGAACCTGGAGAACACAGGGTCAGGACGGCCTGGGATACTGAGAAATAAACAGATTTTCACAATGCTTCGCAGCTTGCGACCATTTGATGGTTGCTGTAAAGTTTTGAAATGAAACTTGGCAAAGGGTCTCCGCGAGATGCCTTTGAACTCTGAATGCTTCCACTCTGTAACAACTTACCCAGTGGTTCATCTGGCCCCTGATTCCTGACTTCAAAGAACAGACTGTCCCCGTCCCCGGCAAGGGCAGAGAGCTGGGAGCACAGTTTCAGCCTTAAACGTTTTACTTCACGATCCTCTCAGCTCTTTCCGCATTTTATTAACCCATGAAAACGTGGAAACCAAAGCCATCAGGACAACTCCAGGAATCCTGAACGTTCAAAATCTGAAAACTTTTCTGCCTTCACCCAATTTGAAAACATTTCATGACTTTTTGTCTTTACCGAGGATATCCGCAAGCAGTGCATCGATTTCTCTAACTCACGCTTTGTTAAATATTTAAATAAGTGCATAATCCAAGAACAATTTTTTATGACTTTAACCTATCCCATTAAGTAATCCTCAATAAAAACCTGTTATCTCAGAATTCACATCTGACACTTTTCTGCTATTTAAAGCCAAGAAATAATAAAACTTGAAGGAATTTTTTAATCCCTTTTTTTGATGTAATTAATTACATTAACTTGGTAGCTTTCAATGAGAGAAAATACTGCATAGGAGATTTTATTATTCCTAAAAAAGAAAGAAATGCATAGTTCCTTTTATGGAATTACTGCTGTCACTAAGTTTCTGCATACATTTCAGAAGTTCCTAGGTCAATATTTACATCTCTAAAGAGAAATGCTATTTAAACACTCAAAGGACGAAAGGGTGCTAACCTATTAAATGTGAAATCCTACCACTTAGCTAGTTTTCAAGTTGCAAGTTTCTCCACTTAGGGGTCAAATACAACTGTGAATTTTTAAAAGTAAATTATAAGCAGTCTGTTGGTATCAATAAAATAAGTGTGTCAGTAAAATACAGTCTTTTAGAATTTCTCTTTCCCAATGCTTTTGGGGTCCCCAGTACATGGTTTCACCGCTGAGAAGGGCATCCTTCATCAACAGTAACTCACTCAGATCCCCGCCTGAAATAAACTGGCCTCGTATGTGGAAAAAAAAAAAAAAGGGAAAAAGAAGATTGTGTTTCTTGGACTAGCCTTTCATGTGAGAGTTAAGGTGAAAACAAAAACGCTTTAGCAAAAATTTCATTCAAAATGTAATTAATCTCTATTTTCTCTTGAAAACCTGTAATATAGTGCTAAGCAAGAGAAAAAGGAACCATCGCTTTAAAAACATAAAGAATTTAGTTGTGCGTCAAAAGCTGCACAAATAATGACAGACCCAGTTTGCTACTAAGTGAAGATACAAATGTCCTTCTGCTTGAGGCAACTACAGAAATGCCACACAGAAGAAGCAGGGGCTGCGGAGAGGGGATCTGGATGGGACCCGAGGCCTCGCTTCCCAGGTAAGAAAAGAGACACAACAAGTCTGTGCAGAGCCGGCGTCCAGGAGGGGCGGGAACCCCGTTTCGACAGGGCTCCTGTGTATCTCACGCGGTCTCACAAATAGAGCCCGTCAGCTGGGAGAAGACCCGTTAAGTCACAGGCTGTCCCCTCAGTCTCCGAATGCCAGGAATGAGTTACACCTCCAGCTTCCTAGACCCCGCGGGCACCAACTGTCCGGAATTGTACATTGAACTGTATGCAAAAGCTAATAATATATCAAGTTTTAAAAAATGGGTAACAGAACTATTATTTGTCAGATGTGTGCAAGTGTAGGTGTATATACGCACTCATGTAAGATATAAATGTGTTTGTGTATAAAGAGTGTAGCCAAAGGAGATGCACAAGAAGGCACAGCTGAACCAAAAGCTCAACCATCGCTGCCTCTGAGTAAGGATGTCACTTTTTTTTCCTTTTTCCTCATCTGCATTTTCTACAAGGATTACACTGTACGTAACATAACAATCCAGGAACGTTCATCAGAATATACGTACTAAAAATACGAATCATCTCATAACCATCATCTTCTTACATTCGTTTATGCCCAAATGCCAAGGAGTCGGGGCTGTGCGAGGCCCCGTGGACCAACAGCCCGGTCTCTTGGTGCCCAAGCCTGGCAGAGACAACAACCCTGGCCAAGTCAGCACGATGGCAGCCAGGTACCGCGGTGGCTCTGACACCGCCAACAGCTCCAGGGGCGAGGATGCTTTTTGTTTAATATTTGTCTAATACCTGCGTTTCTGTAGTTTTTCATTCTTAGGAGTCGCTTATTGCTGCTCTCATTTCCTTAAGATCTCTGCTCGGCTTGAGATTTAAGGAAGCTGCGCATCTCATCTCCAACCACAACTGCTCAACTGTCTGAAGCTGTGAAGTCCTTCAAAGCACCTCTTACCTACGGCCCCCCTCCTATCACCATCCCACCCCCTCATCTCGGTAAAGGGCACCTTACCACATATCCGAGTCCCAGAAAAGTAACCTGTCAAACTGCTAGAATCGGTAAAATACTAGACGTGGGAGAAAACCCAACCAGCTGAAGCTATGGTCATGTAGATTTCTCATTTTAAGGGCATATACACTATTTGGGGAACTATTTACATGTGGGGAAAGGCAGAAGCAAGGGCAAGGGTTACATTATTTTATGGAAAACAGCAGATACCTAAAGAAAATAATTTCTAAATCTGAGAAATGATCAAAAGAACTTGGGCACAAAAGCAATTCCTGTAGCTATAAAAGTTTATGCTTCACATGCCTTTATGCCGTCTTAAAATGCTGGGGGGTACACCCCCTGAAAGTGTTATATTCTAAAAAGCAAAGTACGTATAAACCAGTTGTTCAAAAATAAAATTACATTTTTTTCTCAAAAAATTTTATGTTGGGCAGTTAAATTCCCAAGACTCTCCCCCAAATGGGTACTTGACCCAACAGTCGCTGAAGGTTACTGAACTTCCACAGACTATGGCGATCTTTTGAAGACACTAATAACAGACCCAAAAAATTTTGGTGATTCCCTGCCCCCCACAAGAAAAAGGATAAACAGAAGAGAACAAAGAGGCAGGAGACCTCTGAATTCTGAAGGTCAAGTGAAACACACCCAAGGTCACTGAAACACTATTCTCACGTGTATTTCCCACCGTCAAGGGAAACCAATGACTCAGAAACGTTCAAAAGCGGTGACAGCTTAGGAGTCACCCTGAGTTTAGGCTGAGGCACGTCGGAAAGGGGGACGGAGACGTGGCTTGAGGTGACATTCAGGGTGCCGTAAGCCCTGAGACAAAGGACGGGTCAAACTCCCCCGAAGAACACAGCTCTGGCCCGGCTGCTGCTGCTTCCCTGGCCGCCCAGGCGATGGCCTGGCCCACGTGCCGGCTGCACAGGAGCAGGAAGTGGGGTGATGGACACAAACCTGGCAGGTCCCAGGTCAAGGCCTCCTGATTTAAGGGACAGGTCACACGTCCGGGGCACGTCCTGAGCCCTCGGGCTCCACCCCGTCTCCGAGCTGAACAGAATCCAGCCTGGGCCCCTGGTGAGGTCTGTTCTGGCAAAGCTGCCACCTCGTCCCCCCCTCTGCCCTCACAGAAACCTGCTGGACAGCTCAAGGCAAGGGCTGGCTTGCAGGACACACGGGGCACTGGAGTTCCCTACTCTGCAAACAGCCGGTGTCTTCAAAACACCCGAGCAGGACCGATGCGTGCACATCAACCTAAAATAAATCCGATGAAACTTTCCCAAGCCCACGATGGAGTTACTATGTAAGAACTACTCTGAACTACACAGAGGGATGCCTGTATTTTGGCAACACTTCACAGTTCTTTGGTCTTACTTACAGTAAAAAAGTATATACATTGTGCCACAGAATATGTATTTTCAAGAGAAAAAGGAGTTTTTGAAGACATTTCCATAGATCTTACGTCACCAGGCAGATCTGGCACCCGAGCCACCATGGGTCTTCCTGTCTCATGCATGGGTCAATCTGTATAACTTTGGCCATTTTAAGGCAGGGGTTTTTTTTTTTTTTTTACTCTTAATTGATTAATGCACCAGACAATCAATGATTATTATTCCTATTTTAAGTAAAAGTACGGCTACTTGAGCAATTTAAAGTAAATCCCAAGCAGACTGACATATATACACTGCTATGTATAAAATAGGTAACTAATGAGAACTTGTTGTACAGCACAGGAAACTCCACTCGGTGCCCTGTGGTGACCTAAATAGGAAGGAAATCCAAAAAAGAGGGGATATATGTATATGTATAGCTGATTCACTTGGCTACACAGCAGAAACTAACACAACATTGCAAAGCAACTCTACTCCAATACAAATTAATAAAAAAAACAAAAATGCATGAAGAGCATGCTCTTTCAAGAGAAAAAAAAAGCCATCAGCCATAGGGAAGCAAGGATATGCATTTCCTTGGGCATTTGTGACAAGACTGCCAGTATCCTGACCTCCTATGGATTAACCCTATCAAACTGATCATTGAATACCTTTTTTTCTTCGTAAGAGAAAAATTCATAAACCACAGAATTTTAAAATTAAAAAAAATAAAATAAAATAAATCCCAGCCAAATTCAGCCGAGTTATTATACATGCTAATCATGCCAACCTGGTCTCTGGTGGCGTTGATTAGAACCCAGTAAGTCACTGCTGCTGGCTGCGGGTGTGGAGGATACGGCCTAAGTGAGGCCGGGGCGGGCACTTGGCGGAGAGAAGCCAGGGGACAATGCCATCCCGACCCCCAAAGGGCTGCAGCTCCAGGTGGCAGGTCTCAGCAGCCTCCCCTTCAGGAGTCAAGGGTGAAGCGCACGCCCTCCCCCTGCTCAGCCCTCAGGGCCCGGCTGTGGACCCAGACACAAGCAGGGCTGTCCCTGAGACCCTGAGACTGGGGACTAACTTTCTGGAAACCGAGGAATCAGAAGTGCAGGTCAATGCAACAGTCGAAACAAGTATGGTCTCGAATTGAAAGAACTAAGTACGAGGCAGTTCTAGGACTGTAAGACAAATGTCTCCATGTTTATGGCGAGGTGAGGACAGGAGACACCCAGACAGCGGCTACACGGAAAGGAGTCGTGGACCAGACACACCTGCGCGCACAGACACAGCGAGGAGGGTGAGGAGGACAAGCATGGTGACCTTATTAGGGAGAGGAGAGGTGTGTTTCCAATTCTGCCAAGAAAAGGACAAGCTAAAGAGTTTAAATTACAGGCAGTAAAGGCGAGAAGGAAATCTCAGATTATAAAATACGTCCAACTGGAAAAATAAAACCATCTAACATAATTCTCCTCTGCACAAGTCTTGAAGATATGCAAAGATAACTCATGTTTGTAATTGGCTGGTTGAGTTTTACCTAATGAAAGAGCACAAGCGGTCCTGTCAAAATCGTACGCGGTCCTGCAACCAAATGTGGCATCATCTTGCAGACTGGCATCGGCATGGAAACCCTGTGCTGAGCACATCTCAAGGCTCAGACTGGGATACGCTCAGAGATGCCAGAGTCTGCCCAGCAGCAGGCAGCCCTCCCGAAAAGGTCAGCGAAAACAGGTCTCCACACCAGGGTTCATGTGCGGTCTTTCCAAGGGAAGAAGCCCCAGAAGGAAAACACCCACAAGCCCTTTTACAGGCTGGAAAAGGAGAAGTTACAGGGATCACACTCTGCGGTTCTGAAGTCCCTCAGGGAGAGAGATGCAGCTCAGTCCTTCCTGCACGTTCCCACAAATGCTCCCCTGATGTGACCCGGAAGGACCTCGCCTCAAACACCAGGTCAGCGACAAGACAGGACGAGACATCTGTTGGCAGGAGATAACGCTCACCTCTGAACCGCATTCAGGTGGAGTCAGGACCTTCCGCTGACTCAGGAAGGCCTCATCTCAAGGTGACACCAGACTCCAGAACCTTCCATTTCAATTACAGACCAATCTTTTAAAATGAACTCGGGAGCCCTCTGTATACTCTGTGACGTCAGAGGGATGGGAGGAGCCCCACTGCTTTGGGGACGTTTCCAGGTGCATCGTGGAATCTACAACTGATAAGTCAGTAATCCTTCAACAGTTCAAACCAGGGACAAAGGACTCCCAAGGCAGTGGTGATTTGCCAGATTTTGTTTCACATGTTTACGGAATATTTTCTTAACCAAAACTAAATAAGGGTAGATCACACACAGGCAAAATCAATTCAGAATCAGAAGAAATACATCCAGTAAATAAACCACTTCAGGACTAGAACCGAGTTCCTTACGCTGCTCTGGGGGAGGGGTTGTCAGTCGTCGGTCATGACTATTATTTGTGAAAATCACAGGCTACAGATCACGGACCACTGAGATTACAAGACACGTCTCTACATCTGGGCAGCCCAGGTCTAGAGTAGGATCTAAAGGAGCCTTGGGTCTCTTTTTATTTTGAATTAAGGAGATAGGCCCGTGTGTGTGAGCTAAGTTTCAGCGGTTAAGGCTGGAGTCTTCTATTTTTACACCTTGACTCTTAGCAGATTCTTTGGGGCATCTGCAAGGGTCCCACAAAGTCAGGGCAAAGCCGTGACCCCAGTACTACACCCACCACGGAATAGTGACACCCCACCACGGAACAGCACTGACCCAAGAGACAACAGCAAGCTTCAGCCCAGAAGCTACCAAATTCCAAACAGAATGGAACTTTCCGTTCTGATGACTGACATCTGCACAGAGAAGCAACCCCCTGCAGTATTATTCTCTAGGACGGGTTTCAGTAGCTTTCAGCATCATGGTTCCCTCATGCTGTGGGAATGCTCAAATGTGTCACGTCGTTCTGGCTCCAGGTGCTTTGTTGAACATTTTCTGTGTTAGAAAACGCTAAGATTTTTTTTTCATCACGCAAACAGACTGAAGGCAATTATTGTTTTCTCTTGAATCTCTTTTTCCACGAGCATTGTTTTGACCCTCAACAGAGCTAATGCACGTGTTTAAAGTATTAATGCGTGTAAACGATAGAAAGAGAGGTATCTCTACCAGAAGGCCCTCCCCTTTTCTTCCTCAGCTAATTATCCTTTGAACATTCACAGCCTGAGGTCCCAGCATCTCCATCTAGTAGTAAACAGAGCTGCTGAACAGGCCTTAGTCAGCCAACAAGCAGGCCAGGAAACAAGACCAGATGTTTCCCGGGTGCCCAGAAATAACCACCTGCCAGAAGATTCACCCAGAGATAGGCACCAGGTAACACACAGGCTAGCCAGGTAATCTGAATTTCACACCGAGGACAAGTAACTTTTAGCATATGTCTCAAACATTTCACGGGACGTGCCTATACTAAAAAAAAAAAAAAAGAAGTATTTGATGTTTATCTAAAATTTAACAGGCACCCTGTATTTTTTATTTACTAAACCTCTAACGTGTTCTCAACTAAACAAATACATTATTTACATGAATGACTTCAAAGGAAACACTGTGTGAATTAGACGCACGGTCCAAAAACAATGTGTGAATGCTGATGTAAACACCAACGTTCTGTATCACGAAGAAAATTACTTTTCATCTAGACGCAGTATCGTTCGTTTACTGAGAAGAGCTGAATGTATTCATGGAAAACAAAGGAGAAGCCAGTATTACCTTCAAAGGACCCAAACCACAGGGCAGGCACTTAACTAATGACTCCTAGTCTCTCCTGTGATGGGGCCTCTCGGAGCCTCAGTGACTCCAGTGGTCCCTCCCATGCAAGTGAGGGCCTACCTGCAGCCCCTCATTCCTGCACCTTCTCTGGGCAGGTTGCCAAGACATCCCACCCCCGGTCCCCGGCCCGAGGCCCTGCTGCTGGGCTGGGCTTTGGGGCAGAGCACGGCTGGGAAGGGGAAGATCAGGACTGTCCAAGAGCCAAGGAGAGAACAGGCACGACTCTAGCAGGTGCAAGGTAGTCCCCCACCAGCTCCTCCTCGGTCCCCCCTACCTGCCTCTGCCCAGCCAATGCAAGCAGCGTAACAGAACAAGCTCTTGACCTTTGGAGTCACTTGGCTTCAAAACTTATAACTGGTACAATCTGGAGAAAGCGTCCTTGAACCTCTAAACCTCAGATTCCCCACTAACACCCACACCCCACTGCGTTAGGATGGTTTACCAAGCCTTCAGATGCTGGGTGAAGAAGCTAGCACATGGACATTTGTGTGTAATAAGGATATTTCAAGCCAGCGGAGGAAAGACTGATGATAGAACAAATTATGTTGGAAAAACTGGACAGCAATATGGAAAAAATGTGAAAACGTCTCACAGAACACATTACAAGTCCCACGTGGTGAGCACAATGTGTAATAAGGTAAATGTAATCAGGCAAACTAGCTTTATTCAATGAAAATATTGTAACAGTAGGGTAGGGGGTGCCTTTCTAAGCATGTACAACTGAAGAACCATAAAGGAAAAAGACTGCCAATTCTGACTTTTTAGAACTTCTGCAATAAAAGACTTCATAAAAAAGTCTTTTATTAAACTAGGAGACAGTATTTAAGGCAAACAAAGATTCATATCCACAATATATGAAGCGCTCCTGTAACATAATAAGAAAAGGACAAACAACACATTATAAAAATGGGCAAAGTGCATGAACAGGTAAATCACACAAGAAATACAAATGACCAACAAACATGAAAACATGCTTATTCTCACAGAAACTATGAAAACAGAGATGAAAGCAATAAACGTGTATATAACACTTTTCCTTTGGGGCAGCAACTGTAGTACATTTATAACACCCAGAACTGTTGAAGGTCTGGGACAATGGACCCAACTCATAAACTGTTGGTGGATGTGAGGATATTACAACCTATCTGGCAAAATCTTCTGAAATATGAAATGTGCAAACCCCTCAAACCAGCACCTTCATTAAAGAAATCGATCATGAAATTCTCCTAAGTGTTCTCAGCACATTTACTGCAGGCTCTACTTGTAATGAAAACTGGGAAAAAACTTCCACGTCCACCCAAAGGCAAATAAATTACGATCACGTTCCGTTTGACGCAGGTCAGGAGACACTCCATGGATGTGGCCGATTCCCAAGACATGCTGTTTGCTAATCGCGCAACAAAACAAATAAAATGATCTTATTAAGTATCAAAACAAGAAAAAAATTTGCGCACGTGTATACACTGCATATGTAAACATTCTTTAAAGACCTGAGGGTACAAAATAAACATCTCCTGAGTGGCTGGGGTGGGGAAGCACGGCCGCGGATTCGCCACGTATTCACCAATGACTTGTCCGTTTTGCAAAGAATGAACAGAATTCTAACATCAGTTGCATGTGCCAGCCGGGACCCGGCCCGTGAAATGTTAGCCCTTGCTCGTCCACCTCCATCACTGCCCCCGTGACCCATGGGGGCCGGGGACACAGGCTCTGGAGGAAAGAAGCAGAGAAGAGTCAATCATCAGCCTGGGCACGGGGCTGGACAAAGGCAGCCTTGGCCGCTCCCATCCTCACCGGGGGGCAGGAGAGCTAGGGTAGCGCCAGGAACAGTCCTCAGGCAAGAAGACCAGGTCTGGGGGACCCTAACCTTGCCCTGGAAGGCCTCCCCCCACCAAGGGCATCCGAGGGAGCTGCGAAGTGACACTCCCCCTGCAGGGCAGAGGGACAGGGTTGGGGGTTGGGGGGGGGGGCAGATGGCAGTGGAGGTTCCCAGAAGGAGGCCTGTGGGAATGACAAGGGCAGGGTCACGGCGATCTGTTCCGGGCACACTGGTCACAGTCTGGGATTCTGTCTCTGGCCTTGGGACACAGACAAGACAACAAGCACAGGGTCCTCTGAGACCGGACAGACTGCCACGTGGGCCCCCTGCTCCACTCCATCAAGCCTGGTCGTGCACGCCGAGCACTGCGTGTGAGCTGACGTCCTGTTTCCTCCCACTTCCTTACTCCGCTTTGCCCGTCTGCTAAGAAGAGGAGCGAGGGGGAGGAGCAAAGGGCCTGAACGGGATGAAGCTGACCAGCGGCCAGCTGGGCGGGCATGGCTGACGGTGGACCAACAGATGGCGGGGAGGAAAGACCAGCCCCTCACCTGCCCTGTGCACCTGCTCTGGGAGGCTTCCAGATGTGGCACTGCTCCGACAACTTCTACAAACTTCTACTACACCCCCCATACACTAGACCTTTAAACTCAGAGGGAAAGATCTTCAACACAAGAAGGAAAAACCCAAGAAATTCGGACCCAGAACGGAAAAGAAATGTGGACATTTAAAAAGGGATCCAAGAATCACGTCTGCCCAGTGCTATCCAGCTCACCAGGCAGCTCTGTGTAAGCGATTTCATCTCTTCCCAGCTAACTTTCAAGCACGATGCTCTTTTGTAACTGGGGTTTCAAAACAATATCAAGAATTTGTTTCTGAGTTGTGAGTAGGTTGTCACCATGGAAACTGCAGAGACTCTTTTCTCTCCTTGGTGTTAACACACAACCTGTCCAGAACCTCGTGTTCAGAGTTTCCAAAATTTCCCAAGTCAGGACTTTGCAATCCCTTTCTTCACACCTGAAATTCAGGAACTCTGTAAGTCACCTCCAGGTGACACATTTTAACTGCACTGTGAGGCCAGTACTGACACTCCTCTGTCAGCCAAGGAGCTTTACAAGAAAAACGGCGTTTAAGGGTTTAATGCTTGTTTTCAACCTCATGGCCCTGCCCTACCAAATTTCATCATTTCTGAAAAAACAGCCCCAAATCATATTTCTTAAAGATGAAAATGTTCATTCCACCCCATTACTATGCATTTCAAGTCCAGTACTGGAACAATCTGTATAAATCATATCTCATGAATTCTGCAGAGATCAATTTTTAAAAGCCAAGAACATCATAGACAAGTTTTAAATCAAAGCAGTTACAGTACCTAGGAGTCAGACTGGGAACCTGACCATCATCCCAACATCAAAAATGATGTTCTCCAACGAGCCAGTCCATTGATGAACTCTTCCATCACTGGATTATTGTCTGCAGGAACAACCTGACTTCATGATTTTGGAGGAAGCTGCCATTCCCCAGCAGGTTTCAGATATTAGGCTTAGGCACACGCGGCATTTTCTATAGGGTGACCAACCCGTCATCAGAGGGTACCAGTGGGTTATCACTTTAAATGATCTATTTCAGTAACCAATCAGGTCATTAAATGAAAAGAGTAGTCATAGTAAAGCTGGAACACAGTTGAGTCCCAGTGCTGAAAGTAATTATTCTGGAGTTCTCAAAAAGAACATGAGTAATACTCAGATCTGGCACATTGTTAGGGGAACATATTTGGCAGCCAGCAGTCAGCCCAAATGTCTTACTAATCTGTGAAAAAACTTCTCTCAAATCAGTGGCTGCCTTTGTAAATAAAACAGAAGACAAGGCATCCTTTAAGTGGATACGACTTCACTGACCGCACACACAGATACCGGTAAAATTCCAGTAATGAAGGTGTGACCTTCTAATCTTTAATCCAGAGAAGACTATCCCTAGCTTTTTCAATTCCAGTAAAATATAGATCTGAAACCACAATCTGTTTTAATACGCAAAGGCTTTAGACAAACCGTGTATGCAAATACTGGATCACATCAGCAGCCTACAAAGGTTTCATGAAAAACCAGCCTCAGATTAGGTCAGGCACACAGGAAATTAAGAACTTAAAAAAAAAAAAAAAAAACTTAAACTTACAAATGAAAAATTAAGAACTTGTGCCAGAGACATGTACACAACAAAAACACTTATCGAATAAAACCTAAATGCTTGAGAAAAGAGAATCTCAACTAACTAAATGATTCACTGTACCCACAATGAACACGCAGACCAAGGATGATACAAATCGAATAGCACCCACGGTACAGAGCTGGCTGAGCCAGAACGTGCCACGGGAAGGACAGTACATCCTGAAAGAAGGGGCCGCCTGAGCTCTGGGTGGGTCTGCTTCCGAGGTCACGGGCACTGACTGTGAACTTCAGACTCCCAGTGGGCTGGGCCAAGGCAGGAGCAGGAAAGGGATGCTTTTCTCAGCAGGGCCGGGGCGAGGGCACAGGGTCTGTGCAGCTTCTCAGCATCTGCACATCGAGGATTCCCCCAAGGGATCCAAGTCCCAGCGCCCCACACAATCCCTAGACAGTCCCGCAGCTTCTCACTCTGCCTCGGTCTTGGGCCCTCGAGCGCCAAAGCTGTGTCCGTCACCGACTGTGCACCAGGCCTACCCTGCGGTCACAGCCCCAGCCCGGGTCAGGGATCAGCCCAAGCGCACGTGTGGCACGTGGACCCTGAGCCCCAGGGCGGTCAGGTGGGCGAGGCGTCCAGAGCCCCAGGCCCCGCTCCCGATCCTTCTACGGCCGCCAGGCACGGGGACCCTGGCAGTGAGCTGGGAAACGCTCGGGGACCTGAGTCACCGCATCCTGGGAAGCCAGCCATGACCGTGAGCGAGGTCAGAGCTGACCGCACACACACCAGCTGCCGTGCACGTGGCCATCCAGCGCTGGAAACGCAGAACCCGCTTCAGCTCCTCCAGTGATAAAGGTTCACAAAGAGCCCGGGACGCAGACCCCAATCACGGCACCGACAGGAACCACGCAGGATCAGAAGTTGTGAGAAAGGCTCCTCGCAGAATACCAAACTCACCAAAAATCACCCCAAACCTAACTAACTCCAGCCCATCCAACAAGCCCACGATATCATTTCACGTTGAAGCGGCTCTTTCAACTTAAAAACATTGCGGGATCACAAGAAGTTCATGTTAAAACACTGTTGGTTGAGCCATGGCTACTATTACTAGTCGTTGCTACTGTTACAGACGCGAGGTGACTAGACAACTGGGTGAACTTCCCCGCTGCTCCAGGGCACAGTCCCTCCCAGGAACACCCCACACCTCTCCCGGGAGTTCACCGGGGACGGAGGATGGACCTGACCGACCCCTCCTGGCGGGGCTGCCGGCCACTGCACGGTCAAGATCACCGCAGGGCGCCAGGACGAACAACTGGGCCCTGCCCGCCGAGAGCACAGTTCCAGGAGAGGGACGTGCCCACCGTGTGGGGCACGAGGCCGACGCCACGAAACTGCAGAGACGCAGAAATTCCAGGAACACGGCGGGTCAGGGTTGGAAGTGAGAGTCCGGGCGGGAGGGACTTCCAGCCTCCAATGTGCTCGCTGGGGAAACGGGATGCTCGGGCCCCCAGAGGGTTAAGTGGGGAGCTCTGGGCAGGGCATTCGGGGCACAGAGAAGGTGCAGCGGGGGAGACGGGGAGGCAGGTCAGGGCCACGGCTGTGGTCCCAGGAAGCCAGCGTCACGAGCGGGAACTCCTCGGCTTGCAGTGACAGCATCAAAGGGCTGAGCAGATCAGCCACCCGTGCGCTTTCAACCAACGGTACGAAGAAGGGGTGCTGTCAGGTGTGCCCCATCACAGGCCCAGACAAACATTATGACCACGCTTCTGAGCACAAACACAGGCCGGGGCGTCAGTGCTGGCTGGAATGACGCACCTAAAACAGCTGGGACAAGGCACCGTCTCGGGGGTGACACCCGGCTCAGCAGGTGTGAACCTCGCTTCCGAAGCCCAGGGTCATTCTCCTGCAGAGCTGACCGGGACACCCCCCCACCCCCACCCCGCCACTGATCAGCAACGGATGGTTCAGAAGCAAAATCAGTTCAATCCACCTCTTCACATGTAAGGCCACATCTCAGGGGACTGGGGTGAAAGACCCAAATTCAGTTGTTTCTACTCACTACTGATGGGTCACATCTACCAAGAGGGGTCTCATGCTTCACATGAGAAGTCACAAGCTCCTGTCTGAACTGGAGGAGACCAAGCTCCTCTTCACGACACGTGAACCACAGGGAAAGAGCCGAAAATCGTAGCCAGCGTCATCCATACCGCAGACTGGGGAAAACTAAGTCCAGCAGGGCAACAGGACAGAAATAACAGGATTTAGCATGTGAAGCAGAGACGGAAAAGACTGAACAGCAGTCACATCAAACAAGACTCTGTAAACACAGTGCAGGCATTTTTCCTGGAATCCAGGAACATCGTTAATTTTGCCTTCAGACAACGCCCACTCGACGTTTACCCCGGGCAGGCAGCCTCCTAGTGACAGAGTGAAGCCGGCATCCCACGCCGCCAAGCACGGGCTTCCACAGAGCTCGGCAGGGCTACCTCCATCTCCGTCGCCTCCAGGGTGGGTGGGAGGGGAGACCGGGGATCCGGAGCCCTGGACGGGGCCTGAGCCATCCTGGGACCACACGCTTCTGCCCCTCAAGTGACAAGCCAAGACACACACCCTCTCCTAGGCTGGGAGACGGACCCTGCGGACCCCAATTCTGGTTCTAACTCTTGTACCAACAAGAGCCGTGTGGACAAGATGTGCAGACCATGCCGGGCACCAAACAGGGACACGGTGGCAACAACCCCGCTGGTGGCGACCCCAGCCCCCATAGTGCCACCCAGGAAGCCAGACACCCAGGGGTTGAGGACTGAGGACACACAGCTACTTCGTGCAAAAGGAGAACCACAACCTCGGCGACCCCGCTCTCGTGCCTTCCACCACCCACGCTGTCCTTGGGCAACAGACACACCTGGCGGCTCTGGGCAAATTACAATGATTCCCCTTATGCCTTGGTTTCCTCTCTGTTAAAGTTGGGGGGGTGGGCAGACCAACATCCCTCAGTTTCTTCCCAGCTCTAAAATTCTATGATTCTATCTCGTGTGAAAGAGAGAGATGGAGACAGAGAGACAACGGAATCAAATGTTTGAACTTTGCTAACAAACAAAAGGGTCTGCATGGTGTCGGCTTAACGACGCTGAGGACCGTGCATCCCACGTGTGTGTCTCAGTGGCAGGAAGAAAATCCAGAGTATAATCTCCAGAGTCTAACGCGTTTCACAGCATAATAAATTCATTCTGGAAGGTCGGGGATGCAGCGTTGTGTTCCAGCAAATAGGAGCATGCACCGATGACCAATGTTTGAAGAATCAGAATACAATAAGCACACTTCTAAGGCACTATTCTCATCATAATGCAATCTTCCTGGGATAATTCAGAGGCATATCAGGGGACCACAGGGCCAGTGAATAATTACCGTCGTCTCCGTGCGCATGCTGACAGAGATGCTTCTTGTTGCTAAGAAGCTGACTAAACCACAGGGCATTCTGCAGTCGGCTGTCAAGTGCGTCTGGATATTTTTCGTAAAGAACTTCACTGCACTTTCCTACTGAATAAGAATTTAATAGGAGGGTTTTCAAGTCTCACTTTATTCCCAACTAAGTAAATTCCTCGATGTTCAGGACAGCAGAAAACACTAAGGGTGGTGTCACCCTCACATCTGGCTGAAAGGCATCTGTCTGCATTTTACGGTCCCTCTCCTGTAATCTGGAATCAACCAGCTCTTCCTTGATCTCCATCTCTGCCGTCCGGATTCTCCTTGTCACCGGTCCCCACCCTGGTGCCGTGCTCCGGCCGCTCGCTGTCACATGGCAGAGAGCCTCCCAAGCTCTGTGGCCTGGCACCTGCGCCAGCATCACCACGGCCGGGGCACTTCCAGAGTGGCCGACCAGCCTGCGTATGGACATTTATTAGGTATCGCTCAAGATGCCTGTGTGATGAGGAAACTGGGCCCGGCGAGCTGGACTGAACAGTGTCCGAGGAGAGCTGACCTCCTGATTTCACTTGTACCAATTCCGCAGGCCCCTATTTAATGGGGGGCCCCGGTACCACGTAGCACTGACGCCGCTCAGGATCACAGGGTTTGTAATTGTTCAGGGTTGTTCCCAGATGTGCCTGCCGCTTTCCCCCGGTTACACGCATTCTATCTCCCATCCTCTCACTTTATTCATGTTCTCTCCTCCTTGGTCTCCTACCCCTTGTTCTTTGTGGTGTCATTTTTAGCCTCTTGGGCGGGGGAGGCGGGGGGAGGCACAGATGAAGCCCTGCGTTAAGACAAAAGTCCTTCCCGGGCTTCCCTGGTGGCGCAGTGGTTGAGAATCTGCCTGCCAATGCAGGGGACACGGGTTCGAGCCCTGATCTGGGAAGATCCCACATGCCGCGGAGCAACTAAGCCCGTGCGCCACAACTACTGAGCCTGCGCGTCTGGAGCCTGTGCTCCGCAACAAGAGAGGCCGCGATGGTGAGAGGCCCGCGCACCGCGATGAAGAGTGGCCGCCGCTCACCGCCACTAGAGAAAGCCCTCGCACAGAAACGAAGACCCAACACAGCCAAAAATAAATTAATTAATTAATTAAAAAAAGAATCCTCAGTGTCTGATCATTGTTTAAAAAAAAAAACAAAGTCCTTCCCGATCACTGAGCATCAGAGATGGGAACCGGGCGGGGCTGCAAACAGGTCCCAGCTCCCCTGCTCGGAACGTGCACGCCCTTCACCAGAAGGACGATGGGGAGAATGCGTCCCCTGGGAGCTCCCTCTGCTCTAGCGCTAAGTAAACGCTAAGAATAGGTAACAATAAAAGCCGCCCGTCCCAGCAGGCCCGGCCGCCACTGCAAACACCACCCCCAGGCCCACCTCACACTCCACCCTCTGACCTTTGTCCCTTGATTCCCCCTAAATCCTGCTTCAATGGGACAACGTGTAACGACATTTGCTCCCTAAGCTGTTCTGATGACCGTCCATGGTCTATCAAAAAAGTAAAAAAGAAGAAGATGATTGGCTGGTTAACCTTTTGGAGAGCTGCATGACCACAGCCTGACCCGCCTGACCCGCCGCGCACAAACGTGGACAGTCGGTCAGTCTCAAAGCACGTGCTCAACCAACATTTTATAATCAAAACACTCTGGCTCTTCTTGCAATGACGACATAAAGAAGATGAGCTCTAACACCCGAGAGTTTGGCCTGGTGGCAGCAAGCGGAGAGATACGAGAAAGTGGAGGCTTTCTGAAATAAATCCATGACTTCCTTCTAATTATCTTTTCTTCCCTTGACTGTATTTTTTTTAATTCTGAAAACCCTCTCCTTACTTCTCCCAACTACATGTAACACTATGGCACTTGCTCTAAAAACTTTTTATTCTATTAGGTTGAGCCATAGTGTTTGTCAGTCAAAAACAATCAAATATTTGCAATTTCATATTTGCAATTTCAAAACTTGGGGTTTTACTATCAATTAAGTTACAATCAGTATCCAAAGATATAGAGAGAGGGTGGGCTCAACAGACTATACGCTTGATGCCACAGAAGTGAGGATAACAAAAAACAGTCAAAACCAAGGATATACTGTACAACACAGGGAAACAGAGCCATTATTCTGTAACAACTTTAAATGAAGTATAATCTATAAAAACACTGAATCACTATGTTGTACACCTAAAACTAATATAATATTGTAAAGCAATTATACTTCACTTAAAAAAATACCTGGGGTGGTCACCTAACTTTTAGCCGAAACAGTATGCAGATAAACAGCAGGAATGGGTTCTGCATCAAGGCAAGGCCCCCAGCACCAGGCAAGGCTTCTCCCAAGGGTACCACGTCTTATAGTACAGGGACTTCATGAAGAGAGTCCTTTGAGACACAGTCAGCAGGCTTCTACCACTCCTAAGTCATCCTAACGCTTTCTAAGCAGAATTCCACTTTGGCCTGTTGACCTGTCCTCAGTACTAAATTCTGAACACCATGACTCTGCTTTGTGTTTGAAAATGTTAATTTTTCTAAATTTCAACTATATGCCCTTTCAGAGCTCCTCTTCCCTAATTAAAAGGATTAATTTTTGTGAACGCCAAAGGGGTACTTTCTATCAGTACCACATCACTTTCTCAATGAAGATTTAAATCTAGCTCAGTAACACATCTTAAGTTATTGAATTTTATTCACAACTTCGCTCTTAAGACTATTTTAAGACTGTAATGAGGGCTGCTGGGAGCCGGTCTTATGTGGAAATAAAGGTAATGTGACAATCAGAGCTTTCCAAAGGAGTAGACGCAACACTCGACAACGAATATTTCATGAAAAAAAGCAAGTTTCTTTCAATTAATCTGATAATGCAAATTGTCTCTAGATCCAGGAGCAGCATTCAAATCCACCCCTGGATGTCCAAAAATCTGTGGGGAAAATCATAGCACAATGGGGACTTACTGGAAGGGGCACAAAGGTCTGAACTCTAACGCCAACTTTGCTACTGCAAGTAGCCGGATTCACTCTTCTGAGAACTAGTATGATCTTCTGTCCCTCAATTTCTACATGTTTCCTCTAATCATTTTAACCGGTCATCCCATCAAGGTTCTGAGAATTTAGAGTCATGTCACTGTTTAAAGATCTAAGTCATCTTTTAGTGACAAGAAAGGCAAGTATTTTCCAAAGCTAAATGCATTTTTTAACAAGAGAAAGGCTCACTGCAGATCAAAATAGAGGATTCAACATACCCACTTGCTCTTCCAAAGTGGCTGCTTCCAAGGCCTTTGCCAATCCCTGCTAATGAGACTGCTTTGTGAGTATTAAATCCATATAACACATCTCTCTCTTTAAGGGGCATCCATGAAGCAGCGATTTAATGCCAGCTAGAGCATTAAAGGCCTGCCATGATATAAAGTTTGTGTTTTTAGGAGGAAAGCTACTGTCCTTTGGGGCTACAGTGACCCGAGCAGACCTACAATGTTCTTCAACATTTTATGCCACTGTCATGCCATAAATTTCTTTTTCTAGTCTCTCAGTAAGCTACCGTATTCTATTGTCAACTTGTTACACCCACACCATATATAATCTTGTTATGGAATCACCTGAGGTATCACGTTTCTCAAAAAGTTGATTAATACAGAGAAAAGAGATATAATCTCATTAAAAAGTAAATGATAATCTCTAGAATTTAATGAACCTGAGAAGGAACAAAACGAGTAAATTCCAACTTACAGTGGATGTAATTTGATCTTTCCCACATCTTGACATTAAAAGCACTACTGAATTAGCTTATTACTAATCATTTAACTGCCATCATAATATATAGGGGTAAGGACACCTTTCCCAAATATTAAAAATATTTCTCCTCAAAGTAGGAAAACAATTATTGCCAGCTTTAATATTTCATCCAATGTGCTCCAAAAAGCAGCCACAGTACTATTGGAACGTGACCAGTAAAATCTATAGTTGTCAACATTTTTTAAAAGGAAAAACAAAAATTAATCTTCAAAAATGCCACCCAGGGGCTCACAATTGGGTTCCCCACGTCTTACACGACAAGCTGCTACAAGAACCCAAAAAAGCTCACAGAACTAGCACTGCATTTTCAGAGAACAGTATATTCTACTACTCCTTCCCAGTTAATGACTAAGAAATGAAATGCAAGATATGAGCCCCCGCTCTCCGCAACTAGAGGAAGCCCATGAACAGCAACAAAGACCCAAGGCACCCAAAAATAAATAAATTAATTTTTAAAAAGGGGGGGGGGGGCTTCCCTGGTGGCACAGTGGTTAAGAATCCACCTGCCACTGCAGGGGACACAAATTCAAGCCCTGATCCAAGAAGATCCACTAAGCCCGTGCGCCACAACTACTGAGCCTGCACTCTAGAGCCCACGAGCCACAACTAGAGAAAGCCAGCGAGCAGCAACAAAGACCCTATGTAGCCAAAAATAAATAAATTAAATAAATTATTTTAAAAAACGTTTTATTTTCATTTACCTACATACACATATGTGCAGATTCAGCATAGATTGATTGCCCTTATAGGAGCAAAGAAACAACTTTTTTCTACACTTTTACTGACTCCACATATACTTGAGTGTATCAGATGCTCACACAATACGTTGTATAGACCTGTAATAATTAAACTCTGTTCAGGAGAACTGGCTAAATCTTTAATGAGGGAAAGGTGACATATGTTTGTGGGTTTTTTTTAAGACATGCATAGGGGAAGTCTTCCTCACTACAGAATATAAAAAGCCCAACTGAAGCACCTGGATCTCTATCGCCTCTGACCTTTCAGTAAAAGCAACATCCATTAACCAGTTTTCAGGGAGAAGAGAAAAACATCCCTGGCTATAGCGGGGAAAGTTACAAGTTTGTAACTGAAACATCACCTTACACTTAAAAGAATTACCCGAAACAAAAAATTATGAAGAAAATATCAAAATGTTTAAACATTTATTTTAAAAAAGTAGGAAAATGATGAAAATAAAGTTGGCCAAGCATCTTTAAATACTTACATAGCTGCAATTCGGAAAGTAATCTGGTTCCAATTAGCCGTCTCTAAGCCCACAGGGTTACCTGAATCTAAGGAGATTAATTATCACTGCGCACAATCCCAAGTCCCTCTTTCACTCCGCTGCCTGGCGCAAGGAGAGGGGCAGAGGGAAGCGTGTGTGCCCCAGCTCACGGCGAGAAGAGAAGGGCACACCTTGGAGGGGCTCCGTCACCTGTTCTTTGCTCAGAAACGTCTGATGCCGCAGAGAGACCATCACCTCCACAGCCAAAGGTGCGAATTTATGCAAACGCTATGGGCGGTCAGCAAGCAGGAGCCTCAAGTGGAGCTGGGGGCTCCAAGCACACACTGGGCGCAGACCACCTGAGTACCAGTCTACCAGAGCCTGGGACGCCGGGGATAGGGCACCAAGCGCAGGGTTATCTGGCTGTAGCGCCACCTAAGTAGGAAGCTACCTGAGCACCGAGACTATGTGGGCCTGGGAAACCAAGGAGCCGGGTCACCTGGGGACAGGGCTAATTGAGCCCAGATTCCCTGCCCATGAGATCCTGGGCAAGGGTTAGCTGGACCTGGGTCACCCGGGGACAGGGCTACCTGAGCCTCAACTACCTGGGCATGGCTGATGGGCGAACCAGGTCTACCTGGCCTGGGCCACCGGGCGGCAGTCTACTGGGCCTGGACTTCCCCGGCTCAGGACCATCGGGCACAGAGCTCCCTGAGCCTGGACCACCTGAGCGTGAGCTACCTGAGCAAGGGCTTCCTGGACCTGGGCCACCTAGCTATGGGGCGACCCAGACACAGGGCTACCTGAGCCCAAGCCAGCTGGACGTGGGATATCTGGGCAAAGGCGACCCAGGCACGGGGCCACCGGGACCGGGACCGCCCGAGCCCACCGTACCCGCGCCTGGACCACCCGGGCGCACGCGCTCACCTGGTGCAGGGTGGGCCGCGCCCTCCTCTCCGCTCTCGTAGGCGGCCTCGTCGGCCAGGCCGGAGCCCGGGGAGTCGGCGGCGGCGCAGGCCGAGCCGGGGCTGCTGGGCTGCGAGGCCGAGTCGCCCTCGCTAAGCGAGCCGCAGCGGGCGCGGGGCGCGCGGTCCCCGGGGCCGTCGCGGTCACGGTCGCGGCGCGCGCGGCGATGCACCCGCGAGTGCAACACCATCTGGTGGTACGTGCGGAAGATCTTGCCGCACTCGAAGCACTCGGACGACTTGCCGTGGCCGGCGGGGGCGGCGGCGCGGCGGCTGGGGCGCGCGGCCGGCCGGGGGTCCGGGGGCCCGGGCGCGGGGTCCCCGGGCGCGCCCGCCCTCTTGCGTGGGGGCCCCTGCGCGCCGGGCTCGGGCTCGCGCTTGCGCTTCTCCTGGCTCACCAGGATGAACTCACGCCGCTCCTTGTCGAAGGCCACGTCCCCAGCCAGCGCCTCGTCCCACGCCGCGTACTTGAGGTACTCGGCCGGCTCGGCCACCCTGCCCCGCGTGGCCAGCTGCCAGGCCTGGTAGCTGTTGACCGGGTCCAGCTCGGCCACGCGCCGCCCGGCCTGCCCGCGGGCGGGCGCGCCAGCCGCCGGGCGCAGGTTCAGGCACTGAAGGAAGAGCTGCTGGGAGTCGGCGGGGCCGGGCGCCGGGCCCTCCCCGACAGGGGCCCGCGGCCGGCCGGCCTCCACCCGGCGGTGGATGGCGTTGTGCGCGTTCAAGCTGTCCAGGTTCGTGAACAGGTTCCCGCACTTGGCGCAGACTTCGTAGAGGCTCAGGCCGGCCACGATCACCTCCTCCTGCACCACGTTGTTGATGGTGGCGATGGGGTCCAGCTCGCTCCGGGGCTTGTTCTTGCTCCCCGCCTTCGGGCCGTGCGCCTTCATGTGGTTTTTCAGGAACCACGGCTCCTTGAATCTCCGGCCGCAGATGTGGCAGCCATGGTCGAAGGAGCCCCTGTGCTTCTTCATGTGCGCCTTCAGGAACCAGGTCTGGCTGAAGGCCTGGCCGCACACCTCGCAGGGGAACTCGCCGGGGGGCAGCTCGGGCTTGCCGTTCTCTGCGAAGGCGTCGCCGCCGCGGGGCCCCTGGGCCGTGATGTGGTCCTTCTCGATGTGGCTGAGCAGGGACTCCTCCCGCAGGGTCACGTAGCTGCACAGCCGGCACTTGAAGGGCTTGTGCGCCTGCTGCACGTGCTGCTCCAGGTCCTTCCTGCGCTCGAACTTGCTCTTGCAGAAGGCGCACTGCCCCACCGCCGCCGCCTTGGCCTCCTCCGCCGCGCACGCCGCCCCCTCCGCCCCCTCCGCCTCCTTCTTGCTGCTCCTCAGCAGGATCTTGCCGCTGTCCACCTGGGTGGCGCCGTTCAGGATCTTGTTGCAGGCCGAGGTGCTCTTCGTGGGGCTGGCGCAGCCGTCCAGGCCCTCGGACACGCGCGTCTCGCCCGCCTCGGGCTCGTGGCCCTGGATCAGAGTCCCCGTGCGGTGACCGCGGATGTGGATCTTCAGGTTGCCCTTCTGGGAAGCCCGGTGGTCGCAGTAGGGACACTTGTAGGGCTTCTCGCCCGTATGCTTGCGCATGTGCTGGGACAAAGAGCTCTGGAAGGGGAAGCTCTTGCCGCAGATGCAGCAGCTGTGGCTCAGCGCCTTGTCCCCGTCCGCCTCGGGGCTCCTGCCGGCCCTGGGTGGGCTGGGGCCCCTTCTCAGCTCCATCTCGGCCTCTCGGGGGCGGTCCATCTCGACGACGAGGGCTCGCCCGGCCGGGGCGGGCACGGCGCTCGGTCACGCGGGCCTGCGTCTTATCTCTCCATGTTCAGGCGAGCCTCCCACTTGCCGGCTGCAGAAGTGCGCCTGCCCCGCGGAGGGGCATGTCTTACCTGGAGAGCATGGCAGAGGGCAGCAAGGACCTGGAACAGAAAAGACACGGAGATCTTAGGAGCCAGGTTTCCCCGCATTAACAGGGGCCCGGTAACTTCCGCGGACAGCGATCTGCACGCTCCTTCAGAAAGCCAATCCCGTCCAAATGAAAGAAAGGAAGCATTCATGAAAGTTTATAAACAGACGTACAAACAGCTGCTTCCCTTTAAAAAATCAGTAATTAAACAATTAATGACTGATAATAATTGTGTGCTAAATCGTTAAAATAAATCATCGTAAATGACTGCGCACCAGAATAATTTTTTATCAAAGATATCCAATCTTTAAGGAAAGACTGTGGTGAGGGAGTTAGTGGGAGTGTGAGGAACACGGGAGACGGGACAGGAGCGCGTCTGAGAATGAAGGACAGAGACACAGGCCAGGTGGAGGACGGCAAAACGCGGGGGCACGTGCAGGACACGTGAGCTGCGAGAGGGCGTTCACAGCCGGAAAAGGCG
The DNA here is from genome assembly GCF_949987535.1 of Balaenoptera acutorostrata. Lineage (NCBI taxonomy): Eukaryota > Metazoa > Chordata > Mammalia > Artiodactyla > Balaenopteridae > Balaenoptera > Balaenoptera acutorostrata. Next base: position 3,016,007 of record NC_080076.1, on the reverse strand, counting down.
CTTTACAAATGTATCTTTGTGTCTCGGTGAAACAGATGATTTAGTGAAAGAAAGGCCGCGAAGGGCAGGGGCAGAACCCTGAGGTCCTTCCAGACCTGGGCCTAAATCTGCTGCTCTAGCACCTGGCGGCCCACGCCAGCTGCCCCGACGGACACCACTCCCAGGGGTGTGTGGCCACCAGGCCGTTTCCACCGCGACGTTCGGTCTTCGCTGCCTCTTAGATAAAGCCCAGACTCCTCGGCCGGCCTCACACTGCCCCTCCCGACCTGGTCCTGTCCCTTCTCTCCTGCACTGGCCGCGGGGCCGAGTCCTACCCCAGTGCAGTCACCCTCCCGACCCCGGCAGGTCCTCACGTGGGAGGCGGGGTCTGAGCCCAGCAGGAGCAGGGGTCACACTGTGTAGTCACTGTCGCTCGCATGCTCGTCCACCCCCTGGAGAATGAGGGGCCGGGGCAGCTCCGGGCTGCTCCTCCAGACGCCTGGGCGTCTCCCTCACCGGTGCACCGGCGAAGGGCGAGTGGACGGGGCTGCCCAGCACTGTACCTGGCACGCGTCGGGCAACGATCTGGGCTGCAGGGAAGCCAGCCCAGATGCCTGTAAACTGCCAAACAGGCCCAAGACAGTACACACTGACAAGCGGCTATCTCAGGAATTTCCATCTGACTCACGATAAGGAGAATAAAGAAGACAGTCAGCTGACCAGAAGGGATGTGAGAGCTAAAGTGTCTTTCTGGACGGTATTTTGATAGGTATATATATATATGTATAACTGAGTCACTTTGCTGTACAGCAGTGATTAACACAACACTGTAATTCAACTATACTTCAATGAAAAATTTTTTTTAAAAAGAGCAAGCAGGGGTGCGGCAGTGGGGAGAACAGCCGCACACACAGGCCCCTGGGGCCCAGTCTGTTTATCCTTCTTATCTCTCAACAGAAGTAACTAAGTTAATGATTCTGAGGGTCTCCCTACTGGGGGCTCCAGACTTGAACAGAGAGGCGCCCAGATGGACACATTTTCTTTTCTAAAAAAGCTGTAACATGTAGAAAGGAAGCCACATTTTTTACAAAGTTTCAATCTCATGCACACTAAGAACTCAGGTTTGAAAAGCAACAAGATGTGAAGAAGCCATGTGTTTCTGGTTGTCAAGCAGACAGTGTACAATGCACATCGTTTGTTCAGAGACGAGGCCAGGCAGCAAAACGTTGTTTGCTCTGGGTGGTCCGACCTGCCATGTTTTCCTCAGAGCCGACTCAGAGAAGGATGCTGATGGTGGAAGGCAGGGGGCGGGAGGGTGTGACCCAAACATCCCCAGGGGTTCCAATAGATGACACTCTATTCCTCCACTCACCACAAGGGACAGACGCCTTCTGAAAAAACAACACACCTCCTGTTCTCCAAATGCCTCCTCCCGGAGACCCACGCCAGAGGCAGAAATCTCATTTAGATGATGTATTCTCAAACTTCTTTCGAGAAAGCCTCATGCTAGCAAGTTTCCCAGGCACCTAATGAAACCAGCTCAGTCTGAGCAACAAACTCTGGAAAGCAGCAGGAAGCACAGCTGCTCACAGATATTCCTAACTCTTTACACGGATGGGTACAGAGCCACTCCCACACCCCAGGAGAGAGGGAGAGAGGTGAGACAGGAAACTCCCAATAAAATAAAATCTCCCCTAAACCTGGATAAACAAATGAGGTGAATAAGAACACTTCTTCATGACAATTTAAGCTAATTTGTTTTTTCGAGCTGTTTTGGTCTTAGACGGCTGCATATTATTCACGATGATTTTATAAGACAAATGATTTGCATGCATCCCCTGCCATCCCAGGGCTTATTTCAGTCCCCCAAATGTTGAATTTGATATAATATATAAAAATATAGATGAAACATACTATTTACATTTAACTTAGTGACCTAATCTGGGTACAAAAACCTTCCGAGTTTAAAGAACCGTCTAGAATAAATTTACAGAGGAAAAAACAACCAAAACACCAGAAATTGGTGTCTCTGAAGTAATTTGACAGACTTCACTGGACCACTAAGTTGGTTCATAAAGAATGTTAAATGTCAGAACTTCTCCAGTTCACGGGAATTAAACATCCGAAACCCGGCCACGAAGACAAGATTCACAGAGCATGAACGCTCAGCTAGCTAAGGTTCATAAAAGGCAACCTACAAATGCACCTGGAAATAAAATGAAATTGTCAAGTGAGAAGAGTTGTTCAAATCACCAAAAACACGCTGTGTGAGTTTTCCTTCCTTCTCTGCTACTCTCCCTGCCATCTGGGGCACTGCCGGGGGCCGTAGAAAGTTAAGGGCTCTCGAAGCCAAGAAGCTGCGCTGGGGATCCGCACAGAGACCCCACCTCCGTGCCGTCCAGGTGTGGCGCAGAGCCCAGCCCGGGAGTCCCGTCCCCCGTTTGCCAGTGTGTGAATTTCAGGAGGTGTCCTTCACACCCAGGCGTGCCCTCACCTGTCAGGTGCCGGGAGTCAGGAAGGGACATGAGGAAGCCGTGTGACACCGAAGCCCCTTGCAAGGCACCTCCTCCGAGTGCCACTCAGACCCCCCGTCACAGTGCAGAGCGAACAGTCCACAGACAATAGAACACCTGCCCATCGGGGCCTCGCTTCTCCTATCAGGTAGCATCCCGGCTGGGCGAGCCCAGAGCACAGTGCAAAGAGGATCAGACGTGAGCACAGCCCCCCTTCTTCCCATGGGGGACCTCAGTCTCTTCTGCACATTTAAAAAGGCTTAGCGCTGCCATCTTTGCTACCAGAGAAACCCACATCCCATTTCCTCATTACGGCCTTGATGTGTAAAATTTCTGATTCCCCAACACCCCCAAACCCCCAGCCAAAGCCTAGACACTTCCCCTCAAGAAACCCAAACACTAGAGAATATACTTTTCATTTCTTATTCGGGCTTCCTGCAAAACTTGCTTAAAAGCTCGCAAAGAAAAAAAAAAAAAAAAAAGCTCGCAAAGGCAGCAGAGCCTTGCAATTTACAGGAAAATTCTCAAGCAAGGGCCTTCAGGGTGCCCATGAATCAGCACTACCAGCTCTTCTTTCTCTCTTGTTTTCCACTTCTCTGCCCACCCCCATCTTTCAACCCTGAGCCCTGCTGTCAATCCCTGTGAGAATGACAGGGGATGTCTTTTTAAAGAACTTAAAAATATTTGGAGGGGGAAAATGGAAAACTGGAAACATACCATAAGGGTAATGACCACTTAAGCTCAAAATACCATTATCTTAAGGAAATCATAACATCAACAAAACTGGCTCCACTTGAAAGAGGCCACTAAGTGGCCCCCTTCCTGAAGCCCACAGTCTACCCGCAAAGTTTCTTGCAAACCTTTAAAGAAACAGTCAAAAAGGAATTCCCCACAACTGGCTTTCCTTAGTCAGTGGCCAAATCAACAGATCTTCGTGATCATTCTTTGCAGATGCAGGCAAAAATGCTTTTCCCCAAAAGAACAAGAATGGGGTCCTCAGAACTTCCAATGTGAAAATGCAGCGGGGCAGCTGCCCCAGTTAGAAGACGTAGGGGAACCTTATTAGCCCCATAACCCATAGCACTAACTGGATCTGCTATCCTTTAAAAAAAAAAAAAAGCCCACCAGCCTCTGTGAGCCAGGAGGGTCTCAGATGGTTTGTCAACATTGATTGGGGTCTCTGGTGGTGAGAGGTTCTCATCCAAACACCGCCCCGTGATAAAGTGTCACACTACCTGGTTTCAGCCAAATACATTCCGGTACCGAGCTGCCCCTATTTTATTCTCACAGGCAAACGCACGCCAAGTGCGACTTGGTGTTCCAACTTTTCCTGAAACACATTAACCTAAAGATAACTAGCCTTACAAAACGTGTAGGTAAATGCTAGCTTTTTACTCAGACCAGAGCGATTAAAGAAAGTCTTCTGGCAACACAAATATTAGGAGGTAGAGGGGAGAGAAAATCCACACATGTGTGTTTCAGCTGGCATATGACCCATGTACATACACACATAAAGCACAGCCCCATTTGAATCATATTTTGCCCATAATGAACCACAGTTTTGTTGTTATTATATTACAAACTTTTTCCAAGGCTGTAATTGGGAACTTGCCAGAAAAGCCTGTAATTTAATTGTTTAGGCATAAAAATGGCTTGCTGATTAGGGTTTTAAAATAGATTTCCAATGCATCTCTGTGTGTGTGTGTGTGTCTCATAGGGATGTGACAAACAGTCTGAAACTACTTTTTTAAAATGCCTTCCATAATTTTGGAAATAAGTTTCTTTTTGAAAAATTTAGGTAATTTCATATTACATATTTATATATATTGCCTATATAATTTTATGATAACAATTATAACAACAGGAAAAAGTAAAATGTTTATTACAGAAAATATAAATCTGTATTCATAACATAAAATGCATTATCATGGAGATGGGGGAGGGGTTTAAGAGAGGGCAAAATATAAACGTTTTGAAAATAAAATATGTAGCTAAACTTTAAGACATCATCATGTGAGGGCGTAAATAAATAAAGCACCAGGTCTAAATGCATATATGTAAGGGCACTGCCATACCTTAGAGAGATTCTTTCTTTTCATGCCTGCACAGCACAAATGAAATAAGTTGACTTTCTCAAGACTGCTTACACTCACTGGATTTGGGATACATTTAATCTGTGGGTAAAGGTTTTAACGAATAACTCACTTCTGTAAGTGAGGACCCTGGGAACTGAGTCTTGGACCTAACAGAAGGCAGGAAAGTCACTTCCTGCAGCATCCCTGGTGACCTTGTGAAACAGCTCCAAGGACCTGGTTAACTCCACCTGCCGACAGTAACTCCTTTCAGAACAAGCCCTGCAGGGCTGGGATCCAGGACACACACCAGAAGGAAAAGCCCTGTGATGAAGCTGTCAGATCTGTAAGAACCCACGTGGGACCACAGTCCGTCATCGTCCCACACGCCCTCCCGTGATAGCTCCCACGGTGGAAGCCCCACGGCACGGTCGCGGGGCGAGTTCATGAGGGTTTCATCACAATCCCTGAGAGCTACTGGGCGCCAGGCCACTTATGGGGCCTAAGGGCTCGGATAACTAAGCAACAGGCTTGGCTTCGAGGGACCCAGACATCAGAAAGAAACACGTAACCACACAGAGAACAGCAGCAGAGCAGGGAGGGAAGTGATGACCTGCCCTGGCCGAGGGTGGCCGGGTCTCCCCAGGGAAACCCAGGTGGCTGTGAGCCCAACTAGCCTTTACAGCAACCCCCAGCCCTCTCACCCAGACCCAGGAGTAACCCCATCATCCTGTTGGCTGGACCTCCAATTCACACTTGAATCCACACGCTCCCCTTCATCGCAAACCAAGATCATCTTCCCAAATGCAGAGCTGGGCGACCTCTTCAACCCTTCGCAGGCTTTTCACACCCTGAAGATGAGGCCCGAACTCCCCCAAGGGGGCTTCTAAGGCCCTGAACCCCCGTACTGCTGGGGTCCCTGGGCCCCCAGCCAATGGCCGTGCACCTGCCCCGCACCCCAGCTGGATGTCCGTTCACTCCCACCTCGGAACCCTCAGGTGTGCGGGTCCCACCCGCCGTCCACCTTCTCAGGTGTGGTCTTTCTAAGAGACCCTTCCTGACCCCCTTCGCCCTGTGACCGGGTCAGGCTCACAGTCCCCACTCCCCACCCTTGGCCCTATCCCAGCTTGTGCCTGGACATGCTTCTATTACCGCTTCTTTAACTGGTCACTCGGGTGTGAGGCAACCTACTCTGTGAAGGCAGACCCACCAAGTACCACTGAGTCCTGACACCAGCGCAGGGCCAAGCAGGGAGCGGGCATCACGGCACCATGAGAGGTGGTCCAGACAGTGAGCTCCGAGGTCAGGCTACCCGAGATCCAAACTCAGTTCTGCCACTCCCTGGGATCAGCTGTGTGACCGGGAGCAAGTGTCTCAACCTCTCAGTTCCCCAGTCCATTTCTGCATTTTTCAAATGTAAACGATGGCAATGGGAACTATTATTACAGTATTTTTGTGAGACTTAAAGTAATGCATGCAAGGTGCAATGTTGAGCACACAGCAAATGGCCAATATATGGTAGGTATTATTATAAATTAATAATTGCTAAATAAATGAATGAGATGTCAGTGCCGTACCCAAAGATACCTAGTCACTGGCAGTGACACTGTTTGGTTTAATAAATTCAAAAGGAGGAAATAATAGTTTAGGAAGCTATGTTAGAAATGGCTAAATAGTAACCCATATGTATTCACAGGTTCACCACAGAGGTTATTTAATACAATTACAAAGTATTCCACGAACAGCTATCAACCATCCACAGCACACAAGTTCAAACCTGTCCCAGCTCCAGACTCCATACAAAGTCAGCTTTAATATAGACTGGATATTAGACCATATTTGAGAATTACTATTACTTTCGTTAGGTCTGTAACACAGGAGAACTTTCTTAGTTTTTGGAGATATGTAATGAAATATTTTAGAGATGGTTTACAAAAGAGAGGAGAAGGCAGATGTATCATGTTAACAACTGCTAGGGCTAGATGGTGGGTGTATAGATGTTCATTAGTTACTCTTTCCATTTTTATGGGTTTTGGATGTTTTTCACAAAAGAAGTTAAAAAATAACTCCCACTTGCAACTCCAGTAAGTAGCACAAAGGGAAGCAGAGCTGCTCTGGGGCAGCCCGATGGGCCCTCCCCCAGCCCTCCCCTCCCCTCCCCCTCTCCAGGCCCCCAGGAAGCTCAAAAGTCTCTAAGGAATGCACTTTGGGAAAATTACCTTTTGTTAAATTCTAGTATTTGAAAGTCAAAGAAAGAAAAATCATCTGAATAATATGAAACTGTCCACAGGAAAGCAGTATTTTGAGAGGTTGCTTGCTGGTGTTTCAGAGGCTTGCCCCCGGAGACATTCAAGGGATCTCCCCAAAGCTCCACGGGGCCCAGCCTTGGTGCTGACGGTGCAAACTCAGCCATCGCAGCCAAAATGAAGCAGCCATGAAGACATGGGCGCTCGGGAAGATCCTCCCATCGCATCCCAGGGCAAAAATCCAGTAAGGCTGCCGGGGTTTATCTTCCCCAGTTTAAACAATCATTTTCTGACCAACTAAATGTGGCGTTGTCAGGGGGAAAAGGTAGAACATCCTGTATTTTTACACAGTAAGCATGGCTCTGACTCTACAGGAAATCTTGCCATTTTCTGCTCTGTGAAGTAAACCAACACAAAGCAAAAGCCAAACCGTTTTGTACTGATTTCCTCAAAACCATCGAAGTCAGTTCTGTCGAAGTCATATCCTGGAAAAGGAATCAGAAGGCTGATTTTTTTTTTAAAAATAACCTCTAGTATTTAGAGTAATCTGCATAAAAAAACAACTGTGCAACTTTCTTTAAAGGGACCCAAACCAGACTGCAGACCTCAGGGGGGCACGAGGGGCTGCAGGAAAGCTGGAAGGGGCGTTTCCCACACTGGGTCTGCTGCCCTTCTGTTGACAGAAGCAAAGCCTGATGCTCGTGCTGTTTGTCAAATATGTCTCTTCAATTCTAGTTCATTAATTAACCACATCATGATACTAAGAGATAGTTTGGCTTCCCTGACGCCCTGTGGTCTCTCTCCTTCTCTCTCCCCTGGTCACCGGGGCAGAGGGGGGCTTCCGGGAGTCAGAGGGATGGGGGCTGAGCCCACAGCGGGGCCACTGTCCCGGGGGCGGGGGAGACAGGAGAATTCAGGAAATGTGGGGAATCGGTGCTGTGGGGAAGATGCCCTTACAAAGAAAACAGTTCAGGGCAGATAGAAGGCTCAAGATATTTACAGGATATTCTGGCCCCAGAAGGCAGGTCATAAAATTTAAAAAGTGGCCTCTTGAGGGCGGCCGTGAGGCAGTGAGGCTGCAGGGCCCGTGGGTGCTGCCGTCAGTTTCACATACTGCCCGTTTGTCCTCCAGCAGACAATGCAATGGGCCTTCCCAGTGACACTGTGGTCTTATGAGCCACAAATTAAAATACACCATTAACATCCTGCACAAGCTTATCTACTGCAGAGACAAAAAGCCCATTCTGTGAACAAATGGGGAGAAATTCCATAACAACAATGAGGAGTTCCTCTCCCCACTCGCCAATCTGCCCCAGATTAACAATCCCAGGCTTATAGTCCCCAGACGGGGTCCGGGCCGCCCCATGAAGTGGTGCATTCACTGCCTGGAGAGCCAGGGCGCTGATGGCAGAGCCAATCAATAATCCATTATAGAGCAGACCCCGTTTCCATCTCACAAGGAGAAAGGAACGCAAGCGACCAGAATCGCAACGTTCACGGGGGAGTCCACCCCGCCTCCCTCACTTGGGCAGAAGGACACAAACCCGCTGTCCCAGAGTACGGGGGGCGTTCAAGTGGACCCGGCAGACCTGTTTCCAAGCAGCCAGAGGACACTGTGCTCAGACTTTTCTGCCAGAAGCACTCGTTTTAAAGGTAAACCTCAAAAACGCTTTGTTCAGGACACAGGTGATGTGAACAAAGCACGGACACAGTGGTGACAAAAGTCCATCTTCCGAAACAAAGGTTTCCTTTAAGTTATTTAACACCCCCAAATAAATCAACGCGAGTGCCAACACGAGTCCCCAAATGTAACTAACTGTCCATATAATAAGGGTTTATTGCGCAAACTCCGCGATCATTTAAAAGCAAGACTCGCTTCCATTCTGTACCTCAGACCACAGCTTTGGAATCATTGCTCCATTTACAGCAGAAATGCAGAGAGGGCCTAACCATTATTCCACAAGTAGGTTATCTTTGATGAAGTTGTTTACCACGATTTGTCAAAAGCCCAGTAAATTCCTGGTTGAGCAGAGAGAGAGGCCATCTTTAGCTCCAGAGAGAGGAACATTTCCTCACAGTAAAGACAGTATACAGAGATACTTGCTAAAGAAAATATAAATTAACATTAATATATAAGCTACCCACACGTCCTTACTAAAATACAAAAATTCGTAGTAAAATCCTACCTTACAGGGGAACAACAAAAGCAGATGAATACACAAATACAATTCTTGATCACATTCAGAAAAGGCCAAGAATAAACGGGGGAGCGTGCATTTCCATATCCTGGAAAATCCAAAATGGTTATGGACACTTAATAAAGAGGCATCCACGTGGAAATAAAGGCAATGGATTTTGTTTAATCTCAAAAGAAAAGAAGCATCCCTTTACTTGCATTTTCTCCTGCTCTCCAAAATGAATACATTACTGATACTTGTTATTTACTAGTTCCTAAGTTTCATATTAAGTAGTGGCCTTATCAATCTATTTGTCCTTACAAAAGGAAACTTCACAAAGCCGGAAAAAAAGAAAAGTCACAGGAGCAGGGGCTTGCTCTGTAATTTTCTGCAGATAGGTGTCCTGCTGGAGCCCCGGGTCCACCACAAAGAGCTGAGATCTGGCAGTAAATCCAGCTTCCTGGAGGGGCCAGCACTGCCCGCGTAGTTAATGATCTTGTCAACATTTCCATTAAGAGCCGCATTGCCAGAAGCTCAGAACTGCATCTCCCCCAAACTGGGCGGCTCTATGAAATCTGTCGTCACCGAGGGGCTTTACAAAAATCGAAGAAAATCACTTGCTATTCAGTACGGGAACCACAAAAGCACAAGTTTTTATTTTCACTCTTTTTCCATCCTGCACCAAGATGATGAAACCCAACGTTTCCACTAATTCAGAAACACTGAAAACTCGGGGAACACCAGAGAAAATGAAGACTCATCAATTTCTTTTTTTAAAACAAACATGGAACACCAGAAGGCCTTAGATAAACAGCAGGGAAAAATCCCTTTTAAAAGTGGCTTATAGGTTTTTACTCAGCCTAACCTCAAACGTGTAGAAACTGCCACCAATTCGGTGTCCAATTTTAATTGTTTTTAATTTTTTTTTGTTGTTTAGAAATTACCAGCAGTGAAAACAAAATAGTCATGGGCAGAAACACTGCACTGCATTTCCTATGGAACACTTCCTTGAAATGTGTATTAGCTGACTGTAAATATATTTTAACTGAAATCTGTTTCTAGAAATAAGCTGTATTTTATTTCATGTAAATCAACAGCAAAGGGCAATATTCACCTGCAACATGCATACACCGACCTGTTTTCCAGCCTCTTACCTAAAACCAACATTTCTCTCCCAGTATAAGAAAACAGATCACAATCAACACCTATTAAATAGTATCTCTTTCTTCTGTGCTTTTTGTGAAAGCACCTTGAAGTCCCCACCACCAAGTAAAAGAAAGAATTGTGTCCAAGAATACAGAAGGAGATAATTATGTGCAGTAAACCATAAACCATTCTGTTAAACATTACCCTCCAAGGTAGTTCTGTTTAGCAGAGAACTCAGCCCCCAAAAATCCCTTCATGAAGAGCACACAGCAGATAAATACTTCAAGAATCAATTTTAATAAATTCTAAGCAACAGCTTACCAAACATTTCCTGTAAGAATACAGGAATTGATTGAATTGAATCCATTTTGGTAGGACAGCAGAAAGGTATATCATGCAAGAAGTTATTTAAGACTTGTTTGCCATTGTACCAACACCAATCAATACTGTAAGAGGATCAAAATTATAAAAGGACAAATTCTTCCCCAAATGCTTTACTAGATAAAGCGCATACACCATAATCAGTTTAAATTTTCCAGATCCCTGACTAGCAATACCTACTGTAACATGACCTGGTTTATCACTAACCCAAGCAGCGCCTTTGAAAGCAGCTGGGTAGTTCAGCCTCTTCAGGAGAGTGATCTATCAGAGAATGTTTACCAAGAGCAATTCTTGACAAGAACATGATATCACATGGCTGTCGGATTTATTCTGCCTTGCTTGTCTAAAAATATATTTTCAAGCACAGTTAACGACACATCACTGCAAGTTCTAAGTTCTGAAGATAAAAGACCATCTATACTTTCCTTGCAAGGATAAAAGAATAAACAAGCAAAATTCCACTTTCAGTCCCCATAATAACATTATTGTGTGATTCAGCTACTAAGGTTAAGAAAATTCTGCACCTGAAGTGATCCTAAATGATCTTGCAAGAGAAGAGCAAGGGCTTTTTCTAAGCCACAGCATCCCACCCAGCAACAGCTTTTGGAAACAGTAAATATAAAATACAACCAGGCACATTTCTGAATTCCAAAGCTCCTAGCTCCTGCCCCCTCCGTCCCTGGAGAGAAAAGATATCGAACTTGAAATCGAATTTCTCCGCCGGCAGCCCAGCCTGGATTACTTGGGAAGCGTCGTGCTTTATGAGCACCGGGCGGGCCTGCGGTGAATGGAGAAGGAGCAGTGAGCACATTTTCCAGGAACCCGGAGACCAGGACCCCGCTTCAGCGACCGCAGCTGGATCATCCGCCTGGTTCCGGCCCGGAACCAGGGCCATACGGGAGGGTGCTGGGGGTGCCCGTCCCATCACACCGGTGCCCCCTCCCTGCCTTCACTCCCCCACCTCCACGCGCTGCTACACATCCACGCCCGGAAGCCCTTCTCGCCCCGTTCCACCAGGTGCTGCGAGCAGCCCTGCAGGCGTCGCGGCAACAGACAAGGTGAGGGGCCGCGTGGGCACAGGTGGCGGGGTGAAGGCAGGTGACCCAAAAGCCAGGGCGGCGGCTCTCGTGTTCCCAGGGGCTGTGACATCCAGGTTAGGGACAATTACTCAGGCCTTAGAGTTCACCGACACAAACCCTGCCAACACCTGTTTGGTGAAAGAGACAGTTACCCATAAACTTCGTGTCGTTTACCCAGGACACAGGTCAACGCAAGTCTGTCGCACAACAGGGCCACGTGACTACACACAGGTGTCCCGTGAGCACAGACCTGGAGGAGAAAACAGCGGGACATGCGTGGCCTGCCCACAGGATTCACATGAAACGAAACAAAATGCAATTGCTCTAAAGTATGCGTTTCCAGCTCAGTCGTCTGAATGAGCTTCTATTATGTTTCTTGATAAATACAGCTGATGATCAGAGGCCGCCTTGACCTCCCGTCTCCCAACCAGAGACCAGGCACGCGGGTCACTGCAGTCTGCTCCCGCCTCACTTGAGGAGGACGCAGGTCCCAGTGACCTGAGATGCCGTCACAGGCCCTCGTTCCTGGAGGAAGATGTTCTGGCTCCCCTCCCCCCCGCAGCGGGCTCACAGCCAACGGCACCGCTCCCTTAACTCCCGCTCTGAGCCAGCCTTGCCAGCCTCCATCTAGCAAAACCCTTCCACCCTTCTGGACCCGCGACGAGCAGCTGTACCATTTCAGGGACCACGCTCCAAAGCCGGGTCTGGACCATCGCGTGGGACTCGTAGGCAAGAGGAGCAAAACACATTTGGGGTCTCGTTCAACTACAGGCCCGAAGCTCGAGCCTCTTTCTACCCATAAAAAACCGAGTGCAAGCTGGTCAGCGGCAAAATCGAAGGACGATTAGATGTCCGGGGGTGACTCACGTAAACTGTCAGGTTCCTCAGCTGCCGCCCCAGGCACCACCGCTCCCCTGAACGAGGGACCAGCCCAGGGCCTCGAGACCCTCAGACACACACAGGCACATCGTGACGTCAGCCAGGGGTGCCCCGGGATGTGCAAGCATCTTCACTGGGACCCTCAGAACCATGGACCAGTTATACCCTAGTTACACACCCCCATGCAGTCTCCACTCACTGATTCACTGGGGGGTGGATAGGCGCTGTGACTTCTTTTTTTTTGTTTAATTTGTATTTATTTGTTTTTTTGGCTGTGTTGGGTCTTCGTTGCCGCTGCGCGGACTTTTCTCTAGTTGCAGTGAGCGGGGGCTACTCTTCGTTGCGGTGCGTGAGCTACTCTTCGTTGCGGTGCGTGAGCTACTCTTCGTTGCGGTGCGTGGGCTTCTCATTGTGGTGGTTTCTCTTGTTACAGAGCACAGGCTCTAAGCTCAAGGGCTCAGTAGTTGCGGCTCGAGGGCTCTAGAGCACAGGCTTCAGTAGTTGTGGCTCGCGGGCTCTAGAGCGCAGGCTCAGTAGTTGTGGCGCACGGGCTTAGTTGCTCCACGGCATGTGGGATCTTCCTGGACCAGGGCTCAAGCCCGTGTCCCCTGCATTGGCAGGCGGATTCTTAACCACTGCGCCACCAGGGAAGTCCTGGGTTGTGACTTCTGAGTCTACAGTACTGCCGGCTTCTCAGCTCTACACTTAAAATCATATGAGCAGGGACTTCCTGGTGGTGCAGTGGTTGGGAGTCCGCCTGCCAATGCAGGGGACATGGGTTTGATCCCTGGTCCTGGAAGATCCCACATGCCGCAGAGCAGCTGAGCCCGTGTGCCACAACTACTGAACCTGCGCGTCTGGAGCCCACGAGCCACAACTACTGAACCTGTGCTCTGGAGCCCACGAGCCACAACTACTGAGCCCACATGCCTAGAGCCCGTGCTCCGCAACGGGGCAGGCACCACAATGAGAAGCCCATGTGCAACAAGACCCAACACAGCCAAAAATAAATAAAATAAATTTATTAAAAAAAAATCATATGAGCAAGTGATTCGTACAGATGTACACCATAAAACTGCTTTCGGTTTGTTTTACATTTACTCTGAGTTTTGTCTTTTATTTTTTTCCAAAATGGGCTTGCCGCACTAAGGGTGCCCAGTTACAGGGGCTGCAGAGGCCACGGGGAGATAAGCCACCACACTCGGGCCTCAGACTTGTCCTTCCACTGAATTAAGCCGGCAGGGCTCACGGGAAGGTTACGGAGACCTGCCAGGAAGACGCCACACACGCAACAAAAGATGCTTATTTTTAAGAATTCAGAGGTCAGTGCATATTACACCATGGGGTGGGCGGGGCAAAGAAGAAATCTGCATAAGTTCCTTGCATGTTAGAACTTCCTCCTTGGAAAGTTCTCAGTACTGAGCTGCAGGATTTGTAAACACTTAAGCTTTTTCTCCTTAAACTGAACCTGCCTGCATTTTAGAGAAGCAAACCCTAACTGCTTTCTCGGTTAATGGGAGTTTTCTCAAACTAGTTCTTAAGTCTCTCAAGGGAAACTATACTAAATAAGCTAAGCAAGTGACAGGAGACCCTTCAAAATTAGAACCGAGAGTAAGACCATGCTCTCTTTAAGGTGTGACGTACAGAAGGAATAATTGACGTGTTCTGTTTTGTTTTGTTTTAACACAAGGAGGCTCCTTTCACAAGAAGATGCTCATCCCGTCCTGCAATCAATCAGGATAATTCCTTCCCATGCCACGCTCTGAAAACACGGCTTCACTAGGAAGCAAACAGGAAATCTCACTTCTCTTCTGAGGAGGTAAACCTCTCACTCACTCACCTTCAAGTCCCGACGTTCAGCACAGCTATTTGTTAGAAAGGATACCCACTGATGGTGGGTCAGTTTCACCCAGCACGTGTGCACACTGCACTTCTCCACGTGTGCAGGACCGTTTGCTCCAGATGCTTCATAATCATAGATCATTTAGCGAATTACCCCTTGTAGCTCTGATTCCTGATGTCACAAGCACTTACGGAAAAGCCACGCCGAAAGAAACTTTCAAAAAGAGCATCTGCGTCGTGTTGAGTTACAAGGGTCCACAGTTTTCTCAGGAGCTCACGTGCTGTCACCGGCCCGGCTCCGGGCCCACACCCTCACCCCAGGCACGCAGACGCCAGAAGGCACCTCTTCCCGCCCCGCCCCCAAGGGCTCCACGAGCAAATCCCGCGTCTGGTCTCTCCTTCTCTGACACTGAAAATCCAGTGATTTTCCCCAAATCCAGAAAGAAAACCTATGAGCTCTCCCTTTCCACCCTATTTTGCACCGTAATATCTTTCATATTAAAATCACATTTAGTATTTTCCTTCAGGCTTCTAAACCTATTTCTCTGAGCGTTTTTGTCCCAGCAGGGCCGTCCAGGCTTCCCCGGTGAGCCTGCCCATCGCCACGCCAGGCACCGCGTGGGATCCTCCTGGGGGAGGAATGTCACCTGAGCTTTCCGTTCTTCAAACCCAGAGACTCCTTCGTACAAATTCAAATCAAACCATTTCATGACTTTAATCAAAGGACAATCCACACGATTACTGGAGAAAGAGGAAAAAGAGTGTCACCACCGTACACCTCCTTATCAGGAACTGCAGGCCCAACATACTTAAGCATCTAGAATGTCTGTTTAGGTGGAAACACCGAAGCCACAAAGGCATGAGGCCACACATGTCGGGGCACACAGGGTGCAGAAAAAGACCTACAGCCCCTCTCGTTAAAGACCAGCCATAAAAACCAAAGATGGAAGCAGGAACATCCCAAAGTTTATAAATGATCGCATTATTGCTTTCTGCACGGAGATGGCTCCTCCCAGCAGGGAAAGGTCAGCTCTCTGCATCTCGGAAGCGCTCTGCCCAAAAATACCTTCCCAGGAGCAGCAAGCTGTGCAAATGTGGGGAAAAAAAAAAAAAAAAAAAAAATCTTACTCCTATGCAAACTAATGTCCTTCAGCAACACTCTCCCAGATAATAAAAGTGAAAGTCCTCATACGCTCTGTAGATCTGCTTACACAGCTGCCTCTCAGGGAAAAAGTCTTGAAGAGTTTTGCTCAAATTCACTCTATGATCCTTTGGTCCTAATAAAAAGGAGGTGGTGAGAGGGCTTCACAATCAGGTGTTCGTGCTCAGTGATTCTTCTATTTACCATCAAACGCCTTTTAACATGTTTCCAGCTAAGCCGGGAAAAGCCGTCCCACACCAAGGTCAAAGTTACAACGTGGTGCTTAGCCTGCCCTCAATCCCAGGTCTGCGAAACCGAAGTCCGGCGGATTAAATAGGAAGGAATTCTAATGGAACCAAATTTGACTTGCCCTGAACGTCTTCAATGAAGTAGTAAGCCCCCTCATCTGACGCTGGTGCTCTGGGGAAGAGACAGGACTCTCCTGGCCTCTCAGAGTCTGAAATGATCAAAAGTTGGTATTACAGTATCAATAATTATCTTTTTAAGAAAAGTTTGCTATTGGTTTTCTTTAAGAAGGAAATAAACTGCTGCAA
Organism: Balaenoptera acutorostrata; assembly: GCF_949987535.1. NCBI lineage: Eukaryota > Metazoa > Chordata > Mammalia > Artiodactyla > Balaenopteridae > Balaenoptera > Balaenoptera acutorostrata. The sequence continues at coordinate 2,999,998 of NC_080076.1, read as the reverse complement.
ATGCACAGGGCCTTTCGTTTCATAACCTTGACTGTCCGCCGACACGGGCTGTCACATGCATCACCAACGAAGACCCGCTGACGTGCCTTCCTGGGCTACACTGTGCTTCCCTGCAGGTCGAGCCCCACCAGAAACACCGCACCCGGGTGGCGGCTCGTCCCGGACCTTGGATCTCAGGGCATCTCCATACCTCATCCTGCCCTGCTCGTCTGTGTTGACAAAGCAGAGCATCGGATCGGGAGTCTGGGGCATGCTACCGTCCTCACTGCGTTCAAAAGGGCTTCCGTAGATATCTGACACCGAGCTTTAAAAACAGCACTTGCACACATCTTTTAAAGTCTAAAATGAAGTATTTCTGCTGCATGAGCCACAGGCAGTGCATGCAAGTCGATCTTCTTAATCATAAATTAAACATACTATTTTATAAATGGAAAAAGGCAGGCGAGGATCCCCGGAAATAAGAGCTCCTGGTAATTTCCCTTTCTTTACATGATCACGTGACGTGTTGGCATCTCCAGGCTCAGGAGCGGGAACTCAGACTACATCCCACGAGCTAGCGGCTGGCGTCCAGGAAGGGCTGCTGGGAGGCACCAGGGTCCCCAGGGTCCAGGAGTGCAGAGCCCCGCAGCAGGGTACCTGCAAGGCCTCTCCTGCACCCCAGGCCTGGTCATTTCACTTGTGAAGAGGTTGAGACATTTCCTTTCGTTTCTCCCCTTTTAAAGAAATTACTTAGTGGACAAATCTTTTAAGACCTGAGATGTATCTTGGGCCCCTCAGGACAGTGCAGCAGGGCCAGGGAGAAAGGATGATATCGTCCAAGCAGCATCAGCGTGCAGAGAAGCCGCACTGGGTGTAAGAACGACATTCGGTGGTGAATTCACTGCCGCCTCAGCACCAGGGGACCTCGCAGAGGCCCTGGCCCCCACCAGGACCAGGAGGCCCCCGGCCAGGACCAGGCTCTCTAGGTGCCCAAAGGCTCTTCATCATCTCACACCAGCTGGATGACTTGTCTCCAACGTTTGAGTTTTTAAAACTAAGCATGAACTTTTTTCTGACGGTTTTTCCTTGACTGAATATCTCAGAGTCACGTGTGTTCAGAGGTAACTCCCTGTTCCTGGACACAGCAGGTGAACAGGGAGAGGAAACATAAAAGATTTTACTCTTTGGCTGTGATTCATTAGTCAAGGAAACTCAAAGAAGAAAGAGGCCGTTTAAAAACTCTATTTACCGTTTCCCTTGGGCCAAGGGAGCCAGTGCACATCGAGGACGGCTCTGAGACTGTGATGCCCCATGGCACCTGGGAGGAAAGTTCCAGATTCGGCTGAACAGTCAGAGGGGAGAATCTCAGGGCCAGCGCCTTGACGACAGGCGCTTTGTACCCTTATCTGTAGATTCATTAAGCAGTAAAAGACAAAGGGGGGCTTCCCTGGTGGCGCAGTGGTTGAGAATCTGCCTGCCAATGCAGCGGACACGGGTTCGAGGCCTGGTCTGGGAAGATCCCACTTGCCGCGGAGCAACTGGGCCCGTGTGCCACAATTGCTGAGCCTGCGCGTCTGGAGCCTGTGCTCCGCAACAAGAGAGGCCGCGACAGTGAGAGGCCCGCGCACCGCGATGAAGAGTGGCCCCCACTCGCCCCAACTGGAGAAAGCCCTCGCACAGAAACGAAGACCCAACACAGCCATAAATAAATAAATAAATAAATAAATAAAATTAAAAAAAAAAAAAGACTCTTAATCTTCTTTTAAAAAAAAAAAAAAAAAAGACAAAGGAAGCAGAACTGGAAAGACCGTGAAGCATAAGTCAATTTTTAAAAGACTGACCCCTGACGTGATGTGATGTTAAAGCCTCCCCCCACTGTGGTCTTCCTCCCAAAACCCTCAGCCCAGGTCTAACGGGGAGGAGGAGATCAGAGAAACCCAATCAGAGGCACAAACTACGAGACACCGGACTGGTCCTCCTGGAAAGTGCCAAGGCCAGGAGAAGCGAAGGGGGACCAAGGAACCATCCCAACTGGAGAAAAGTAACCACCAGATGCGGCGGGGAACCCGGCTGGGGCAGAAGGCGGACACTCACGGAACTGCGGGTCCCAACAGGGCCCAGAAGTCAGCCCCTAGCCACACACCACTGCAGTTCCTGCAGGCCTGACAACAGCACTGATGTTGTCTAAGGTGTTGCATCAGGGGAAGCTGGGTGAAGGGGAGATGGGACGCTCTGAACTACTGTTGCAACTTTCTGCAAATCTAGAATTAGTCCAAAATCTAAAATAAAATTACATTGCCTTGCATGCTGTGCAGAAAACCATTTAATCACCCATTAAAATCAAAATAAAACATTTTATCAGAGAGCATAAGCTTTTACAAAGGCTGTCTCATTTCAATGAAATGTTGTCTATCTGCCAAACAATAAATAACAAACAAAATTACAGAGAGAGTAGAGAGAAGGCCAGCATGTGAGAGGCGGAAGACACAGGTCCCTCCAAACAAAGGAAGACGCGAGCACCCCTGGTGTGGTCCAGCCAACCACACGATGGACCCGCCTCCACAGAGCAACATGAGGGTCCTTGCGGCTTCTTTCCGAGATCTCCCTGCAGGCACCTGAACACCACCCCACGGAGGCTGCCACTCAGTGGACAGGCCACAACAGCTAACATGTTTTGAGGGCTTGCCAGGTGCCAGGCATGAGCTCAACACATATTCCATCTCCCCTGTAAAGTAATTATGGTCATTCTCTCCACTTTACAAATAAGGCAAGTAGGGCACAGAGAAGGCAAGCACATGGCTAACGTCACACAGCACCGAGGTGGCCAGCCAAGGGATGGGCGGGCAGGGAAGCTGGGGGTCTCGCTCTGACTGGGGAGAAGCAGAGGGTGGAGCTCCACACTTGGATATTTAAGAGGACACCTTGGGCTTCCCTGGTGGCGCAGTGGTTGAGAATCTGCCTGCCAATGCAGGGGACACGGGTTCGAGCCCTGGTCTGGGAGGATCCCACGTGCCGCCGAGCAACTAGACACGGGTTCGAGCCCTGGTCTGGGAAGATCCCACATGCTGCGGAGCAACTGGGCCCGTGAGCCACAACTACTGAGCCTGCGCGTCTGGAGCCTGTGCTCCACAACAAGAGAGGCCGCGATAGTGAGAGGCCCGCGCACCGCGATGAAGAGTGGCCCCCACTCGCCACAACTAGAGAAAGCCCTCGCACAGAAACGAAGACCCAACACAGCCAAAAATAAATAATAAATAAATAATAAATAAATTAAAAAAAAAAAAAAGAGGACACCTTGGAAACAAAGACGGCAGAACAGAGAAGATGAAACGGAGAAGACAGACGTGGGTGGGAGGGCGAAGGCCCACGGAGGACCAGGCAGGGAGAAGCTTCTATCTACGGCTGGAGGCACATGCCAAGCCTGGGCAGCGGGGAGGACTGCAGAGACCCGGTTCTGCCCATACTCTCCCGTGCTCACTGCACCCTGGGTTCAAGCTTTAGAAGCGCAGAGGCTTTTTGGATTCAAAACTGACCCGGGCTTCCAACCGCTGCTCCTCGGACTCTCCCTGTCCCCTGTGACTCGTCTAAGGCTTGCTGGAAGTTGCCGAGGTCCCTTGGGAGCGAATATTAATTCAAGCTCCTTCCATATTCTTGATGTGTGACACTGATTACATTAATTGCTGTTAGGGTCCTGCTGAAAGACGGGCACAGGGCGCGTCTGTGTGGCTGCCGCCACCCGCCGGGGCCCTGATGCCCCTCGGCTGAGTCAGGGGCGGTGACATCACCCGGGGGACACTCCTCCCCTGCAGCTCCAGGGCCTCCTCCACCTCCCGTCACCTCCACGCCCAGTTGGCCCCCGCCCGGCCCAGACCACCCAGCCTCCTGCACGACGGCCACTGTCCACACGCGGACCCTCCTCCTCACACGGGCTTCACCCTACAAGCCCCGGGCAGCGTGAGGAGGACCCGAAGGAGAACCCCGCCCGGTGCGTCAACTCGGCCCTGCATGCTCAGCCCACGGGGAGGGCGGAGGCGGGGCCGTGCATGTGGTCGGTTCCAGGGAAATCAAGCCCAAGGCACCAGGGGTGGAGGAGGGGCTCCAGCAGATTCGCAGAAGGAGAAGCTGCGGCAGAGCCAGAGGGCGCAGGGGACTTTCGGGGTGCGCACCCCAAATCTGGGGAACGGAGTTGGCGAGGCGGCCCTGGCAGGGAAGCAGGCCCCAGGGGAGGGGACCATGGCGGGGAACAGGGGGCAAGTGGACAAAGAAGGCAAAGGTGATGAAGGCCCTCACTGCCAGGATGACCTGAAGTCAGACTCTCAAGGACACAGGAAGCTACCATGTGCTGTGGCCATGGGAAGAGGGCCAGGGAACCTGCAGAGCCCGGCCCGCGGACCCTGCAGCGACACGCGAATGGGGCAGGCGGGGCAGGGGCCGAGGACTAGATTTCCAAGGAGAAGCTAAAACACAGGCCAGTTCAGGGCCTGCCGGAGGCTCAGACGTGAGGCCTTGGGGTCCGGGATGTAGCGTCCATGAGAAGCAACCTTGGGTCTCGGGGAGCATCACCTGGAACCTGGGGCCGGGAGGAATGTAAGGACCGCTGGTCCCGCTTCTCTCACCTCAGAGAACAGACAACTTAGGTGAAAGCAAACATCTCCCACCAGTCTCTCTGCCCAGGCGCACCCCTCTGAGCACCGGGGGCAGAAGTGACCCCTCTCCGCCAGGGGCTGCAAGTTACAGCTGGCTCAGAGAGGGTGCTGGCCAGGGGATGTGAAGCCAGGTCCTGGCCCCGGTGCTGACTGTGACCTTCAGAAAGACACGACACGTCAAATCAATTGAGAGTCTGAGCCTCAAAAATCTTTTGCAATCTGACGGGCAGCCTCGTTTTCAAAGCAGAAGTTTAGTAACTTCCTGCATCTGCAGACATGTTCAAACTGTAAGTACATTCAATTCCTGATTTTTCTGTTACCAGAGAAATGCATTTCCCTGAATAAGGTAACCACATGCATCACAGACCCTCAAGGCAACTACAGAAACGTATGAATAGATGCAGGGCAGTCTGAGCGCCTCTGGCCACTGCCTGGTCATCTCTAGCTCCCTCTGTCCTGCCGGACAGCCTCTCCCCAAGAGGCACCATAGCCTATTCCAGACTTGAGCTTGAGAACAAGGGGACACCTTGAGTAACTCTGGATGGCCGTAAACGCAGCCCAGCCCATGCCCATCTGCACACAGAAGCCTCAGCGCCACTTCCAGACATGCTGACAGGCACCTGGAGGAGGTCTCCTGGTGCATATGTGACAACACGACACTGAGACTTGCTCTCGTGGACCAGAAAGGTCGAGAAACGGGCCATCGATCTCTGCTTCCCACTTTCGCAGAAATGTGTTTATTTATCTGAAATTAGAGACAGCAAAATTAAGACTGGCAGTGTCCTTCAGCGTTTGTGATTGGGGACAGGCCCACGTCCGCTTAATAAGAAAGCCCACCACACTAGGTATTTATGAGACAGAAACTCTCACTCGGGGGAAATAAATGGAAACTTCGATCCACACTCCCCTGTTAACCTACCCTGTTTAGACCTCAAAAAAGGGCCCGGGGTGTACAGATTGCATTTAGCAGTGCTTCACATTTTCTATGCTTCCCCAACCATGAAAGATTCTGAACCATCAAAGTATAGCACTGCAAAGAAGGAATACAGCATTGAAAGAAAACTTCCAGGTCTCAAGCCTCCAACCTCCCGTATCGATTGTAGAGGCATTTAAAGTTCATTCCTGAATAGTTTTTCTTAAATGAAGTTATAGTCTTTCCACAGGTTTAGCTCCGTCTGCCTGAATATAAATAGCTGATGTAGTCAAGTCAGGCTGTGCTAAAGTTCCCTTGCCCTGGAGAAAGGTTTTACCTCCTCCCTGCAAAATGTAAAATTAGTAAACCGTGCAGCACAGTGAGGTCACCAGCCCAAAATGACACCCAAACTTATTATTATTAGGGACTTGCTGTCCTGTTTTTATATTACTAAGAAAGCTACACTCATTACACCCTTATATTTAGAGAGCTCTTTAAAAATAAGTTTTAGTACAGATCTATGAATGTATGTATTGTACAGAGTGGACAGTTAAAAGAAAGTACTCATGATTTCAGGTTACATATTTTCCCTTCCACACTGAAATAACCAAAAACCTAGTAATAGTTTCCACTACTGCATTTAGGGTAAAAGTGCTTTCTTTCAAGGTAAAAAGAAATTAAATAAAATTACTGAGTTGGGCCAAGGGAGGAGATTCACTTTTCAGGTAAAAGGGATTTTGGTAACTTTAATCTCCTGACCAGAAACTTTAATATTTTTAAAAATATAATTTTAATGTTGGGACTAAACAGAGACTTCACTTTCTATTTTTATCTTCTTTTATTCTCAAGCCCTGGAATCTGAAAGGTTAAGTCACACTGTACCTAGAAAAATCACGGTGTTGTCTTAGGTTCCTTTCAACTAATATTCACTAATTAAAAAACCAGTGTAGGCACTAACTGTACATTTAAAAATCGTTACAATGGCAAATGTTATCTTATATATATTTTACCACAATAAAAAGCCAAAACAATGTAGAGTTTAAATGCTTAAAATCATTTAAAATGCTTGAATATTGTACTCCCTTAAAGATCATAAGACAAGACATTAAGTGAATAATATTTACAGGCCTCATGAGGTCAATAATCAATTGTTAAAATTACTTAAAATACGTTGCTCTGGAAACAGTATTATCTCAAATGAGGATTAGACCTCTGGATGTCGGAGGTCATCACTAGAATCCACCAACTGCTTAAAAAATATTTTTCTAGATGAGGCAGCCAGTTTTCATGGGCCGAATCTGGAACAGCCTGTTTGTAAATTCCCTGTTACACTTCATGCTCTCTGCTGAGTTGTCTGGGCCAAAAACTTACAGAAAAGAGTCCCTTTTTTTCCCCCCAATTTTAACTTGGCTCTGGAGCAAATCAGAAGTTTTCAGAATACAATTCTAATTCGAATATGGAAAGAAGAACCCCATAAAGGGTATATTTCTATCCGGCACAATATGCTTCCCACAAGTGACTCTTTTTTTTTGCACTAACGGCTTGAGAAATTCCAAGTTCAAGTTATTTTAGATGCGGCATTTAACTGACACTGTGCAGCGCTCTGATCCAAGGAGCCCTTTTATAAATCAGCTTTGGAACGTCCCACTTCTTCCTGGGCTGGAAATTCCATACGAATCCTCTTCTGTGCTCTCTGGTTTATTCTGAGAATTTTAATCCACTTCACTTTTTGGTAACAAATATGTGACAACCATCCTCGGCCAAAAGCAATGAAGTTCTGACCCAATTCACATTAAGAACTTCTTCTCTGTGATTTTATGTAAATCCGACATACTGCACGGCTTACCCTTCCCTTGACAATGTTTCCATAAAGGCCAATAAACCTGATTTTTTAAAATTCCTTCTATATTCCTTTCTCCTTCCCAAGTAATTTTCTTAAAGGTATTCTTGCAAGCTGATTAATTAGAAGACAACTTTCAGATGCCTTATTCTACCCACATCAAAGACATGACCTACAGTCTCCCTCACCAACCTGCTGGCCCAAAGAAATTAGAATCAGATAAAAACACTATTGCTATTCAGAACTTTTAAAGAATAATTTTACAAGTATGCACAATGGATCATCAGTTCAGAGGTTATGACAGTCATCAAACCCTCAACCTCCTGAACTCAGAAGGCAGGCATCCTCTGCCACCAGCATCCTGGTGGGACAGGTGAGAAGGCTGGTCTGCATCCCCTCCGACACCTGGCATGAGACAGAAGCAACCCCTTGCAGGGAGCTTTCCTGGGCCTCATCCCCCTTCTCTGTACCGGGATGTGTGGCCTCTGCGTATTTCTCTGGCCCTTACTGTGCCCGTGCGTGGACTGAGTGCTTTGTCACCTGCCCACTTCTGTCAGGGGAGCAGGGAACACAAGTGTTTCTGGGACCCGGAAGGCCCAGGCCACTGCTGTCGAAACATTCCCGCAGGAGCAGTCAGGTCTCTTCCCGAACATTTGACGGCCTCACAGAATTGCACGATGTAACTGGACAGAGATCCTGGCCCAGCGCAGGAGACACTGCCAGTCTTAGGAAGCTGGACCACACTGTCTGGGTGCAGCCTCTACCAGGGTCAGACCTGGAGGCCCGGGCCCCGCACTCACCACGTCTACACTGGGCCTCCCTCCATCTCCCACCGGCCCAATCCGTCACCACGTCTCCAGGACCGCACCCTCCAATGCCCCTCTCGGGTCCCCCTTCTCCAGTCTCACGGCCACGGGTCTGGCCCCAAGCACCACCCTCCCTCTGTACTGCCCTGCGCCGTCTTCCCTAAACAGCTCCGTCTTCAGTCCCCCCGCCAGCGAGCCCCCTGCTGCAGACCACTGAGGGGTCACCCAGAACCCATCACCTCACCACTGGTGAGAGCCCTCAGGATGCCCACTACCCTGTGCACAGAGCCCAGCGTCCTCAAGGTCACTCACAGCCCCAACAATCTCTCAGACGGCACCTGCCGCGCTCACACACGTGTGCACACACACACGAGCACCTCGAGTCTCTCTTGGGCTCTGCCCATTGCCCACTGCTCGGTCCTTCCCCAGCACCCTCTCCTGCTCAGGGAACTAACTCCAGCAAGGACTCCTGTCCTCCCCAGAACCATCCTTTCCCATCTACTTGGAAAGGGAATCCAGCCAAACAAAAGAAGATTCAAAGAACTCACAGGCAAAAAACTAAAAACGAAAAAAATCTGGTAATGATCACTAAACCCAATAAGCAAAGAAATAAGTGTAAACAGAATCAAGTCTAAGTAACTGTGACATACCTATAAACGTGTAATTATTACATTTCTTGCAAGACAGTATATACAATGTAAAAATAATAAATTAACAATAGTAGACTAAAACAACATCCAAAAAAGGAATTACAATACCGTGTGGGGAGAGGGGAAGAGATAAAGAAAGGGAGGAAGGTAACAGAAGCACTCATTTCTTCACCCTTCCCAAAGAGGAAGTCAAATTATATTGTTACTGAAGTTGATAAATTGAGAAACAGGGGTTTAGGCAAAAGTTATAAATATAACCACTAGTAAAACTGAAAACATTGGACTTTCTATCTACCTTCTGATTTCAAGGATTAAAGGAGAGGAAACATAATTCATACACCAATAAACAGAAAACAAAGAAAAAAAGAAGAAAGCATAAAACAAGATAAAAGTTTTTTAAAAAATTAGGAAAGAACACCTAAGAAATCTGTTTCAGCAAAAAATATAAATGGAATCTACTTATTTAAAAGACTCAATGAAAGGGTTAAAAACTAAATCCAACTATTTGCCTCGTACAGAAGACACCCAAAATGAAGGAACTCAGAAAATTTGGACACACAGACAAAATATACCAGAAAAATGCAAACAAAAACAACAGTGAAGATAGAAATATCACTAAAAGTTTAATTCATGGTTCAAAAGGCATTCAATTGCACAAAAGTCATACTATAATGATTAAGGATAAAAAAAAAAAAAGAAATCACAAAGAATAAGATTGTCCTACACCTTTAAAGTCACATAACAGAGAACAAAATACACAAAGCAAACACCCCAGTGAATACATGGAAAGATCAAAAGAGAGAAAATGGATCTGGGAGAATTAACAAACCTCTCTTAAACCTGGCAGATTAAAGAGGCAAAAACAATAGCAGACTTGAATTAAAAAGTAGAGTTGAATCTAGTATGTAAGTATCAAACCCCACACCAGCCACTTTGCTAAAGTGACAACAGGAGATAAGCTGGCTGCATGCTGACCACAAAGATGGGCTCTAACAGTTCCTTAAATCAGAAACAGCACAGATCTCCCAAGCTCCATACATAGTACTGTGATGCCAAAAATTAACAAGTGAAAGCAAAAACAACACTAACAAAAGTCCACCCATTTGGAAAATTTTAAACTCTCTGTAACAACTCCTGGGGCAGGAGGAGATCACAGGGCAATCGCAAAACTCTCCTGAAACTCCTCTGTGTCAAAATTTATGGGACACACAGAAAGCTGAAAGTATAACCAGCTGCAGGATTTAAAAGTAAAGAAAATATGTAAGTGAAATATTCAAATCAAAAAGTAACAAAGAAAAATTAAAATCCGTAAATTTGAATTTTAAAAGGTTACCACAAATCAGAAAAAGAGAAAAAAAACAGCAAAACTGATAAATGCAATCCATAACTGGCTCTTTGATAAGCCCAATGAAGGAGAAAAATGACAAGCTGGCCTAATCAAAAGAAAAAAAGGCAGGGGCTGGGGAAAATCAGGTCTACTGACCACCAAAGGAAGGAAAATTAAAAGAATACAATGTTCTTCAAAACATTAATAAGTGTGATAATATTGAAAGAAATTACTAATTTTCTAGTAAAATACAAATGTCCAAAATCTATCCAGGAATCAAGAGAAAAAGTAACCAGAACAATAATCAGGTAAGAAATCAAAAGAACTGTTACACACTCCTTCACCCACTCAAATGCAAAAAAAAAAAACACCTCAGTTTCAGTCACACACCTTTTGAGAAACAACTCAGATGTAGGCTATTTGAATGTTTGGTGAGCGACAACAAAGCACAAAGCTACTGTCCTAATAAACAAAATGTTCTTACAAAGCAACAAATCATGAATAACTCAGTGGAAAAACCGACCAAGTAAGTGAACAGGTGGTTCACAAGAGAAATAATAGTCAACAAACGTTAAGAAATGCTAAATGTGGCTTTACGGTTTTAAAACACAATGCGGTGTTTTCCCTATCAAGTTGCCCAAGACTTACACTGATAACACCAAGTGCTGACAAAGAGAAAGCCACAGGTCCCTGACTGCTGCTGGGGCTGTAAAAGGGCATTTTGATATTCTGTTGGGAAATGCGTCAATATCCATCAATGAAAATGCCCCTTCCTGCCAAAAATTCTGTCTCAGGGAACTAACCCCAAAGAAACATTCTCACACGTGCACAAAACTGTGTATCACAGAGGTTCACTGCACACTAGGAAATGGGTAGCAACACAAAAGTCCCCCACGGGGACAAACACAGCGCAGCTTCCCCGGGGCGACATCCACCTGGCGGGAGCTGGCCCACTCCCACTGGCTGATGCTCACCCCAAGTTCCCTTCCGACGGGTCAGAATGGACCACACTGGGTACTGGGCATTCGGAAACCACAGACGGGGTGTGCAAACATCTGTACTCCACCCATCCCTTAAAGAGTAAGTTGTGAGGTTATGTTAAAAAAAGTAAGTTGCAGGGACTTCCCTGGCAGTCCAGTGGTTAGGACGCTGTGCTTCCACTGCAGGGGGCCCAGGTTCAATCCCTAGTCGGGGCACTAAGATCCCGCATGCCGTGCAGCGTGGGCAAAAATAATAAATGAAGATTACAACATAAAACACTTTTTAAAAAAGGACTGGGCTTCCCTGGTGGCACAGTGGTTGAGAATCTGCCTGCCAATGCAGGGGACGTGGGTTCGAGCCCTGGTCTGGGAGGATCCCACACGCCGCGGAGCAACTGGGCCCGTGAGCCACAACTACTGAGCCTGCGCATCTGGAGCCTGTGCTCCGCAACAAGAGAGGCCGCGATAGTGAGAGGCCCGCGCACCGCGATGAAGAGTGGCCCCCGCTTGCCGCAACTAGAGGAAGCCCTCACACAGAAACAAAGACCCAACACAGCCAAAAATAAATAATAGATAAATAATAATTTTTTAAAAATTTTTAAAAAAAGGACTAATTTGGGAAAATAAAAATTTTTTTTAAAGTTGCAGGAAAACTCACGTAACATGGTCAGATTTTAATTTTTAAGTTAAAGTTTATATATGTATATTAAAAATCTACATATATTCATTAAGCTATTATTGAATTTAAATGCCTAATAAAGCGACTGGCATCTAGAAGGCATTCAACAAATTGTAGCCTGCATAAAATAAAATTACATTCATGTTGTGAAATCTCTCACACGTTCTTTTTTCTCAAAATGCAATTTCCTCTTTGGATGGTAAATATCTTGCCGGCAAAGATGATGGAGTCTTTGCAGTCTACGAACCTTGCATTTTGTATAATTATCTGAAAAGGAAGAGTTTAATTTAGGCAAGTGGAACGCTATCCTAAGTATTTGGCTATAACTCAATTACTCAAATATGTGGCTGAAAATCAATTAACGTGTTATCTGCCGTGAATTCCACACCACCCACCCCTAACGGAAAAGTGCTGTGTCTTCGTAGCATTTTGTGAACTTCTACATAATTTATTTCTGAAAATCTCTATGTCTTCAAAGTGAAGTACTGTGTGTCTTTACCCCCTTACACAAGAGAAATACCGTGTAAGACCTCGGGTCCCAGCTGTCCACGTTTAATTCTGGTTCAATAGTTTAAATGTATAGCTTCATATTAATTCCCTGGAATAATGACATTCAGATCAACTCCCTTCCAGCAAATGGGATGCTACACAAGAAACAAAGTTAAAGGGTAACGGGAAAGGAACCCCACTTGCGCTCAGCTACTACAATTCCTCTCAGTTAAAAACAGGACAGGGCGGGCTTCCCTGGTGGCGCAGTGGTTGAGAATCTGCCTGCCAATGCAGGGGACACGGGTTCGAGCCCTGGTCTGGGAAGATCCCACATGCCACGGAGCAGCTGGGCCCGTGAGCCACAATTGCTGAGCCTGCGCGTCTGGAGCCTGTGCCCCGCGACGGGAGGGGCCGCGATAGAGAAAGGCCCGCGCACCGCGATGAAGAGCGGTCCCCGCACCGCGATGAAGAGTGGCCCCCGCTTGCCGCAACTGGAGAAAGCCCTCGCACGAACCGAGGACCCAGCACAGCCAAAAATAAATAAATAAATAAATAAATAATCAAGTAAAACTTTAAAAAAAAAAAAAAAAAATAGGACAGGGCTTCCCTGGTGGCGCAGTGGTTAACGATCCTCCTGACAATGCAGGGGACACGGGTTCGAGCCCTGGTCCGGGAAGATCCTACATGCCACGGAGCAACTAAGCCCGTGCACCACAACTACTGAACCCGCGAGCCACAACTACTGAGCCCGAGAGCCACAACTACTGAAGCCCGTGTGCCTAGAACCTGTGCTCCGCAACAAGAGAAGCCACGGCAATGAGAAGCCCGCGCACCACAACGAAGAGTAGCCCCCCCTCGCCGCAGCTAGAGAAAGCCCGCGTGCAGCAACGAAGACCCAACACAGCCAAAAATAAATAAATAAATAAATTTATTAAAAAAAAATAGGACAGAGCTCATATTCGTAGTTCCAACTTCAGACATCTTAGAGTGAATTAAACAAAGTGACTTTCAAGTGAACAGGAAAGAAATTCTGCCCTGAGTGATTCAATGTAAGCCTGCAGTCCTGTGTCTGTTTTCCACTAACCTCCAAACCCAGCCATGGTTTGTCTAATAAAGGGATGTTTTAATCAGAACACTTGCATTTACTGTCATACTGAAGCCCATCTGACTAGCAGATCCTCAGGCAAATGAATACCCATAAATTTCACGTGACTGGGTAGAACTTGCCTAAGCTCTTGAGTTCCCCAGATGTACGGCTAATTTGGGGTGACTGGCTCTGGGGCCTTCAATCATTCCCTAGGTAAGAGCCAACTTATGAAATCTAACTCGTTGAGATGCATGTGAATTTAGAAAACTCTGCAAAGAAAGTCAGGCCCACACACTAAAGAACAGTGATCCTAACACCAGAAGTTCTCATTTCTCCTTCGAGCGGAAGTATCCCTTTGCCTAAACTTGCACACGTCTCCAAAGCACTGTTCTGTTGGGCCAATGAAACAGAAAAAGAGAAACAGTGCTTTTTATCAGAGCTGAACAATGTCGATCTGGACTTTGTTATCCTACCTGAACGCTAGTGGATCTTATTTTTTTTTTAAGTCCGATAAGTTTCCTGAACACTGATACTAGGAGTCCACAAGCAAGAGAGTAAACAGAATTCTAGTCTGTCTCAACACCATTTAACTATCCAAAAGAAGCATTTCAGTGACTGATAGGGCAAGATACGGAACGTGACCTTCAGTCTAAATAATAAACTTGCTGACCTGAACCTGGATTTACAGGCAGGAATAGCAGGTAAACCACAGCATCGTGGCAAAGGGCAGGACCAGCCCCAGGATGAGGAAGCAATTTCACCAGGTCTCACCTTCAAAAGGTGACAAAACTTAATAACCAAACGGAACAGCAGTCTTGAGACACATGGGGATACAGACGAGCTTTGGGCCGTCTCCTAAAACGGCAGGGTTTTGTGCCTACCTGTGGCAGGTAATAAATATCCCAACACAACGTGACTCCCTTTCAATTTTATACCTATAAATCCCCTTCCAGCTGGCTGCCAAACCACCCCCAAGCATACTCTGCAACACTCACAAAATGGCCCACTGTGAAGTCCTTCAGGGCAGGACCTGTGTCTCTCGCTGTAATTCCTAACAGCACATGAATAATATACGAATCATAGCCAAAAATACTGCTGACATGAAGGAACAAAAATTCATGACACTGTATTTAACCCTCATCTCCTTTAAAGAAGCATCCTTTAAAGGAGATCATTTGCTTTGAGTTACTTACTTTATTCTTCCCTCTGAGAAACACCTTTTCTGAACCATTATTGTTACCCATTTGGGGAGAAAGAATCTTCTTTTTTCTTATTATTAACAGTATTATATGGAAATGACCTACTTTAAAGAGACTGATGAAACACACTGGTTCCAGATCCATTTTGAGGAAAAGAAGTTTTGCCTTTCCATCCACACGGCCCTCCTAAGTGAAAACCCCCTACGTCAGCGCTTTCACGAGCTTTGATACAGAGCTCAAAGTGTACTGAGCTCTCATCCAACAACCGTATTTCACATCCCCAGGACCTGGGAGCAGAAATGAGATCGGCACGAGTTCATCCATGAAGAATGCAGGGGGAGGCCCTGCAAAAGCACAATCTCAGAAAAATACTCTGTTCCTCCAACAAAGAGCATTTTGTTGGTGTCCTACCATCATTACAACAACGATGTACAAAATAATCAATGAACTCTGCCCAGGGTTTTCACTCCAGATACACTTTAAGCCCCCAAGCGAAGTTAACAGTTTCTATATTTTATAAAGTTGCTTTTTATATTGTGAGGTTAACAAAGCAAAAAGGTGGCAAATGAGGATAAAACAGGTTTAAGGCTTAATATGCTCAACATAAAGTACATCTATCTAATTGAATTAGACCATAATTCTCACCTCCTCTGTAACATAAACAGGCGATTTTTTTTAATGTGCAAAATGTAGGAAGAACCAAATGCTTTTTTATGCTGGATGTAAAGTTTAAACGTTTACATATTACCACTAGATGTGACAGAGAATAAACTGGAACCATCCTTCTGTGTTCTGAAATTCTCGAGTAAGTGACCTTCATCTGTAATTTAGTCTGCTTTCCGCTCCCTTTCTTTCGGGTACAAGGCACATTGTCCTTTAACCGGCCCTCGGGGGAGGCCAGCATCTCACCCCATTTCACAGATGAACAAGTAAAGGCATACCGGCTCCAGAACTGGCCAAAAGGCACCACGACTGGATGTTGGATTGGAAGCCAGAGGCAGCCTCTTACACTTCAATTCCTTCCCACACACCTGCAACCCGGGATTAACACTTCTGAGTTTCTGGATGCCTCAGCAGAGGCGGGGCTTGGCAGCAGGGAACAGGGAGACAGCAAGGCTTCTGGTTCCCAGCATGCTGGGCCAACTTACCAGGGACTCGCTGAGGGACAGACATGATGCAGCGTCAGGCCCCAGCCTCCCTTCAGCGCCCAGCGCCCCCCGACCCCGGCTCCTGGCTTGAGAGTGGTAAAAAAAGAACTTTTTCTCCCTTAATTAAGCTGCTCGGATTCGGCTGAGATATTTCCAAAGTATCGTATCTCCCCTTAGAGTTCTTGTCTACCAACAGCTGAACTGGAGGAGTGAAGGTTCCTCCTCGACCTCAGCACCAGGCCCTGGCTGACGGCAGGGGCGCCCGCCGGGGCAGGACCTCCAGCCCCGCAGCTGTGCGATCTCCACGGGGGCTAAAGGGGCGAGTCCACATCGGGCTGAGCCCTAAGTGTGAGATCCACGCCAGATTTCCGAGGCTTAGTGTGAAATAAAGAGCGAAGACTGACTCAGCAGTAACTTTCATGTCATTTACGTGTTCAAGGAACATTTTGGATCTACCGCGTTAAATAAAACACATTATTAGTTTTACCCACTTCTTTAACCATTTTCCATGGGGTAACTAGAAAATTGAAAATGACAGCAGCATTGTATTTACCAGGCAGAGCACTGTCTTAGCGTGCTGGTCAGCCTATTGCAGCCCCAAGGCCAAAGCCAGCCTGCCCACCACCTATTTTTGTGTGGCTTGTGAGCTGAGGATGGTTTTTACATTCTTAAGTGGCTGGAAAAAAATCAAAGGGAGAAGAGTATTTTGTGACACATGAAATGACATGAAATTCCAGTTTCGGTGTCCACAAATAAAGCTTATTTCCTCACTGATGTGTTGTCTGTGGTTGCTTCTATAACTGCTACAAGGCAGAGTGAATTAGCTCTAACAAGAAGTTCTGGCCCACAGAGCCCAAAATATTTATTATCTGGCCCTTTACGAAAAAAGGCTGCCAGTGGGGAGGGATAAATTGGGAGATTGGGACTGACATATACACACTACCATATATAAAATAGATAACTAATAACCTGCTGTACAGTACAGGGAACTCTACTCAATACTCTGTAGTGGCCTATATGAAGCTAAAAAAAGAAGAGTGGAGATATATATATATGTATAACTGATTCACTTTGCTATATACCTGAAACTAACACAACATTGTACATCAACTATAGTCTAATAAAAATTTTAAAAAAGAAAGAAAGAAAGGAAGGGAGGGAGGGAGGGGAAGGAAGGAAGGAAGGAAGGGAGGGAGGGAGGAAGAAAAAGGCTGCCGACCCCTGCCCTAGAGATTTGCAAATACAGACCCCAGTTTCCCAAGCTCAGGGCCCTCTGGGCTTTGGTGCAGGCTCCCGAAGCCGACCAGGAGAAGAGGCGGCTGAGGTGGGCCAAGCCCCCCTAGCTGGCTGGACGGCTGGACGCTGATGCAGGAGCTTCCCTGCTTCAAATCCCCAGACCACGCTCTTTCTTGATGGACTGATTACTCGAAGTCTCCGCTCACCTTCACAACAGACATGGCCATGTGCTGAGCGGGGGCCCACACGCTCAGGTGGCCAGTCCCAGCTCAGGGCACCCTTGACACTGGCTCCCAGCTCCTCCTGGGGATCCACCAGTAACCCCGGCCACCTAGAAAGGGGGAGAGGCCGGGAGGAGGAACACTGGCCTTCCACGATGTGATCTCCACGGTGACACAACTCCAGATGGTTCAGACCAAGACTCAAAGTCTCTAGGCTTCAATGAGCATAAGGAAGGTCAAACTCAAGGTGACTGCCCAGAAGATGGTCTGCTCAGATAACCCAAGTTCCTTAACCGCGAGAGTCTCAGTGGTTAAGGAAGTGGGGGGCAGGGGACTAGAATGACTTCCTATCTCCTAACTGTTACGAATACTAAACAAAATACACACAGAACGTGGGAGCCTTGCTCACAGCGGGTGTGAGATGGATGTTTGTGGAAAGGAAATGAGCCTTGGTAGAGCATTTATGAGCTATTTATTTGGGGGGCTGGTTTTTCAGGCATTCACCCAATTTGATTCACGTCTATAAGTCCTTGGTAGTAAAAATTAAACTTCTAATATAGCCAGAAACTGTTAATGCTCAATACCTGGGATCGTACTGTCATGGTGATTCAAAAAATAGCTCTCAACGCGGGGTACTACTGTGTTCTGATGCCCTCGGCTCCTTGTACCAGGGTAGCTCCAAGGAATCACCTTTGGAAAGCCACCGCAGACCTACCCTAAGAGCGTCATTGAAGATCGTCTACATGAAAACACGTGGCCTGTGAAAAAGGTCAACATACAAATCAACGTGAGGAGTCTCCTTTAGGGTTACAGGCTAGAGAAGGCTTCTCTTTCACAGAACCGGTGAGTTTTGCCCGTATTGTCAATTCGACATATAAATGGCCCTGTTTCACTCTTGTTTTAGTGACCAGAAAGCTCAGATTATAAATTTTGGTCCAAGTATATACCCACAGGACGGAACACGATGATCTGGATATGGAATCCTATTTTCCCCTTGTCAGGACCTATTATTTCATTTCCTTGTTCTTGACTTTTATTTATGTTTTACTCTATATTTAATGTAGACCTCAAGTGTTACCTCATACTCTTTATGGAATGGGGATAAACAAGCAAACTCTTCCTACCAACAGACGAATAACAGGATTTCAATCACCAGATTCTCCAACAAGCCTGCCAAAATCCTCACAGAAGGGCATACAGGATGATGTCCATACACCAATTAAATAAATCTCTACAATCTGAGTTTACATGGGTCATTACGTATTTTGAGAAATTTCTAGAAAGGCAGCAAACTACCTAGGGCATAGTGTCAGGTAAATAATGAAAAAGTACTCAGTACTATCTTCTTCAGAGAAGGGAAAACAAATGCAAAATCTGGGTCTCAGTTTACTGATTTTTCCCCTTAAGAGAAAACCTAGAATGTTGGCTATGTTTGCCCACGTGGAGAACGCAAAGGAGACAGGTTTTCTAAGCGGCTCTCGCACGATGAAGACAAATTCACTGCACCCTGGCCCAGCTCCCAGTTTGCCGGAGCAGGCAGAGGGAACGGATCCCCTATACAGCATCCAGGAGCAGAGCGAGACCCCGCCAGCCAGGCCCACGGGGGCTGTGACCACCTGTCTGAACTACCATCACCAGCAGGGCAAAGGGAAGCGTGGTCTCACCGTGGTTGGCTTGCCCCTCTCCCCCACCTGTCTTCCTCTTCCTCGCCATCTCGTCCCACCTGCGCCAAAGATGTGCACAAGGGAAGGTGCCCACCTGCTCTGGTCTCCCCTGTGGCTCTCCCCAACCCACCTGGCAGTCACCTGCTGCGTCGCGATGAGAGCCCAGCCCTGCACGTGCCCTGCTCTGCACCAGCGTGCACTTCACCTCTGCCGCGGCCTCAGACAGGAGGCCCACCAGAGACTGCGGGTCTATCTCAGCCATCGCTGGTCCTCAAGGACCCCTTTCCCTGCAATGTTTTGCTGGCTTTTTTCTTCTAGGACTTTCTATCCCCTGCTGGTGATTTGCTTTCTGTATTTACTCTCTTACAAAAAGTGATGGGCTTCCCTGGTGGCGCAGTGGTTGAGGGTCTGCCTGCCAATGCAGGGGACACGGGTTCGAGCCCTGGTCTGGGAGGATCCCACGTGCCGCGGAGCGACTGGGCCCGTGAGCCACAATTGCTGAGCCTGCGTGTCTGGAGCCTGTGCTCCGCAACGGGAGAGGCCGCTACAGTGAGAGGCCCGCTCACCGCGACGAAGCGTGGCCCCCACTTGCCGCAACTGGAGAAAGCCCTCGCACAGAAACGAAGACCCAGCACAGCCATAAATGAATGAGTAAATAAATAAAATGAATAAATAAAAATTAAAAAAAAAAAAAAAAAAGTGATGAGAGTAGGGTGTTAACCATTGGGATACCCGAGAAAATCTGTACCCGGGCCCCGTGCTGAGCTGGGAACGGGTGCCCACAGCTGCCAGGCCTTGGGTGACGACAGGGCTTCCCCGTTTCCTCCCAGTCTGAGCTCGGTGATGCTGGGTGGCCTTGAAGTGGGACAGTTTATCCAGTTCTCCCACTAACACGATATCCCCATGGAGAGCTGCAAAAATTTAGTCAACATTTTTTCTTCTCTCTGGAGACAGATTTAAGCAACAGAAAGTGAAACTGAAGTGAAGCCCTCTCCCTCCTGTCCTAAATAACCCACCACTCTGCTAGGTCTACACTCGCAGAGCTCGATCAGCCCTGCACCTTCTCGACAAGCTCACTGTGAACTCAGACGGCGACCTCACTTTCTTCTGTGCGCTCGGCACGGGGTACCAGGAAGAGACCAGACTGCGACTCAGGAAACCTGGGTTTGAGCTCAACTCCATCACTGTGGCCTCAGCCAAATCACTAAGTCCTTCTGCAGTTCAGTACCTGTAAAATGTCCAGATTCACCCCCAAATCATCTCTAAGTCAGCTGCAAATAACACACATATAACTCTCAGTATGAGCCTTTTTAAACAAGTCCAAATAGAAGTAACATAAATGTACAAAGAAAGGTAAACAACCAGGAAAGTAAATGTTTCCCTTCATGGTCATTCTGTTGAATCAATTGAAAACTCCCGACAGACATGAAAACCCTACTCTGGAGCAATGCACCCCCGTAACCTGCTCGGGCCACGAAGGTACTACAGCTCAGTAAGCGTCTAAATGGTGCCTTTGTGGCCCCAAAGATCTAATGCACTTTCCAAAATAGTCTACTATTTCCATGGACACTGGAAAGACCTAATTTAACCGCTGGCTGAAATGCATACTCTCAACCGCCCTCTGAACGTTTGTAGCTAAATGAACACGGATGGTCAATGGACTCCCACGTGCACAAAAAATCCCTAATTCTAACTGCTGTAACCTCTTTTTTTTAACCAATCCCTACAGATACTTTAAAATGTGTAGCTATTAGAAAAATTAACCTTCCTTTGTAAAGTTCAAATTTTAAGCAGCCCATAATCTTTCATCAACCTAGAAAATAACTGATAAGCCAATCTTCCTGTAAAACCCTTAACAGACTCTGCTTTTCTGTCACCAGGGTAATTTACTGAGGCCAATTTTAATCCTACCACTAAACCACTAATCCCATGACTCTGCAGAATTGTCCCAAGTTTACGTTGCTATGGCAAGTATTTTTACATTAGGAATTCAGTTATTTACTCATAGTTGTGTTTTTCAAGTTGGTTTTAGAAATGAGGTCATCGTCCTTGCCTCTTGTTTTAAAAAGTAAAAAGCCATGTCTGAACTAAGGAAGCCACTTGAGCACCTGGCTGGGTCATCACAATAACACTAATTTAAATTACGCTTGGTGTTACTCCAAGGAACAAATTATCACCGTTATGCTAATGGTCATGCTAAAGACACGAAAAGCTCTGGTATAATGAATCTCCATCTGGTGAGACTATGATTATCAATGTGAATGATCATATTTTCTCCAAATGGCACAAAAATCGCCCCAGGTCACTGACGGTGTCAATATAAATGATGTGTCACCCAAAGCAGTCTTCATTCACACCGCTCAGATTCTCTGAGAGGTACCTTCCCATCCACATATGCACACATACGCTTTACAGGCAACACACATGAATGAGTATAAATGTGTTTACTTCTCTCCTTAAAACAGGAAACACAGTACGATTAAAACTAATGAGACAGATTCAGCAGGAGACTATCTGGACACACATGAGCTTTGGTGGGCAACTCCACAGCCATACGGGACCTTAAAAATGGAGGCAGAGATCTTGATTCTCCACGTCCACAGCTTCCTGAGACGTGGCACCTAGCAGAGGAGCTACCCTTGTGATTAAATCCATGTCTATCTGAAAATTCAAAATAACACGTGTAAACAAAACAAGATGAAAACATCCAGATAATCCCAGAACAGCACCACAAAAGTTTAAACTATGGAAGAGGATCACCGATCTGTCCATTGGTTCATCCATCCATTCAAAAAAAAATAGCTAATTCTTTAAGGGGGAAAAAAAAAAACACATTTTTTTTTAGCTCTAGGTTAAAGTCACCAGAATAATCAGGAACAAAACAGTGAAAAGTCCTGTCTCACTAGTCCAACTTCCAACCTATTTACAACCAGCAGAAGTTTTAACTACTCACTTTGGGCTGTGTGTCTTCCTGAATCAACACAATCAGCCAACATTTAATGTCAAACTCTTTCCCACAAAAATTATTTCAGGAAAAAAAAGTGACACTTGCTCACAGCCCTCAAATATCAACAGAATGAGAAGCTGCTAGAGACAGGACAGCCTCTCAGCACATCTCTGGATGCATCCTTCACTGCCCTAACTTTCAAAGAACATTCTGGAGCGCTGAAATGAATCAGTACCTCATGCAGCCCAAGTCAGCCCAAGTAACGTAGGTTAAACAGTGCCATATGGCAAACACAGGCACATGTTGCCCTTTTCTGAGACAAAGGACAAAAATTCCTAAACAAATATCCCTTCCTTTCACATGGGAAGAGGTGAAGAGGGGAGGGTTTTTCAAGCGAGACCAAATAATGCTGAAAAAAGCTTTCTTCCTTAATTCTTAGTGCCTAAGAAAAAAACTAGAGTTTTACCAGAGAACCTCAGTTTTTCAGAGTCTCCCTTCAACTACGTCCTGAAAGCTAACACCACAAGTTAGCCTAGCTCCCCATCCCCTAAATGAGCAAGAAAATAACAAGACAGCTGCATCCGAGGGCTGAGCTGACAACAGCAGTCCTCCGGGTGCCAGAAACGGTGCGAGACAAGCCTACCTGCTTTTGAAGGAATAAAACACCAGCTTACTTTCGTCTTGAAAATAAAATACATTAATATCTCAACCGACTTCCAACACTCCATTGAGTTGGTGTCTGAACCTCACAATCACATAAAATACATGTCTCTTAAAGTCAGTTTTTGGAACGCAATGACTTGATTAAATTCCTGACAGCAAACCATCATCAACAACAACAACAGAACAGAAAGAAAAAGAAAGAAAATCTACCGAATGAACACATATTTGAAATATACAGTAAAACGTATCTAAACCCAGTGGAGCTGCTTTGTAAATTGATTTTTTCGACTCACCGGTGTGGTGTTTTACTCATCATTTTACACATATTTACATGTTTGGGTTCTAAAAATAGTTGCGTTTCTAATTACTTCTGCTTTGTAATTTTCAGTACCATTGGCACTGAAGACTAAATGCCAGCTCTTTTTCGGAAAACTACTTTTAAGGGATATTGAAAGCCACAAAATTATACTTCGTTACGATTCCGATGTATGCTACTGGAAAACATTTCATTCTGGACATAAATATGACAGCCAGCACTAGCTTTGGAAAGAAAAGCTTCAGCTGTTCAAATCACGTGTAGCCAGATGCAAGGGATAAAGAATACACAAAACAGACAGTTGCAACTGCTAATTTTTACCAGTCTCTCTAAAATATACTTGATATACCTTAGCAGATAGTGTAAATTTCAAATACAAGCAGTGCATTTAATAGTGCCTATATATGTATCCTCCCTATGACTATTTAAGTCATAACCCTCAAATAGTCCTCTCCTGAAGAAAATTAATTTTAAAATAAAGGTGCTTTTAAAAGAACTGGATGAGACATTTTAAATTTATGGTGAAAGTTTTTCTTTATTTTTCCCATAAGGTTTGTTGTATTAAGAAATTCTTCTTTAATAAACATTTGATGTGACTTCTTTCTTAACATGGGCTCGTGACAATTTGCCGATATTTCTGAAAACTGTAAGGTATTCATAGCTAGAGTCAGAGGATAAAGAGGATGCCCTCCCATAAATCACTCCCCCCTCTGGTGAGAGAGGTATGGCGGGACCTCAGCTCACTCAGGGCAGAGGTCACCCCTCCATCAAAGAGAAATGTCCCACCTCCCTACCTCCCCCCCCCCCCCACAATTCACTTGTTCCTGGGTCCAGAGAGAATGGAGGCAAAGGCTTGAATCTAAAAAATGCTGTCACTCTTGTGGTCCCAAGGCGCATTCAAACCCTAACAGGCTGCTGCCAACATACTGCTGGTCATCAGATGGAAAAGGTTGGGGGTGACATCCCCAAGGAGAAGACAGGAAGGAGAAGAGGGCCACCGTCACCTGTGTGACTCATGCCACCGGTTAGCACCAAGCCCAGCGCAGAACAAGAGTCGAAAAATTGCTGGTACCCAAACTCCAGAGCAGACAGAATGGCAGCCCAGGGATGCACACCCACACTCCACACTCACATCTGCCTTCTCAAAGCTCCATCCTGCTAGCCTATCTCTATACCACACGTGGAGATGTATTCCAAACACCACCTGATCAGACTTCAGAACAAATCCACCTCCTGACACGGCTCTATTCACTTGAAAAATGCAAATCCAAATGAGATGATGTTTCCTACCAAGAGCATAAGGGTCTGGGAGCTAAAGACAGTGATGCAATGAATTCTTCCTGTTTAGACATTAATAATTCCGGAAGAAAAGATCAAAGGTGCCCAGTGCTAAGCAAGCCAAGGCAGGTCCATGTGCTGGGTGCTAGTTCTGCCGTCGGTGTAAGTACAGTGAGGGGGACACAGGCAGCGGGGCCAGGGCAACGCAGCACACAGGCCCACTAGTATCCTCTGGACGGCATTCAGTAAGAAGAGAGTTAATGGAACTTTCCCCACAGCCTCTAGAGCTTTTGAGGGGGAGGGGTTAGGGCAGCAAAGAGATGCATTTTTTGAAAGAATTGATTGTGTCAGAAAAAGTCCATCCAAGTGCTAAAAGGCATAAACATTTATAGCATGTAAGATGTCTGCTTTTGAAGAAGGAATGTTACTTCTATGTTCAAATATTTATAACTGCAGATATCTGATCAAATACATTTCACTTTCTTCTGCTTTCTACCATTAGTTCTATGCCTTCACCTGAAACCTATGCCTATCACCGAGAAAGGTTAGCTGTCTCCAGCTAAATTTGGCCATCAAACACCAATGAAAAAGTTATTTGTTTCCTGCACAACAGAGTTGCTTTATTCAGTTGGAAATCTAGCTACATTATAAGCAAAACATCACTTTTAATGATATAAGTAAAACCAATGTTGAAAATGGAATAAAAACCAGAAGAGTGCAGTGTCTTGAACACTGAAAACAAATATATTATGAAAGGAAAGTACACACGTCTGGACAAGCTCCTTCCCGCCGAACAGAATCAGCTTCTATTTCAGTTTCCTATTTCTATGCCATTAAGGTATAATGCAGCTGAAACTCTAAACACAATCTCCAGCCAGACTTACAGCCACTCCCACAAAATTCTTAATAAGAGTCCTTCTGGTAAATTATGAATAAGACCCATACGTATCCTGGAAAATGAATAAATAAAAATCCACAGCAACCCAATAAACTGAGCACTGGTTTTTCAAGAACTATCCATGACTAAACTCGACTTAAATTCCTAGGTCACATTATCATTTTTCCCTGTTTAGTAACGCTGAAAACCATCTGTTAGAGTTTACCCCACTTTGAGTTCTTCTTTAAAGAAGTCTCCTTTTCTTTTTCACATAATTGTTGCTAAACTTAATCTCCCCATTAAATGCTCCACCTGTAAGACTCAAATATCTCCACGCAGGAGCAAGTAAGGTAAATGAAGTTAAAGTTTAATTCACGGAAGTGGAGACAAGGTGATTTCAGCATCGACCTGTTTTCACAGACATCTCCCATTCTATTCACTCTGGGTTGGTCTCTGAGATGTCTCATAAAGTTAGAAATGTGGGACTTCAGAGCCCCAAGGAAACTTTAATCTCTAAATTAGTCAGTCAACTTTTAAAGGTCCTCTACAAATAACAATGGGATTAAGACTAGTGATGAAAACTATTCTCAAATCATCACTGACTAGTATCAGTTACACATCCAAAAGTTAAAAGTCCTTGATGGAGCAAGTTTCAGTATACTAAGCCATTTGGAAAGATTATGCTGACAAACAAAAGCTTTCGGAAATGAAACGAAGCAAAACTCCTCTCTCTTTTCCCACTGCTGAATCCTGTACCTACCAAATATGCTCCTTGGCTGTTCTGTTTCATTTTACAGACATTCCCATTCTTCTCAGTTAGCTTTATGGTACATCCCCTGGGCTCGTTATTTTTTTTAGAATGTTAATGTGCTCTAAACGTTTCATTTTATTCAAATTAGCAAGTTTAACAAAATAAAGCCTTTCTAATGAACTAAGACAAATACAAGACATAATATATTTGTACCTTAACACATCAAAATTCTAATTCCATTACCAAAATACTGGAGTCTCGCGCAGAGCTCAGGGTCTCCCAGGGTCCATTCAAGACAGCGTGAGAGTTGCTCTCGTGAAACTGTCCCTCTCCAGGACCCGAACTCTCAGACCCAGGCACGGCCGGCCAGCTCCGCACCCTCCAATTTCGCACACAGGCGGGGAAACTGCGCAGCAGTGGCATGTGGGATAGTTAATTCTGGCCAGTCTGTGTCAATATAAATAACACAGCTATTTTGACGCCACAATCAAAGAATGCAAGAGAAAATGAAGGAGGAACAAACAAATGATAAAACGACCTCTCTTTTTTTGCGCGGCAGTAGAAAGATCCTACCAAATAGCATGCATGCCTAGTTCCTTAAAGTAGCACTTACATTCCTAAACCAAAATACTCCGATCATACTAACAGGAAGGCATGAAAAATAATCTGGCGACGATCCTGCTAGGGGAATAACCACCCTTGCTTCTCCTCCGGTCAGACCTTTAATGGTATTTATCACACCGCCACGGGGTGGGAGCGCCTCAATGTTTAAGTCATCTTTAATCAAGACTGGAGACCTACGGGCAGGTTCATGGGGGAAATGCCGGTCTGTTGCACGTTTAATGAAGACTTTTGTGACCTGCCGTTAGGTCGGCGCGGTGCGCGGCCCAGGGTCCCGCAACCCTGCCCTTTGTTACGCGGTGGACCCCGCCGGCAGGCCCGGCCCCCAGCCACGGACACCCCGGGGCTTCCAGCCGCAGCCCAGAGTGCACGCGGGCTCCCCACGGCCGACACGCACCAGGTCCCACGCGCACGACGCAGCAACTCCACGCGCGGCCGCCCCGCACGGGGACGCCCGGGCCCGGTGCCCACCAGACCCTCGCGCCCAAATCCGCGCGCCGCCCGCGGCCCGGCACCAGGTCAGGTATGAACACTTATGTAATCGCCCGGGGGCCACGCCTCTCCCACCGCCCCACCTCCGCCAGGACAAAGTGAAGTTTAAAATAGAAACCAATTACCTGGCCTCCGCCGCGCCTCGGCCCCCGGAGCGCGGTCCGCGCCGCCGCGCACACCCCCGCCCCAGCCGGGGCCCAGCGCAGCCCGCCCCCCCCCCGCCCCCCGGGCCCCCGGCCCGGCCCGGCCCGGCCCGCACTCCCCCGCCCCACGCAGACCCCGCCCCAGACCAGGCCCTCACCCCCCGGCCGGGCCCCCCAGTCTCCCGCCCCAGAGCAGCCCCGGGCCCTGCACTCCCCACCCCCAACCTCATCCCCCGCCCCCTCCCGCCGGCCCGTTCCCTCCCCAGTCAGACCCTCTCCGGCCCGCACGGACCCCGCCTTTGTTACGGTGCGAAGTTGGGCCGTGGGTCCCCGTCTCTTTCACTTCTTGGGTTACAGTGTAGGCGTGTGACGTCCGCTCCACATGACGGGGGCGGGGGGCGGGCGCCGGGGGGAGGGGGGCGGGCCGGGCCCTCCCCCACCTCCCCGCCCCGCCCGCCCGCCCCGCCCACGGCCCTCCCCCAGTTAGCCGGGCCGCGAGAGGCCGCCGCCCCCGGGGCGGGCAGGTAAATGCCCCCGCCCCCGCCCGGCCCCCGCCCGGCCCCCGCCTGGCCCCCGCCTCCCCAGGCGCCCCAGGCCCAGCGCCGCACCAGCGGGAGAAACAGAAATAGGAATGATTTAATCTAGCGACGCCTCCCCCTTCTGCCCATTCCTCAATCCGCGAGCTCACAGAGATTGGGGGGCGGGGGAAAGAGAATCGAGTCGTACTCGGATTTAGGGGGCGGAAATGGCCCGGGCGGGAGGCGCGGGGCTCTGGACACCACCTTGTAACCGAGTTAGGATCTTGATGGGAGAGGACGAAGGTCGCCCGGGGTCGCCCGTGGACCCTCCGGCAGACCTCCGCGCGGCTCTGCAGCCGGACACACCGTGCGTGAACCAGGCCGGGTCGCAGGGTGCCTCCCAGGGGTCTCGGGGAAGCAGGGGGCACACGTGGGTCCTTAACCCGTTCCCTGCAGCATCGCCATCCATCCCAGAGCGAAGCAGCACAGCCACTCCAATACTGAACAGAGATGCTATATGGCTAGTAGCATGTGTCCACACACAACACTACCAGTATTCCTAGGGAAGTTGGTGCCGGGTTAAACCCGTAGGAAACGTGTGGCGGCCCGTGACGCGCTCCGCCCGTGAATGTGCCCATTGTGCGCGGGAGCCACGGCCAGCCCTTCGCATTCTCATAAGTCGGGTGGGCAGCAGAACTCTGACTGACCATGAGCAGGTCACATTCTAGCCTTTGCCATGGACTAAGTATCAACTGCCAGCGAGAAAATAAAATTTGAAGTTGGAAGGTCCATGCTGCCCTTCACTTTTACAGTTAACACCAGTTTCAACAATCCTCGACCTGGCTGCGCTTAGCGCCCGGCGAGTGGGCTCCATCCCTCCGACCCCAAGAGCGCAGGGCGCGCCTGCCGCGTGGGAACGTGACGGAAGGACCCACACATTTCGATTCCCCCGTCTCTGGGAAGCACAATCGCATCACTCCTTTTCTTCCCCGTCTGCAGGTTTCGACTTGAATCCGAAAGCACTTCTTACGCCCATTCTTTACGGGGGGGGGGGACACTCGGAGGAGGGAGGGTCTCCATTTGGACTGCCACGTGCCCACCTAGCTGCAAAGACTCAGATAAAAGCGTGTCCACGTCTACAGCTCACAACTGTGCAAATCAGGAGCCTGAGGACGCGCGGGGCTGGTCGGATTTAACAGTGTGCAGACACATGGGCGCATGTACGCGCGCGCGCGTACACACTCACATCCCAAATTACCTCCGGGATGGAGAAAGCCGCTGCGGATTGGCCGGGAGAGCCGTCACTCACACCCAGGGGGCAGGGAGACTTCGCAAGGCTGTTTCCTTTTTTTCCCCTTCCCTACCGTTTCATTTATTGGTAAAACAACAGCAGAGGTCTGAAACTTAGCCATCTGCGCCGAGAGAGAGTTTGCCTTCGTTAACGAGGGGGGGCGTCAGACAATATCCGTTTAAATATATTTTGTACTTCCTCAATGGATGAAAGGGGAAATTAGCAATCGGGGTGGGGGAGGACAGGGAGAGCGCAGCGAAAAGGAGGGGGTCATCCGGGAGGGGATGGACGCAGGGTGAAGCTGTTCTCAACACCCAAAAGGGACTTTGACCTTTCATTGATCTCGAAATTAAAAAATGTTCTTCACAGGTCAGATTAGAACAAACGCTGGTCCTAATTTATGAACTCATTATTTTAATTTTATTATTTAAGCATGCGCCAGCACTCGTGTTTCCTTAAGAAAGAACTGACCTATTTTTGGCTGGAGATAAACGATCATGTTAACAGATGTTAATCTTGTAATCTGTTTTTCCTGTAAGCACTTTACATACCCGGGTTTTAGACCTTAAAAATAACATCTTTTCCAAAAAGACCTGACGTCACAATTCACTCCCTGAAAAATCACTCCCCCTCTCCAGTTTTTTTCCTCCGCAATGATCTCAAAGACATTAAATCTTTTCCACTTTATAAACGCTGATTTGTTCTGCCTCGACTCCCACAGGCTTTTATTTGCATTTCAAATTCCACAGGTTACACCAGTCGCCTTTTCAAAAAATGTAAACCAACAATGAAGCAGCAAATGGCTTTTTGTGCATCTGGATTAAATAAGGCACAGAATGAATATATTTTAAAAGAGGGCTGAGCAAGTTGATCTTTGCACACCCGGAGACCAAGTAATTCTTTATCAGTAAGCCCAGCGGAATGAGTAAAACACAGACACACAACCCCAGAAGCCCTTGGTCACATCCCGGTCTGCTGCGGGGAGCTTATTAACGCTGATAATAAGCGAGGCTGACTTACAGACCCACATTTTTCGGGTAAAAGGCTCGGTCTCTCGGGTCCCTAATAGCAAGGCTCCACCGGCTCCCCAGCCCACCAGGGCTGATTGTCACCGCACACCAACCTTCCTTCATGAACCACTGTTTTAAATACCCAACTCGGCTGTCTTTTAACAAACTTATTCATACAAAGTTTCTTTAAAACTCGACGAGGCGGTTCAATCTAAATACTGATCGTAACTCTTCAGTAGGTTAGCTCCCCCTGGAAATGGCAGAGGAGGAGCTTTTGCACCCCCCCCAACACACACCCCAAGTATTCTTTTCTAGTATATACGCGGGTATACAGCGCGATCACTACCTCCTCCGCCCCCAGCCACGCCAGGCTGGGTGCCTCTCCGAGGAGCCCCTGCCACGCAGACCCCCTCTCCCCACCCCGCCTCAGTCACTGCGAGAACCCTCGTCCCCAACCCCACCCGGGCCCTAACTTCCCTTCCGGGCTCTCACTTCTTTAATGTTAGGGTCACTTATGCGCTCCCAGCTGATGGGCACGCAGCCAGGGGAGGGGGGGGGAACAACGCCCCTCCCCGCAAGCACGTCCCCGAGGCAGCAGCGCTCGGTGCCCACTGGCATCGACCCCTTCAACCAAACCCTTAATAACTGAAGCGGCTCCTCGGGCCCCGAGGCCCCATCACCCACCTTCATTAGCCGGAGCGTTTTTACTTTAAAGTAAGGCAATTTGCTCTTTGTCTCCTAATGGATGGAGAGCGCATCCGAGCTCCCCTCCTCCCGCGTCGCCTTTGACGAAGTGTACAAAGCCGGAGCCTCCTCCGCGCTCCCACCCCGCCCCTCCACTGCGGTAAAAGCCACCTCCCGGGCGCTCGCTGGGCCGCCCGAAGTTGCATCTTCCCTCTCCCGGAATTGCGGAGCGGAGCAACTAGCCAGCGGGAAAGCGAACCGCCCTCCCCGCGCCCTGGAGTCCCTTCCCGGAGCCCCGACCCCCGCGGCGCACGCCGGGTCCCCCACACGTCGAGGCCTGGTCCCAGCGCCCCCGGCCCTCCCGCGGGCCCCGCCGCGCCGCCAACCCGGCCCCTACCTTGGCGGGGAGGCGGGCGGCCCGGGGAGGAGGACGCGCACGCCCCGCGCCTCTGAAGGTGAAGCCGAGCGCCCGAGGCGCGGAGCCGAGCGCTGCACTAGACCGACCGCGCCAGCTGCGCCCGGGCGCGGGGGACGCGCGAGGGCGCGCGGGGCCCACCACGCGCCCGGCCCCCTCCCCGCGCCGCCCGCGCGCGCCCCGGACGCGCCCGCCCCGCGGGGACCCCGGCGCCGGCCGGGCTCCGGGGGTTGCGCGGCGCGGGGAGGGGACCGGGCCCCAGCGGCCCGGCGCAGGCCCGAGGCTTCCCCCAGCCCCGGAATGGTCTGCCCTGTAGGAAACGCACACGCTCCACTATTGTCTCATCAGCACAAAGTTCTGCCACACTGCGGGGAAAGTCTGGAGGCTCGCGATGACTCAGACACTGATAATTCTTCCCCCAATAGCACTGAATCCCGATCCCAGCGGCTAGTTGTCGCCCCTTATTCCCAAGGACTAGCGCTGCCGCAGATCCAGTTACGGGAAGCTGTTTACGCGCACACACGGATACACACACAGGCACGCATCCATACGTGCAGGCGTGCTGGGAATGCATGTTCAGCCGGCTTGGGCACCTGAGCACTAAGCCTGGAATCCAGATTTATAGGCGGGTATCCTTCCGGTGGTCCCAGCCGCGCGTGCTTTACAAACCGCTTAGGGTGTGCGTTTCACCTAACTTCCTGATAAAGGTGCTGGGGGTATTCAGACACAGGGTATCTTTAGATGAAGTCCGGAATCAAGATGGGGTCCCACTGGAAAGACTTCAGAACAAGGATTCTGCTGTCTGGCAATTTTAAAATGCCTGTTGTTTTTTATTTTTATCCTTGAAAAGTTCCACTTTAATTTTTGTTTTTCAAACTCCACTTTCTCACCCCAATTACTACTCTCCGTGGGCCGTAGTTAGCTGCACTAAGTCGAGTCTGAGAATGGAAATCCCAATTTGACTCCAGAAAGCTTTAAGGGGGGTGGGTGGCTGCAGAGGAGAAGGGGCGGGAGGGGGCAGATGGAGGGGAAGGAGGAGAGGTGAAGGGGGGAGGCTGTGGGAGCGGGAGACACCCCCCCACCACCGCACGCGCGAGCCAGGGGTGACGTAGATCCAGGGAGCGGTGGCCTGCGCGGAGTAACGTTGCCCTCTCCCACCAGGCTCCTGGCCGTGTTCTGCTCACCTCGTGACAATCCGCAGTGGAGATGGATTGCATCCAAGATACGGCCGTGGCTCTGCTGTGGAGGCCGCGCTACAGTCCAGGCCTTACCTTCCGCGGTGGCATTTCTCTCGGAGCCTAACGTTCGCTAATGTTCACGGCTGCTGCAGCAGCTCGGGGGCCCGCTCCAGCTCAGGGCATTTACAACAGAAACCACTACGGACCAGCGCCCAGGAAGGGACTTGTGCCTGCAAAGCTGGACTCTCAGCCAGTGGGCCATTCTGCATGTGTGCAACGTGAGTGCAGGGTGTGTGATGTTTGTGCGTGTGTGCGTGTGTGTGCATGTGCGTGCGTTTCCACGAAGCAAGGGAGTGGGGGGTAGAGAGACAGGGAGGGAGCAAGACGGCTGAGAACCTTTGCGAGAAGGATCCCTGGTCATAAAATATGATTAATGATCTGCACTAATGCGGAGAGCAGGCATGGTAAAGGTCGTTGACGATTGTTGCTGGTTTCAGCCTGAATGCCTAAGTGCGATGTATTCTTGAACAATCAAATTTAAGCCCGATTCACAGAAAAGTATTGAAGTGCCCACAATTCTTTACAATGCAGAGTAAAAATGCACAAATAAAAGTATCCCCCCGTTGCAACTGATTACATGGATATAAATGTCATATAGAGACGTACTATCACGTATATATGTATGCACCCCCAAAGAGATTAAAATTTGCCTATTGAAACTTTAATACTTTTTGTAGTATTTTGGAATGGATTTGAGTCCATGGTAAAAATTCTTACGTCTATTTAAGACTACAGGATTGCACTAATAACTTCCATGTGTGGAAAATTGACAAGTTAGACCAACAATCAGTGAGCAAAACTGCCACACTCCTCCACATAAAATTGTGATTTTCATGACTTGCCTTCTTTCTCCAGCCTGCTTATCACCCACATGTGATTTCACTCAGGGCCACGCGGGTTCTACAATAATAGTGTGCTTTTCTTCCCCGTTTCTCTATAATGCATGCAGAATCTGAGAATGTAACTTGAGAGGCCGCAAGAGTTACATCCTGGAAAATGGCAGCTTGAGGCGGTTTTGTTACTGGTGAGAGCGCCATTCGTGAGCCGAATGTGTTTACATTACTGTTCATTTGTCAACACACTATTTTAAAAATGGTATCAAAACAAAATATATGAGTTCTCATACTACTCCTATAACATATTCAGCATTGTCAAAATTTCAATTTCAATTTCATTGTCAAAATATTTAGCTCTCTGAACTAACTTAATATCTTGAAACATTTAAAGTCCCCATTAGAGATTAAGGACACTGCTTCTGCACAGAATATACATCCCTGAAATCGCCCAAAAGAAGTCCTCCTATTTTGAAATGTTTAGGTAAATTACAATATTTGGGTGGAGAGAAGTCAGCAAGACTGATGGATTAATGGTTGGATATACATTGGTTATTTATAATTTTATAACAGACAAAAATTCTGGTTAATGAAATAGATGGAGAAAAAAATACTTATTTTCCCTTGTTATGGTCTAATGAATTATTTGTTCAGGATTTGGGACTCTGTCCCTTCAAGCTAAGGAAAATGGCATTTTAATGAAACAGTGTTGAATGGCTTGTCTGCATAAGTCAGCCAATGGTGTGTGATTATTGGGCATTTAGATCAGAAAGGTTCCTAAGAGATTCCATTAAAGAATAGTTAAAAGTGAAAAGCAGACAGATACCAAAAAAAAAAAGAACCTCCTAAAAGGCCTTGTCCGTCTGAAAGCTGGAAGTGAAACTCTCTAAACTATAGTGTGAAGTCTAAGACAAACTAAAAATATTTATTAAATATGCATGCTCAAAATTTTAAGTGCACTACTTATTAGTAAATATTTAATGTTAAGTCTTTGTGTGAATTTCTTAGGATTTTCTAAATTATGTCTGAGAAAGGAGAATGACATCATATACCTAAGTCCAGGTATAAAATATTTAGCTCTCTGAACTAACTTAAATTTAGAGATTTCAGAGTGGATTAGGGATAAATTTGATTTAAATTGTCAACAAGTATTCCTAGGTAAAGGCTGTTTTAAGAGCAGTACAGCTGCTGCCTGCCTTTATACTGTTTGGAGTAGGTGGTAATTTCACGTATAAATGGAAATTGGCTATTTATTCAGTCACTGATGGTTTCAAAAACATTACCGCAATCCTAACGTGCTGTTCTTTCCTAAAATCTTTCCCTTCCGTAGAACCTGGAGACTCAGAGAATCCACTGTATTTAGATTACGGAGGAAGGGAAAACAGCCATCCGCATGAGTGATTCAGTATGGAATTTAACATATGGTGACCCCCTGCCCTGATGAGAGGCAAAGTTGTGATTATATTTTAAATAGTCTTTACAAAATGGTTTCAGGCTGCTTGAATCTGAAGTTAACCAACAGAATATTTTTAATCGTGGTGTAGGAAGCTATCTCAGTTGTTTCTTAAATTTTAATTCTTATGGAAGGTGATGAATACTGTAGTAGTGAAATAGACACTATACGTTTCTTCTAAACACACACACACACACACACACACACACACACACACACACACACACCCCATTACCTCTAATGTGATCCATGCCCAGATTCTCCTAGCTTCTCACTGAGCAGCTTTCTCTCGTGCTGTCTTTTGTGTAAATTTGACAATTTGGGTCAGTCTTTCTGGGCTTTAGGCTTAGTCAGTCATGGTGGAAACCTGCATTTTGTTTGAAAGACTTCTGTGACGATTTCTTCACCTCTCCGTGGTGTCCGAGTCTGAATACACCTTAAAAGCCATACCTGAATTTTTCAATAGTTTAATAATCAGCAAAGCGTCTCTTCCAGATCTGTGCAAAATGGACCCATATGCGCGACACAGAGTATGGTTTCCTCATTTTTCCCCACGGCAGAAACCCTAACCTTCCCAGGGAATCAGCCGTTTTAACAATCTGTCCTGGTTTTCTGCTCAGAGGAAAATTCCATGATGACCCCTACTCCTATTCTTAACGCAGCACGGGTTCTCTTTTACTCTTGTGCGCCGATTTTGGTTAATGACAAAGATATCTTTAACAACTTTCGGTCAGAGCGTTCGTGCAGATTCCGAACTGAGGCAAAAGCATCATAGAAAATATACTAACAGTCCCAGGGATTTGCAGGCACGTTTCCTCACCATTTGCAGTTTGGGGTAACTACATCAGGACCTCACAGCAGGTAGAGGGCCCTCAAATCTGTTCTTAATGTCAACTTAAGTAAAAGTCTCGGCAGCAGCTGGCTGCAGAAGAGCTGATACGGAATTCCACAGATGCGGTTCATAATGGCTTGAAGAATAAAAGGAAGTAGGCCGCAGAGCAGAATTCATTTAAGGAAAGACAAATTCAGGAAGGATTCCTCTTTGGAAAGATTTCCCATGTTCCGGAAGGGAGGGAGTGTTTTTCTTATCACACGATCCCACAGTATGTTAATCAACAGATAGGTTGTTACTGACACCATACTTCTTACAACAGCAAAACCAATGGCTTTTTCTGCCCCCAAATCTCATTATGTTTCCCCATGCATAACTGATTACATGTGCATGTTGATGCAAACTTTTCTGAGAGAACTGAAAATAAAATAAGGGAACCAGCAACATCTCTTTCACTGTGGGTAGGCAGATATACTTGTAATGAAACTGAGGAGGGAATAAATGCTCAGAAACCTTCGCGTGAGATCTCATTTAACACATCACAGAAGACAGGTTGAAGGAAAGCAGAATTTGGCCTTTAGGTGGTTTGATGATATTAGAATCAGAACAGTAAGGAAAGAAGTGGTCAGGATACGGATGAGTCATTGTCATAATTAAGGAGTCAAGACATTTTGTTGATGAGGAAAGCTGGGTACAATTTTTTTTTATTAATTTTTATTGCAGTATAGTTGCTTTACAATGTTGTGTTAATTTTTACTGTACGGCAAAGTGAATCAGCTCTGCGTATACATATATCCCCTCTGTTTTGGATTTCCTTCCCATTTAGGTCAGCACAGAACACTGAGGGGAGTTCCCTGTGCTGTACACAGGGAACTGTGTAGGTTCTCATTAGTTATCTATTTTATACATAGCAGTGTATAAATGTCAATCCCAATCTCCCAGTTCATCCCTCTCCCTCCCAGCCCCCGGTGTCCATACGTCCGTTCTCCACATCTGTGTCTCTATTTCTGCTTTGCAAGTAAGTTCATCTGTATCATTTTTCTAGATTCCACATGTGAGTGATATGATACGATATTTGTTTTTCTCTTTCTGACCTACTTCACTCTGTATGACAGCCTCCAGGTCCATCCACGTCTCTGCAAATTGCACAATTTCGTTCCTTTTTATGGCTGAATAAGATTGGGTACAATTTTTTTTAGTGACTTTTTATTGCACTAAAAGAGACATAACACAAAATTTACCATTTTAACTATTTTTAGGTGTACGGTACAATGGCGTTGAGTACATTCACAATGTTGTACAACCATCGCCACTGTCCATCTGCAGAACTCTCTTCATCCTGTAAAAGGGGAGCTCTGTTCCCATCAACAACTCCGCATCCCCTCCACCCCGCAGCCCCTGACTACCACCATTCTACTTTCTGTGTCTGTGAATTTGACTACTTGAGGGAACCTCATCTAAGTGGGATCTCAGAATATTTGTTTTTTTGTGTCAGGCTTATTTCACTGAGCATAATGTCCCAAAGGTCCATCCATGCTGTAGCATGTAACTAGGTACGATTTTGCCTTCTTTATAAAAGATGTAGCAGTTATATATACAGGCAGGCAAGAACTTTGCCAAATAAACTGATTAACAAAGTGACTGCAATCTCAATAAAAACAATTCTCAAGAATTTATCTTCTCTTATGATGATCTTATCTGGCTGTCTTTGCTTGTCTTGGCCTCCTTATAAGTTTCAGGAGAAATATGAAAAAACGCCCCATCTTCTTCCCAAATGGAAACCCGTGCAGCTGAAACTACACAGAGCAAACCTAACGTCGAATTTGAGTTACCTGCTCTCTGGTTAGTAGTTTCATGGCTGATTGATGTCTTATAACCAAACTACGTCCCCCCCAAAGTGGAGGAAGCATATTAAAAATCAGAAAATCAAAAATTAAAATCAATAAAAAGGAACAGTGAAGTTGACCTACCGGGCACCTGAGAAGTGTTCACGAATGCAGCCAGGCACTAAGGCAACCCCAGGCTTCTGTCCCCAAGGAAAACCTTTGGTTAAGAGGGTCTGTCTTTCTGGGGACGGAACCAGGGCACATGTGTGTCTCTGGGGCCTCACTGGCGGGCAATGAGCAGACGCTCCATTCTAGGGTACGCGGAGGTGTTTTGGTGTGCTCCCAACAGATAGTGAATCCACGGCGTGCAATTTAACCTGGGGGCCAAAATGGAATTTTTGAAAGAGACAAATGGCTGGATCTCTACAATTGAGTCACTAAATTGTACTAATTGAGTCACCAAAAAGCTTTTGTTCTTCATTTCAGCATCACGGTGACCAAGCTGAGTTGGGAATGTGAGGGAGTCACGTTAGATCACTGAAACATGTAATACAATGAACAATTTACAAGATATTTCAAGTAAGCAGTCATCATTTAAAGCACACGATGACGAAAGGTCAAAAAAATTTTAAATCCTAATTTTTCACAACTGTGCATTCCTTTGTTCATTCATTCCACACTTACTACTCGTAAGCCAGGCACTAGATTAAGCGCTCATTTAAAAAAGAATATTTATTACCTAAGGGCTTACATTTTATGTCATTTAATCCTCCCAATAATCCCACGAGGTAGGCGTCACTATCGTCCCATTTTACAGATGCTCAAGTTCAGCGTTCATGGCCCCGTCCAGCGGGCAGAGCTGGCAAGTGCCAGGGAGGGGGTGGGAAGGCAGAGGCCCTGGAACGCGTCACTAATCCTTACGTCAGCCCATCCACCAGCCAAAGCACATGGCCTCGGCTACTTTAAAGATGATTCTAAGGTGGGCAAAACCAAATCTGTGTCTCCTCATAATAGCTTTAGGAACTTGGCATGAGCTCCAGTACCCAGTTCTGGCTCTGTGTATTGGTGTTTGCACGTGCATAAGTTACGTCACATCCTCTGCACTCACACCATGTGTGTCACCCCGGTCGGCATTCGTCACTCCCCTCGAAGCACTGTTGTCTTCTGGAAGCCTGACGTGTCCTACATATTTGTGCGGGAAAACGTGCTCACTGGTGGATAGAGAACCTCTATGAAAACATCTTTAGTTTCTCAAAGGATTTGAATTGGTTTTATAAGACATATAAAATACAAAAGGAAAGCGTAAGCAGTGGGAGGAATTGGGTTAGGAAAAACAAGAGTAGAAAAACAATGAAATCAGGGTCAAGATCAGCTCACCAGGCTTAAGATAAGCACACGTTGATCCCACATGCTGTCAGAGGTAGCAGAATTTTCCTCTGAGCTTCCTAGCATCCAAAACAAAGAGGGAAGTACTATTCTTTACAAGATTTGCACTATCTGAAAAATGAGAAGTCCATTTTTCCACCGAAAAACATTATGTCCTGATACTGGTATCTAAGTGAAATTTCTCCTACAATTTCTCAAAAAGAAGCGATTGTAGTCTGTAACAGACTGCATTTGCAACGATATTTTTACCAAACAAACAAACAAACAGAATCCAGTGTTCCTCACTGTAGTTTGGAGGTGAAACTATCAACCTACAATCTAGTAAGAATTTTCATTGATTACCTTATCTGCAAAATGGGAATTGCACTTCGAGTTATTAGGAACAAGAAAAGTGAAAATGTGTAATCACTTGACATTGTTTTAATAGTGTATTTTTTCAAATTAATTAATTAATTTATTTTTATTTATGGCTGTGTTGGGTCTTCGTTTCTGTGCGAGGGCTTTCTCTAGTTGCGGCGAGCGGGGGCCACTCTTCATCGCGGTGCACGGACCTCTCACTGTCGCGGCCTCTCTTGTTGCGGAGCACAAGCTCCAGATGCGCAGGCTCAGTAGTTGTGGCTCACGGGCCTAGTTGCTCCGTGGCATGTGGGATCTTCCCAGACCACGGCTCGAACCCGTGTCCCCTGCATTGACAGGCAGATTCTCAACCACTGCGCCACCAGGGAAGCCCCTTTAATAGTATATTTATGTGGACAAATGTAAGTTCTTTTCTGAATATGCAGTTTACCCCTTACCATATAGGGATGTAATCAATATTATAAAATTATATGTTCATTTAATATGTTGTTTTAAAACAGTTGAAGGCATCAGAAATGTTATCCCAAATTGTATTAGTACTCTTGAAATGGGGATCATTTCTAGAACCATTTGATTTTTCCTTATTGATTTTCTTTTTTTTCAATTGTGTAAGTCACTTTATTTTTGTTGTTGTTGAAGTATAGTTGATTTACAAAGTTGTGTGAATTTCTGCTGTACAGCAAAGTGACTCAGTTATACATATACATATTGTTTTTTATATTCTTTTCTATTATGGCTTATCCCAGGATATTGGATAAAGTTCCCTGTGCTATGCAGTAGGACTTTGTTGTTTATCCATTCTGTATGTATTGATAATGGTTTGCATCTACTAAACCCCTCCTCATTGATTTTCAAACTCTTGTTTGTTATCATAAAATGCCACTGGTGTGGTCAAGCCTAAGCGAATCTGGTATTCACACCCCAAACTGCAAATGTTTAAGAACTGTTTCCATTCAATACCTGATCTAGATGTTCTCCAGTATGATGGGAAACGTAGGTTCCTCCCCCGACAGGCACCCTGCCCACTCCCCAGGGCATAGAAAGATCGGATTCCCTGGGGCCACAGACCCAGAACTTGTCAGCTCTTGGCTTCTCCCGGGCAAAAACGAGCTAACCCGCCCTCACCTCCTGCAACAAGCGAGGCCTCCGGACTGCCCTGGGTTTGCCGAAACTTCTGGGGTGTGGACATCAGGGCATTTGAGTAACATGCAGCATTGGCAGGTCTGGACACACACTTAACTTCTTTATTTCCTACAGCTTAAGCCCTTTGGCTTCTCGAAAGCCTTTATTTAAAATAAATACAGAAAAGATGTGTTACACTGTGAGTTACAATACAATACAATCATCCATTAAGTGCCAAACTCTGTTCAAACAAAGTTCATGGACGGACTGACAAATTTACAAAAGCGAGGAAATTCAAAGAGGAGGGGCTGCCACTGAACCTGGGGTCTCCCCGTCGTGCGGGCAAAGTGGGCCGACAGAAGGAGCGGCTGGTAGCTTTTCTCTTTCTCTCTCTCGTTTGCTTCTGAGTTATCATAACTCAGTAAAGTAGGGTATGGGTAAAAATAAAGCAATCCTTAAAAATGAAGTGATTTTCTATATGTCTTTTTTTTTTTTTTTTAGCAAGTAAATTACCCCATACTTATTGGCTGGAAAACAATATTCCACTTTCCAACCTCTCCCCAACATCACTTTTTTTTTTTTTTTTTTTGCA
Source organism: Balaenoptera acutorostrata (assembly GCF_949987535.1). Lineage (NCBI taxonomy): Eukaryota > Metazoa > Chordata > Mammalia > Artiodactyla > Balaenopteridae > Balaenoptera > Balaenoptera acutorostrata. The sequence continues at coordinate 2,959,489 of NC_080076.1, read as the reverse complement.
GTTGAGGTTATCCAGTTGTTTATATTGAGACTTCCTAGACTGAAGCATAGAAGTAACTTTTAGGCAAACTGATCATAAACTTCCATCCTAGAGCTTGCGTTCTTCAGGACACATTACTAAAACATGATTTCACAAACATTTCTCACAGTAAAGAACATTTCTTTAGAACAATACAAAAAAGCCTAAGGGGAAAAAAAACCAAAACTGTATTCGTGAAGTATTACATAGATAACTGTTAAACTACTCTTACCCTTACAAAGTCGGGAAATTTCATCTTTTTCTTAAATCTTATTTTTAAACGTGGTGATGTGCTCACATGTACCCCCAACTGAAAATTTGTTGAAACTTTCTTTCAATCACCAACAACACAAAAGGATTCCAAAAATTAAACTCTGCTCTAGAAGAAGCTATAATGATATTATTTCCGTTGACTGATGTCTTTCTGTCCCCCATCACACATCATCATGCAGTCTTACTTCACCCTCCCTTGCTGCGCAAAATTACAGGGACGATAATGGTGCAAATACCCTACTTACTCATTTCGGTACCATTTTAGTCTTGATTAACCAAACAGGGAATAAATACTGAACATCTATACAAGGGATTGTAAAAAGTTTGGTTGTCTCACGCTCTGAGAAAAAATATAGAAACCAAGTAAAAAACAAATTTTGTTCAATGAACACTGCACAGAACACTTATTTCCAAAATGTGATGGGAGTTTCATAGGTATTGGTCTTGTAAACATTAGGGTGGAGTCATAAAAGCCACACAACTACTTCTCTCTTTTGTGTGTGGAGATACCTATTTTCTGACTCAAAGTTAACAGCTAGAGAACGCCACAGGTATGAAGGCAGGAACTATGAATTATAGATGATTCTTTACAAGTGAAAAAAAAGAGTGCATTAATTGTGGAACGTCTAATCTTCCAGAGACCGAGGCACTGTTGTTTTTGTGAGTCTCTGTGTCCCTACACCAGCTGTGATCAGAACAGATGACCATTATATTCCTTCTGAAATAGAAGTAAAGGGTTTGTCCTATGGAATCATAATAACTACACATGCTACATTTTGTATAGTTTATTTCATTTAGTTTAATTCTGCTCATAACAGCAAAGTGAAATGGCTCAAAATTATTAACTCCTTTAAAACTTGAAAACTCAAAGTGGTTGTGTTTCCTTTGTGGTGCAGTCATTTAGAAGCCAAATTATTTTGAATTCATATGATGTTTTTAAGAATTATGTGTCTAAGGGTACAGCTCTTAAAATCCATTTGTCCCACGTACTACAGGAAGGACTTTCCTCCTTGTTGTGTGAGTGTCACTCTGCCCTGTTATGAAATTTGAAGTTAGAACAATGCCCTTGTTCTATTCTGTATAATTTCTACACTCCCTGGTATACGGACGCTGAGAAATTTTAATAAGAATGGTGATGCTTTCTCTAGCCAAGATTTTCTCGCAAAACGTAGCAGTCAATGAGGTGCTGCAAATTTGGGATAATTCCTGGATAGACTCAACTCTATCCGCCAACGTCAACTGCACATATGATGATAAAAAAAGTCTTCAAAAAAAAGAAAAAAATGAATGATGTTAAACAAAATTGAAGAGGCTAAAGGAATACAAGGAACATCTGACTTTAAATGTACACAGTATCAGTAAAACCACACGCAAGTCATAAAGCCTAAAATGTCCGCTGTGATTTCTGTCACGGCACTTGACGTTATCACAATGATAATAACATATTAAACACAGAAGATGAGCAGAGACAGAGGCGTCATTCACTCAACTCATATGTATTGAATTCACGTTCGTGGTGAGGAGCTGCGCTCGGCCTTGAGTCTCCAGCTGTGAGGACACTTCTCGGGCTGCAAGTTGCTCAGGGGTTTCGACAGAGATGTTTTTTTTTTTTTTTTTTTTTTTTAAAGGATTTTCTTATTTATTTATTTATTTTTTATTTTTGGCTGTGTTGGGTCTTCGGTTCGTGCGAGGGCTTTCTCCAGTTGCGGCAAGCGGGGGCCACTCTTCATCGCGGTGCGGGGACCGCTCTTCATCGCGGTGCGCGGGCCTTTCTCTATCGCGGCCCCTCCCGTCGCGGGGCACAGGCTCCAGACGCGCAGGCTCAGCAATTGTGGCTCACGGGCCCAGCTGCTCCGTGGCATGTGGGATCTTCCCAGACCAGGGCTCGAACCCGTGTCCCCTGCATTAGCAGGCAGATTCTCAACCACTGCGCCACCAGGGAAGCCCCTCGACAGAGATGTTGCACCAGGACGGAGCCTGGGAGCCTTTGCTCTCGGGGAGACACCCACGCACGTGTTCCCACGGCGCTCTGTCCTCGCCGCCCTCCTGCTGGTTCCAATATTTCTTGCAGACTCTGCTGGTTCCCCACCAGCAATCACTCCAGTCCCTTCCTCTACCCTGAGTGCTGTCCAGCCCGTGCTCGGGCAATGCTGCCTGGGGAGATGGTTTGGTCTAAGCCGACACAGTGGCCCTACTCCCCCGGCTGGGGTTTGGTTTCCATACGTCCAGGTGATGCCACTGCTGGCCAGGGGCCATGACGGGGAGTTGGCTGGGGTGGGTGTGGAGGGGCTTCTAGCCAAGGGCCTTCTCGTAGATGAATCACAGAGGTGGAGAAAAGTTCTCCTCCTCGTCCCTCAAGGCGGTCACCTGGAGCAGGGGTACCTTGGGGCCACCTCCCACCCTGGAGGCAGCCTCTGATTCCACCAGGCTTGGAGCAGACACCCTATCCTGGACTTTAACAAATGAGTGTCCCTTTTTGTTTCAGCCTTGGGCCAGGGATTTCTGTTGCTCTTAGTTGAAAGCAGCCTGAATCTGGTTTTGAACTGGCTGTTTGCTTTGCGAACCCCTCCCTGGTCTGTGAGCCCAGAGTGGCCAAGGACTTCCCTGGGCCGAGCAAAGGAAGGCAGACTTCACTGAAGGCACCTGGCGGCCACCAAAGCACTTTAACCAGGAGAAGGACACGATCAGATATGGTTTTTAAAATTTATTTATTTATTATTTTATTTTTGGCTGCATTGGGTCTTTGTTGCTGCACGCGGGCTTTCTCTAGTTGCAGCGAGCAGGGGCTACTCTTCGTTGCGGTGTGCGGGCTTCTCATTGAGGTGGCTTCTCTTGTTGTGGCTCGCAGGCTCTAGAGCGCACAGGCTCAGTAGTTGTGGCACACGGGCTTAGTTGCTCCGCGGCATGCGGGATCTTCCCGGACCAGGGCTCGAACCTGTGTCCCCTGCATTGGCAGGCGGATTCTTAACCACTGCACCACCAGGGAAGCCCCTAGATTCGTTTTTAAAGGTGACTCTGACTGCAATGAGGAGGAAGGTTTGGTGGCTGAGAAGTCAATTAAGAGGTAAGGTCTCATTGAACTTGAAGATCAAAATCCCGAGGCCTCCCACACTGGGCAGAAGACGGGGGTCCTGGATGGAGGTCGAGAAGGACAAAGAAAGGCCGGTGGGGCACCCAGCAGGTGCCCTTCTGTCCTGGAGGTGCAAGAGGCCATCTGATGGAAGAGAGAAGGGCCAAGGGTGTCAGACACCACTGCGCCCCCGTCGGATTCGGGAACCTCGCAGATGCTGCCATGGGGAGAGGCTGGCCGTGAGACCAGCCGGCTTCAGCCCCTACTCGGAAGGGTCTTCGGGTCAAGCCAGAGGCCTTTCTATCACTGTGGTTCATCGGACGGCAGGACAGAGGTAGGCGTGTTGGATGGGATGCCGATGTGTCCTAAGTGAAGGCACGGATTCTGGAGGCTGGGAAACCCCACGTTGCACCAGGCGTCTGGGACACGACCCTCGGCTCCCGGCCGGTGGGGCCCCTTGACTGGCCACAGCCCATAAACAGGGGCTGCTTGGCGTGTGTGCGGGGAGCACCAGCCCAGGTCTGTGCGGGGAGACTGCCCCGCTGGGAACAGGAGCACCTCCTGGTCCTCTTCTCGAAAGGCTTATTCTGAGGCCCTGCACGTCTTGGCTGTCAGGGCACCTACCCCAGCAGCTGCCCTCCCGTCCTTCAGGCCCAAGGCCCGTCTCGATGCTAATTCTAGACATTACGTCTCATCCTGTATCTGCTGCCTCCCTTATGAAAATCCCCTCAAAATGTAGAATTGGAACTTTATGTTTTCCCCTCACCAAGTTTTGGCCAACCTCAGGGCCTGGATTCTTCTTCTGAACTGCAGACTAAAGGAAATTGGAAATAAAAAATAAATTTAAAAGAAGACAAGGGACAGAAGAAGCAGGGGTGAGTGAAGAAATCAGAAAAAAAAAAAAAAAAAACAAAACCATGTTGCTGCATTGAAGTAAGTGTTGATGATAACAAATATAAAAATAACTATCAGGAATAATAATTCCCCCAAATCTCAAGACCACAGGAGACAGAAAAAAAACATGGTGGGATTTCCCTGGAGGTCCAGTGGTTAGGACGCGGTGCTCTCGCTGCTGGGGGCCCAGGTTCAATCCCTGGTCCGGGGATTAAGATCCCGCAAGCCACGCGGCTCAGCCAAAAAAGAAAAAAGAAAAAAAAACATGGTAAGATTTTTGTTAGTGTTGGGTGGAAAAAAGAAAGGTTCAATATATGTGTACAAAAATTATGAGTAACAACTAGAAAAGAAATCAGAAGGAGGAAAATTTATTAAAAACTAACAGAAATGTGGAGAAATCATGGTAAATCGAAAATACACAGTGTAAAATGAGTTAAAATGTATTAGGAATGAAAATAAATGAGAAGTGAGACTCTAAGACTGGTCTTAAAATCTAGCTATATGCTATTCATGAGAGACAACCGTAAACAAAACAAGAATGTTAAGTATAAAAGGACGGACATCAGGCAAGTATTAATAAAAATAAATTAAATGTAATAATAGATGCAACAGATGAAATAGAATTCATGATGAAAAGAAATAAAAGGGTAGTTCAAACTGGTAAAAGTTATAAGAAGATTAAAGTCATGGACATTTAGATACCTAACACAAGAGCTTCATATAAAGCAAGCACTTAAAAATATCAAGAAAATAGACAAATCATCCACTTTATTAAGGGACTCAACACACATCTAACAGACATCACAGGTTAAAGAAACAAAAGTAGTTGAGAATAACACAATCAGTAAGGTTGAGCTAATAAAATATGGAATACTCTAGCTAATGAAGAGAGAATATACCCTCTCTGCAAATAGTTAGGAAATAGTCATTATAAAGAAAAAAAAAAAGCCACAAGGAACTACGGACAAATTCCAAAGTGCAGAAATCATAAAGACATTCTTCTGATCCACCATGCAAACAACTTGAAATTAACAATAAAGAAATAGCCAACCACCTGCTAGAAAAAAAAAGTAATTAAAAATAGAACAAAAATTTAAAATACCATATATAAGTAATATAATATAAATTTAAAGATTTTAAAGAGAAAAACCAATTGGAAATTACTACTTATGAAAAAAAGAAGAGACAGCTCTACGTATCAAAGTCTTAAATAAGAATACATTTATTATAAACTACATGAAGTAAGATTTCAACTCAGAAAGTTGTACAAAAAAATGAAATAAAATCCACCTAAAAAAAGTAGAAGAAAAAAATCAGTAAAAGTCAAACAACTTAATGAAATAGATAAAAATAATAATAATAATTGAGTTGAACAGTAACACTAAAAAAAAAAAAATCAGTAGTCAGATAAACATTGCCAAGTCTAATCAAGAGACAAAAAGAAAATACACATAATCAACCATTAGGAATAAAAGATATGAAAATATTTTTTAATTTTAAAAGAATAATTATATCAATGGGTATATATCAATAACTTTAATAATCCAAAAGAAACAAACTTTCTAAAATTTTTTAAGGAATATAAGTTACCAAAATTGACTTAAAGAATAAGTAGCATCCTTAAATAAACAAAACAATTTCAGAAAAATTTGAAAATAAAGTTGGATTTTTTTTTTAAAAAAGGCACCAGAACCAGATTAAATGGTTTATGTGGGTTATTTAAAATTTTTTAATTTTTAAATTACAGAAGTAATACATGCTCATTTTAAATGAAATATTAAAACATATGTAGGTGTATACAGTAAAAAGATTATCTCCCCACCCCCTCCTTTATCCAAACTCCAATGCCTGGGATTAACCCTCTTAACTACAAACAGGCAAATATACATGTATATACATATATATATTTACAAAAAAGAGATCTTGCAGCATACATTGTTCTACACTTACTTTTTTACTTCAACCACATATCATGACATCATTCCATGTGAACAATATGACAGATACACAGAATTCATTTGTATGGATGTACCACAATATATTGTAGTATACTTAGGTTCAATCTTCCCTGGCTTCAAAGAAATAAACACCCATAGACAACCTTTTAACAACCTGCAAAAATCCCTTCCACCAGACTACTGGGGAAAAGTCTTCAAATGAAACAAGAGAACAAGTTACTTCTGCTAACTTCCCACCAGCACTGAGGAAATGATCAGTTCTAGTGTGACAGAATAATAATGAAAACCAAAGTTCACAGTAAAAACTTTCCAGATTAGCCTGACCATTTAAAAAATATATGCATATCCCAAAAAACCCCACCTTTTTTTCAGTAAAAAGAATTGCTAATCATGTTTTTCCTTCAGGTCAGGAACGACCTGCACTTCCTGTCAGGAGGAATTAATCAAGTTTTCTCCCTCAAGCATCTACCATGATGCTCCAAGTACTCATTTAGTCCTTCTGCGTGTTTGTTTCCCCCAAGTAATTCACTGAAGTGAAAATACCTACAGGACTTCCCTGGTGGCACGGTGGTTAAGAATCCGCCTACCAGTGCAGGGGACACTGGTTCGAGCCCTGGTCCAGGAAGATCCCACATGCTGCGGAGCAACTAAGCCCGTGTGCCACAACTACTGAGCCTGCGTGCTGCAACTACTGAAGCCCGTGCGCCTAGAGCCCATGCTCCGCAACAAGAGAAGCCACCGCGGTGAGAAGCCCGCGCACCACAACGACAGCAATGAAGACTGAACACAGCCAAAAATAAATAAATAAATAAAAAGAAAGAAAGAAAGAAAAAGAAAATACCTACAGAGTGTCCATCCAAACCTTGATGAGCCATTATCCCTTTCTGAGGCTGTGGGCTGAGAACTGGAAAGTATGAGACCGTTTCCTGGAAGGACACAATGTGGAACAGAAAGATATCAAAAATGGAAAGTGAGAATAAGTCTAAGGTCACCCTGCTTAAACTGCCAGGATTCTGTCAGGCTATCTACGGGAGCTCATGAATCACAGAGTCATAGGCTGCAGAAAAGCTAAGATTAGGGCCAATAAAGAGACCAGTTAGTTAGTGTAAAGTTTTTTACATTGTTTTTACAATACCCCAGATTTTTTAAAGGGATATAAATAGTGTGTGACAACTGTAGTATTGTTCCTACTTCATATCTACATTCTCTTCCTTTAACATTTTATTGGAGGGAATTCCCTGGTGGTCCAATGGTTAGGACTTGGAGCTTTCACTGCCTGGGCCGGGTTCAATTCCTGGTCAGGGAACTAAGATCCCGCAAGCCACGGATCATGGCCAAAAAAAACCCAAACAAACAAACACAAAAAAACAAAACCACAAAACTCCCCGCGCGCGCGCGCACACACACACACACACACACACAAACATTTTATTGAAATCATCGAAAAGTCATGCTTCCCTGCTTCATATTAAAAATTGCAGGGTCTTTTCAACAAATGGTGGTAGGACAATTAGACACACACATTCAAAATAATGAAAAGGTCTAGTTCAAAAGAACACACCCAGGGCTTCCCTGGTGGCGCAGTGGTTGAGAATCTGCCTGCCAATGCAGGGGACACAGGTTCGAGCCCTGGTCTGGGAAGATCCCACATGCCACGGAGCAACTGGGCCCGTGAGCCATGATTACTGAGCCTGCGCGTCTGGAGCCTGTGCTCCGCAGCGAGAGAGGCCACGATGGTGAGAGGCCCGCGCACCGCAATGAAGAGTGGCCCCCGCTTGCCACAACTAGAGAAAGCCCTCGCACAGAAACGAAGACCCAACACAGCCATAAATAAATAAACATAAATAAATTAAAAAAAAAAAAAAGAAATGTGGTGAGAACCAAAAAAAAAAAAAAAAAAGAACACACCCAAAAATTAACTCAAAATGGATTATAGACCTAAATGTAAGTGCTAAAACTATAAAACTCTCAGAAGGAAATATATATTAAATCATCATGAACTTGAATACGGGCAAAGTCTTCTTAGATATGACACCACATGCAAAAAAGAAAGCAGATAAATAAATCAGACCCGATCAAAGGGACAAAGGACACTATCAAGAAAGTGAAAAGCACTCACAGAATGGGAGAAAACATTTGCAAATCTTATATCCTACTGATAAGGGACCTGTATCTGGTATATATAAAGAACGCTGACAATTCAATAATTCAAAGACCAATAACCCAATTTAAAAATAGGCAAAGTATCTGACTAGATATTTCTCCAAAGAAAATATGCAAATGGCCAATAAACATAAGAAAAGAGGCTCAACATCATTAGACATTAGGGAAATGCAAATCAAAGCCACAGTGAGATACCATGTCATTCCCACTAGGATGGCAAGAATCAAAAGATAGATAATGACAAGTGTGGGTAAGGATGTGGTGAAATCCGCATACAACGCTGGTGGGAATGTAAAATGAGGCAGTCGCTTTGGAAGACAGTCAGGCAGTCCCTCAAAAGGTTAAGCACAGAGTTACCATGTGACCCAGACATTCCACTCCCAGGTATATAGTCAAGAGGAATGAAAACATACGTCCACACAAAAACTTATACATGGATGTTCATAGAGTCATTATTCATAACAGCCAAAAAATGGAAACAGCCAAATGCGTACCCCCTGATGAATGGATAAACAGTATGTGATATATGGGAATTCCCTGGTGGCCCAGTGGTTAGGACTCTGCGCTCCCACTGCAGGGGATACGAGTTTGATCCCTGGTCAGGGAAATAAGATACCGAATACTGCGCAGTGCGGCCAAATGAATTTAAAAAACAAAAAAACCAGTATGTGGTATAAGCACCCAATGGAAAACTATTCAGCCATAAAAAAAGGAATGAAGTTGTCACACACGCTACAGCCTGGATGATCCTCTGAGAAGAGTATGCTGAGAGGAGGAAGCCAGGCACAAAAGGCCACATATTGTAAGATTCCACTCACATGAAATGTCCAAAAGAGGCAAATCCATAGAGACAGACAGTAGATGAGTGGTTTCCAGGGGTGGGGGACTTGGGAGAAAATGGGGAGGGACTGCTGATGGATGTGGGGTGATGGAAGTGTTTGGGTCCTAGATTGAGGTGATGGCTGCACACCGCTGTGTATATGACAAAAGCCACTGAATGTACAGTTGAAATAAGTGAGGTACGTGATATGTGAATTATATCTCAAGAAAGCTGCTATTAAAAAATGGCGGGGTCATTACCAATGGTCTTGGTCTGTTATGCACAAAAAGGGGATTTAATGGCCTGAAAGACAATGCATCTTCCTAGGTATTACATTAAATTACAAGTTATTTTTGCTCAAATATGCCCTACTTCCCTGGTCTTCTGGTCATTTAAAGAAGGGCCAATGTGAAGAGTGACAGCTTGGCATCTGAAGGAGAGAGATGGAAGGAATGGCTTCTTGCCCTGACTTTGCCATGATTAGCTGTGTGACCTTTGGCGAGTCACTTAACTTCTCTGGGCCTTAGCTCATCTGAAAAATGAGAAGTCAGAACTAAATAAATTCTCCCACTTTAGAATTCTGTGATTCAGATTTAAAATGGCATATGTAAATATTAACATAATTATGAAAACATATTGTATTTGTTTATTTTCTTAATATGTAACAAAATGTGAATCAGTGGTTGTCTTGTATGACGGGTGATTAGTGTTTTACCCTCATATGTTTCTCAATTCTTCCATAACACAAGCATATTTAATTTTATATTTGAAAAAAAAATCTTTTAAGTGTTGTATTGCATATGTTAAAATGTGATAACTTCATTGAAATACAAGTCTGTTAAATCTATAAATACAGATGCAAGACATTTGTAATTTTCCAGTGATGAGTGGAGATATTACAACCCCTGGGAGTTTTTAAGGTTGGAATTCTTCTATACAGAATTGTTTTCTTTGTTTAAATATGTTCTTGGTTTTCAGATTGAATATAGTCCTTGGCATACAGCTTTGATTCTCATAATGTATGTGCTTGTGCTAACTTAATTCACACAGACGCTGAGGGAAAGAGGGGGCCCTTAGTGCATCTTTCCCAATAAAAGGGAATACAGGAATCAGCAAGATACTTAATCCTACACTTTCATATGCAAAACTTGATTACATACAATAGATCCGCGCTAATGACAAGATGAAAGCTGTGGTAAAATAATTTATAATATATGTTCAGTAATGTTCCAATGAAGGAAGTAATAAAACAGTGAAGATTCCTTTTAGTTTAGATTTCCAAACCAGGAAACTATGATCTACACGAGGCAGAGAGCACTTTAATTTAATGGAAAAGGTTTCCTTTAACTGAAGTATTTTTAGTGTGTACATTTGAAATGACATTATATCTCTGTGAGCTAGAAACAAAAGTCATGTATTTTAACCTTAGGTAGAAAAGAGGAAAAAGACATGTCGAAATAACCAATGTTTTCCTAATTAAAGACCAACTGACTTGCAAAAAAAAAAAGTCATGTATTTTAAGAAGTGAATGAAAATAAGGTTGAAGGTCTAAAACTTGTTAAATACGGCAAGAGTCTTGGTGGATTTGGGAGGGACGTGAAACATCTGCCCACATGTGCATCCATGTGCTTGTTCATTATGATGGGAAAACTGATCTGGAGGTCATAGTGGACCTCAGAAGCACGTGAGCAATGGGGCCACAAGTGGCTTTTCCTCTGGGAGGCAAAGAGCCCCTTGCAACGTAAACAGGCCCAGATAAACACTGGTTCCTTGCCTATTACTGTGTGCAGTTATAGGCAATCACTAGTCTAAAGATGTCCTTGTGTGTGCTAATTATTTCTGCAACTCAGAACGCGTAGAGATGGGATTAGGAAAGGAAGAAGTGCACATGTGATGTCAGGGGGTGCCGTAGTTTTGCCTGGCTTCTTCATTGTCTTTGTTATTTAAATATCCTGTTGTGTAAGTATGAAGACAGGAAGTGAGTTATACAGAACCTTACACCGACAGCAGTATTGAGTTTCAGATGAGCAGATGTGTCTAGTGTTTGGGAAGCTGACATATATTTCGTTTTTCGAAAACGCTAAAAAGAACTCCATTTTCTCTGGGAACATTTTCAATATTTCAAAAGAAGCTTTGACAGTACTGCATAAATATTCTCTAGTTAATAATTGCCGCTTGGGCCTGTAACAGCAGACTTTAATTATTTAGCTTCTGCTTTGTGTTTCTTTGAAAAACACTAAAATCTTGTCTTCAACGGTGAGAGAGAGAAAGAGGTGGAATAAATGAGCAACACGAAATACACTGTGCATTGTTTCTGCCCCGGCTCTGCTGGGTTTTCATGCTGATGAGAATCTCTGGGCGGACAAGGAGGAGAGAGATCCTCTTACTTGGTCCACCCACCACTGCTGGCTTTCCTGCCAAAAACGGCCGCTGGTGTGGGAGCGTTTCCTCTGGTGCTCGGAACCCTCAACTTAGAGAGAATTGTTGAGAAAAGCTCCTTCCTCTTTTAGAGTCAGAATCAGAATAGCCCCCATCTGAGTCTTTTTCTGTTTGTTTGTTTTTCCATTTAAATATCCTTGGTGGCATCTTGAATTTCAGATGTTAGAAATCTATACCTTTTCTTACGTGGAGGAGTGTGAAATAATTTTGGTTGATAGTACAAGTTAGAAGCACCTACAGAATTGAGATTCTCGACTCTCGTCTTTCGAAGATAAACTGGACGAGATGTAGTGAAATGGCGTTTGGCGGGGTTCGAGATGTGATTGGTTTTGTTAACGCACAAAATGGAAACGGTGCTCTTAATTTACAAGGTATGAAAGCGACTCTTCGCATTGTCCCAGATGGAAACTTGGACTTGAGAAGAGGATTTAGAAGGAAGAGTTTTTAGGCGTTTCCCTTAGTTTCTGAGTGAGCTCTCCCACTCCCACCCCCTCCTTCCATGGGGTAAGGAGATAGGGTCCATTTTCTGCTGCTGAAAATGCTGGAGCTTTATTACACCCTATGCTTCATCTCTGAAGCCAGCTCAGTGATGGATAACCGTGTGTCCCTGGCTTTAACACAGCGAATGTAACTTAAGCTTAAACAAATAACCTGTTTCCTTTCAAGTGTCTCTTAGAAAGATCAGAAAATTCTGTTGAGATTTAAAAGAATGTAAAATCCAGTGTTGGAGGTGGAGGGAATTGGCTACATTTTGCTGCCCTGAGTTCAGGCCGACCATTTGCATTCAGCCAATAATTAGTTTGTCAACAAGCTTTATTTAGGACCTACTGTCTTTTAAAAGTCATTTTAAGATTTGCGGAACAGATCCAAATGTTCTATTTCAAAACAAAATCAACAGCCTAATTCCTTGTCACTGGTTCCACTGCCCTTTTTTTTTTGTGTGTTACAAGGTATGAAGACTGTTATTTTGAAAGCCGTGTGCACGTCTATGAACAAATCATTTCAAACAGCCATTTGTATGAAACGTAAAGTTAATAAGCTTAAGGAGAGCATTGTCCCGTATTTGGCTTGGGAGCGGCCCACCCCCGCTTCAAGTGGCATTAGTGAAGCCCAGCTTTAAAAGCTTAACGAGCAGGCCGGTCACCCACAGTAGGTAGCCTTGTTAGAAACTACAATTTGGTCCAAAGACAGCTTTTTTATTTATTTGATTTGCTGCTTTCTCAGAATTACGTAAGCTGTTGCTGGTCATATTGATTTCATGTTAGAATCACTTGAAAACATCGTTTGGCTAGCTGCATTCCAGGCATCTTAGCTGGATCTCTGTTTCTGGGTTTTCTCAAACATTGAAAAAAACAAATCAATGGTCCTTTGGCCACTTGAAATCTTGTCTTTATTTCGCTTCAATAACATGAAGCTGCAGACAGACCCTGCAACACTAGAGCATGTGAAGGTGAGTATAGATGTAGAGGTATTACGTTTATAATTGGATTTTAATAAACACCGTCTTCCAGTTATGATTCTACTTTGGTTACAATTTGTTCTAGGATTCCTACCCTTAGTCTTAATGTGATAACAAATTTATTCTCCAAGTATTAGTTACTGGTCTTTAGGTTTGATACAGAAACTCTTCTTACATCCATTCATGGGCTTTGCAACAGAAGTCTAGTTTATCCCTAGAACTGTCAGACTCGTCAGAAAATAATACCTCCTGACATTTGCAGAGTTAAAATATAGGATTAATGATCAGCTTTTAACATGCAAATTAAGTATTCAGTATAAGAATATTCGGTGGTCCTTTTACCCATCTTATTTAACTCAAATTCTCCATTAAAATTAGAGGGGCTGGGGCTTCCCTGGTGGCTCAGTGGTTGAGAATCTGCCTGCCAATGCGGGGGACATGGGTTCGAGCCCCGGTCTGGGAAGATCCCACATGCCGCGGAGCAACTGGGCCCGTGAGCCACAATTACTGAGCCTGTGCTCTAGAGCCTGTGCTCCGCAACAAGAGAGGCCGTGATGGTGAGAGGCCCGCGCACCGCGATGAAGAGTGGCCCCCACTTGCCGCGACGGGAGAAAGCCCTCGCACAGAAACGAAGACCCAACACAGCCATAAATAAATAAATTAATTAATTAATAAAAAAAATAAAAAATAAAAAAATAAAATAAAATTAGAAGGGCAGGTTGAGTCTTTCCCTCACTCGACGGGGGTCACATTAGGACGGTGCTTCTAACTAGACTTTGCGGGTAAAATGGGAAATTACAAGGAAGGCTACTTGGAAAAGTAGCATATTTGTAGTTCCACTGAAATGCCCTCAAGACTTCAGAGAAGTTAATGATTAACTTTAAGAACTGCAAGTCCCAAATCTGAATCCCTCCTCGCGGCTGTTGGGCCCCAGCCTCTGAAATGAGAGAAGAGGGGAAATCTATGGCCTCCACATCCCAGGAAAAAGAGATCATCTTCCCTTTGTTCTGAGTAAAACTGGAAAAGATGATTTTTCCTGAAAACCTCAGCGTGGTTCCTGCTTTCTTGAAATGCTTAATAACATTCTCTGTCGGTAGCTCTTCACAATTATATAAAAGTTTTCACTCATGACAACCTATTAAGAGGCTACTTATACACACCAAATTATACGGTTAAAAACTGCCATATACTTTTGTAACTGGAAAAAGCATTTTAAACTCTAAGGCTAAAAAGAGCTATGTGTCTATTGTCTCTGCCACAAGAGGGGACATTTCTTTTGCAAGAGGTCTTTGCATTGCAAAAGACAAGTTTCACAGCTGCATTTCTCCTACAAAATAAAGTCCCTTTTTTACTTGAAAAAGATGATTTGCTATGTTCGAACCACCACCTCCTTCCTGCCATTTTGGTGGGTTTTAGGCTTCTTTGGCCTATTTCTTTGCTATAATGTACACAGTTGATCCCTAAAGCTTAATTTTTAATTGCTTATTGTCTCAAATGGTATCATGGGTTTATTGGGCACCTCTGTCCTGGGACAAGAGCATGCGAGGGGGTCCCCTGAACTGCACACCGTGAGGCAGGGTACACACACCGCTGGCCCCGGCAGGACGGCAGCAACATGAGACACGCACTGTATCATGCACACACCCCGCACTCGCAACCAGCACAGTGTGTGGGTCATTCTTTACATCACAGTGTACAGGCTCACAGGAAAAGTACAATTAAAGTACCAGGAATTTTGGTCATAACAAACTGCTTCTAAATGGCTCCCAGGGGATTTCTTTTGTTACTTCGATAACAATGCCAATTTCAAAGGATACCACCGATTTCTAAGAATCCGAAGCCATTTCTTGTTAATAGCCTTTGAGAAAGGTCAGCCACTTATAAGCTGACCTCACGGAGTCTCTTTTCGGGGCCTTGAGATACTCAGCCACGGAGGCCAAGTTTTCGTGGAAGCCTTCACCAAGTGACACGAGGTTATTAACCCGGAGACACACACGTGAACCTTCAGACCTCACCCTTGATTTTCACCAGTAAAACCCTCGGAAGTGTTTGAACAAAGACAACTCTGCTTATAGTGAACATTCAGCCAGAGTTCTCTGTGTGCTGATGGGCCAGGGAAGTTTGGGGGGAGTGGGAGAAAGTAGAGGTTTGGGTGCAAAAGAGGCAGCCTTTTGAGCGTTTCGGGGTCCACAGCCTTTCATGCTGAATCAGAGGCCTTTCCACTCACAGAGCTGCTTCTGAGCTAAGTGGAAATTGCATTCAGCACGGCAGCAGGTAAGAGCTCCTGGTCAGTACTCGGGATGTTTTTTTTCCCCCACTTGTTTTGAAAGCAAGCAAATTCCTAGAGTATTACGTCTGGGAACACTGGTGGGATAGGCCGAATCCAGGAGGCCACACCATACGTACATAAAATGCTTATCAGAAACCCTTATGAATGTTATAGAGATCATTTAAAAATTACATTATTGACAGTAATGAAAATAATTATTTCATAAGGGCCATAATGACAGAAAACGGCAAGGATTATGGCATATCCATTTTCTTAATCTATATTCTTATTTTCTGTAATGCATATCTTACCAAAAAAAAAAACCCACCAAGAGTAGAGATGGGGCTTTCCTGTTTGCTAGGAAACAGGTGTTTAAACTGTGTAGATGAATATTTGTCAAATATTAGTAATTTTGACTACCCTTTCTGCATCTCTCTTGTCCCCAAAATCCCCAACTGATGACCACCTGCACTAATATTATGATATGTCACCAAGACCATGCAGAGAAGTTTCTACTGAGGCTTCCTTTCTTTTATAAATAGATCTCCAAGCATGTCAGTTTTGCACTGTCAAAAGCCCTGAAATGATTTCGGGGAAGTCGGTATTTTAAAAGCCCATTTAAAAGAACCAGGTTTGACATCGGGATGAGGATCTTATCAGGAGAAACTTCGTCTTCATACCGAAGGGGAAAGACTTATGTGAAAGAATGAACTACGTTGCATTTAGAAAAGGAAAATTAAGTGGACTTTAGCATGTTTTTTACTGTGATCTCTGTTACCCGGAAACAAGTTCTAAGGGACGTTAAAGTCACTTTAGTTCTTTAAAATGAAAGTCAAAAATGGGGGTAAAAAACAGTCTTTGGGCATGAGAAAAACTGCTGTCTTAAAAAAAAAATCCAATATCTAGAATTATATTGAATAAATACCAAAAAATACTCAGTGATTGTCAAGACTAACAGGCCAATTCATATCACTTTTTTTTTTTTTTTTAATTTTATAGCTACTTTATTTATTTATTTATTTATTTATGGCTGTGTTGGGTCTTCGGTTCGTGCGAGGGCCTTCTCCGGCTACGGCAAGTGGGGGCCACTCTTCATCGCGGTGCGGGGACCGCTCTTCATCGCGGTGCGCGGGCCCCTCACCATCGCGGCCCCTCCCGTTGCAGGGCACAGGCTCCAGACGCGCAGGCTCAGCAGTTGTGGCCCACGGGCCCAGCCGCTCCGCGGCACGTGGGATCCTCCCAGACCAGGGCCCAAGCCCGCGCCCCCCGCACCAGCAGGCAGACTCCCAACCACTGCGCCACCAGGGAAGCCCCATATCACTTTTAAAAGGCATTGGATGGCCTGATATAAGACACCAGGACCTCGGCCCCCGTGTCTTGTTGACTTGAGGTCGCTGGAGACAGCTTAGGGTTTGCACACCTTAAACCAAATAGAAATGAAAAGTTGGTAAGAGCACAGCAACGTGCACACACGATATAAAAGTGACAATGCACACAGAATTCAATTACATTTTGCAAGAAAAGTGACTGAGACATGTCACAAAAGTTGGATGAGGGAGAGAGAATTTCCCAACTACCGTCATAGTTTCTATGTCAGACTGTGGTCAGTTCACATTTACCCAAGTAACAGAATAAATAATTAATCCTTAGATGCTACTGTAGATTTTTTGCATTTAGAAAATCTTTGCAGACCGCCAACCTAAAAAAAACAATCACTGATGCCTTTAAATGAAAATGCCCATTTACTTCCTCATCAGAGATTTATGTCTTCCAGTTTTTTTTCATGTCCCTTAGAGACTGATCAGTGATGCTTCCACCAAAATCCAATATATCATTAAAAAGAAATGCAAATAAAAGAAACAAATACTGTTGAGAAAAGCAAAACCTAGGAGGCTGTTTATCTGATCCTCAGGTGGTTGCACAGGCAGTTTTCTTATTTTAGAAACCATAGTAAAGAACCATCTATTAATTAGTTTGTTAATTCTTGAAAGAAACTGCCCGCGCGAGTGCCTGCTTGCGGTGTTGGTGAGAGCAGGGCTTTTATTCACCCACACAGGACAATATGGGTCGTCTGTTCGAGCAGGCTTCTCCTGGAGTCCCCACTGCTGGGCTCTGTTTCTTCATGCACCGGGAAGACCTCGACGTGGGCTTCAGGACAGCCATATCTTCACAAAAGGAGCCTTAAACCCTCCACGTTTTCACCACCAGCTGCGGGGTCTGCGGCAGAGTAACGCGTCTGCTGTGCCTTTAAAAGAGCAGCTGCGTCCTCTCCTCTCTCTAGTGTTTGCACTTTTACCTGTAATCTGATTGTGGGGAGGAAAGGAAAACCTGGGCACCCCTCCCCGGCACCCTGGCACCATGATCGTTTGTTTAGTTAGTAATTCTACCTAGCAGGGACTTTTCTCTTCTCTGGGCGTGCTGTGCTCCATCCACAGAACTGCATCTCCATGGCAATGGAAAAACACGATGCTGGAGAGACAGGGAGGGCCCAGAAGCCCTGCCCTCGGCTCCCCGCCTCGCGGGAGGGGCTGGGCTAATTTATATGTCACGTTTAGGGGTGTTGGGATTCAGAGATCAAAGGAGGTCAAAAGGGGGCTGTTGGAATGGGAGATATTTATTGTGTTTAATATAAATACAAATGTGTCCAAGGAGAGAAACTGAAACCTTGGAAGTCCCATGGATTGTGGTGAATAAACATAAACACCACGTCTGAGAACGGGCAGCATGCTAAAACGAACTGGCACTTTGAAAAGCTGTCTTATTCTAAACGGGGGTAAATTAAGACAATGACCCTCTCAATGCAAAGTGAAAATACACATCAGTTGAAAACATTGGTTAAGATTTCTAGCTCTGCTTCAGATCTGCTGTGTGGTACCTTCTGGCTGTAAATGCCAGGATGACCCAGAGCGCTCGAGAAATTTCTGGTTACACTTCTTAGCAACATATGTTTTGTTATCAAGAACATTTGTTTCATACTATTAACTATACAGTTAACTTTGTGCCCGTTAAACAACGTTAATTTGACAAATTGTGGGCTGGGGTTATGGGTGCCGGTTAGAGAAAGGGGCTTTGTGCTTGGGGGTCTCCATTAGTGAAACAAGAAATAAGCCCCTAGTTAAACTGATATGATGGGGAATGACTTCTATTCAGTTAACTCAATTATTAGTGCTAATTGGGGGCCAGGTGAAGCATGGATAATTGAAATTCACAGATAATCCAAAAACCTCTATTTAACCAAGAACTTCAAACTTCTTCCCCATTTACCAATTACTGGAGGACCTAACAGATAGAAAACATGGATTAAACTGAGTTTCACTTCCCCAAAGATTCCCACTATGATGTCTTTTTATCGATGAGTTCAGGACAAAAGCCAAAGATTGACTATATTCCAGAGACTAAATTACAGACGGTCCTCAACAATGAAAAAGGAAAGGATTTTATTCCGAAAGTTTGTTTGTAAATCAGCTATTTGAAACTCGGAACAATGTGATTTATTCACTGTCATTGGATTCCAAGGCAGCCCAGAGAGGCCAACTGGTAACCTAATGACACAGGAAATATATTTAGAATTCTAAGTCCCTTAATCAATCCCTTTTGAATCCTAAACCCTTAGCCTCCAACCCCTAAATCTCTCTGAGCCTTAAATCTAAGGGGTTTTTTTTAAATTGAAGTAAAATTCACATAACATAAAATGAACCATTTTAAAGGAACAATTCAGTGACATTTAGTGCGTTCACGGTATTGTACAGCCATCACCTCTATCTACTTTCTAAACATTTTCACTGCTCCCAAAAGAAACACCCTTTAGATCCATTAGCAATCCTTCCCCACTCTCCCATCACCTCAGTCCCTGGAAACCACCAATCTACTTTGAGTCCCTATGGATTTCCTGTGGTGGACATTTTATATAAATGGAGTCATACATGTGGTCTTTTGTGTCTGGCTTCTTTCACTAACATCATATATTTAAGGTTCATTCATGCTGTATCATGTGTCAGTACTTCATTCATTTTTACTGCCAAATAACATTCCATCGTATGGATGAACCACATTTTATGGATCCATTCACCAGTTGAGGGACCATTGGGTTGCCTCTATCTGTGTCTGTGTGACTAAGGGCACCATTACCCCTCAGATTCCATCCTGATACTCTCTGCTCCGTGAGGAATTGGGCCGTGGAATGGATGAAGGAGGGACTGAAGCTTGGGAAGAGAGGCGTCCCCATGGCAGAGCGCGGGGTGTCTCCTTCAACGTGACCTGCGCTATGGTGCACAGGTGTCTGAGCAGTCAGGGCCCCTCCCATGAGGGGTGATGTCGGCAGGGGACATTTCTCAAGAAGTGCCAGCCGTGAGGGATAATTCAAGGCAGGAACAGCTGTGGTGGAGGAAGGGGCGGGGGAGACAGAAGAATGGTACCTCCCTCAGATTCAAGTCCTGCTGGGCCCTAGAATGCAAGCAGAACGGGACTGACCCAGCAAGAAATCTGGCAAATATTCTTGGTCTCTTTCCCACTTTTTTGAAAACATAGGTGCCAGGAGAGGTTTCCATGACAGCCACCAAATTCAATACTAAATTCTACCCTGCAGAGAATTCTGTCACTGCTAGAGTGGCCTGTGCCCACAGAATCCACACCTCGGCGCAAAATCCTACTGCCTTGAAGCTTCACCCCCTCCGCATCACATCCCACACCCTCATGCCCTCTGCACCTGCATCCTTGCGAGGATGGGAGGGGCCGGCCCACCGCTGGGGGACATTCCAGAACTCCAGATGCAGGTCCTCCCTTGCTTCCATGGTGCCCATTTGGCACTTTCAATAACTTCCGTTGGTCAGAGTTCCTTACAATGGAACCAGATGAGCTCCATAATTTCTGGTTGTGTAATTTGCTGCATGTCTATGTGTGTTATGTGTGTGTATGCACGTATATGTTATGTCTATATACAATGAGTATATGTATATACTGATGAAATGAGTTATATTTATCCCTGTTTTATTTATTCAATAAAGTTCATTATTAATTCAATAAATAAAATTCGTCCGAAATCCAACTATATCCTACTAACACATTAACATTTAGTTTTTCCCATATTCCCTTATCATTCTTGTTATAAAATATTGTTTTGTATTTTGCCTTTTCCACTATTTTATCACTTTTCTCAGTGTTTCATAATTTAATTTAATTGGCAGCATTTGTGCTTCAAGACTTGAAAGGCGGCTGGTCCTTACCTGACCCGCTTGGTCTGGTCCAGAAAGCCCCTGAAGGTGGCTCCCATAAAAGCGCCCCGGTCTTTGGGTTCCCGGTGGGGTGAGTCAAGCGCTTTGCAGATGCAAGGGGTCCCCAGTTTTATGAAGACCTGGGAAGGTCGCAGAGGCCAGGCTGGTGGGAGAGCCTGAGGGGCACTCAGGGAGGGAAAGTCACTTCTGTGTCTCCCTCCCCTTCCTGGACGCAGACCTGCCCCTCCTGCTGCAGGGTCGGGGAGGCCCCAGTGCGAGGACGCCTGTATTTCTCCAAAACCAGATAGAAAAGGGAGACGACGTGGAGAAGAGGGAAGAGTAAAAGGGTAAAAGTTGCTTCAATTTTTTAAAAAATTGGTGCATTTCTTTTTAGCAAATTAAAATGTTTTTATTGAGGTGAAATTCACATAACATACAACTAACCTTTTAAAATGTAGAATTCAGTGGTATTTGCTGTATTCACAGTGATGTACAAACACCAGCTCTCTAGTTTCAAAACCTTTTCTTGACCCCATAAAAACGCCCTGTACCCACTCTGCCCACCCCCCGGCCCCTGGTGACCTCGAATCTGTTTTGGTCCCTATGATTCACCTGTCCTACAATACAGGGGTCCCCAACCCCTGGGCCACGGACCGGTACCAGTCAGTGGCCTGTTAGGAACCGGGCCGCACAGCAGGAGGTGAGCGGTGGGCGAGTGAGCGAAGCTCCATCGGTATTTACAGCCGCTCCCCATGCTGGCATCACCGCCTGAGCTCCGCCTCCTGTCAGATCAGCGGCGACATTAGACTCTCAAGGGGGATGAACGCTGAGGGGAACTGCGCATGCGAGGGGTCTAGGTTGCGTGCTCCTTATGAGGATCTAATGCCTGATGATCTGAGGCGGAGCTGAGGCGGTGACGCTAGCGCTGGGGAGTGGGTGCAAATACAGATTCTCAACAGCAGGGAGGTTTGCCTGCACAGAGACCATCATAAATCCATGGCTCGCAGACTCGTATCAAAACCCTATCAGTGCGTGGCAAGTGAAAACAAGCTCGGGACTCCCACTGATTCTGCATTATGGTGAGTTGTATAATTATTTCATTATATATTACAATGTAATAATAATAGAAATAGAGTACACAATAAATGTAATGCGCTTGAATCATCCTGAAACCATCCCCCACCCCAGTCTGTGGAAGAATTGTCTTCCAGGAAACCAGTCCCTGGTGCCAAAAAGGTTGGGGACCGCTGCTACAAGAAGAGTCCTGCACTATGTGTCCTTTTGTATCTGGCTTCTTTCACTGATTGTAACTTGTCAAGGTTTGTTTTGGTCTGAATGTTTACATCCCCCTCAGGTGCAGATGTTGAAAACTTAACCCTAATGGTATTAGGTTGGGGGGCTTTGAGAGGTGATTAGGTCATGAGGGTGGAGACTCCATGATGGGATTAGTGCCCTTATAAGGAGAGGAACAGAGCGGGGGATCTCTCTTTTTGCTCTCCACCATGTGAGGCCACAAGGAGAAGATGGCCCTCTACAAGCCAGGAGGAGGGGCCTCAACAGATGCTGGATCTGCCAGCACCTTGGTGTTGGACTTCCAACCTCCAGAACTGTGAGAAATCAATGTCTGTTGTTTAAGCCCCCGAGTCTGCATTTTTATGCCCAATTTATAGGTAAATAAACCGAAATGGCATAAAAACATAGTTACTGAGAGCATGTGTGTGTTTGCTGGTTTTCTTTAAGGAGTGGATAGTCCTCTGAGAGGGGGCTTATGGAGTTGAAAGGGGATCCCAGAGGTCACCTGCTGCCTAAAACCTGGCAAAGGAGGTAAGCCAACCACGAGAGAGAAGCGCTCAAGAAAAATCGGGTTTTATGATGCTGGTAGATCCACTGTACCTGTTTATTGCTTCTTTGTTTTCCCATTAGGGGTTATGTTCAGTGGTGCTGATGGCAGGATTGAAAGTGGAAAAAGACGTTTGTTTCCAAAACGCAAACCTCTGTGACAGTGAAAATAAGGTGGCCTCAGATCCCTCCACACCTGACTTGTGGGGCAGGTGGCTGTATCCCCGTGTCCACTGGCTCATGATCAGCCCATTTCAGAGCCTTCCCTTCTCTCCACCCTATGACCACGTGCTATTCATGTAGAAAGCTGGACGTGTTTGTATGACACCCAGTAGCTTGCCAAATCTGTTTCTTCCCATCCCAAGTGGTAGTGATCCAGATGTGTGATCTTTCACGGCTAACCACTGTGGCTGGAGCCGCTAAGATATTCCACTGGGTTGAAGAGTGATGATCTAGTCTTAGTTAATTCGTGGGATACTATTTGATTGAATTCATCTGTAATACTAAAGACTCAGAATATCTCCCAGGACAATACTAATATCTAAATGAACATTTTCAGACTTTGTCAATCCACACAAAAGCAACATAAGAATTTCATGCAAAGCACCCCAAAGGAAAGTTTCTCCAGCAATGACTGTGGCATCACCTTGGCCATGGGTTTTGATTTGACCGCTGGTCACCTATGAAGAGTCCTTGCTGAAATGCAATCAGTGTGGCATTCTAGCTGGCACTGTAGGTGGACCTGTCTAGAATGGTTACTCTATAACGTTCAACAACAGTACACAAAGCCCAAGTTCAAGGACTCACCAAGGACTTGGGGATCTTTACCGAGTCAACCAACACTTCCAGGGGCAGGGACGCATAGTAAATAAGAAGATTGTCCCTCTCTCACAGAGCCGGCCACCGGGACGGGAGACAGACATCAGGACACAGACACTGGTCACGAGGAAAGTGATGCTGTCAGGAGGCAAGGGAGCAGGAGTGGTCCAGAGGCAGAGTCGTGCTGTGTGGGAGAGCAGGAGGCTTCCCCAGACAAAGTGGTCAGGCAGCTCCCATCCTGATGACTATAGGTATTCATGCAATTGGGTCAGCGTCCCAACAGTGAGAGGAAGGCGGCCCTGTGGGGGAGTTGGGGGGGGGGTGGCCGGAGAGGATTGGTTTCCCTGGCCAAGGGGAGAGGGGCAGGGCTGACAGCTGAGCACACATTGGATGTCCGGCAGGGATGGGAAAGCTCCAGCAGCTGGGTTCCTCTCCGTCCCCCTCTCTCCTCTTCTGCCCCAAGGCCACTGTCCCCCTCACCCCGTGGGTTCTCTTCCCTAGTCAATACAGAGCCAGAATTCATAACCGGCCAAGTTTCTGAGCGCTTCTTCTGTACCATCCATGGCGTTATTTAGATGTATAGACACATATGTAATATCATTTCATTTACCCCTCAGATGTGCTAAGTAGGGTTATTTTAAACCTTCGGTCAACCAGCGAAAATTTGAAATATTATCTGTTTAGTTTCCCTTCTCCAGCCCTCGCCTGCCAATAATGAAATATGTTTATATTCACTTTGCCTCTGCCTCTGTGTGAACTTTTGTGCAACTTCAAGAAATAGCCATCTTTTAGGGTTGTCTTTATATCACACAAATATCTGAAAACTCCAGATGATTATAATAATGCACAACCTCATACAGGAGCATTTAAAACAAATGCATTTAAAAATAAACAAATGCATTTGTGTGTCTGAGTGCAGATTAACAGTGAACTAAATAAATAAGTTACTCGTCTGTGGAGCAAAATTTAGCCACGATTTCCCCCTTTCATCTTACCTATTTTCTAGGAATTAGAAAACTATATGGCAAATAATGTAGAAGTTGAAAAGAAATAATAGGGAGTGAAGAAAATGGTTCCAAAAATAAATAGATCTGACATGTTCAGTACATTGATAAGAACAGACAGTTTGACTTTTTACCATTTCTTTATCTTTGCACTCTGAACGCTGGGAGAGCAAAGTCAGAGTCTGTGCTGGCAGAGGGAAACGTTCTACTTGAAAATCCTGTAAAAAAAAGACATCCTCATCTTCAAAAACATGACGCACGCAGACCTAGTGGATTCTGTGAAACTCCTGGACAACGGGCATTTCTGAGTCACGCGATAAGTGGCATAGACGTAAGCAGGTGAAATTTCTCCCAGAATGTGGTTTAAATAATCTTCTTTTGAACGAGTGTCTTTGTTTTCTCTGCGTTTGGAGTGAGTTTTAGACACATCGGAGAGAGCCAGACAGAAATAACACCTACGGCAAAAAACCGGGATGGAACTCAGGTTCGTCAACAGTGGCGCTGTCGAGGTGCTATTTTTATTTGATTTGATACGTGGCTGCACCGCTGCAAGGTGAACTGAGTCAGAATCACATCCCAGTGGGATGCCTTCAGCTTCCCAAAGGCCTTGCCAGCAAATTCCCGAGGCCTCATCCCAGCCTGTTGGCACCTCCCGCCCCAGGATCTGTGGCTTCCCCCCTCCTTGCATTGAGGGCGGACCACCCCCTCCAGGTGCAACCCTCCTGCTTCTGCCTCTGCTTCCAAGTTCTCTGGTCCCCAGACGTTTCAGAAGTTCCCTTTGTGTCCCTGTTTCTCTTCACAGCTTCCTTCCTGTTGTGTGTTTCCTAGTCTTCAGTTGATTTGCCCATAGACTGATCTCTCCTTAACTTGGAGAAATATTACTTTATGGGCTTGGGGCTGGAAGGGGCAGGTGAGGGTGCAGCTGAGGCGGCTGGACTGGTGGTGTTCTCATTCTTAAGCAGAGCAGTAGAGACGCAGAGGCCATTCTTTATTCTTTTATATTTGTATACCTTTATGTGTGTGTATGTATATATATACATATATATATATATTTTTTTTTTTTTACATGTAAGAAACATCTCAGGACAATTTTGTAATTTTAAATTTTAATGGATCCTAGATTCAGTTAATGTCCTATTTTTTCCCCATATCCTAAGGAGTTCTTCACTGAACACTTGTCTCTTTTCCTCCTCAAAAGTCTAGTTCAAGATGAAGAGTCAGGAAAGACACCCAGCCCAGGCTGCAGAATCCCGTGGTTCTGACGTCTGTGTTTGCACACTTAGCTCAGTGTGGATCCCTGGCGGCCTCGCACGCGTGTCAAGTCACTGCAGGGCTTGTGGAAACGTGATCACCGCCCCCCTCCAGCGGGCAGAGCTGGTTCAGCAGATCTGGGGCTGCTTGAGAATTTGTTTTCCATCCAGTTCCGCAGTGACGCTGAGGCCCCTGGTCTGCGTGTCACCCTTGGAGATCTGAGGGTGCAGGGGAAGGGCTGCAGGTACAGCTGTGCAGGGTGACCGCCAGGTGCCTCTGAGGCCAGAGCAGGTGCAGGTGTGAAGAGGAGGTAATAGACCTCTGCACTTGGAATTTCTCACAGGACTTAACAGACTTATGACTTAATACATTTCTTCTGCATTTGAATTTTTTAGGCTGAGAATGTATTGCTTGGGAAGTGGTATTTTTTTTTAATTTTTATTTATTATTTATTTATTATGTTTATTTTTGGCTGTGTTGGGTCTTCGTTTCTGTGTGAGGGCTTTCTCCAGTTGCGGCGAGTGGGGGCCACTCTTCATCGCGGTGCGCAGGCGTTTCACTATCGTGGCCTCTCTTGTTGCGGAGCACAGGCTCCAGACGCGCAGGCTCAGTAGTTGTGGCTCACGGGCTTAGCTGCTCCGCGGCATGCGGGATCTTCCCAGACCAGGGCTCGAACCCGTGTCCCCTGCATTGGCAGGCAGACTCTCAACCACTGCGCCACCAGGGAAGCCCGGGAAGTGGTATTTTTAATAATAATTTTTTTCATGAACGCCTATACTACTCTTGCCGTGAAGAAGACTAACGATACCATCTGGGCTCGAGCCATGTTCCTTCCCTCCAGCCCTCGGGTGGAGATGAGCTTACTACATAGTTCAGAAGTTGTAAATTATGTGCCTACATGAACTTGGCTTAGTCTTTGAAAATCAAATAAAAATTAGTTTTAAAAAACTGATTAGAATTTTTTTAAAAAAACAGTAAGCTAATCCGGCACATTTTTTTAAAATAAATTTATTTATTTTATCTATTTATTTTTGGCTGCATTGGGTCTTCGTTGCTGCGTGTGGGCTTTCTCTAGTTGCAGCGAGCGGGGGCCACTCTTTGTTGTGGTGCGTGGGCTTCTCAATGCAGTGGCTTCTCTTGTTGCAGAGCACAGGCTCTAGGCATGCGGGCTTCAGTAGTTGTGGCATGCGGGCTCAGTAGTTGTGGCTCACGGGCTCTAGAGCACAGGCTCAGTAGTTGTGGCGCACGGGCCTAGTTGCTCCGCGGCATGTGGGATCTTCCCAGACCAAGGCTCAAATCCGTGTCCCGTGCATTGGCAGGCGGATTCTCAACCACTGCACCACCAGGGAAGCCCCACATTTTTTATTGATATGCATAATTGTTACCAGTTTGTCTGAAAATCAGGCAATAAAGATAAAGAAAGCACCTAATAGGTGGTTTTTTCTTTTACATAGCCCAAACAATTTTTTTTATAATTTCGCTGTCCTTTTGCTACCCTGCCTCTCCAGTGTGTATTACCACCAACACCACCACTCGTAGTATTGTCTCAGTAACGCGATGTTTAATCCGCATCACCCACCACCCTACAAAATACACACGTCACATTCTTCCAACGCTCAGAGCTCGAGACTGAGGCCCATTATGCCTTTCTGGGCTTTCCCAACAAAAGGCCATGTTGATGAAAACAGCGAAGAAGCTGGTTAAGCTGGTGAAGACGGTAATGAGGTCCATCATGCTGGCCACTTCTTCAGTGCTGGGCCCTGTCCTGGGTCCTTGGTCCTTGGGTCTTATTTAGTCTTGTTAATAACCACACACTGTAAGATCATCACCCCATTTCGTAGATGAAGAAAGGGTCACTTGGCCAATGTCCAGCGCTAGAACAGGAAGGGAGTATGATTTGATGCCAAGGATCTCTTTCTCCACAGCGAGAGCAAGAGAAAGGTCACCTTTGCCCCTGGAGGCGACTCTCACCGGCAGCGGCCGCCAGCCCTGGGTTGGCCCGCATGTTGGCCAGCAGGAGTGGCCACTCTTTGGCCTGTCTGCCCAGCTTCCTGCCCCTCCCTGCGCTCACGGCCACACGTCCACATCTGGCTCAGCATCCAAGGGCCAGTCCGAATGGCCTCTACTTCCTTAAGCCTCTCCCAAGGAGCCTTCTTTCTGCTGGCCACCTCCACGCCCAAAACATGCCCAAACCGTTGTAAACGTCACGGCAAAGTTCTTACCATCCACTGTAAACAAATGAATGTTGCAATGCATCAGATAGGTACGTGCGATTCAATGCAGAGACAATATTTTAAGTCTTGTGTAAACCGGTGTCCAGGGTCAGTTTCCCACTCCCAAGGGTCCACAGCGCTTCATTGGTACCTAAGTTTCCCAGGACTCTGCTTCTCGGTCAAGCTGCACTACATTTCCCCAGAAGGCTTCAAACGCAAGGATCCGCGCACGAACAGGTCACCTTGACATTTCCCACCGAGCGTAGCACTGAAGGAACACCAAAATATAATTTGCTGAATAAATGTTGCATTCACCGCGCCAGTCCAATCACACGAACTCTTAG
Source organism: Balaenoptera acutorostrata (assembly GCF_949987535.1). Taxonomy (NCBI): domain Eukaryota; kingdom Metazoa; phylum Chordata; class Mammalia; order Artiodactyla; family Balaenopteridae; genus Balaenoptera; species Balaenoptera acutorostrata. The sequence goes on along the minus strand of NC_080076.1, from coordinate 2,931,446 downwards.
CAGTTTTCTATCGATCTCCTTCATGGACCCTCATCTCCTTTATAATTCTTCTCTGTCCCCAGGTCTCAGTAACTGTTGTCTTTACAGTTGCAGAGGTCAATAGTCCCTTTCTACCTTTATCACACCCCTCTGCGGCAAATCAACATGGGCAACTGGATCCTGGATCCTTAAAGTTGGCGTTTTGCCAAGTTATCATATTTTCTCTGATGGAAATTTACTGTCCCTTTGACAGAATCCATGTTATTGAGAAACTTCCGGGAAGCCCTGTGTTGGAGAGGGAGGCCTGCCTCCATTCCCAGGGGGATCTTCCTGGAGCAGAAGTTTTGGGGCTTATGCAGTGAGGTCTTCAGGTTGGCCAAGAATGCCCAGGAAGGGACTCCCAGGAGGTGACGCCCGGAGCCAGCGCTCTACCAGCTCTGTTGGCTCCGAGATGACACCAGAGGCCATAAGAAGGACAGCAATCCATCTGCCATGCGACAGCTCTGTCTGGACGTGAGTCCTTCATGTGTGGATGTGAGGACCTCAAACCCTCCAGCTTGGGTGTGATAGATGGCAGTTGGTATTCACTTGTTGGGCAGCTGGCAGAGGGGCGAGAGCAAGGCCTCTGGAGTCCTGAGGTTTGGGTTTGAACCCAGACACCACCCGGGGGTCGGGGCAGACGCCCTAACTCCCCTGTGCCTCAGTTTCTTCTTTGTAACCCTGAGGCGGAGCCATCACCCACTTCTTAAGGGTGATTAAATACAACACCTAAGAGCTGCTTCAGACAATGCAACACTCTGCAATGTGGTCTGATTATTTAATGGGTAGAGGCTATGGAAAGGAAAAATCTTCATTCTATTCATTTTTTTCAGGTATAAAATGAAAAGTATGAAAAGTCAGAGTGAATATGTTTTATGATACATTCTTTTTCTTTTCTCAGTGTTCATTGTAGCTCTCCACAGAATTTTTAAAAATCGCATTATATCTGAAATCACGTCTTAAAGTGAATCCTTTTAAAAGAGACAATATTAGGTTGACCCACATGAAGTTGCCTTTTGTGACGTCAAAGATGGTCAAAAATCAGCAGTTTCCTGGGGTGTAGCTGAATGTTTTTCTCAAACAATGTTTTTAGTTGGAGGCTGTATTCCTTTAAAAACATTGGCACCAAATCAATGATATGTCCATGATTAACACGATGTCATAAAAGCACAGCCGCAATGATTATGGATGCCTACACTAATCTTAAATAGTCAAATTACGCTCTGTGTCGTTGCATTCTGGGGCTGAAAAGTACCTCAGAGATCATTAATCTAACATCATTTTTAAGATATGGAAATTGAGTCTCAAAGAGGTTAATCACGCACCCAGGACTGAACTTCCTATTTCCTGATTTCCAGTTCAGCCCCGCACCCGAGTCCATAGGCCTCAGTCCCTGATCCAATATTCACGAGGAGCAGCTTATGTGAACAGAGCCCAGATTTGCATATAACAAGATAAGAAATCTGTTGTAGCATAAATAAGGCCTAAATGAAAATATTAGCTGTTAAAATATGAAGCATTTACTGATACCCTTTACACCTGGGACACATCTCCTTTACACTTGACTTACAGGGACCCGTCTCCACCTGGTCTCTGGGGGAGGGCTGCCCGCCCTCCCGCGTCTTCCTTCCCTCCCACGCCACCGCCAGATAAAGGAGGGACAAGATGATCCGGGCTCTTTGCGTGACATCCCCGATCTACCTCCTACCTTGCTCCACCTCTAAAACGAGCAGGCTGGTGCTGCCCACAGGTAGCAGGGGAACAGGTGTAAGCGGGACAGCGGAGGGGCCTGTGATGCCCCCTCCTTGGGAGGAATTGAAATCTGAACAGGACAATCTCATTTCTGCATTTGTGGGTGCACCCAGCCCCCCAGGCAAGGACCACCGTGTGGGGCCGTCCCCTTGGCAGTTCGGGGCGGGATGCGAACGGTTGGGGGGAAGGTACCAGGCTTGCACAAGGCGGGGCTCCCGCAGAGTTGTCTGGCCCTTTGTGTGATGATGCAGCCCGTGGCCTTGGTGAATGCACCGTCACCCAGAGTTGGAGAAACCCTCCAAGGCAAGTCAAGAGGACACAGGCAGCCAGCCCAGACCTGAGGCTGGAATCACAGAAGCGAAGATGCATCAGGCTCGGGTTCGCCGAGCAGAACTCGGAAGGGAGGCCTGTACGTCTGTGCTCAGCAGGGAAAACCCCTGTGGTTTGCTGGCTTCCTGAGGCGCCCTGCGATTTCAACCTGGAGGGCACCCGACATCTTTAACGGTGTACATGTCCGCTCCACCCTTCTGACTGGGGGACTCTTCTGCACAGGTATGTCGTACATTTTTACCTCTGCAGCCTGTCCTCAGGACACTGAGACACTCATTACGTGTTTGTTGAGTGAATGAGCAACCATGTGTGTTTTCTAACCAGGACTGTTTCATGAATAGGCGGAGGCCATCTGCGAAATATACAAATCCAGTGGCTCATCTGCCACTGATTTGTGAAATTACATTATTAAACACTCAGTCAGTTGGATGAAAGGATTATTCTATGCTGGCAGGCACTTTTGAAATGTAGCCCTGCAGGGGTGGGGTGGGCAACCTCAGAAATCATGACCGCCGTTAGCAGCTGAGCGTGAACTGGCTTCTCAGTTCACTTCCCTCCCTCTGTGGTTCTGGAAGCAGGCCTGGCAGGCCGCTGGGTCTGGGCTGGAGGAGGATTTGGGGGCTGAAATAAATGTAAGGGAAGGACGTCCTGAGAGAAGCGAGTGAGCTTAGAGGGAATGGCGTCTCCAGCAAACTTCTCCCAACTTTTCCAGGAAGCCTGACCTGGGCCTCGAGCAGGTGAAGGACCCTGACACCCACCCCGCCAAGGCCAAGGGCATCCATCATGTGTGTTCATTTGCTTATCCACTTACTCTCTTCAAAGAAACGGATGAAAGAGGTCAAAAGGTACAAACTTCTAGTTATAAAATAAATGTCGTGGGAATGTAATGTACAGCATGGTGACCATAGTTAAAAACACTGTATTGCGTATTCTAAACTTGTTAAGAAAATAAATCTTACAAGCTCTTATCACAAGAAAAAAATTCTGTAACTATGTAGGGTGACAGACATTAACTAGACTTATTGTGGTGATCATTTCATAATATATACAAATATCGTGTTGTATGCCTGAAACTAATATAATGCATGTCGATCAATCATACCTCAGTAAAAAATTTTTTAACTGAAAAAAAAAATTATCCATCAACTGCGTGGCAGTGCCTGGTGCACAGAACACTCAGTAAATGTTGTAAAGTAGTAAAATGTGACAAGCATGGCTTTGCAAACAGCCCCCCCCCCGTCAATGGTACCATGTAGGGCGACCAGCCTCCTCTCCTGGGTCCCCACTTCCTTGTGGGCCAGATGGGGACAGTAGATCCACCTCACAGCTTCCACCTGCCCCCAAGAACGAGCTGAAGTTACTACAAGTTTAAATACCTTAAACAGCTTTGGGCCTTGGAGACTCCATGTGTGTGCATGCGTGTGAATGCGTGCGTGCATGCGTGTGCACGTGTGCATGTGTATGTGCGTGTGTTTGTGTGTGTGAGTGTGTGTGCCTGTGTGTATGTGTGTCTGTGTGCGTGTGTGACTGTGTGTGTGTGTGAGTGTGTGTGTGTATACTAAGAATCGATTACTTAAAAATTTAGGGTTATGATCAGTATCAAGGCAATGCTTTTGAATAGTTGAGTCTGACTTGTGGAAACCATTTTAAGAAAGAAAGAAATGGTTTTGTGACGACCCCTAAGTTAAAAAGAGACCTGGGTCTGGAAGAGAAGGGACCATGTGCCTGTTTTCCTCTGGAGATGCTGTATAAACATCCGACCCGCAGGTGCAGTCCTAACATATCCCGGAGACCCCAGCCCAGGGCAGGCCCCCTGTGCTTTTGTGTCTCCAGCCCCTGTCTGAACACCAGAGCCACTTGAAACCCTGCAGGGTACAGTTTGCCATCCATCAGCTCAACCCATCTTCCGAGGGTCCAACCCAGGACATCCAGGAGACGGCGCGTCTTCCCAGCGAGTCTGCACCCTGAGCCACGGAGCAAGCAGGGGTTCGCCCTGGGAAACGTGTCCCTGGGAAAGGCCTCAGGTAGGACATGCGGGTCCCTCGTCACCGAGTCTGGGCAGAAGGTACAGAATCTCAGGCTCCATTTCCGCTGCGGGACCGGGCGTCTGCGGGTCGCTAACTTTATTCTGTCTAGCAGCCTGTGTTTTTCCTCAGAAGATCTGGGAGGTGCTGCGGTCACAGAGGGATGTCCTGCGGCCCCGTGAGGGTCAGAGTGTGTTGTGGTTTGTAGTCTGTCCCGCCTGCAGAAGGGGACACAGAGCCGCTCAGATGTCTCGTCCTGTGGCCGTGAGGCCCTCACAGAGGCCCAGGACTCCTCCTAACGTCACGACCCCTTTCTCCATGCGCTGGGGGTGCCCCCATCACAATATATTGTCACATCCGAGCAGGAAGGACCTGTCACATCTCCCATGAGTCCTAGTCAAACACCCCAAGGAGGTTGGGGGTGAGGTCAGGGGTCCCCCCCGGAAAAGAACTGCTCGGTGAGAGAGAACAAGTAAATTTCACAAGTGACTGTCTTTGCTGCTTTCTGTTGCCACGTCTCAAACATAAAGACTTCCAAAGAAGCAGACAGCACGGACCAGAAAGAGGCACGTCTCCTTTTGTTTCAAAATGCGTCAGGAACCAGGAACTCGGAGACCTGCTTCAGCTGGAAATGATTCGGGGCCCCTCCTTATTTTATTCACCGGCTTCTCTTCCAACGCTCTGCTCTTCCTGCTGAAAATAACCAAGCAAGCGGTACGTAAATATGCACCTTGCGTCTGTCCTGTCATCGTGGTGTTTCACTGGACAGAAACAGGGAGGCTGAAAGACGCATGTACCTCAGGTGAAGAGGGAGGGACAATGTGGCCTCGTGTCGAGTTGCTCTGTTTTGTTCATCTTTCTAAATACAGAATCAGTTGTGAATCTGATTCTTTCCTTTCTTTTGCCTTTTTTTGGTGGCCTTGTTTTATGAGGGTTTCCACGCTGTCATCCTTGGGGCACCACCTTCTTCTAACAATGGGCAGGGAGAAAGGCTGGGAGGAGAAAGGTTTCCTGGAAGTAATTATGAGGCTGCCGCAGAAATCAGGAGATTGGGTGGTAGAGAATTTTATTTTAGTCTGTCTCTCTGCCCTTGAGTCTCAAGTATGCCTCGTAAAACTGTGCAATTAATCTTGACATGTAGAGATTGGCCAGAATTCTAAACCTCAGAAAACACACCTCAGCAAAATTCTACATGATGTTATCATTAAAAGCACGAGAAGGAAGGGACTTTAAATTATTAAGAATAGTGGTAGTGTATTTTTACTGCTTCCATCCGTCCCATGTTGGCTTACGGAGCCTTGTTGCCTTAACTCAGCTCTGTCTGCATTGGGTTTGTTTTATTTTATTTTATTTTACTTTTTAAAAATAAATTTATTTATTTATTTTTTGGCTGCATTGGGTCTTCATTGCTGCACACGGGCTTTCTCTAGTTGTGGCGAGCGGGGGCTACTCTTTGTTGTGGTGCATGGGCTTCTCATTGCGGTGGCTTCTCTTGTGGCGGAGCACAGGCTCTAGGCATGAGGGCTTCAGTAGTTGTGGCACGTGGGGTCAGTAGTTGTGGCTCGCGGGCTCAGTAGTTGTGGCGCACGGGCTTAGTTGCTCCACGGCATGTGGGATCTTCCCGGACCAGGGCTCGAACCAGTGTCCCCTGAATTGGCAGGCGGATTCTTAACCACTGTGCCACCAGGGAAGTCCCGGGTTTGTTTTATTTTATTTTTTTCTCCACCATCTTTTCTTTTAGGTGCTTCCAAGAATGGAGTGTACAGTCTCCTCCAGGAATTCACTGAGATTTAACTGCGCTCAGTGCTAGAACACGTCTCCTTGCCGCTATCCAAACATCTCCTGAGCTGTTTACTCTGCTCCGTGCCAAGCCCTCTTCGGAATGACATTACTCCAAGAGTGAGGCCCCCTCGTTCACCTGGGAAATCGGCAACGCATTGTCTGGTGCATCTCATCCTCTAAGAGGTACTGATAGAAATGGATTTGAACCTTTACCACCCGTATTAATTACACACTTGAGATTTCAATAGCTGGCGAACAAAAATGTCACTAATATGCTGTAATCAGGCAGAGGGAGATAGCGGCGCATAAATTGTAAATTTATGTAAAGCTAACGTATGGGGAAGAAATTACCCAGCGTGTGCGTGCAAAGGGTGAAAATATTCGTTTGTGTTAGTGGGAACCAGCTGGGAAGCTTGACACTGCCACTAAGCTTCTTGGGGGTGGATGGAGACCATGAGGGCAGTCCTCCGAGGTTTGTTAGGGATGGCAGACTCGCAGGCTGGGAGTTTCTTAGACATTAAATAGTAGCTTTTCTGACGCTTTTACTGTAATGGGCGATTCATCCTTACATTTGAGAAAACTGTGTGTGAGAGCAAACCAAACCCTGTCCATCAAGGGTTAAAGGTCCTCATAAAGATGCATGATCTCAGGGCACAAAACGTGTGTCCTTTGCTTTATCCCCAGACCCTCAGATCTCTGTCCCGCCCCTCCTCCCCCCGCGAGTGTCTTCCCCTCCCTGCCTGCTTTAGCAGGTGTCCCATTCATTCCGTTCTCCTGCAGTGAATGAAATGTACACAGAAAATATCTTCAGGATTTACTTTATGAAACACACTTGAAGTGGAAGGTATGTGCATATATATACATAGTATCTGACAGTGGGTTGAGGTAACTGTACTTTCCTCCTCAGATGCACAGCCCCCAGTGGGCTGGGCTGGGTCTCATCCTTGTTTCAGTAATTAATTCATTAATGGCCACACTTCCTTATTCCTTAAAAACAATTTCACTTACAGTAGCATCAACAAGAAATACTTAGGGATAAATTTAACAACAGAAGTGCAAGACTTGTACCCTGAAAACTATGAAACATTGTTGAGAAAAGTTAAAGAAGACCAAATAAATAGAAAGACACCCTATGCTCATGGATTGGAAGACTTGATAGTAAAGTGAAAATACTCCGTAAATTCATCTACAGCTTCAGTGCAATCCCTAGTGTGACTGTATTTGGAGGTGGGGCCTTTTGAGAGGTAATTAAGGTAATTAATGAGGTCAGAAGGGTGGGACCCTGATCTGGTCAGACTGGTGTCCTTAGAAGAAGGGGAGAAGGCACTCCACGTGCACGCGCCGAGGACAGGCCACGTGAGGACACGGTGAGAAGGTGGCGTCTGCAGCAGAGGGACCAGCAGGGGGGCCCTTCAGCTGGCACCTTGGCATTGGGTTTTCAGCCTCCAGAACCTTGAGAAATGAATGCCTGCCGTCCGGGTCACCCAGCCCGTGGGGTTTATCACGGCCGCCTGAGTAGACTCAACACCCCCGCCCCGCTCTGCCCCGCACGGTGTGCTGGCTGTTCTCCTGGTGGACGCGCCGGGTCCCCTCATCCTGTCTGGACTCCGGTTCCCACCTGCCACCCAGACACACCGTCTCCCACCCCCGAACCGGGCTGTGTCTGGAGCATGTGGTTCAGAACTTACCCCACAGGGAGAGGCGGGCAGTGCCGTCCAGACACAGGACAGGTGTGCTCCAGAGTCCCCAGGCACCTGCACCAGGTAAGGTATCAGCAGGAGCAATGCGGCCTCGGGCTGCGCGTGCACACGGGAAGACCAGCGGTGCTTCTGGACTTAAGGAATCCGCTGGCGTTCACTGCTGCCCGGTCATGATCGGATCCCAGTTTTCTTTGCAGTAAAAGCTTAGTTATGGGTAGGTGAGGAGCCCACTCAGGGACGACAGGAAGAACAGAACACCTCAGAGACCATGCTGCCCGCTGGAAGGGACCTGCTTTCTGTGGCCTGTGCCCTCATGGCCGGGGCTTCGTACCCTAAATCCATCAATTGTATGCTTCCCTTTTAAATGAAAATGACAGTATAAAAATAATTCATCTATGGAACTAGAGCATCAGATGAGAATTTTCCCCAGAATATTTTCCAAAAATCCTTAGAAAATGTGAATTTACGAATAGACTTTTAGAACGGCTAGAACTGAGAAGACTTTGGGTATCGCCTCCTCAAGGCTGAACTTTCTTTAGAGATCATGGAGTTTCAAGTACGGTCATCTAAGCTCAGATTCCTGCTGCCTGATCTTAAGTGAATCATTTGACGTGTCTGAACCTAAGTTTCCTCATTTGCAAAATGAGAAAAATGACTCATACCTGCTGTGTACAGCTGGGAAGAATTCTTACAACAATCAATGTGGAAACACATGGCAGGACACTCTGTAAACTGCGTCATGTGGGAAAACAGTGTCACAAAGCAGTAGTGACCCACTCTGGGCGGGTAGCCTTTTCATTTATGTGGTCACCGGCCATGCAATATTCAGGAAGGATAAAATGAGAAAGTATTTTTGTCTGTGGTCCTTAATTCCTTCCCAACGGTGAAAACAATACTGGCAGTTTATTTCATGAATAATGAAAAAGCAATTTGTCATTAATAGGTAGTTACTTAATGTTTTAAAGAAGATGGTCTTGGTCATAGTTGGAGTGAAAGAGGCTTGGTTAGAATTCCATCCGCGCCGCTTCCTAGCTCTGTTATCTTGGGCAAATTACTTAGCCCTTCTGAGCCTCCATTTCTGCATCTGTAAAATGGACACCATCTTTCCTGTTATTCGTCAGGGTTCCTGTGGGGAATGGATCAGATCACTCACGTGCAGCCTCCTAACAAGATCCGCCAGGCGTCTGACGCCCAGCTGATGTCTGGTCTGCGATCCTGATATCTTCTGCCACTCAGAGTTGCACCTGTGCACGGGCTTCTCGTCTTGCTCTCAAACCTTGATGTTAGGTGTCAGGAAGGCGTCAGCCTTTCCAGAGCTGGAATGTTGCCTTCTAAATGTTCAAAAGCTTTGGCAGCAGTAGGAAGCCAAAGATAGGCTTTAGCTTGAATGATAGGTCAATTTCACTAAAATTGAAGGCTTGAAAAAAACAACTTGCTGATTCATTATGTTTGCAGAATATGCAGACTTTTAGTGTTTTTGTGCCCAAGAAGGTTTATTTAATATTTTATCATTTGATTAAAGAAATCGTTCATATTCAACATGTGTGTATTCCAAGTGGTCCGTTTGTCTCCCTGTACTTTCTACAAGATCCCTTTCTCGGGGGAAATTGTTTGTGTGCAGGCAGCATTTCTGAGATGGTCTTTCTCTGGAGTGTGACTTGCGGATATTTATGCCGGGAACTCAAGTTTCAGGTAGTGGGCGGGGAGGCTGCTCGGCCAATCGGAAGGGAGATCTGCTCAGGTCATTTGCAAGTCACAGCCCACTTTTCCACAGTGCCACCAGGCCGGTGAAATATATCCTTGGGGGATGTCACAGCTCTGGTTAAGATATCCTTTTACGGGCTTCCCTGGTGGCGCAGTGGTTGAGAATCTGCCTGCCAATGCAGGGGACACGGGTTCGAGCCCTGGTCTGGGAAGATCCCACATGCCACGGAGCAACTGGGCCCGTGAGCCACAATTGCTGAGCCTGTGTGTCTGGAGCCTGTGCTCCGCAACGAGAGGCCTCGATAGTGAGGGACCCGCACACGGCGATGAAGAGTGGTCCCCGCTTGCCACAACTAGAGAAAGCCCTCGCACAGAAATGAAGACCCAACACAGCCATAAATAAATAAAATAAAATAAATAATAATAATAATAAAAAATTTAAAAAAAAAAGATATCCTTTTACTACTTGGCTAGAGCAATCCGAAGATAACTATTTCACATGTGCTTGCGGCGTTCAGGTGGGTGGAGCTGTCAGAAGACTGTAAAATCTTGCCCATCTTGCGATTGCACCTGAGGAAGACAAGGAACAACTGCTTCCTCAGCACCGTGGACTTACTTTGCCCATTAATACCCTGATTTATGGCTTGGTGTTTTCCTTTGTCTCAACGTGACATTAGTACCTACAAAAAGGCAAACGTGTGAGAGAGAACGCTTGTAAAGCAAAACCCATTTTTGCAAAGGTAGTGATGTTCTAAAATTGGAAAAAGTGCAACTCAGGCAGAGAAAAAAAAATGAAATAAACCCTACAATGACTGAGCTCTTCTTCGTAGCTTTTCAGAGTAAAGATTTTCTCAGTGTGCTATCAGATTGGTTCCATTATTTAAAAATATTTTTCACACAGGAAAAAGTTAATGTTTCCTATTTTCTGTTTTGCAGTGTGACCTGATCATCTGCTGTTCCAGATACTGGCTCTCACTCTGCATTCAGGCTTGTGGTTTAAAATGCATCCTCTCTAAGGATTCATTCCCAAGTCCTGAAAAAAGTGCCCGGCTGAGCGAGGGACTTGTGTATTGCCCCAGGGACATTACACAGACGTGCACTGGACTCGGGCACTGCCGAATTCAGAGGGCGATGTTAGCTGGGAGGGATAGTGAGATGTTGATATTTGTATAAATGAAGCTGTCCAGGGGGGAAAAAAACCTAGAAGAAAACACTCAAGTATCATTGTAATTTGTGCCAGACCCACCCAAGCAGGCAGCGGGGAGCCGTCCAAGAAGTCTGCCTGGGCCGCTTTCTCTGCGCACCTTGAAGAACGTGTGACTATGTGAAGATGCCAGGAAGAAAAACCTGCTGCTGTCTCCAGGTGTAAACGGTCTCGCAACAAGTGTGGGGTCTATGTGCACTCACGTGCCTGGGCCCCGCCTCGGGGAGGACAGGGAGGGAGGTGTGAGGCATAGAGGGTTTCTAAGTACCAGCAAAGAAGAAACAGGGGAATATTCTCCTTGGGGACTTGAGGAGTGGCGGAGGTGACCACTGGCCTGGGAAATTAGTCAGCGAGGGCTTCAGGGCACAGCTTGGAGCTGACGGGACACAAAATCCCACCCGTGCCAGGACTAAAGAGAGAGAACCTGCCTGAGGCCAAATTCGCTGCCGCCAACGAAGGGCCAGCAGGCAGGGCGGGTGTGTCTCTAACCAGCTGTCTCTCCTGGGGAGGGACCCGCGTCCTTTCGCTGTCCCTGGGCCCACTTGGGAGGGACTCTCCTTCCCTTTGGCTTTCCTGCTGGCCCCAGGCCCCAGGATGAGTCCTCTGGCAGGACCCCTCTCCTTGCCTATACGATGCGAGTCCGTGTCTCCGCCATGGCCGCTGGTTGGATGGGTCCTGGGTACCACTAAGGGGAGGTGACCGGGGACAGCGCATGCCCGCCCGGGCCGGCGACCCACAGGCTCCCCGCGTGCTGAGGGAGCCCCCTTCTGGATGAGCTTCCTGGGGCTGCTGTAACAAAGGGCCTCAGGCTGCGTGGTTCACACGGCAGGGATCCGTCCTTTCACAGCCCCGGAGGCTGGAAGTCCAGATCCAGGTTCCTTCCGGCTGTGGCAGGGACTCTGCTCCCGGCCTCTGCCCGGGCTGCTGGTGGCTTCTGGCGATCTTTGGGTTCCTTGGCTTGCAGACGCATCACTGTGAGCTCTGCCTCTACCTTCACCTGATGTGCTCCCCGTGCGTGTCTGTCTCTGTGTCCAAATGCACCCTCGCTATAAGGGCACAGACACACCGGGTGAGGTCTGCTCTAATGACCTCATCCTAACTTAATCTCTGCAAAAACCCTAATTCCAAAGACAGTCCATTCACAGGTACAGGGCGGGGGTGGGGGTGGGGCGAAGACTTCAACATCTTTTGTGGGGACCCAATTCAGCCCAGAATAACAGTCAGGACACTTGCTCTGAGCCTGGCTCTCCGGTAGGGGCTGTGAAACACCGGTCATTTGCCACCTGGGCCGCGAGCAGAACGGGAATGCACCCATCGCTGATCCCTGAACTGCCTTCCGATCCTGGGATCCCCGCAGGTGTTCCCCGTGCATACCTTACACTGTGCACGTGTCTGCAGCCTTTTCATGAGGGTCCGTCTGCCGGGGCAGATGAGAGAGGCTTAGGCGAAAGGTGTGCCCACCACCTGGCCAGGATGCTGGGGGCAGCTCAGTGAAGGAGACGGAGGGGCTGCGGGCTTTAAAGAGGTCAGAGACTTCCAAGAGCCCACACTCTGCCCCAAGAGGGCAGCTCTGGGAGGGCTTGTAAGTTCAAGGACAGAGCCACACGGTAGCAACAGATGCACTGAGATGAGCTTCCCAATGTATGTACATTTCCTGTTAGTTATGGGCTCCAAGCCATGCACTGGGATTGGGAAGATTCAGAGTAGAGCATCTTTTTTTTTTTTTTTTTTTTTTTCCACACACACACACTGTATTTTATTTTTACAAGAGATAAATAGACTGACACCAAGCATTGTACATGGATGACCACAACAAAACATTACAGGAAACTTCTGAAAATCTTATATGTTCTGGTATAATGTTATAAGTAATAATCCTAGTTATTACTTTAAAATGTATATCTCATAAATAACTAATTTTCTTGTCAACTGCATTATTATGAACTTTCATCAACTCTTTAACCATGGTCATTTTTAAGTCTTTTGTCATTTACAGACAGTTCTGGGTGTACTCTGATGATTTTGAAAATATGTTCCTATAAAAGGGTTTCATCTTCAAGAAATTCATGGAAAAGACTCTGACAAGTACAGGTTTCTGGTAACTGACTGTACTGCTGAACTGAATGAATAAGCATTTTCAGAACGCTAATGAAAAACTGATGAACTCTTAAAAGTGCTAACAAAAGATCAAGATGAAAAAAATAATTAATTACATGGGACTGAGTGAACTGATGAGGATGAGTATAATTTTTGTGACTTTCTGTCTGAATTAAAAAAAAAAAAATCCCACAAGGACTCAGAGGCAAAGAATATACAAATCAATTTTCACTGCAAAGTAAAGGAGCTGTGTCAGTGGAGGATTACTGGACTGAATGTCAATATTATGACATAGTATGAGTGTGTTTCATGTTTAGTAATTGCAATCATTGTTGCAGAGTAGAGCATCTTGTATAAAAAGTACACAATAGTAAACGTTTATACAAGCACAGAATAAAATATAGTCTAAAAGTATAGACTTGACACCCAGAGGAAACACTCTTCTGTCTGGGTCAGCTGAGACGAGAGAGATTTCAGTAGTACTTTCCTGCACGAGGCCGTCTTTTTCAATCAGGGGAGGGAGTGGGAGGCATGGAAAGTAGATGTCTGCATCCTAACCACCTTCCGGAACGTTCTGTCCAAGGGAGGTGGCACTTTCTCAGCTGGAGAGCAGCAGGGCCCTCCCACACCTCTGCCGGGGCTGCGTCTCTGCTGTGGATTCCGGCTGGTACCCTTTGTCCCAGGGGCTGCGGGGACACCCAGGGTTGCTCGGGTCTTCTGAAATGACACAGCAGTTTAATTTTGGTGGCAAGTTACTGAATAAGAAAACTGAAGAGAGCTTTAATATCTACACATGAGAGATTCCTGTTTGTTTGTTTTGGCTTCAGAGCTTATTGGAGGAGTAGACGATTAACATTTTATAATACGGAGTTTGGACAAATGGGGCTCATGGGGGGAAAAAAAGGAGAGGGATTTTGAGTGACACACCTCCTCCCGGGCTCTTTCCTGATTGTTTCGCTTTTCTGCATCTTTCTCCCCCAGTGAGGTCGGAGCAGTTGGTCTCTAGCCGTGAGATCACCCACACTCCTCTCTTGCAGGCTTTGTGGGGCTAAGCCAGGTCAGGCGGCAGGCAATGGCAACTTCTAACGAGAATTAGTGTGGGGGACACCTCCGTAAATCACTGTTAATTTGTCAGCCGAGAGCAGTGCTCCTGTTTTGTGATGACTTGATTTGTGAAAAGATGTCAAGGCAAGCAGATCTTGATGTCGTTAATAAATCCTTTTGCAAGGTGGGCATGAGGAGGATTTCCAGATCTGTCTGGTGGGCTGATTCTGTGCGTGGTCCTCACCATCAACATCTGGGTCCAGGCCTCACCTCTGGCTTTGTGCATTAGGACGAAAGTGGTCTGAGTCACCCTGGGCTGCCATGTAGGGCACCATAGCCTGGGGGCTTAAAAAACAGACATTTGCTTCTCACATTCTGGAGGCTGGACATCCAGGATGAGATGCTGGCAGTTTGGGTGTCTGGTGACAGCCCATTTCCTCGTTCCCAGAGGGCAGCCTTCTCGCTATGTCCTCACGTGGCAGAGAGAGCAAGCTCTGGTCTCCTCCTATTCTCATAAGGGCACTCATCTCACCACGGGGCCCCACCCTCATGATCTCATCACCTCCCAAAGGTCACACCTCCAAATTCCATCATATTGAGGGGTAGGGCTTCAATAAAAGAATTTGGGGGGACACAATTCAGTCCACAGCACAAGTCATGAGTCCGGGTGTGGGTCGGCTACAGGACGCACCAACCTGCCAGTAAGCCAGCACCTGAGTTTATGCCCTTTGGGCTCAGCATCCTGAGAGCAAGGATAACTTTGCCTGGGACAAAGAACGGCGGGGGGATCCAATGAGAGGAAAACAGGTGGTGACAAGTATCATTTGAAATAAACGCACTTCCGCAGAGAAATGATGCCAAGAAGAGCTTTGGGTGCTCAGAGGCACTGGGCTGAGCCCTCAGGGCGGGTCCTGTCATGGGCGGAGGACCTCACTGGAAACGCAGTTGCAACCGAGGCCTCTGCTGATTCCGTAGGGGATTTGGAGCTGGGATGGCCCTTCAGATTAGTCCTCACTGAGGCCGGGGGCAGGGCTGTACCCCACGGGTGCCGCCCAGGGGAACAGGTGCCTCTTCTGCCTGAGGGCAGGGGTGGTAGGTCTGTGTGGATCATGTCAAACAAGGCTGTGGGTCTCACAGGCAATCTGGGATTCCACAAGTCGATGCAGGTGATGTCAGAGAGCAGCTCCAGACGTTCCCATGGCCACGGCCCCGCCTCTCATGACAACCCACAATTACAAAAAAGTCATCGTGACGGTGTCCGGCACGATAGCATGAAAGGACCTGCGTTTACACACCCAGCGATGAAAGAGACTTCTGGGGAAAATGGGGCAGCCCTGGAATCGCTTTGTGAAAATGCCTTTTTGTGAGATGGTGCTGGAAGTTGAAAGGTCCTGCGAGCATACAGTCTTATTGGAAAAATTGTGCCAGAAAAACAGTAACGCTAGAAGAATTTGTTGTGGAGTTTAAGGATTATTGAGTAATTGTAATTATAACTTAAATTTTTGTATAGAATAAATTAAAATTAATTTGGTTTCTTTTTTTTCAAAATAAAAAATCCACTGAACTCTTCTTTTCACTATTTACTCTGAAATTTTCATTCTCTGTTTTTTTTTTTAAATTCATTTATTATTTTTGGCTGTATTGGGTCTTTGTTGCTGTGTGCGGGCTTTCTCTAGTTGCGGTGAGCAGCGGCTACTCTTCGTTGCGGTGCACGGTCTTCTCATTGCGGTGGCTTCTCTTGTTGCGGAGCATGGGCTCTAGGCGCGCGGGCTTCAGTAGTTGTGGCTCGTGGGCTCTAGAGCACAGGTTCAGTAGTTGTGGCGCAGGGGCTTAGTTGCTCCGAGGCATGTGGGATCTTCCTGGACCAGGGATCGAAACTGTGTCCCCTGCATTGGCAGGCGGATTCCTAATCACTGCGCCACCAGGGAAGCCCTTCATTCTCTTTTAAGTGGATTTTCCTCAGCCAGGCTTTCCTGGGAACAACTGTCCTCAGATGACACCGATCTCCAGTCTCTCCTGGCTTGAACTCAATCCCCTCCAAGGACAGCAGTGCATGTGGCATCTGGATGAGAATACAGGACACCCCGGGGAAGTTTTGGTCTTGATATCCCATGGTAATAGTTGGTGTCTAGGTGGGACGGATGGCTGTCTTCATGAGCTCTTTCTATCAGGAAATCTGCACACACGAAGGTGAGAGGAAGAGGGCAGAGTCTAGATACCCAAAGCTTGGGAATTGTAATCCCAGCTTAGATTCTTGACATTTCCTCAGTTGTTCCATCAAAGAAATGGGGAGAGGGAGGGAGGGAGGGATAAATTAGAAGTTTGGGATTAACATACACACACTACTATATATAAAATAGATAACTAATAAGGGCCTACTGTATATCACAGGGAACTCTACTCAATATTCTGTAATAACCTGTATGGGAAAAGAATCTGAAAAAGAATAAATATATGTATATGTATAACTGATTCACTTTGCTGTACACCTGAAGCTAACATGGCATTGTAAATCAACTATACTCCAATAAAATTTTTTAAAAAAGAAAAAGAAATGGGGGGGGAAAAGCCAATGTAACAGTCTCTTGTTACAAATAGTACAAAAATTAAAATAACTACAAGGTAGTTTCTGAAAACATCAAGATCCTAAAGTAAAAACTTAAGCCACTGAGATGATGGGGGAGAGGTCGTACCCAGAGGACAGGAGACCATTGTCACCAGGCGGCTCTCAAGGGGTGGCGAAAACACGCTTCATTCACACGGGTGGTTCACCTTTGGGACCAGGTTACTCTGAATAAAAGCTTGCGTATCTGTGTGCAGGGGGGTTGAGGGCAGGGAAAACGGAGAGCAAAGAGGTAAAGCAGACTTGATGAGTCATGAAATCCCTCCAGGGACACATGCAAAATACCCCGGTACCATTTAGGAAGTCCACAGGGGCAGGCCTTTCAGCAGAAGTCATGTGAAACTGAAAAATTCTGTATAGGGTTGGCGGAGGTGGGTGTGGATAAATTCAGGCCTAGCTCTTTTGGTTTTGTGTTGGTGACACTGATCAGTGAATCTCAGCCTAGAATTCTGGTTGACCAGAACTGTTTTTACACACACGTACTGAACAGAGGCTCCAAATATTATTACATTTTGTTTCATTGGTGTAAACACCATAAACAACCAGAAGGAGTTGGTTTCTGCCTGCATCAGAATGAGCTGGTTTTCAAAGAAGTGGGGCAGGAGAACGGGCTCTGAGGCTGTCAGTTTAGATTTGGGGCCAAGATTTTCCTTCCAGAAACTTCAGACATAACTGAAAAGTTTCAGGAACTGAATGGCTAGGGCGTCCTCGGACTCTATGGCTGTAAGTGGATTGTTTCTCTCTTCTTGACAGACATTTTTCCTCTCTCCCTACCTGGGTAGCTGTTTCTGTCTGACCCACGTTCACCATGTTGCTCCCTATTTTTAACCTTCTATTTTGCCGAGGCCCCAGCTGGAGACATTTAAGCAATCACCACCGAGCAGGACAGAAGTCAATACACACTTCGGAGCACATGCCAAGAGGCTGAAGCATTTGGGGGCAAAAGTGAGCCCAGCTAAGTTACTTTCTTCTGACCACTTCCTTGCAGCCAAACTGCATAGCTGGCTGTGCTGGTTGGGAATGACTTCAGCCTGCTGTTCTCCTAATGAAGGACTCGGCTGGTGCTTAATTTACCATCCGTCACGTGCCCAGAACAGGCAACGTTTCCATGGATCTCCGCTATGACTCTCCTGCCATGTGAAGCAGCAGGGAAATATCTTCTATGACTGCGAAGTCCCAAATGATACCGACCTCAGGCTGGCCCTTCTGAGGGGTTGGCGAGGATGGCAGCCCAGCTTTGCCCGGGCACTCTTGCGACCTTCCTCCTGAACGTCCCCCAGAGGTTCCCGCACACCTGACATGCGTGGTGCCTTATGTAACGGCCCCAGATGCACAAGCTCTCAGAAAACTGGAGGAGAATGAGGGAGAGTCTTCGCCCCTGTTTGGATCCAAGGAGGCTTCCCTGGGCCTCAGGCTGAAAGCAGTTTACGTCAAGTCAATTGATCTCGCTCCAGATCCCTCCCATGTTGGCAGGACCAGGCCGGGGACCGCGAGAGAACCGGCCCTGCCCTCCCCTTGTCCGCATCTGTGCTGCCCAGGGCGGCCCCCATCTGGTCTCCGTCTTGCTTCCAGAGCAGACGTGAGGAGCCGTGGCACGGATGATGCCCGGTGGGTCCTTCCAACCACGCGATTCCACGCGCGGAGGCTGAGCTGAGCCCCCGGCCCAGCGGCTCCTGCTGGTAAAGTCGTGCTTCAGTGGAACCTTTCAACTTTTCTCCCAACAGGGTAACTGCCCGAGTCATGTTCTAAATACACCCTCTTCCCGGGGAGACTTCGAGGTGTCAGGACGTCTCCCCTGGCACCTGAAGACTGTGCAGAGCAGGCCCTCCAGCTGGACCTGGGGGCTGGACTCTGGGATTTGGAATCAGGAGCTTCCCGCGGGACCCGTGCTGGGCAGGGTGCTGGTGGCCGGCCCGGGGCTCGGGACACACGCGGTTGGTCTGGCCACCCCGTCCGGGGTCTGCTGCAGGGCGGTGGGTGCAGGTGAGGGCACTGACGGGCACACACCCCCCTCCCCCTCCCGTGGGATGGTCCGCAGATGCTCACAAAGCACAACGGTCCCACCTGGGACTGGGGGGCGACCAGGGGTTGAAGGGCAGCTGGATGGCCATGTGCGAACTGTGACCCGGAAAGGACACGGCCAGGCGAACGCAGCAGGGAGTCCCGCCAGGCGGCGCGGTCCTCTGTGGTCACCAAGAGCTTCACGTGGACGGTGGGCCTGGCGGAGAGAGACCCCGGGCACAGGGGTCCTACCTGTCTTCTCTGTTTACATCCCAGAGCCCAGTGGGCCAGTGAGCCCAGGGCCAGGGCCCTGGGCCAGGGCCCGAGTGCAGGAGCTTCAGCGGGTAACCTTTCAGGTTAGTTACAAATGTCCTCATTCACACGGCGGGGTTGGGGGTGGGGGTGGGGTAGGGGGCTTTAGTCTTCAGTGGACTCTGGAAAGTTTGGACAACGGACTAGATCAGTGGAGACAGTTTTCACTCCTTTCATTTGTCTCATTTAACACTGAGTATCTCTTCTGCAAAAACGCTAAGACATGTTATCCTTGTGACGGTCGTGCACACGGATGCCCCCTTGCATTTATCCATTGGCTAGCTGGTCATTTGCGTTTGTTACCGGGCTGCCAAACGTGGGAATTTCCACCTTTGGAAGAGGCTGTGGACTTTTAGAAAGTCTAAGATTAGGGACAATGGTGGTGTCCCTAGAAACTGGGATACACGCGGTTTAAGGAAACACACAGTTCCTTAAACATTGATCCTGTGCAGTGCACTCTGCACCTCGTCTCGGGGATACAGCCTGGGCTCCCCCTGGCAGGTCTCCTTAGACGTGGGCGGGAGCTGAGGAGTGCTTGCATTTTGCCACTTTCTGCCTCTTCTTCCTCGGGCAAACCCTCTTTTCTCTGTGCTCCTCCCTGCGTTTGGTTTTTCTTGCTGTCTCTTTCTTCTCAGTGTACCTGCGAGGACAGGGTGGAAACCACAGAAGAGAGATGCAGCCTTTGATCACCAGCAGGAGGCAGTCCCTCAGACTAGGTGTGATTTCTTCTTTTTCTGTCAAGAGAGCACAGGACAATTCAGAGATGGCATTGAAGGTGGAGCTAAGACTGGCCTCCTGCAGGGAGCCCTCCATGATTACTCCCAGCTCACTATCGTCAACGTTCTGTTATCTGTGCTCTTACACCTACAGGATTCAATTTGTGTATTTGGTGCTTCGTAGGTTGTCAATGGAAATATGAGTTCACATCCTGAGTTTCACTTTTTTTTTTTGGCCGTGCCGCGCAGCTTTCAGGATCTCAGTTCCCCGACCAGGGACTGAACCCGGGCCACGGCAGTGAAAGCCCGGAATCCTAACCACTGGGCCACCAGAGAACTCCCCACATTCTGGGTTTCAAAACCAAAATGTCACACACTTTCTTAAAGGTAGAATGAATAGTTCTGAGGACCTGGATGCTTGATTGATCCCCTACCACCTTCCCTTTTCATTCCAGGAACCCCTCAGAAGTTACTGAGTCCACTTGAAAATCAATTTCAAACCATTTCATGTATGTCTGTATTCATGTATTTCATTCTTTCTAAATCGACCACTCCTAACTCCCAACTTGAAGGCAGAAATTATTCACATATTTTTATGTCATCCCCCCATATTGCTGGTGAAATGCATAGAACTCTGGACAGAAATAAACTTCATTAAGACAGATTCCTGGAAATGGGAAATTAGTTTTGTCTCTTCTGATAACCAATAATAATAATTGGAATAATAATTATAATAATATAATAATAATAAAATAATAATATAATAATATATAAGATTATTATATAATCTTATTATAATAATAATAACAGCTGGAGGTGTTCTTAGATTCTTTATTAAGTTAGAAGGAATTTGTTAAGGATGCCTGAAAACAACTCACAAGACTCATATGTAGGTAGTCAGACATATTTATATAAGACAAATAATAAAATACATAGACTCATTAGGAAAACAGTGATAAGTGGTCTGGAATTAGTTACCTGGGTCCTGACCTTGTCTCTGCCGGTCACTAGCTTAGCTGATCAGGAATGTCACTTTTTGGCCTTCAGTTTCCTCATCCTTCAAAGAAGGGCATAGACGTAGGAAGGCTTGGTCCAATGAAATAAACCTCACACTTAGAATCATAGCAGGTTCTCAGTAAGTATTTGTGGAATAAGGGAATGAGTTTAGGTTTGAGTCTCTGTGTGTCTTACAAGGAGTGAGAAGCACATGACTTAGTTCCTCAAGAATCTCAGCTTCTCCTCTACCCAGTGGAAACAATACCTCCTGCTTATAAGGCGCTGGGAAATGTTATAAGGGGTGGGAGATGAGAGAGCAGATGAGAGCTGTCTGTGATATAGTACATAGTGGGTGTTCAATCAATGATAACGATGGATTGATGTATCAGTACCAAAATTCTAAATATCTGTTGATGGCTTACAGATACTGGCCCTTAGTAGATTCTCGGGAGATGGTCGCTGAGGTGGGGGTGTGGGGATATTGTAGATGTGACAGACCATCTCCAGGAAGCCAGTACACTCATGGGGGGCAGGGGGCAGCTCTAGATGTCACCCTGTGGACAATCAGAGCTCATTCTAAGACATCTGAAGTGTCACCCAACTTCCTGAAATGCTTGTCTGCCATCGGGTGTGATGTCGCTTCATTCCCAGAGCAGTGGAGGCCATCGGGAGTATCTCTTATTTGCCGAAAGTCTCCAAATATGGCGGCCCTGAGGATTTAGGGTCCAGCTCCCTTTGCTTAAGATCACCGCACTGACTCAGCCTCGATGTCTCCATGCTCCCACAGGGGCCCTGCCCCTGCCCTGTGATGGGCCTCAGGCACGCACACCTCTGCTTCCATCTCCAGTCTGGTTCCAGGCGAAAGGGAAGACGCTGTCTCTGAAGCTGAAAGGCCAACTTCAGAGACAGGATGGAGGTACTCTGATGCCCAGATTAGAGAAGATCCTAATTTTGTGTGTATTTGTTCAAGTCGAAGATGTGGAAAACCAGAAAGTGGAACTTGCAGGAGTATATAAATGGATATAAGTTAGAGGTGGATTTGATGTCACAGAAAAAGACAAGAATCATTTCGTTAGGAGGTATTGGGTTGGCCAAAAAGTTCGTTCGGGTTTTTCCCTAAGCTGTAACTTACATATTTTCATGTATGCCTGTTCTAAAAGCAATTTTATAGCAGCGTGGGTCTTTTTTTTGGCTAATATGATGCTCGTCTACTGTTTTGCATGTCATAGAATCTCTGCACCTTGTACGGTTATCAAATTTCTTTCCAATCTGTCTGCTTAGCTAATGACCATGCATCTTTTGCTGAGATCACAGGACCTCTCTCTGACGATCGGCAAGACAGACCCATCTCCCATTCCCGTGGCCGTGCCGTGCTTCTCTAACAAACTGGAACTAGCTTCCCTTTTCCTCTTCCATCCGTCAGGTACATACTGTGCTTCTCTACATTGTATTTCTATTTGGAGAGTTTTCAGTTAAGCTAATGAATATTTTTTCACAGTTCCTGTTGGTAACACATATTGTTAGTCACCTCCACCCAGGGCCACTTGCTGTCAGTGACAGTTCTCAGGCCTGAAAGAACCGGGCCCCGTGTACACCTAGCAGCCCCAGAGGGAGTAAGGCACCATCTCATCACCCATCCACTAAGCAGGAGACTCACGGCCACCACTTAGCGCCCAGGGGTGCGTGTTCAGGGCAGCTCTGGCAGAGGCAAGGGGGCTGGTGGTTGAGGCAAAGTTGGGGTCTTGCAAGGGGTGCAGTCAGCACTCCCCAGACACGCCTCTGTTATATCACAGAAATGTTTCGTGATTCCTCCTTGAAGTAGCAGAGTTTCCTAATACGTGCTCAGGGCCCCTCCACCTGTGACACTCGGGTCAATGTATCTTCTCATCCTTTCCTGTTTCCAACTGATTTCAAAGGCCCCCTTCTAGTCAGAGAAATAAAAGCACTGTCGAATCACATTTTGCCCCTGTGTAACGTAACCCTACATGTTACAAAACAGCTTTGGATTGGGAGTCAGGAACTGGGAGCCCCACCCTGGGCTCTGTGGAGAAGGGCTGTTAGCCCCCTGCCCAAGTTCGTTTACATTCTCTGAATCTCGCTTTTATGCTCTTCAAAGGTGATAGAAATGCCCGATTTTCCTACCACCTGAGGTTATTGTAAGGGTCAAGATAAAAAAAAGTGAGGGGTTCCACATATAAGTGATATCACATGGTATTTGTCTTTCTCTGACTTACTTCACATAGTATAATCATCTCTAGGTCCATCCATATTGCTGCAAATGGCATTATTTCATTCTTTTTGACGAAACAAAAACAAACTCACAGATACTGAGAACAGACTTGTGGTTGCCAAGGGGTAGGGGGGTAGGGGAGGGAAGGATTGGGAGTTTGGGGTTAGCAGATGCAAACTGTTATATAGAGAATGGATAAACAACAAGATCCTACTGTATAGCACAGGGAACTATATTCAATATCCTGTGACAAACCATAATGGAAGAGAATATAAAAAGGAGTGTATGTACATGTATAACTGAATCACTTCGCTGTACAGAAGAAATTAACACAACATCGTAAATCAGATATACTTCAATAAAAATTTTTTAAAGGCAAAAAAAAAAAAAAAAAAAAAAAAAAAGGGGGGGCTTCCCTGGTGGCGCAGTGGTTGAGAATCTGCCTGCTAATGCAGGGGACACGGGTTCGAGCCCTGGTCTGGGAAGATCCCACATGCCACGGAGCAGCTGGGCCCGTGAGCCACAATTGCTGAGCCTGCGCGTCTGGAGCCTGTGCCCCGCGACGGGAGGGGCCGCGATAGAGAAAGGCCCGCGCACCGCGATGAAGAGTGGTCCCCGCACCGCGATGAAGAGTGGCCCCCGCTTGCCGCAACTGGAGAAAGCCCTCGCACGAACCGAAGACCCAACACAGCCAAAAATAAATAAATAAATAAATAAATAAATAAGAAAATCCTTTAAAAAAAAAAAAAAAAAAAGGGGGAAAAGTGCTTTGTAAAGTTTACAAGCCATGTAAAATATAAAGTATTATCTCCTTTTTTTATATCGGCTTATACTGAAATTTCTACTTCTACTTTTTAATTGGAGAAGTCTCAGAAACGGATCGAATTTTATTTATGTGGCAAATGAAGTTTCATTTTATGCAATCACAGGGGGAGCGCCGGCCGACTGCTTCTCCTAGGATGTTTACTTACCTGGCTGGCATTTGCATCCCAGATAATCTGGGGCAAATGCTTTTCTTGTTCTGCCATATAGAGGCCTCCCTGGGAAAGGTTATATATGGACCTGAAGGCCATTAGCGTCAATTATACTTATTTGGGGTTCACTGAGCCATTAGTTAATCTGCTCTGGTTCATCCTTCTGAGCAGAGAATCTGAAATGCTTCTGCTTGGGCTCTGAAGCTGGCCTTCTCTAACAAAATCGTTATGACGTGGGACAGAGGCTAATCAAAAAAAGCCACTTGTTCACAAAACAAATTGTTTTCAATGAAGCTGTAAGTTTTGTTTACTTTTAGCAAACAAGTACCATATTTCTTTTCTGCATCGAACTATATAGTTTTGTTTTGGGGTTTTTTGGGGGAGTAGTTCTGTTCAGGCAAGTTAGCTGTTAATATCTGACCACTTATACTGTCTATATCTACATACAGGTTTGAATAAGTTTTTTTGTTGCTGTTTAAAATAACATTTGGTTATCTCTAGTTTCTCTAAATATTTTACTTTACAAACTGTTTTTCTTAAGATTGTTCGTGAAAAAATTGTACATGTGCCAATCTTACAAGTATTGAGTGACATGAACCTCTCTTTTCCAACTGTGAAGATGTATATTGTGTTTTTCTTTTAACTAAACTCAAGCTACTTGGGAAGGAGAAGGATTCTTTGCTTATTTTAACCTAAATGCTCTTATTTAAGAGCATCTGACCATATGATATTTGTATTGGTCAGCGTTCTCCAGAGAAACATACAAACAGAGACACAGACAGGTTTAAGGGATTGGCTCACAAGATGGTGTGGGGCTGAAGTCTTTGGAATCTGTGCAGGCTGGCAGGCTGGAGCCCAGTGGAGACTGCAGTCCTGAGTCTGAATTCCACAGGGCAGCAGCCTGCAAACTCAGGAAGGGTTTCTGTGTTGGAGTGTTGAGAATTCATTCTTTGGGAGACCTCTGTCTGGGCTCTTAAGCCCTTCAACTGATTAGACGAGGCCCCACTACGGAGAGTGATCGGCTTTACCCAGACTACTGATTTCATGTTAATCACACCTAAGAACACACCTTCACGGGAACATCTAGACTGCTGTTTGGCCAAGAAACTGGGCGTGACAGCCTAGACAAGTTGACACACAAAATTAACCAGCACAAATTCTAAAACAGCTCTTAAAAAACTTGATCACAGGGCTTCCCTGGTGGCGCAGTGGTTGAGAACCCGCCTGCCAATGCAGGGGACACGGGTTCAAGCCCTGGTCTGGGAAGATCCCACATGCCACGGAGCGGCTGGGCCTGTAAGCCACAACTACTGAGCCTGCGCATCTGGAGCCTGTGCTCCGCAACAAGAGGAGCCGCGATAGTGAGAGGCCCGTGCACCGCGATGAAGAGTGACCCCCCCACTTGCCGCAACTAGAGAAAGCCCTTGCACAGAAACGAAGACCCAACACAGCCAAAAATAAATTAATTAATAAATAAAAATTTAAAAAAAAAAACAAAAAAAAAAACAAAAAATACTTGATCACATAAACCAGACTCTCCATGACTAAAGGTCTAAAGGGCATCTTCATTACAAGACAACTACCTGTTTGTTTGTCCCCAAAGGAAAAAAAAAAATCACATTGTGCTTGTATGTGCCAGTAACAACTTGAACTGGCTCCCCATAATCTCATTTTGGAGGACTTGCTGAGGTCACGTACTAGGCTTATGCAATGAAGCACTGACTGTCATTTTAGAGCCTGAAATAAATGCTTTTATTGTCCTTTTTTTACTTTAATTATGTGCAACACAAGCATCTTGTGCATGTAGAAGCTTCATGAATAATGAATAGCCCCATCACTAATGAAAACGAAAAGTCTCTCAACCCAGAACTAGTTCACTTCCCCCCAAATGTCAGGCTGCTTTTAGGAAACTATAAAAATGAAACAAAATACCCTGAAACCCCAAACCGAAAAAACTCCCAAATCTAATCAAAATGTTTTATCTGTAAAAATCTTGTCAAAATATTAAACTGGCCAATTCTAAAATCCAGCCAAACTTTCGAACCAGTTCTGGGAGATTTGGACAGTTGCAGCCGTACGTTCTGATCTTGCCAAGGGGTTTATGCTTGGATGGTCGCTGAGTGCTAATGGAACCTAAGGGAATAAGTCCTCCCCCGTTGAGATAGGGTTACACAGATAAGGATCAAAACAGAACCCTATCTGGGAACACTTTGGATTTACTCAAAGAGCCCCCTCTTTGTCCTCAGGGGCGGTCTCACACACAAATCCTTCCCCATCAAGATAAGGAGCTGCCCCTAGAAACCCCAGGCTGGTGGGAAGCTGTAGGGTCCTTCACGGGCGCAGAAAAGGCTTAAGTCTAAGGAGGAGTCTTGGGCTTGAAAACAGTCTGCGGAAGCAGCTGAGGCATCGCAGTAAGAGTGACCATCCCCGGGCTCAGCTGCCACGCTGGTATGAAACGGAGTTGGCCAGGGAAAAGGGACAGTGGGGCTTGGGAGTCTCTGCGGCTTCCCGTCCTAATCCCACTTTATGGACATTAAGGACCCAGGGCTCCCACCGCCTGCTTCCGGCCGGCCGCTGACTCCCAGGACACGGGGAGAATCTGAGACAACAAATGTGCACAGAGCCAGCGACCGAATTTGAAATGATTTCCTTATTCTTCTCTAAAAATGATCCCTGTCTCCAAGTTTTATGCAGTTAAATCTTTTAAAATGACCCAAAGGCGTGTGATTGATTGCCTGTGTGAACTCTGTGAAAGCAACAATTGCTTGAAACTGTTACCCCGGGAGGTGTGTGTCTTTCCTAAAATCACCAGTTTTGTGAAACATGTGCTTTCTCCCTACTTCGGCCTCTCTCCAGCCGTGCACTGAATACAAGAAACAAAGAATCCTCTATGATCTGTCCCTGAATTTCACCACGCTTTTTTTTTTTTTTTCAAATCCTGCAACTAAATTGGTTTCCAACTACCTAATAATCAAAATTTATGTCTTAACATGCGGCTGGTACCATGTTAGGGTGTAGTGTGGAAAGAAGAGGAAAGTATGGGGAAATTATAAAGTACAGTTTTCCTCTCTCGAAGAGTATATAATATTATAGTTTAGATCGGGAGATGGGGGAGGGAAGCCACACACACACACACACACACACACACACGAGACAATTAGGGAACAAAGTAAGAGAACAGTAATTATGCGCTAAACTGTGTGGCACAGATTATTCGTGCTTTAAAGGGTTCAGAGAAAAAAGGGCTCAGTGTGGGCTAAAGCCATGTGAGATGATTTCATCGTGGCCTCAGAGCCATTTTTAAATGCAAATAATAAACTGGTAAGAAGTGCTCTCTTGAGGGTTCGGCCTCAGAAGGAGCTGTGTTGGGGAGGAAAAGGAATGCTAACAGTTACGGGGACGGTCACCCCCCAATGGGAGCCAAGGAAAGGTCAAGCTCTGGTAAAATAAGAAACTTCCTTTAGGTGGGGCTTAGTTTGCAAATTTCAGCAAGGACACAGTGCTCCCAGGATTGGAGCCTGCAAGGTGTTTACCACCACGCAAGCCCCATTCCGAATCTCTTTCCTTTGCTCCTTGAGGCATATTAATTCCTTTCTAAAGCTATTAAAAGGGGTCTGTTGAGCTTCTTAGGAAGACTCACAACCACCAGTCTTATAAATAGCAGAGCTTCTGGCAAGCTCCATCACGCTCACCCGGTCCTTCCTTTTCCAGCGCTGCCCAGCAAAGCCAGGATCCCGCAAGCAGTCTCCCCAGAACTTACATTTACTAGAGGAGGAATAGACTCGAATAATTCGGTCCAGGAAAAGTGCTGAAATCGTGAGCAGTAAAATGCAGTGGGAAACCCTCAGGCCCTAACGCCCTGGTTCCTGCCGCCAGGATAGACCTGCCCAGCCCCCGAGGCCGTGGTGCAGCTGGGCACTGGGAGGGGCTTCCATAACATCCCCAGGGCGCACGCGCATCTCCAGGGCGCACGCTTCTATGGGCTGACCCCCAAACTCTAATTGCTCCAGTAGCACATCCTTGATTTCTTCCCGCCTCGTTCTTTTTAAGCTTGTCTTTAAATTTAATTTAGAGCAGGTTGCAGTCACGGCCTCCTGGTGGAATCTTCTCGGAGACCCGGCTGCCCCATCTGTCTCCACAGGCAGGTCTTTCCCAAGGCCCAGCGGTCCCCACTTCCCTCCAGACGGCAGGGCCTTTCCCAGGGCAGGATGGCTGGGCGATGGGGCATTTGCATTCTAGTGGTCAGGGTGCAGCAAGGTCCGGAACCCCCCAGGAACCCCCCAGGGAGCCCCGCGCATCCTGAGGCCAAGGATCTTACTCTCCTGCGGCGGGCTCGTTGAGGGCAAGCCCATCAGATGGCAGGATGGAGGTTCAGAGCATGGGGTCCGGGGTCAGATTCCTGTGGCCTGTTCACTTGACCTCCTCACCGGGAAGACGGGGCTGCCTGGAGACTTTCTGAAAACAGTGATACACATGAAATCCCCAACACGTGACCTAAATACTCACAGTGACATTCTTCTCAACGGCCGAAAGGGGGCGACAACCCAAACGTCCACCAGCAGACGATGGAAAAACAAAATGTGTTGCAGCCACACAGTGGAATATTATTGGGTCGTAAAAAGGACTAAAGTTCTGAGGCGCGTTGCACCATGAATGAGCTTTGTTGAAAGCATTCTAAGTAAAAGAAGCCAGTCACAAAAGGCAACAGACTATATGAGATCATTTCTCTGATATCCAGAATAGAGACGGAAAGTAGATGTGAGGTTCCAGGGGGTGGGGGGAGGTTGGGGGGGCGACTGCTTAGCGGCCTAGGGTGCTTTTAATGGGGTGACAAAGAAGTTCCAGAAAGAGATAGTGTGACGGCTGCACAACGTCATGAATGGACCAAAGGCCACTGAATTGTTTGCTTTAAAATGGTTAATTTTGTGTTATGCCAGTTTTATCTCAATTTAAAAAATTGAAAAAACCCCACGTTTGGCAGGCTGTGTGGCGTAGGTTAAGAGCTCAGGGAATGAGAGCTGAAGATACTTCTGATTTCTGCAGCTCCTTGGGCGTCTACATATAACCACTGTCGCTTTTCTCCACCTTCCCCCATGAAGCATCAAGAACAGAATCACAGGGAAACACGACTGTCAGGCCTATTTTTAAACCGCTTCTCCATTAACCTCTCAGCGGCAGCCAGTACCCTCCGACTGCACGGAGCTGCGAGGCGCTTGGATTCCTGCCCCTTTGAGACAAGGCCAGTTGGTGCTGTTTTTTGCATCGCCCCCTTTCTTCCTTCCGGGCCCCTGTCGTCTCTTCGCAGCTCCCTACCAGCTATTCTGGGGGCCACTGTGCCTGCCTCGGTTCCCCCCGCCCAAGCCCGGCCGTGGGACTAGCCTTCTGGACATAGTGACCCTGTTTTCATTGCCTGGATCTCGGGGATCCCCACTGCTCTACAGAAAGCCCCGAGGCCTCCATGCAAGACCCACCTCCCTGAGAACCTGGCCTGGCGTTCTTGGGGTTTGCTTTTCACCCTTGACTCAGAACTCAAAACTGTGAGGAATTTTATAGAGAATTGGTTTCCGATGCCTCATTTCCCAAAGGTGGGAATTGTGTCCCAGAGAAATGTTACCAGGCCCCAGAGGCCCCGGGAGGGCGCAGCCCCGTGGGTTGGCGTGAGCGCCCCAAGGCCCCGCGGCTGGCACGTTCCGTGCCGACTGGGCCGGTTTCCTGCAGCTCCCCACTCTGGGCTTGTTTGCCGTCAGCTTCAGGCCTCCACCTGGATGAGGTCTGGCGTCCCAGCTGCGAGGGCTGTTTCCTACCGGAGCTACGAGTGCTCAGCCATCAACCTCATCTCTAAATCAATCAAAGCTCCGTACAGAGACCAGCCACCAGAGCAACTTATTCTGAGAGGAGAAACCTGCCCCCGCTCAACGCCAGGCTACCAAATGCAAGGAACACACCTTCTGGTACCTTCAGCCTTTTCCAAGCCCCTTTTGACCACACCCTCCCAAGGGCCCATGTCCTCTCTGATGACCAGAGCCACCGTGGTGAATCCTTTCTGTCCCCCAAATTCCACGGGTGGTCTGGAATTTATTCGTAATTTTAGTTTGGTTCACCTACTGTGTTCTGCAAAGTGCCTTGGACTGAGAGCTGGTAGAAGTTAAAGATCCTGCTTTCAGCCTTGCTACCACATCCTGTATCAGGAGGATGGCCACCGTCTTTATCCAGCTCTTCCATGTGTGCTCGTTTCTTTGTCTGTAAATAGGAACGGCCCGTTTGTTCTCCGAGCTATCTTGAGGATTAACTTAATGAAACCTGCAAGGAGGGTGGACAGACTGTAGGAAGACGGGCATCATTAGGGTTTTCTCACAGAGGTTTGCCTTTTCCCCTGCAAAACCATTAGGTAAACAGGAAATGAGCTGCAAGACAAAGCAGTTCCCGCATCTCACAGAGGCAGCCCTGGGGGCTCAGAGGGTGACGTCTGGGCCCCGGTTGGTGTTAATTCCCAGGCAAGATAAGAACAAACCACCTTCAAGTCCCCAGTGCAGGAGACCCGCGCATCCAGAGAGAGAGAGCTTTCTGCCCCCAGGTGAGGGCCACGGGATGCAATCACCGCAGAACCTCTGTTTGTCCAGAAGTCCTGGCAGCTGGAGACCCGTGGGCCAGGAATACTGCGCTTTGTCCACACAGAAATCACCAACACAGCCAAAGACTGTGTTTACCTCCCATCTGACTCTGTGGCCCCTGGAACATTCCGGACTGTTGCCAAATGAAAATGCTTGGGAGCTCTGTCCCCTGATTTAATGGTCCAAATTGCCATAAAACTGTTTGCCCTGATTGTCAGACTATTTGCTCTCTGCTCCAGGAAGGGAGCATTTTTCCCCCCATCGAGATGGTGAAATACACAGAAAGGAAAGATGCAGCCTGTTTGGGAGCAGAATGGAGAAACGGTGCAGCTTCAGCTCTGGGGACACGGAGGACTGACTGATGGTGGAAGCCCATTTGCTCATTTCTACCGAGACTTGCCTTTTAAAGGAAATGGAGACCCATTTCCTCTTCTCGGTCACCACAAATCTTTTTCCTGTCATCTGCTCCCTTCCATACTTTTCCAGAGTCCGGGCTCTTGTGCAAATGTTTTCTGGTTTAAAGAAGATACTTTCTTTGAAAAAGAGGTCCTCTTGTTTCTTAAATGAAATCTTATCAGCTCAGATTTGCCACCTCGATCTTATCTTTTAGCATTTTTCTTCTTGTTTTAGTTCAGGAATCGCAAGATGCAATTATTGGAGCAGGTGTTTTTATGGGATGCGTTTGAGGAAGAAAATAATTAACATTGTTTTGTCCTTTAATATTTTTAATAAAACTGGGAAATACCTAACATAGTATTTGCCACCTGCCAGAGACTTTTTTGTGTTTATATGATTATATTAGGATGTTTGATCCTTACAGCTGATAAGTGGGAACCCTGAGGCACAGAGAGGTTGTGGGATTTGGCCATGGTCACAAGCCTGCAGCCGGAATAAGAACTGGGCCGCCCACTCTCACATCCCTACACTGTTTTATGGGAAGCTTGGAAAATGAAAAGGAAGCAGACAGCCTATAATTCCAAGAGATCATGTCATGGACGCCCTTCTTTTTCACACTTGCCTTGTTTACAGGATTAAAATTATAACACACATTCACCTTTGTGTCCTGAATCCTCTGTTTTAGCATGTAGTTTACATGCTTGACAATAGCTGCATGGTCCTCTCGCAAACAACCCAGGTCATTTATAGAGCGATTCACCTATTGTTGGTTATTGAGGTTGCTTTCAATTTTTCACTAATAGAAATAATGCTTCAATGAACAGCTTTGCGGTGTGTATTTTCCTATTATTTCTATAGGATAAATGGGAAAATTACTGAAAGCCATACAAAATGAAAAAATTATCAAAGATCTACCTAGTAGTTTTTTAAAGGAAAATTCTATTATATAAACCCAAGGAACAGGGATTTCCTCGGTTATTTAAATAATCTCAGAGCAGGACAATTCATTACAAGTACATACCATATAAAGACATTTCAAACAGAGATTAAAGTGAACAAACAACAAACAGAGAGAACACTTCAGATCAATATCTCTTATGAAAATTAATGTAAAAATTTTAATTTAAAATATGAGCCAAACAAATCTGCAATGTATTTAAAAAAACAATATCCCATAACCAAGGCGGTTTCATTCTTGGAAAGCAATAGTAATTCACTACATATATAGATTAAAGGAAATAAATGTTATGATCCTTTAGATAGATGTTAAAATAACAATTAAAAATTTCACAGCCATTCCTGATGAAGACCTTTATTCATTAAAATTAGAAAGAAATTTCTAGAAAGTGATTGAAGAGTCAAGAGAGAAACAGACAACAGAGCCTAGCAGTATTATTTTGATCTGTTTTGGAGGTTCAGTTATGATGACAAGAAAAAAATAATGTGAAAATACTGAAAATTAAAAGTTAATATTATCTTTTTGAGTAGATTATATGGTTGTAGACTTAGGAAAGGCCAAAAATTTAGTCAAAATATAATATTAAGTGTTTAGAAAAGTGGCTAAAGTATATAAAAATTATCTTTTTTTACATACATATAAACACATAAAATTCTATCGTATTTTTTATATATAATGATTCACAAGAGCGGTAAGGACTACGTCACAGCTGACATTGAATATAATAAGAAATGTATATGCCATAAACTAAATGATTACACTGGAAAATAAAAGCCTGAAAAAAATGAAGAGTTCTAGCTTGTGCTTACATGAGAAAATTCAATATTTTGAAAAGTCCATTCTCCCCAAATTAACCTCTAACTGCAAGTTCAATTCAAATCTCATTTTTGTGTTGAAAAGTCCTCAGTCAATTTGAAAGTGAGAATGTCCTGCAGCTAAGACAAGTGTGAGAGCAAAAGGTATGCAGGCCTTGGGAAGCCCAGCTCCAGGGGGCCAGCTGTGACAGAGCCGCTCCAACGGAAAAAGAGACAGATGATTCAGGGAACAAAATAAATGGTATAGAAATAAGCCCATGCACATTTTTAGGTTCTATAACTACATGGTAAGAATTAGATTTCAAATCAAAGGAGTGAAGCTTGATTAATAAACAGTAAAAGATATTGGATAATCTTTAGGGGAAGAGGAAAACGTTGGCTTACTACCTTACAACACTCAAAAGAAATTATATATATATTTTTTATTTTTATTATTATTTTTTTATTTTTGGCTGCGTTGGGTCTTCGTCGCTGCGCGCGGGCTTTCTCTAGTTGAGGCAAGGGGGGGCTACTCTTCGCTGCAGTGCGCGGGCCTCTCATTGCGGTGGCTTCTCTTGTTGCCGAGCAAGGGCTCTAGGCGTGCGGGCTTCAGTAGTTGTGGCACGCAGGCTCAGTAGTTGTGGCTCGTGGGCTCTTGTGGTGCACGGGCTTAATTGCTCTGCAGCATGTGAGATCTTCCTGGACCAGGGATCGAGCCCGTGTCCCCTGCATTGGCAGGCGGATTCTTAACCACTGCGCCACCAGGGAAGTCCCAAGAATTTATATTGATAGGTTAATATATATTAGAAAATAAAAATGTAAAGTAGAGGAGAATACCTTAATTTGACGGGTGGAGAAGGTTTTATTGCTGTTGTTTGAAGCAAGACCAAGAAAATATAAAGGAAAAAATAATTAATTTGGCCAAAGATATCATAAAAAACAAATGGGAAAAAATGTGTAATTTATCCAGATAAAGTATTAATCTCTCTAATATGTAAAGGTCAAAAGATTAAGAAGAAAAAGGCAACTTGAGAGAGAGATGCAAAACACACCAACAACTAGTCCCTAGAAATAGACACTCAAATCACCAATGAGGTTTAAGGACAATGAAAGAAATACAAAGTAAGAGAACTGGATATTAATTTTCACGTGTCAGACTGGCAAAGACTAAAACAATAATACGACTTTTTGATGAACATGTAAATAAGAACATGTAAACATGTAGTGTATGTGACACTACACTTCTGGGAGGAAAACTAACAATATCTATCAGAATGTTAAATATGCACACCTTTGATTTGGCAATTCCACTTTCAGGAACTTATTTTTAAAAACACTCAACACATGACAAGAGTCTTATTTTCATTACATGTATGTCTAATAACATCTCTTGCAGAATTTTTTTAACAGTACAGTTTTTGAAAAATGTCTAAATTTCCATCAGAAAGAAGTTAGATAAATAAACTATACTATTGTCATAGAGTGAAATTTTATGCAATGTTGCAAATAGAGGTGAGGTGGTTCTGTGCTGTACTGACACACACGAGTGTCCATAACATATTTGTAAGTCACAGAGCAGAATGTAGACGAACCCTTTTCCATTTGAATAAGACACTACATGTGTAAGTATCACACATACCTCCATATACTATTAGACACATGCACGTGATACACTATTAGCCATACAAACGTATATACGTACTTAAACACGCAAAGAGTTGTTGAGGACATACAAAAACTTGTTAACTGTGAATCCATGGGAATTAGAGAAAGCTTCACTTTCATTTTCTACTCTTTTTACTTTTGCATTGTTTGAAATATTTACAGGTATTCAATAGATATACCTCTTATAATGCGCAAATATATATAATGTGCAAACTGTGTAGATATTTAAAAGTTAAGATGAGAAGGCCCAAGGAACTGAACGTTTTTTATGGCATGGGCACATGGGGCCAAATTGCTTCCAAACGTGTGGGACCAGTTCGCTGAACCAGAGTTCCACACCGACCACAGCCCCTCATCCTCTTATGAGGCTCACCTCCAGGGCTGGAGTTCTCAGGACACGGCAGGGTAGTAGCTCGGTGTGCAAAGTGAGCCTCTCAATCTGTGATTTACCCTGAATTCTTTCTCCTCTTTGCCTGCTGTCTACTGAAACCCGTGTTGACCTACAGCAAGTGCATGGGAAGAAAACCCAACAGCAACAAAACCCAATAGCAACAAATCCACCGGATAAGCTTTGCTCTTTATTTGGGCCGCTCTTAGTAAGTTTAGTGACAGAGTGTTGAGACCAATGACTAGCATCAATCAAGGGAAGTGTGAAAGTTCTAGGGGTTCCGAATCCATAGAATTCCCTGCAAGAGGACCCACGGAGTCCTCATCCTCTCCATCCATCCGCCCTACCTGTCATGCCTTCTCCACACCTGCACCCCTGCGCACTGGTTCCTCCTTCATTCCTTTCTCACGGCTCTTATAACACAATGTAGTTTACTTGTTCTCTACAACTACTGAGCATCGTCTACGTCCTCCTATTAGGATGTAAGACCCACAAGATCGAGGATGTTTGTCTGTTCTGTTCACAGATGTAATCCAAGCGGCCAGAACAACGTACGGCACATAGTAGGTCCTTGGTAACTATCTAATGGATGAATGCACAGCTACTTTTCTCCCCGCGGTAAAATGATTGATGGCCATCAGTCTTTCCAAATGGCCACCCTTAACTCAAGAGCCAACGTGAAACTTTTAATGGACAGCAGGTCTTGGGCGTAAGATATCAAGTTGATAAGATTAGCATCTTTCTTTGCTCACAGTTCAGATTCCTGGGATCTCAAGATTGGGAGCCCAAGTAACCCAAACATAGATCAAAGGCTTTCCTGTGCTCTGCAGCCTTGTCAAGTACTCCCCGGCCTGGACTTAATCAAGTCCAGTGACAGAACTCTCCAGGCCACTGGAAACAAGCTTCAACTTAAAAGTCTTTCTTTTTAAAAATTTGAACATACGTTAATCTGAAACCAACCTCACCGTGACTTCCATCCATATCCTCATCCTTCTTCCCCAGCCCCCAGGCCAGAGCTTGTATAATAAGTCAGATTTCCTTCCCATGTGGAGGGATGACCTCGAATTTGCCATCGCAATGCCCCTCAGACCTTTCCCTTTCCAGGCTGACCACCTTCAGACCTTCAGGTCGTGTGCTGTGCTCGTCACCTTTTCCAGATCTTCCTCCATCTTCGTCTCTGACTTCTGGAAACGGTCCAGCTTGCTGACGCCCAGGTCTCATCCCAAGGTGAGAGCTCTCAGATGCGCCCCCTTCTATAAACGCAGTCACAGGTGACACCCCTTTTAGTTTTGTCTGTCGTTTGTCACTGACTTCATGACACTCTTCACTCATTCTCAATGTGAAAATAACCGTTTTCACGATAGCCCGGGCATGAGCGCTAGCTTGGAAAGGCTTTCTTTTTCTCACCTTTGATGCCAGAGGGAGTCTTGATGTGGAGGAGACTGACTGACATTTAAAGAGGGAGACAGCGCTTGAGCCCTCCCATGAAATGGGTGGGGACTCCAAGGTTGTGAGCGAAGGGTACGGTGGAGGGCTTGAGTGAGAGAAACTCAGGCTCTAACCCACGCTGCCCCTTGTGAGGTGAGGGCACCTGCATCCCACTTCTTCATCTTTAAAGTTGAGTTGATATGACGTGATAATATCATTTAAGGGCTTAATTTATAAGTCCTCCAATTTATTGAACAATGTCTTATTCAATAGATAATGGTTACAATGATTTCGTTTGATTTAAACAAGTGTCTGAGATAGGCATGTTGATATTCAAAATATTTAATAACCTGTACAGGTAACAACGAACCAGAATAATATGGATATGGACGATGGACGTGGGCATGGACACAGCAGCCGCAGGCCAGGTGAATAGCCATCAGCCTTGGAAGTAGGGATTATTGCCATTTTACAAACAGGGAAATAGACTCAGAGAGTTAATTGTGCCAAATAAATTTTCATGTATCTGAAATATGAGGACAGTTTGAGCGTTTGGGAGAGATGGAATTTCGTTCACTGTCTGTGCGCTGGATATTTGTGTTGGCGTACCGTGTTGAAAATTTTCCACGTCCAATGCACCCGTCTTTTAATCTTTGAAAAGGTTCAGTGTGAAGTCTATCTCTTAACAGGCTTTAAGGAGCAGCATCGCATTTTCTAAATGTGCATGTGCCTTGTGATCTGCAACATTGCGTAACAAAAAAATACCTGACCCTCCGTATTGTCACCACTGACACACTATTTCAGCAGGGTCGGACGTGACTGCCGTTTAGGCTGAGCAAGAGAGGACATGAAGACCATGAGGACAGACGGAAGTGTAATAAACGCATGCCCGACACCATGCCTGTCTCATGGAGAATGACCCAGAGAAGATGCTGAAAATATACTGTGCATCCATGAATGTTTCGAGGATAAATGTTGAAGCTATAGCTTGAATCATACACGCTGGTGTTCAAGTCATCAGCTTCAGGGAATATGTTTCTGAAATGCACAGAATTCATAAGCTACCCTGTAATTCTAGGGATTCATATTGAACGTACACCTATGCGTTTTGTAAATTTAAATGTACAAAATGTGCTGAGCCCCTAGGCATTTGTATCGAAATACATTTCTGTTCTCCTGACATGCATGCCCTCACTATTACTGATGGAAACAGACTATGGGATTTCTGAGTAATTTCCATTCATATTGTATTAAAATGTTCAAGATGCTTTTTCTGTCAAAGAAAGTATCATTTCATAAAATTATTCACTCTTCCTCCATATGGAAATGTCAGACATTGCTAATATAATCCTCAAATTATTGCAGAGAGTGTCTTTAGGCTAAGAGACGTATTTCCTACGCTGTGGTACAGAATGCCTTGTTCAGTCTACTCTTGGGTAACCAGTCTGAGTTTTGTTTGTTTTCGGTCCATGCTTATCTGATGTCATCCCTAGTGAGAGACTTCTTCCTTTTTCTGTTTCTCTTAGTTACCCTATGGCATAGAAATCAAAAACATAATAAAAATATAGAAGATGTCTTATTTCCTTTATATTGTAACACTACTCATGAGTGATTTTCAACTTTGCTATGCATAGAGAGCTTCTGAAAATGCACATTCCTGGACCCTGTTGTACAATTCTAACTTAGAAGAGTATCCCAGGAGTCTGCATTTTGACAAATGCCCCAATCTTTTTTTACATACGTAGTGTATAGGTCATGCTTTGAGAACTGTTAAGTACATTGAGTAACTCTATATTCAATGTAAATTTCCTTTCCATTTGTAAGCTGCCACTGATCAATCAAGTCTGACAGGTTTCATTCCTCTTCCAACCTGTCCCAGTGCATCCATCCATCCCTCCATCCATTTACCCATCCATCCCTCCACCCATCCATCCATCTATCCATCCATACATCCTTTTGTTCATCCATCCATCCATCCATATTTTAAACGTTTTTGAAGGGTCATCCTGTATCTTGGGATTTGGGATAAAGGAAAGACACAAGCCTTGTCTTGAAGGGGCTCACAGACTTAAAAATAATTCATAATTACCCATCTTGTTTTCTCCTCTGATCTATTACTGAAACTCTAACGCGTGCTCTGAAAGGCCCCCATGCAGCCCAAGGCTTGCACTAATAAACCACAACATCGTACCCCCAATCACCTTCTTTGTTTTATCATCTTGGGATAGATAAATCTAGTTTGGTAAGGAATTTGTGCAAAATAGCTTACATAGAGTATCAATTTTAATGTTAAAGTCAAGTATATGCATCTTTTTTTTGCATGTGGATAAACAAGAATATATCTTTTAATTAGGAAAGATAAAGCCTAAAAAAATATTTTAACAAAAATAATAAGCCTGGATCCATTAATACTTTGAAAAGCTTAACTACATGGGAATTCATTTGTGTCTAATAGAGTTTTAATTCTACCATTTGCATAACAACTTTTGTCTTCAAAGTAACTTCTTATATATTAAATTGCTATAAGTGCATCTGAAGAGTTAAAATATATTCAGTTATTACATATAATTTCTAAGGAGGTCTAAAAT
Organism: Balaenoptera acutorostrata; assembly: GCF_949987535.1. Lineage (NCBI taxonomy): Eukaryota > Metazoa > Chordata > Mammalia > Artiodactyla > Balaenopteridae > Balaenoptera > Balaenoptera acutorostrata. Next base: position 2,893,111 of record NC_080076.1, on the reverse strand, counting down.
CTACATTTCCCCCCTAAATCAGGAAGTTAAATAAAGTTGACCACAAAAGCAGATTTTAGATGTGATTTTGGAAAAGATTTCTACTTTCTTAAAATGTTGCTTTTTTGCAAGTTCTCCCAAATCACAAAATACATCAGGAAACTGCTGTTGGAATGCCTCCCCACTAGATCCAACGTGGTATATATGTATATTTTTTCCATTGTTACCATTGTTATGTAGTACTGATTGAATTCTTGTGAACTGTTTAAAAGATGAAGAAATGGCCTGTTTTGAAAAAACTACAAATACAATTAGTTACATTCCTTAAAAAGCTCAACGTCTACCGAGCTGTCCTTGGGCATCCATCCATTTATCTGTCCACCCATCCATCCATCCTCCCATCCATCTGTCCATATTTTAACCATTTTTTGCAATTCCTAATAGCAGGACAAATGGCCATTAACCATGAAACACCCTTTCCTGGTCTTGGTTAGCGTCGGTGTTGAACTGCCGTTTGAAAACCAAAGGTGGATTTCTTTTTCACCCATCAGGTTACATCGCTGCACACAGTGGGTGGTGTACAGCCACAGCAAGGCGTTAACGCGGGTGGATTTTGTTTTCCAAGCAAATTCTGTGTTTTTTAAAATCCTCATGCATACACCCAATGGAAGGAAGGATTGGTCCCATTTTCGCCTTTTCAGTAATGTCCACATACACAAATAGCAGTCACATTCGCAAGGAGCATCTTTAATATAAACTCGTAGAAAAAGCCTCCGTAAACGCCCAGGAATGTGAAGCGGAGAATTATAATCAGTACAATCTCTCCTCTGTTCAGATGTTCATCTTCATTTCCTTCACTAGTAATGGAGACTTTGCCAGGATCTATGGAGAATGTCATGGTATCTAGTAGAATATTTCAATTATGTAAGTTTAAACATCTAAGCACTCTTAGCAAACTCTTTTTCTCCTTCTTGTTGGAAGAGAGATGGTGGAAGGAGTGAAAATAGATCTCTGATATTCTACGCAGATCTCAGAGAGACGCCGGTCGAGGTATACAGACCATGTATCGGATCCCCAGCCGCTCTGGGGGAAGCAAAGTGTCCGCACAACCCCACTTCCCAATCCTGTCTTTTTAGGACCCTTCGAAGCAATACTGACCAGGTTCAGACACAACTGGCCTTTATTAAGGGCAGCTGTGGGTCACCTGGATGGCATCCTTCAAAGAGAGCGGCACTAGCTGCCCAGGTGATGGGGCAGGTGGAGTCATCCCCCAGGGACTGGGGCCAAACACCTGAAACCTTGAGCATCCCTGCCCCAGGGCCACTGGGCAACACAGCCTCACAGACCTTAAAACACAGCAGAAAGAGAAGCACCCTCCACTGGGCAGATACTGCCTTCTGTTGTTTGCTTCCAACCGTGGCACTCAAAGGGCAACTTAGGTTTGTTTGTTTAGGTAAATCAATTCATTTTATTCTTGAATTGTTCTGGGCAAAATAAAGTGATCTCTGTTACGTGCATCTAACAAAATACATGCTAACCAACCATGGCATTCAGGTTTCCTTTTCTGTTTCTAATTTCAGTTAAGCAAAAAAAAATACATTTTTTTCGATCTCTGGGTGGCTACTTAAAATATTTTTTCTAGGGTGGCAAGACATATAAACATAAAAGGTGCCATTTTACCTTTTTTTTTTTTTTTAAAGATTTATTTATTGACTGATTGATTGATTGCTATGTTGGGTCTTCGTTTCTGTGCGAGGGCTTTCTCTAGTTGCGGCGAGCGGGGGCCACTCTTCATCGCGGTGCGCGGGCCTCTCACTGTCGCGGCCTCTCTTGTTGCGGAGCACAGGCTCCAGACGCGCAGGCTCAGTAGTTGTGGCTCACGGGCCCAGTTGCTCCGCGGCATGTGGGATCTTCCCAGACCAGGGCTCGAACCCGTGTCCCCTGCATTGGCAGGCAGATTCTCAACCACTGCGCCACCAGGGAAGCCCCATTTTACCTTTTTTAAGTGTACAGTCAGTAACATTCATTACATTCACAACGTTGTGCAACCATCCGCACTACCCTTTTCCAAAACTTTTTCATCACTTCAAAGGGCAAATTTGAACGCCACGAATACGTAGTCCTAGACTTAATTAAGCAGATAAAAGAATAAGAAGCAAGCTGTAATGGGTGATCAACATGATACATTTATTACGAACACGAAACTCTTGGGTTTTTGAACTAAGTGACAAAGCTCACAGCTCAAAGCAAAACCCAGAATTAGAGCTTGGGGTCCATGTTCACCTGGACCCACCGACTTCTGAATTTGCCCTATTCTTCTGAATGCTTTTCTATTCATTTGGTCACATCATCTGGAAGCCTTGGCTATTCCGCTTGTATTTAATTCCAGAGGGTCTTAACTTGCCCAGTGTTTGTTGTTTTGTTCTGTTCTGAAATGACTTTTTTCCCAGAGAATACGATACGTTGAATACAGAACGACAAGAGTCAGTACCGTGTTACAGCCACGGTGGTGCATTATTTCAAGTCTTAAAAACCACGGCTGCTTTTGCCTTTGGAGGGGAGCACAAGACCGGCCGAGCGAGGGCTTGCCCGTTGAGCAGAGCCTGGGGGCGGGGGGCATGCCCTGGTTCGAGTCGGGGTCAATTCCTCTGAGTGTGTCACTTTTGCCAACCTCGTACGAGTCCACATTTGCAAGTCCCCTGACATCCAGCTGCCACCCACTGAAAACAGGGAAACTGGAGGGGTTGGTTGACTGTGGCCCCTGAATTTTCCCCCTTCCACATGCCCTCCTGTTGACCTGGGGCTGATGGAGTGGACGGATCTCTGAGAAGGAGTCTGCCATCCTCGGTGGATCTGTATCTATGGTAACAGTAGGACATTATTGTGAATAACTGGGAAAAAAAGGTGTTCACGTCTCCCTTTGTAAACTGTCAGTGCATAAGTAATTTCTGGCTTCAAAACATTATTTTTAATGACTACGTACTTTTACCATGTAAGCGCTAGAGCATCCCTCTTTAGGAGTTGTGTGCTCCCAGGGTGTGTAATGGGAGGTGTTTGGTTTCAGTTACGCACTAGGGAAAAATGCTGTGAGTCAGAGGAAAGAGTAAATTATGCAAGAAAAGCAATGTGTGTGTGCACGCGCACATGCCCGTGTGTGGGTCGGTGGAGGGGACTCTCACGGAGTTACTGTTGTTGGGATTTGTATTTTTGCAGCACGGGGACACGTCTAATGCAGGCATCTGGTGCTCAGTGCCAACGTGTCTGAAGCTGTGCCCTCCGGCTGGTGGCCGGTGCCCCTGCGGCCAGTGTTCTCGCGTCCTGGCCAGTCTCGGGCTGTGCTGATTATCCCAGACAAGGGCAGGCACCCGAAACAGAATCCTTTCCTCCATCTGGGATGAGAGAGATTTCCATATTGGTATATGTGGACTAGAGTAGATGATCGTGGGCATTTAATTTGGGTGAAGCAAAGAGAAAAGGAAAGAAGAGGAAGAGAAACGTGAAGATAACAGGAGACCCAGGCAGTGCGCCCCCAGGGGCACGAGGAAGACCCCCTGCCCCCCCGGGGTGCTGCACCCCGCCCCAGCTCCCCTCCCAGCCTTACCGCCCAGACAGCTTGACCAAAGCCTTTTCAAAGGAGGCAGGCTCTAAGCACAAAGAGATTCTTTCACACTTAGATACGTATCCGCCAGAGAAGTGGGGACGTGGAGAGGAAGAGGATGCCCTCGAGCCCGCCGTCTTGTCTGTAAAGGAGAGGGGAAGGCGACCACGGTGCCCCCAGAAAGGCCGTGCCTGGTACCGAGGGACTGCTCACTACGTTGTAGCTGCAGTTGTTCCAGAAAATGCACAGCCAACCAGAGGTCATAGGGCAAAGGTGGAGGGCACGGAATCGGAAGACAGATTTGATTTCAAGTCTTGACTCGGCCTCTGTTGAGCTGAGATTGGGGCAAGTACCTTGCCAAGCCTCAGTTTCCCGTTCGTGAAAGAGGACACATGTGCCTGGCCATGGGGGGTGCTGGGCAGTTCTTGGTGAAGATGACGTGCTCCCCCGCCCCATCCCAGGAGGGCTGTCAGGAGGCCTGTGGGAGCAGGAGCTGCTGTGGATGGTGATGTGAGTTCCAGAACAGGAGGCGGGGGTGGGGTGGGGTCGGGGGGAGACCCAGGACACGAAAGAAGCGGGAGGATGCAGAAGGGGACGAAGCAGGGAAGCGGGAAGAGGAGGGACCACGAGCGAGGAGTTCGGGATTCTGCCTCGGGTCACAGTGCTGGACCACATTTCAGGTTCAATGCTGAGCGTGAGTTTCACCCACAGGTTTTTAAAAGGTATCATTCCCGGGCTTCCCTGGTGGCGCAGTGGTTGAGAATCTGCCTGCCAATGCAGGGGACGCGGGTTCGAGCCCTGGTCTGGGAAGATCCCACATGCCACGGAGCAACTAGGCCCCGTGAGTCACAACTATTGAGCCTGCGCGTCTGGAGCCTGTGCTCCGCAACAAAAGAGGTCGCAACAGTGAGGGGCCCGCGCACCGCGATGAAGAGTGGCCCCCGCTTGCCGCAACTAGAGAAAGCCCTCGCACAGAAACGAAGACCCAACACAGCCATAAGTTAATTAATTAATTAATTAAAAAAAAAAGATATCATTCCCTATAAGTAAAAGGGAGGGAGTTGAGGAGCACGGAAGCAGGGATTACGGCTGGATGCGTGTGCATCTCTGCAGAGCCCTCCTTCCCGAGTCAGGTGTGAGGAGTCTCTGCTTTGCAAAGGAGAGTCTGCACTGCTCCCCAAAGAAAACCACAGTTGACCGGCACTTGCCTGTTTCTGTCTACAGAGCCCACTGGGGGATCCAATGTCTCTCCCCTCTGGATGCAAAAGCAATATCTTTAAGGTCTTTGGAATTTTTATTTTATTATTAATTTTTAAAAATATTTATTGATTTATTTATTTGGCTGCGCTGGGTCTTAGTTGTGGCATGCGGGATATTTGTTGAGGCATGCGGGATCTTTTAGTTGCGTCATGCAGGATCTAGTTCCCTGACCAGGGGTCGAACCTGGGCTCCCTGCATTGGGAGTGCAGAGTTTTAACCGCTGGACCACCAGGGGAGTCCCCACAAAAGCAATTTTGAGGGCTTCCACTCCTACAGTCACCTGAACTCTGTTTCTTGGTTTTTAATTTAGAAAAAGATATAACAAACAATTCAGCGTTGCTGAGGCAGCTCGCATTCTTCTGTGTAGGAGCAGAGAGAGCTTGCACAATTTTAGGTTAAAAGAAAAGGTATCAGCTAAATTTGCAGTGATGGGCAAAAGCAATCTCAAAAAGGAGGGTCTAGAAAACCGGCAACCCACTATGATGAGGTCTAGGGGCCCAGATTTTCCCTTGAAAGTTTTCCCTTGATTTCCCTTGTGTGAAGATAAGGAAGTAAACTAACCAAAACAATCTGAACTTAATTTGATAGTACTGAAACATTAGTAGTTATATATTCTGGCTTCTCTTCTGTCTAAAATGATCCCTACCCTTGAATTTATACAAATGCCCTCAAAAACGTACAAGAAATCAGTTAGTCCAGCTGGGGTCTTCCTGGCTGGAAGATGAACCAGCAAAAACATTTTGTTTCACTGACATTTTATTTTGTTCTGAGTTCCTTTTTCTCTGTTTCCTCAAGCACATTTTCTGCTAAGATTCTGCAAACAGGCCCCAAGATGAGTCAGAACCCATTGAAGTGTCTTGAGCCTCACAGGTTCTGCAATTTCATTACGTGCTGCGTGGCGTTTATAAACAGCACACAGTCTCTCTGTGCGTCAGATACCACTAGGCAGTGGTCGCTGTCTCTCTGGGTTTGTTTAGTGACACGTCAGGCCAGCCTCTGCACGCACCAGGATTACGAATCCAAGCACCTTTATAAACTTGGTGTAGGAATGTGGAAATAAGATTGGGATCTGGGGCTTCCCTGGTGGCGCAGTGGTTGAGAATCTGCCTGCCAATGCAGGAGACATGGGTTCGAGCCCTGGTCTGAGAGGATCCCACATGCTGCGGAGCAACTAGGCCCGTGAGCCACAGCTACTGAGCCTGTGCTCTAGAGCCCGTGAGCCACAACTACTGAGCCTGCGCGTCTGGAGCCTGTGCTCTGTAACAGGAGAGGCCGCGATAGTGAGAGGCCCACGCACCGCGATGAAGAGTGGCCCCCGCTCGCCGCAACTAGAGAAAGCCCTAGCACAGAAATGAAGACCCAACACAGCCATAAATAAGTAAATAAATAAATAAAATTAAAAAAAAAAAAAAAAGATTGGGATCTGGTGATTCCAGGGAGGGGCTTAATGCTCCAATAGTTCCCAAACTAGGGGCTCAATGTACGATGTGAAAGGGTAATGAGGGGAAAATGCCTTTAGCCACAGGTCCAGAGCCTTGGTCCAGGGCTTGTGTTGGAGCTGGGCCCGGGGAAGGGACCCACAGACGTGAATGCAGTAGGCCCTCGGGGAAAGCCAAGATGTTGGTTGGTGGGAGGGACTGAGCCCCGATACGGAGAGCTCGGGCATGGGGGGTTTGCGGCTGTCACCAGGGAGAACCCATACACCAAAGGTAGACTCACTCAAGACAGAAAAGGCCAGGGTCTGACCAAGGATAACCTGGCCTTCTGACAACCCGCGTTCCCAAACACTGTACTAGCGGTTTCAGGACCGAACTTGTGAAGGAAGGTGACACAGCCACGAAGATCCGAGGGACCTGAGGAGTGAAACAGAAGAGAGAGGGTCATCCTTACTCGCTCTCGCAGCAGTGATGGAGGAAGGGTAGGTTCCGGGCTGTGTTGGTGAATCCCTCCTCCTCCTCCTGTTGTGGATCTATGCAGTGTTCCCTGCTTCCCTGCACTCAGGGCTGCGAAAACCCGTGGCGCGGTCCCTAGGAGGATCTGCAATGTCCAGGAACATACATGAGGATGGTCAGTGGTGGGGTTGGTTAAAATCACTGGCTGTGACCATCGGTAATGAACGGCGCGACGGCTGCTGGTGGAGAGAAACCCAGAATCAGTGAGGTGCCCGGCAAACAAAATACACAATGTGAGCACCTGTGGATGGAAGTGTGTGATGAGGTAGTGGGACGGCCTCCAGAAGGCGTTTCAAAAGTCTGAAGTGTGGGGAGAGGTCCCAGTGCGGATGTGATGGCCACTGCCACTCCACGGGCAGGCCTTTTAAGTGACCTGCCCACCACAGCAAGCGTGGACACCAGGAGATAACAGTCGAAGATTTTCCCATGCTACTTTAACAACGTTTATTGTAAAATTAGTCCATCTTATTCTGGAATTCGTAGTGGTGATAGCTGTACACCTTTATGAGGGAACTAAAAACTGCTGAATTGTACACTTCGAAATGGTGAGTTTTATGGTATATGAATTGTATTTCACCAGAAGAAAGTGAACCATCATAAGGTGGTCGGAAGCAATTTAAAAAATATTAAATGGTGTAAAGTTAAAATTGAAATCTCTTGGAACTCCCTGGAAGTACAGCGATTACGACCGCGCTTCCACGGCAGGGGGCCCAAGTTCGATCCCTGAGTCAGGGAACTAAGATCCTGCATGCCACACGGTGAGGCGGAAAAAAAAAAAAACGAAATCTCTTGATCCCTTCACTGACCTACATATTCCTTGCTCTCACTTCCCAAAGGGAAACCACATTACCACCTTCCAGAAATTCTTTCTGACCGTGAAGTCTATATGTGCACATATAGAGGATCAAACTGCAAGTAGTATTCTGCAGCTTGCTTTTCTAATGTAACAATAGATGTCTCCACATTAATACATGTAAAAATCCCTCATTTTTTAATGGGCGCGTAATAGCCTGATGTACTATCATTTCTGTAAGCAGTCCTCTATAAACAGGCATTTAAGTGCTTCTACAATTTTGCCTTGTACCTACATCTCTGTGCACCTATGAAAGTTTATGTGTGGGATGGATTCCTAGAAGTAAAACTGACAGACAAAGGACATGTGTACTTAAATTTTAATAGCTGTCACCAAATTGCTTTCCAAAACCGGTTCCTAACATCCAGTGGCCCCAGCGGTGCAGGCAGGACCCATTTCCTCACGCTCTCTGGGTCGAAATCTTTGTCCTTTGGAGAAGCTTCAAGGACCACTTGATGATGGTGGGGAGGGGAGTGCAGGGGAGAAGAGAAGGGGCAGCTGGGGAGGGAAGCCAGCAGCCTGTGTGGCCTGAGCTAGGGAGGCTCTATTTTTATTTGTATATAAACTGTGATTCTGATATAAGGGATTTCGATAAAAGCGTTCAGCTTTAAAAAAAGAGATAAAGAAAGGTTTGAAAACTATGAATTAGGTAGTCCTATAAAGCCGTGTTCCCTCCGCCTTCCAGAGGCTCATTTCACCTGCTGGGGCCCCCGAATGGCCCTTGCCCTACCTTGCCCCTAGGTATCCACGCCCTTGGTAATCCCGCCCACGCTGTGTAGCCATAGCGCAATGCAGAAAGGACATCCTGAGATGTGCCTGGTGTGGTACTGGAAGACACTGCAGCTTCTGCCTTGACCTCTGTGGTCACTAATTCTGGAGGGAGACAGCCGCCAGTTGTGGGGATGAACGAACAGCCCCGTGCCGACTTCACACCATGGGGGACCAGCTTGCTCCATGTGAGTCAACGGTCCTGGACGTGGCCTTCAGGTGACCGTGGCCTTCAGGTGACCATGGCCCCAAGCAACATCTTGATGCAATCTCTGCAGCAGCTCCGAGCCAGAACACCATCTCAGCCAGTCCTGAATTCCTGACCCATAGAAGCTGTGTGAGACAATAAATGTTTTTTCATTGTTTGAAGCTTCTAAGTTTGGGGATATTTTGTTATGCAGCAATAGACAACGAATGTACCTGGGATTGTGAGGTTTGGTGTCCCAGAGCCTACACTTCTGGTTTTATACCTGGATTTAAACCCCACTTCTGGTCCTGTCCCCTTGGAGGCCCTTGGTATTTCCAGGACACACCACCCCTTCCACAAGGAGGCTGCTTTCAGATGAGTGTCCTGCAGGTGACAGGGGTGGTTAAGGATGGACACAGTGACTTGCCCATTGAACACTAAACCCAAATGAAAACTAAACATAGGCTATTCGGTCACTCTAATCTTTGAGACAGCAATTTTTTTGGGGGGCTGTGCCGCGTGTCTTGTGAGATCTTAGTTCCCTGACCAGGGATTGAACCCTCAGCAGTGCAAGCACCGAGTCCTACCCACTGGACCGCCAGGGAATTCCCTGAGACAGCAATTTCGTACAAGGACGGAAGGATTCAGTTAGAAGCCAGATTCTAGGGGTCTAAGTCAACAGAGCCGAAGCAGGTTGGAAACTGTTCCCTTCAAGATGTTGGTGGTGAAGGGAAAGGGAAGGTCCTTCTTTGTTTGTTTGCTTGTTTAAGGCTTGGAGACGGTGCTCACTTTGTAGGAAGAAGAGGAACGAGGGTCTGGGCTGAAAATAAAAACGACATCTCTGGACGATAACTGGTGGAGAGAGGGGTAAAAAAGAGAAGGAATTTTGAGCCAGGCTTTAATCACCTCCCTGAACCAGCAGTCAGAGAACTCTGCCTCCTTTGCCCAGTGGAGATTCCAGAAACCTGGAGAAAATCGGGGAGGACTGGTGTCAGTTAGACGGTCAGACGGTAGAGCCCACCTGTGAGGATGGAGGACCCCCCTGGTCGCAGAGACTCAGGGCAGTTGGAAGCGTGAGGGTCCAGGACCCCTCCCCTGCAGGCTACATGGCTCTGGGACTTGAGCTGAGGGTGAACTAGAGAAAGGGCAGAATGTTTGAGTGGGGGTCCCCCCAATTTGGCAATGGCCAGAGTAAGCATGGAGGAAGGTCAAGGCTGGGGCTCTACGGGGTGATGGGGAGAATCCCGTGGGAACCCAGGAGGTGAACCCAGTCCTGCAGGGGTGAGCCAGGCTGGGACCTGGGACCTGGGACCCTTTGCTGTAGTGCTTGCACCAGGACAAACTTCTCCTCCAGCAACAAAATACAAAGAGACTATAAGGGACTAAAAATAACTGCGTGCATGGGCAGCTGGGGCAAATTACGGACAACAAGATACAAAAAGACCAGAAAAGCTCAACTGCCACTTCTGAAGAGCTGGGAGCAAAAGCAGGGCACCGCGCATGCCCCCTGCCCTCAACACCGCCAAAGGGGCGGGCGGACCACCTCAGCCCGCCCTCCAGCCCGACCCCTGGACACACCCCTCGGTCCACCCCGTGCAAGGAGCCAGCTCCGCCCCACTTGAGTGAGCCAGCAACGGAAACTGTTACTTTCTGTCGCTCCCTCGTGCTGCAGCAGGGGCCCCAGTAAAGCCTTGCCTGAATTTCTTGTCTGGCCTCTTCTCAATTTCTATCGATTAAGGAGGCCAAGGACCCTGGTGGGTAACGGGGATGACGGCCGGGGGCAGGGGCAGGCTGAGGCCTGGGGGTGCTTTAGCAAGAGTAAGGGGTCTGAGAGGGAAAGAGCAGGGCTGTCGCCCCCAGGAGAACTCTGCAGTGAGAGCCCAGGGGCCCGAGTGCAGGAGGGACAGAGAGGCCCAGGGGCTGGGCCACCGATGACTTTCCTTAATCAAGAGCCAATGCCTTTTGTTCCCCTCTGGAAGGTCCTTGAGTCCCTTCGAGGCCCTGGCTTGTTCACGACAGTGGCGGCTTTGTGCTTCTCTCTGAAATAAAACTTTTATCTTAAAAAAGAAAATGTATCCAATGCAGTCTGTCATAATCACAGTATTCAGATCTTCCCTGGCTCTGGGGGGGAGGGGGAGGGGTGCCTCGGGTTCACTGGGGCACAGGCGAAAAGTACCGAAGAAGCTTGTTCCTATTTCTTTTTTCCCCTCTGGATTTCCGTTGTAATGGATTGAAGCTACACAGGAAATTTAATCCCAAAACTTGGCTTTGATTTTTTTTTTTTTCCAGCTACCCCTTTCAAAGTTGGGAAAGACCTGGCTATGCGGCCAGGGAAAGTAACGTTTGGATTAGATGCCCCAGGGTTTGGGGCAGCGTGACAAAGGGGCCGGGCACTCCGCGCGGCCGCAGCGCCGGGAGCATCGCGGCTGGCGCAGGTGCGGCCTGCGTGGGAGAAGGTGCTTCCGGGTGTCTCTCCCACTGGCTGGAGGGAGGCCGGACGCACAGGCCCCTCTTTGTCCTCCGAGCACCCGGCGGGAGTGGAGGGCTTTGCACAGCTTCCCCCGAGGCCCTGGTCTCCCTCAGCAGATCCGGTCAAGCCGTGTGGACCCGACCCGCACTGAAGCCGGGCAGCAGCCTCAGCCCTCGCGGGCCGCGGGCTGGGGACGTGTGTGCAGACGGCGCGGAGGGTCTCTGCGCGGCGGCCAGGGTTTGCTCTCGCCTGGTGCGAAGTGCGAGAGGGCCCTGGGCGTCCCGCGACACAGCACCTGAGTGAGTCTGTCAGTGCGCTGGGCTCCAGTGTCGGGAAGGTGGCCTGGGCCACACAGAACTACGGTGTCTCTAAAGACAACCCGAGGCCGCCCGCGCTGCGCGTGCCTGCAAATGCCCGGGCCCGGGCGGCAGTCTCACCACGCTCCCCAGCCTGGGAATGAGGTCACCGCTGGGAGGGGCCGGCGGGGCGGGCAGGGCCGGGGAGGCAGGACCTGCCCGGCCTGCTCGCCGGGTCGGGACGCTGGGGTTTGTGCCCCCGGACACCGCAGGGAGCACGCAGGCCTCGGCGGTCCTGCCCACGCGGGCCCGGGGTCCCCTCCTTGCGGCCCCCGGTGCAGCCGCGCTGCGCCGGGGGGAAGCCCGTCGGTGACACGGGGACAGATGCCCGCGACCGCGTCAGCCCACGGGAACCATCTTAGGAAAGACACCAGGTCATCCCTCGTCCCCTCCCGGGGGGCGCCGGGCTGCACCGGGTTAGGCCCCCGGGCCGCGGGCGGATTTGGGCTGCGGCTTCGAGGGGGGGAGGGGCGGCCCTGGGAGGGGGGCCACCAGGCCCCGCCCCCCCGGCAGCCCACCTCGGCCCCGGGCGCCGCCCCCATTTCCCGGCTCTGGGCTGTGGGCCTTTGTCTCGGCGGGGCCCGCGGCGCCCCCTGCTGGCAGGTCTGGGCCGCGCCTACTCGGCCTGCTCCGGATCCGGCTCCGGTTTCTTGGGAGGCCGCGGCCACGCGGACCGAGGTGGTCCCGCCTTCCTCAGTGCAGCCGGGATGCCTCGTGCAAGTGCCCGCAGCCTTGCAGCGCCCGCAGCTCCCCGCGGACCCAGAGGCGGACAGACGGGAGGAGAGGCTGGGCCGGGAGAACCCCGTTTCCCCCCGCTTTTTCAGCAGGGCAGAAAGTCCTGTGTTTGTGTCCTCAACGGCTTTAGAAAATGGCCTCATCTAACCTTTCCAAAGATGTTATCCAAGCTGCAAAGTCTTTGCCATTGGAAGACCTTTTAAGTCCTGATACCAAAGAGCTTTAGTCTGGATTAAATGCAAAATGCCAAAATTTCACTTTTAAAAGCAAGCACAAGGGCTAAGTGCAACCTGAGCGTGTTTGTAAACCGTGCAAAACAGGCACTTCTGAGAGCCCCCCCACGCCCATTTTGTGCAAATGCTGTTTGCCCCGAGCATCAGGAACCGAAACTCCTGGGAACTCTCTTTTTTCTGGCCAGCAACGGGAAAGTTTGGGCTCACAGAGGGGATTTTTAAATCTCTGAAGGATTTAAGTCAGTGTGTGTCATGGAAAAGCCGAGCCCCTCCCAGCTCAAGGTGGCCCCAAGAGGTGGGCCAGGGCCCCCCCCCCTGCATCCCGCTGCCAGTAGTCAGCACACCTTAGGTGCTCCATGATGAAACAAGGATTCTGCCGAAGAGATCCACTGCAATGCACCTGGCTTTCTAGAAGCAATAAATGAAAGTCTCTTATAGTAAAAAGAAAAAAAAAAGATTGATGAAGTCGTGAGGGAAGGCAGAGAACATAGCATAATCCAGCGATTGGAGACTGGCTTCTGAAACTCCAGCAGGAGATGCTTTATCCCTTCCTGGCAGCTCTGCAGTGGCCAGCAAATAAATATTTCCACATGGAAGGCAATGGTCCTTCAAAACGTAGCTTGTTACATTCAAGAGAGATACAGCAAGGTCCCCAGCTTTAGTGGCAAAGGGCATTAGCCTTGCCTTTAGGATTCGTGGATGTAAACACTGAATCCCACTCCCACCCCCCTTGATGCTTCAGGAAACAATGGAGGGACCTCCGTGGACAAATTACGCCTGCATTTAATGCTCTGATTATCTGGTGAGTTAGCAACAGTCATATTAAAAGCCTGGACCTGCCTCCTGTTTAATCCGCCCGTGTTACTCTTCCCTCTCCTCCATTTCTGTTTCTTCCCCAAAGATTAAAAAAAAGAAACAATTCTGACTTGTGTTGCTTGTGCCCTGAGTTTGAAACCAGCACATGACCAGGTGGAACGCGAGGTGGGTGGGTGGCAGAAGCCAGTCACCGGATATCATCGCTTGTGATTTTTTTTCCTTAATAAAAATATTCTGATGAAGGGCTGGGAGTTAGGGCTTCATTCTGCCTCTGGCCAGGTTGGAGGCTCTCCAGGGAGCTGGGCAGTGTAGGAAACTTCTGCTCTAAGGTTTCAGAAGGACACTTTTCAGCCAAGCTTCCAATCACTGAAATGAAAGTGAATTATGCTGGGCACAGAGGAGTCATGTTTAATTCAAGTGAAATTCATTCACTCATTTGTTCTATAAATATTTATCGAGAGCCTGGTTTGCGGCCCCTCCTGAAAGGCCAGGATTCCTTGGGCGGGGGGCGACCCCGACAGGGCACAGACCCCCGGCCGCCCTGTGTGCTCAGCCTGGCCCTGCAGTGTTTCCACACAAGCCTGATCCCAAGAGTTCTAGGGCGGTGTGTTGTTTTTGTTTTAAAAATCAGACTCTACCTGCTTGTTTAATCTGAAATCTCACGCTAAACCTAGATCTATCTAAAATGTGTTAGTGGCATTTACCAGATGGTAAATACAGCGTCTTGGATGGGTGGAAGGACTAGAAAATATAAGCATTGTCTTTCCTTTTTCGGGCCTGCAGTTCCGCAGTTATCAACGTCCCCTGCTCGTTAATGAAGGAGGTTTCCTCCCCTCCCCGCTCTGTGCCCTCATTCCTATAATGTAAACAGCTGCTAATAGCTCCTATTTCTCTTTGTTCAAACAAACAATAGCCTTTATAACTAAGAAGAAAATTAGTATCAGGTGAAAGCCTCATTTTAGGGTGCTTAAAGCGTTCTCTTCTTTTTCCAGAAGAACGAAGTCCAGCAGTAATCTTGAGAAGAAGAATTCACATTTAAAGTTCGGAAAGTGACAGAACAAAGGTCTGTCTTTAATGATGCATAGACACTCTTGTGACTGAATTTTAAATATTTTTTTTCTTTCCTTCTCTTTAACTTCCTAACTGAAAAGCTGGAGCTTGGGGCAAAAGGGTGGTCAAAGGTCTGGGGAGTCCGCAGACCCTCCCCGCTTTGGGGCAGACCTGCTCTCTTTGTTAGAGCCCAGGAAAAAGCCTGGTATTGGGGGGCTGGGTTTCTTCGCCAAATTAGGGGATTATGCTTATTAACGTCTGAGGAGTGCTTGAAAATGAAAGATGAGCTAAAATACGCCCGGAATCCCTGATTCCTTTCCAGCATAAAAGGAATCTCTTCCTGCTTGACCTCAAGTGCTTAAAAAAAGCACCATGTGATTTGAAACTTACATCTGGGGGGGGGGGGGGGAGATGTAGGACGGACTTTGTAAACATTTTATGTTATTCTGTGAAATAAATTCAACCGGGGGCCAGATTTCCGGAGTAATCCACAGATGTGCATGTCGGTGGGTAAACCTGAAACATTGTGTTGTTGCACTTTTATGCATTTTGCTCTTTGTGTTTTTAACAATTATTGTTCTGGAAGTCTTTGGAACAAGACCAACGAGCTGATCCTTTGCTTATCAGTGTTTTCAGGGTCTGAAAAACCTTTACACTTTATTATCACACATTCTCTCCAAGGTTTTGATGTAACTTTTCTTCAGGTTTGTGGTAGAATTCAATATCCTCATTTTGTATTCTAATATACCCATAGAAACATAGTATTAAGAAAGAGTGAAGGTTTTTTTGGCCTCAAAATGGCATTTAAGATCTGGTGTTTGGTGAAGTTAAGCCACTCTGATGGATAAGCATTATCCTTTATTTCTTTAAGACACAGAAATTGGGACTAGGTTAGAGCAACTTCATTTTTGTTGTTGTTAGCATTTATTTTTATTATTTATTTATTTTTTAAATTAATTTTTATTGGCGTGTAGTTGCTTTACAGTGTTGTGTTAGTTTCTGCTGTACAGCAAAGTGAATCAGCTATACGTATACCTATATCCACTCTTTTTTAGATTCTGTTTCCATATAGGTCATTACAAAGTATTGAGGAGAGTTCCCTGTGCTATACAGTAAGTTCTTATTAGTTATCTATTTTATATATAGTAGTGTGTATCTGTTAATGCCAATCTCCCAATTTATCCCTCCCCCCCCATCCCCTGGTAACCATAAGTTTGTTTCCTACATCTGTGACTCTATTTCTGTTTTGTAAATAAGTTCATTTGTACCATTTCTTTAGATGCCACATATAAGCGATATCATGTATTTGTCTCTCTGTCTCGCTGACTCACTCAGTATGACAATCTCTAGGTCCGTCCATGCAACTTCATTGTTTTTTTTTTTTTTTTTTAAATAAATTTATTTATTTATTTATTTATTTATTTTTGGCTGTGTTGGGTCTTCGTTGCTGTGTGCGGGCTTTCTCTAGTTGCGGCGAGCGGGGGCTACTCTTCATTGCGGTGCGCAGGCTTCTCATTGCGGTGGCTTCTCTTATTGTGGAGCACGGGCTCTAGGCGCATGGGCTTCAGTAGTTGTGGCACTTGGGCTCAGTAGTTGTGGCTCACAGGCTCTAGAGCGCAGGCTCAGTAGTTGTGGCGCACGAGCTTAGTTGCTCTGCGGCATGTGGGATCTTCCCGGACCAGGGCTCGAACCCGTGTCCCCTGCATTGGCAGGCGGATTCTTAACCACTGCGCCACCAGGGAAGCCCAACTTCATTGTTTTTTAATGGAAAATATGGGCTACATGAGGGATGGACTCTCATACCTTGTAAATGCTTTCCTTCATCTAGAGTGAAGAGAAGCCCACATTAAAATGAGATGGGATGAGAAGAAGAAGAAAGAAGGAAATCCGTGTGATCCTGGAGGAAAACCCTTTGAATAGAACCAAGGCGGAGATTGGAGGTGAAACCCTGGGGCCCTTTAGACAGACTCTGCCCCAGGCTGTTTGGGCTGCATCCCTTTGGGGCCGGTCTCACTGCGGGTCTCAATGTGTGATCCTAAAATATGACCCGTGTGGCTCTGGCTTCCAGAAGTTTCAGGCTGCGTAAGGCCAGGGCCACTGTCTTCCCAGGTAGGACCCATTAATATGATTTTCTGGGGGAGCAGTGGGCAGACAAAGAACACTGGATGGATTGCCGAACCGGGGGACTTGCAGAGATCCCCGCCCCGGGCATGGCGGGGACATCTGGAAAGGGCGAGCCCCTCCTTCTCACGAACCCTGGAGCCAGGCCATGTCCCCGTGGCCTCAGGAACTAGGGAATGATGCAGAGAAAAAATGATGGAGCGGAGTTGGGAGCGAGAGGGAAGTTTCCTTTTGAGCTGGACATTGGCCCCTGCCCTGGGTAGTTCCGGCGGCCTCCAGGGCCCCTCTCCTGGGGCCACAGGGCAGCACCGTGGGAGCAGGGCTTGGCCTGCTTTCTGCTGCTACATGCAGTGCGGGGTGGTGGGTGCCCTGCCAGCAGGGGCGCTGTGGTGCTCTGGGGGGTGGATGCAGTCTCCTGGGTTAATGAGCAGAGACTCGCCAGCGATGGTCTTGAAACATCAGAGGCCTGGGGTCTACCCTGGATGTTTGTATTCAGTAGGTCTGGGTTGGGGGCAGACATGGGGCCGATACAGAGTTCAGGACCCCGCCTTAAGCACTAGTGGAAGAGTTTAATGAGGTCGCTTTACAAAGAAGAAACAAAAGCTATTTAGGCTCTGCTTGTCCATCTTGGAAAGCTGGAATTACCCCACTTGAGTGTAATGAACCTCGATTTGGGAAATGTCTGTATAACTCGTTCCGGAAATCAACAGACTTTAGAAGCTGTGCTATTTGCCTCACTGTGCTGAGCCAGGGGAGAAATCAGTGAACAAGCTTCAGCCCTGCCTTTTAACCAACGATGTAAACACACCCCTTGACTGCAGCCACCGTGCTGAAGGTGCAGCGACTCACGGGCGAGGCCTCTGCGAGCTCCAGGCAGCGTGTAACTTACCCTCCTTTCCACGCTCCGCGCGCGAATGGTCCTCTTTGGTTTGTAGCCGCAGCCGTCAACTGTGGGCTCGGCCTTCGCCTCCCAGGTGACAGACAGCCTTTACCCCAAACCTGAGGCCCCATTACTGAATGCTGCTTCTTTTTTTTTTTTTTTTTTTTTAAAGGATTTTTCTTATTTATTTATTTATTTATTTATTTATTTTTGGCTGTGCTGGGTCTTCGGTTCGTGCGAGGGCTTTCTCCAGTTGTGGCAAGCGGGGGCCACTCTTCATCGCGGTGCGGGGACCGCTCTTCATCGCGGTGCGCGGGCCTTTCTCTATCGCGGCCCCTCCCGTCGCGGGGCACAGGCTCCAGACGCGCAGGCTCAGCAATTGTGGCTCACGGGCCCAGCTGCTCCGTGGCATGTGGGATCTTCCCAGACCAGGGCTCGAACCCGTGTCCCCTGCATTAGCAGGCAGATTCTCAACCACTGCGCCACCAGGGAAGCCCGAATGCTGCTTCTTTTGATAACAGATGTTGCTACTTATTGAGGGCCTCCTGTGTATTAGACATTCACACACATTGTGCGTGGGGCGACTGCATCATTTATTGTTCAAAGGGAAACACTTTTGGGGAGTAAATGGGGACAATATTAAAGCGATGTCAGGGCAACAGGGACTGTCTGGGGCAAACTGGGATGCACTGTCACCTGCGTTACACATCACAGCTGCCGGGGGGGGGGTGGTGGTGGTGAGGATTCTGAGGTCGCGAAGCTAGGGAGGGGCCAATACCCTAGTTCAAGTCTGTGTGAGTCTGAACTGGGTTGGATAGTCTCCCCCCAGATTCACATCCGTCCGGAACTTCAAAATGTGATCTAATTTGGAAATAGGGTCTTTAAAGATGTCATTGGGTAAGATGAGGTCATCCTGGATTAGGGTGGGCCCTATACCAATGACCAGTATCCTTGTAAGAAGAGAGGAAGAGACGCAGAGACCCAGGGATGACGGAGGCCCACATGGGGCAGTGGGTCCACAAGCTGAGGGACCCCAAGGATCGCCAGAACGACCACAGGCTCAGAGAGAAGCCTGGAGCAGATTCTCCCTCAGGGCAAGAAGGAACCAACTCTGCCCACACCTTGATTTTGGCCTTCTGGCCTCCAGGACTGTGAGAGCATAAGTTTTGGTGTTTTTTAGCTACCACCCAGTTTGTGGTGTCACCCAGTTTGTGAACCAGCTCTAGGAAACTGATCCACACACTAAAGGCCAGTGTCCAGGCCCACGACCGTCTGGTCCAATAGTGCCCAGGACTGTGGGTGCTGGAGCCTGCAAACCTGAGTTTACGCCCAACCATTCACTTTTTATGTGAACTTTAGTAAATGACTTACTCTTAAAGATTCACTTTTCTTGTTTGTACCACGGGAACGATAATAATTATACCTGCCTCCTAGGCTATAGGATTGTTATTCTCTTTTTGCTTCAACACATATTTATTTTATGTGGGGTTTTTTTTTTTTTTGCGAAATAAAAGACACAGTCCCTTAGGGAAAAATGCTTCTTACAGAGAACTGCAGATAAAAATGTTGGACAAAGCGTAATACTTGCTTTTAGGGAACTTACAGACAAGTAAACAGTTATCCCCATTTAGATGTAGTGAATATTATTAAAAATATAGTGAAAACCTGTCACCTGATGCAGAGTCCCAGCTCCTGATACCAAAGTCGAAAGGAAAAGTGAGCCTGCTCTCCTTTTCCCAGATAGTGAGAGCTCAGACATGGGAACTGGACTTGGCCAGCTGGACACCCACACCAGGACTTTGGAACTGGAGAATGCAAAGCAACAACAAAGGAACAATTGGAGTCTGTTCACAGATGGTGAGGTGAAGCCATCACATCATGTCCAGGGCAGCCCGAGCTCCTTTTCTCTGGCTTCCTGTGAGTTTTACAAGTCTTGTTCTTCAACCTCCTGTGAGCCCCTGCTATCATTTTAACACATTCAAGTGTGTCCAAGAAGCTCAAACTTATCTTCAAGTTCATGTGGAAGTGCAGGGGACGAAACCGGCCAAAATCATCCTGACAAATTAAAATAAAGGTGGAGGACTCACAAATCTTCATGTTAAAACTTAATAGAAAGCTACAGTAATCAAGACAAGGATCAAAAGAATGCCCCCGGGAGTTCAGAAATAATGCCAGCCATCTATGGCTGATTGATTTTTCAACAAGGAAACTAAGGCAATTCAATAAGGAAAGAATAGTCATTTTAACAAATGGTGCTGGGACACCTGAAAAAGAATGAATTTGGATTCCTACCTCACACCATATACAAAAATTAACTCAAAATGGATCAAAGAGCTAAAACTATAAAAGATTTAAAAGGAGACATAGGTGTCGACCCTCATGGCCTTAGATTAGGAAACACTTTCTGAGATATGACACACCAAGCAGAGGCAACCTCCAAAATACATAAACTGGCCTTCTTCAAAATTAAAAAAAACTGTGCCTCAAAGGACACTCAGAAATTGAAAAAATAAACCCACAGAATGGGAGAAAATATTTGCAAATCATACATCTGATAAGGTTATAGGATACAGAACATATAAAGAAGAGTTACAACTCAATAACGAAAAGACAAAGAACCGAATTAAAATATGACCAAAGGATCTGATATTTTTTTCAAAGGAGATATACAGATGAGCCAGTAAGCGCCTGGAAAGATGCTCGCATCATTAGTGGTTAGGGAAATGGATATCAAAAGCACAATGAGATACCCCTTCACATCCATGAGGACGGCTGGAATTTTAAAAAAACCTCCGAAAAGGGAAGTATCAGCTGAAGGCCTTTGGACCTGAACTGCGGCATCACCTGTCTCTGGCTGATGGTCCACTGTGCAGATTGTGGACCTGCTAGCCTCCACAATTGTGTGAGCCAATTCCCCAAAATACATCTCTTTCTCTATATACACACATCCTATTGGTTCTTTTTCTCTGGAAAACTCTGACTAATACAATCCTCTACGGACAGGACCAGCAAACTCTCAGATTCCTCAAGAACACATATTTGGGAAACCCTCGTGTATAAGGACCTCAAGCCATTCGAGATGCTGGCTGAAGGCGAAACAAACACGATGGTAGAAAGAGGGTCATAAACATCAGCTCTGGCCGCTGCAGAGATCATGCTGGAGCCGCTATGGGTATTCCCTTCCTCGCTGTGTCATGTAGATATTTATGAGTTAATTAATTTCCATTTTTCATTCCTCTCCTCACTGTTGTATACACAGTTTGTTGGTAGCTGGCCATAATTTAGTGCGCAGATTTCAGAATCGCAAGACAGCACACAGTGGGACGTGGGGAAGGAGGAACACTGGTGCTGAGGCTGGCCGCAGAGGGTGACCATCGAGGCTTTGGGTTGTTGCCCGTTGGTGAAGGAGTGAGCGTATCTTCTGTTTGAGATAAAGAGAGCAGCAGTGTGTTAAAGAGAACTAGTTTGTTGTTGGAAGTGAACATCCAGGGAGAAAAGTGTGTGTGTGTGCGTGTGTGTATGTATAAATCCAGAAGAGTCGAAGGAGTCAGTTCAGTGGGCATTTGTCACTCCTTGTGTCCTGGCAGAATCCCCAAGATGTGCTGTGTTAGTGGAATGCAGTGCATGGCCGTCCCCACCAAAGCTGGACCGGGAGTAACTCCCGTTCTTATCCCTGTGGCATCTGAACTTGGCATTGACCCGCTGCGGGACCTGCTGCGTGCTCCCACGCGGGAACTCATTGACTCACTGACGGGAAGTGGTACTTAGAATCCATTCACAGTCACTGTATTGTTGGCCACTGTATTGTTGGCCAGACTTTTCATGCAAAGAGAGAGAGCCTTGCTGCTTCCTGCTCCTTGACCTTCCAGAAATCCGGAGTTCCTGGCAGCCTTCTGAGTCCTGGGTCAGTTCTGTGACCCTCTCTGCATTCATACCCCACCAATAAATTTCTTGTACTTAAAATAGCCAGACGTAGTTGTTCTGGTTGCAGCCAGAATGCCGACCAGCAGATGGGTTTGCACTAGGGGCTGTGGGAGCCCCCAAGAGGGAAGCACCAGGAGAAGGGGGTCTGATCGTGAGAGAAGGTAAGCTTGCTTCCTGGAAGTGACCTGGCTATTCTACTTCCTAGGACACAACCAGAAGAAGTGTACTGTTGGCAAAGATGGGGCTTGAGATGTTTTCCTAGGCACCTTCTTTTTAAAGATTCGGGGTCACCCTTAGCCCCTACCATCTTGGTTTCTTCCTTGTGTAAAGAGTGTGCCCTCTGGCACTGCCGCCCCAGACACCTACTCTAGGCCTTCTCACCTGGACAGTCCAAAGCTGCAAGGTGTTCGTAGGAGGATTAGCACCCAATAGGGTGCTGCCAATAATATTGCAAGATGGAAGGATCATGGTATTAAAAGGTACACCTTTGGAGACGAAAGCCAAGCAGGCATCTGCCGTTGCTTATTGGGCTACACTTGGGTCACATTCGATTTTGCGCATAAACCTTTGTATTTGTTGTCGAATCCAGTTGGGAATTTTGCCCACTCACCAGGGTATTAAAACATACCATCCCACAAATGGAGACAGTTCTTCTGTGGCAGGTGGCTGAGATTGTGGATTATAGATTTAGCACTTAAACCTAGATCTCTTGCCTCCCAGATCAGTGCTCTTTGTGTTAGAACAGTTGCCAGACTCCAAGTGGTCCTCCCTCTCATAGTAACGTATCAGAGGGGAGAACACAGGCGGGGGGATGGTGTGGGCTGGCCCCTTATCTGGGAGACGGGGGCTTAGACTGAGCCCCTGGCGACACTCAGTGTTTTACGACCTTAAATAAGTTTCTTTACCTCCCTCTGCCTCAGTTCCAAATCAGAGGGGAAGGGAAGTTGTAGGATACTCTCTAATTTGATCTTGTTGTATTCCAGAAAAATCATATAAAGGAAGAGAGTCAATAAAGATCATCTACTTTATTTTGTATGATTTTGCCAACATGTTCTGTTGAAAAATATAGAAATCATCATCATCATCCTGGTTCACAATTGCTTTTTTTAAACAGAAACTCACATATTTGTGAATTCAGCCACTTAGTTATACTTATTATTACTGGATTGTAATCATGGGGGTTAGGAATCATTTCTAATCCCGTTGTACAGAGCAGTAGAGAGCATGTCCTCTGACCCAAGCGAGTGTCTTCTGTGAAGATGGGAGGCCTGGACATCCCTGCTTGGCAGGAGCAAGTGCTGGGACAGCCCTGCCGGGACAAGGGGAAAATAAACGTTTGTAGGTAGAAAAAGAAAAGCAAGTTGATGGCCATTACTATGGTTCGTAAATACAAAAGAAGATATTAAAAAGTATACACAAGATACAAGGAATAATATTACAAACACCCCAGACCAACCATTCAGCTTAAGCATTAGAACTGGACCAATATTGTTAAAGGTCACAGTTGATATATTCATGCATATATATATATGTGTGTGTGTGTGTGTGTATTTTATGTTCCTTATTCGCTTACTTTTGTGTTCCTTATTCACTTAATTTCCTTTGTAATTTTTGCACATAGCAAAGTACCCTTAAATCATATATTGCTTAGTCTTGCATAGTTTTGAAGTCTCCATAAGTGGTATAATATTGTAGGCATTCTGCTTTTTCCTGCCTGTTTGTTTGGTATGTTGTCCATGGGTGTTGATGTATGTAGGTCTAAGTCATTCATTTCCACTGTGATACAGAATTCCGTTGCCTGAATACACAGTAATTCATTTACCCATAGGAGGATATTATTTTTTCTCTTTTTTTATTGCTCACTATTACAGTATTAATATTATTTATACATACATAATTATTATACATTATTATTCCTAAGTTGTAAACATTCTCCGAATATAGGCTCCAATACATAAAAGACTGAACTGTGAATTAGTTAGTTTTCGACATAGTTTCTTTGGAAACCAGAGATTTGCGAGCCAGGGTTATTGACGATCTCCTCCTTCGGCCTCATTATGCCTCCCTTTAAAATCAGTCACCTGTTCTTCAAATAACATTTCCTCTCAACTGTGCCACCAACTAGATGTCAAAGCCTCAATGATATCAAATGGTATCTTTTGACATCAAAACATCAATTTATGTCAACTGTAATTTAAACTGAAGCTGAGTTTCCATTATTAGAATGATAATGTCATTTCTCATAACGTCTTTTCTTTCACTTTCCCCGATTTTAGTTATTAAGACAACACCCGCTTCCTGTGCACGTTGTGAGGTGGTAGTGCCATGACTAATGGGGTCTGTTATCAGAGTACCCTGCGAAGATGGTTTCAGAATCCATTGTGATGAACAGAGTGTTCTATAAATGGGTATTGAAAATAATCAAGACATTCATGAAGCCAAACAGGCCACAGAAATACCATAGCAACAGATGAACCATAATTGCGGCATTACGGGCTATTTCCCCAGCTACACTCTCATGGAATCGATGTTCAGGCGGCGTCCTCAGGAAGAGCCAAGGTCAGGTCTAGCTGCCTCTGTCCATGAGGAGGCAGGGGCTCGGCTGCTGGGCCGGGAGGAATGGGGGCGTGCTCCCCCTTGCCATCCTCTCTGCTTACTGCCCACTTACGCCCAACGTGTCCTCAGCACCAACGGAGATGTGGAGATTCTGGGCACCCCACACCCCAAGTCAGTTAATCCAAATCACCCAATAAGATTTTGCTCTCGAAACAAAACTACGTGTTGGCCCAAAGTTCTTATCTTGGTGGACATGCAGCTAAGACCAGAGCAGCAGATGGGGCTGTGCGAGGGCAGTAAGGACACCATCCATCTCTCTCCAGGACCAAAGTCAAGAACGCAGGGTGAGGGCCTTGGCTCCTTGGGCCTCGGGGAGTCTGTAGAAGCTAAAACAGCTGTTTTTGCAAATGGACACAAGTAGATGTGACCCCAGCCCTGCTTCCCTAAGGCACAGAGGCTAGAAAGGATTCCCAGGATCCACTGGATTTGACCATGACTCTCAGTCATAATCCGAGGAACACCCAGGAAGGTGCCAACGTGAGAAGGAAGGATTGCATTTTCCGGGGACGTCCCTCGGTGTGACCTGTCTTGCCGAGGTGTCTGCTGGGAGAGACAGGTTGAAGGGGCCGTCCTCTCTTATGGTGAGAGGGCTGTGGGAGCAGAGCTGCTGGGAAGGGTGGATTCTTCCCTGTGGAGTTCCGGACGGGCACATCCTTCTGGAAAGACAGAGTGAGCGCAAGACGTGTGACGTGAGTTCGGGAGAGGGGAGAAGGCTTCCTTGCTGCTCTTGCTTCCGTTAGAGGCTGGGGACTGACTTATCAGACACTTCTGTAGGTCACAGCTCTCCCTGTCTCCTGAGTCAGCCAGAATAATTGGTTTCATTAAGGTCTAGATATTTTAGAACTAGTTTCCCATGCATTAAGTGACTTCAGAGCCTTTCTCCCCCTTTTGCCAACTTTGAAGGGTAATCTGGATGCTGGAGGCTTGCTCTCAGGCTTCTCAAACTCAGTTTGTTTCCATGGTTACAAAACACTGTGCTCTCTCTGACCCACAATGCATCAGGAGGGGCACGCCGGCTGCCTGGTAATGGCTATATTGTTTTCCAAATTTGCAGACCTCCTTAACTATCCAAATGTTAGAAAGGTGGGTACCCTCCTGTTGTTTGTGCTAGCTGGCAATCATCATTTTTATTTAAGTATTTTTCAGGGAGCAAGGTAAAGGATATTTGCACTATAAATTACAAATATTGAAGCATAGTCTCCCAATAAGTGGACATATCAAGGACAAAGGTTGGAATGCAAGAGAGTGTCAGCAATTGCCAAGGCGTCCCAGAGGAATTTTCTCTTGCCCAGGCTAAGTCCATTAGTCTAGCTCTGTACTTGGAGAGAGGAAACCCTGTCAGGGAGGCCAGATGCTGTGATGGTCAAGGGCCAGGCAGCAGATCTGAAAGATCTGGTTGTAAATCTTTTTCTTACTGGTTGTGAACAGTTTATTCTCTTAACTCTCGAGGGCTTGTTGGGAGGATTAAATAAGTAAAGGATTCAGTACAGTACATATTATGCACTCAGTAAATGAGAATTGCTAGTCTTGGCACTATTATTTCAAAAATCATCAATTCCTGTGATACAAAACAGTGCAAGTATGTTGGTGTACAGTATATAGAGAGTGTTTGGTGGGGATTTGGAATTAATGAATTGATGATGGTAATGAGGATGAGATGATATGATGATGATGAAGATGATGAGATGATGATGGTGATGATGATGATGAGGTGGTGATGGGGATGATGAGGGTGATGGTCATGATGATGAGGTGATGGTGATGAGGTGATGGTGATGAGGTGATGATGATGATGATGAGGTGATGATGATGAGGTGATGGTGATGATGATGATGATGATGAGGTGATGATGATGATGATGAAGATGAGGTGATGAAGAGGTGGTGATGATGGTGATGATGAGGTGATGGTGATGAGGTGATGATGATGAGGTGATGATGGTGACATAATGATGATGATGATGAGGTGATGATGTTGATGAGGTGGTGATGATGATGATGATGATGAGGTGATGATGATGATGATGATGAGGTGATGGTGATGATGATGATGAGGTGATGGTGATGAGGTGATGATGGTGATGATGAGGTGATGATGATGATGATGATGAAGTGATGGTGATGAGATGATGATGATGATGAGGTGATGATGATGAGGTGATGATGGTGACATAATGATGATGAGGTGATGATGTTGATGAGGTGGTGATGATGATGATGATGAGGTGATGGTGATGAGGTGATGATGAGGTGATGACAATGGTGGTTGGGGTGGTGACAATAATAAAATTATTGAGGTATAGAAAATATGGAGCCTTTAATGTAAATTTGGTTGCATTTGCTTCACTTAATGAGAAGTTACAATAATATTTAATCACTTAATAGTGATTAAGTGATTAATTAATAATAATCACTTAAAAATGGTTACAAGAGGTGGTCCTGGAGCCAGAATGCATGAGTTCAAATCTTGGCCTTGCCTCACCGTAGATGTGTAATCTTGGGTCACTTACTTGACCTCTATGTGTCTAGGTTTCCTTCCCAGTACACTGGAGATGATGATAATATACCCATGTACCTCACTGGGCTGTTGAGAGCACTGAATGCACTAATATTTGTCGGGGCCTCAGACCAGGGCTGGGATCTCAGGAACATGCAGCATGGCATGGAAGAGCAGGACACTCAAGACACAAGCAGGAAACAACCATATTCATCTCGTCCCTCACGTGCCTCTTAATCTGCTTTGCCAGCTGTCTCTTTCCTGCGTGAAATCTCAGGCTGGTCCTCATAACTTTTCCAACCACTCTTGAATTACACAGTCTTCTGGTCACTTCTCAAAGTAATAATAGTCTTATATCAGAAATTACAGTGCCCAGTCCTATATGGTAAAATACCAAACTTCATTTAGAATGACAGTGTCTCTCTTCCCCCGGTTTATCCTGGCTTAAAAGTGAATTTGTAGCTTCTGCTAAGAAGGTTGATGAGGGGCAAGAATCATGAAATTGACTTTCACCACCTCCTTTGAAAGCGCCCCAGGAGATTAACCAAGATGGCGGAGTAGAAGGACGTGCTCTCACTCCCTCTTGCGAGAGCACCAGAATCACAACTGGCTGCTGGACAATCATTGACAGGAAGACCCTGGACTTCACCAAGGAGGACACCCCACGTCCAAGGACAGAGGAGAAGCCACAGTGAGACGGTAGGAGGGGCGCAATCAGAGTAAAATCAAATCCCATAACTGCTGGGTGGGTGACTCACAGACTGGCGAACACTTATACCACAGAAGTCCACCCACTGGAGTGAAGGTTCTGAGCCCCACCTCAGGCTTCCCAACCTGGGGGTCCGGCAAAGGGAGGAGGAATTCCTAGAGAATCAGACTTTGAAGTCTAGTGGGAATTGATTGCAGGACTGTGACAGGACTGGGGGAAACAGAGACCCCACTCTTGGAGGGCACACACAAAGTAATGTGTGCATCGGGACCCAGGGGAAGGAGCAGTGACCCTGGGGGAGACTGAACCAGACCTACCTGCTGGTGTTGGGGGGTCTCCTGCAGAGGCGAGTGGTGGCTCTGTTTCACCGTGGGGATAAGGACACTGGCAGCAGAGGTCCTGGGAAGTTCTCCTTGGCGTGAGCCCTCCCAGAGTCTGCCATTAACCCCACCAAAGAGCACGGGTAGGCTCCAGTGTTGGGTTGCCTCAGGCAAAACAACCAACAGGGAGGGAACCCAGCCCCACCCATCAACAGTCAAGTGGATTAAGGTTTTACTGGGCTCTGATCGCCACAGCAACAGGGAGGGAACCCAGCCCCACCCATCAACAGTCAAGTGGATTAAGGTTTTACTGAGCTCTGACCGCCACAGCAACAGTCAGCTCTACCCACCACCAGAGCCTCCCATCAAGCCTCTTAGATAGCCTCAACCACCAGAGGGCAGACAACAGAAGCAAGAAAAACTACAATCCTGCAGCCTGTGGACCAAAAACCACAGTTACAGAAAGACAGAGAAGATGAAAAGGCAGAGGGCTATGTACCAGATGAAGGAACAAGAAAAAACCCCAGAAAAACAACTAAATGAAGTGGAGATAGGCAACCTTCCAGAAAAAGAATTCAGAATAATGATAGTGAAGATGATCCAGGACCTCGGAATAAGAATGGAGGCAAAGATTGAGAAGATGCAAGAAATGATTAACAAAGACCTAGAAGAATTAAAGAACAAACAAACAGAGATGACCAATACAATAACTGAAATGAAAACTACACTAGAAGGAATCAATAGCAGAATAACTGAGGCAGAAGAACGGATAAGTGACCTGGAAGACAGAATGGTGGAATTCACTGCTGCGGAACAGACTAAAGAAAAAAGAATAAAAAGAAATGAAGACAGCCTAAGAGACCTCTGGGACAACATTAAACGCAACAACATTCACATTATAGGGGTCCCAGAAGGAGAAGAGAGAGAGAAAGGACCAGAGAAAATATTTGAAGAGATTATAATCGAAAACTTCCCTAACATGGGAAAGGAAATAGCCACCCAAGTCCAGGAAGCGCAGAGAGTCCCATACAGAATAAACCCAAGGAGAAACACGCCGAGACACATAGTAATCAAAGTGGCAAAAATTAAAGACAAAGAAAAATTATTGAAAGCAGCAAGGGAAAAACGACAAATAACATACAAGGGAACCCCCATAAGGTTAACAGCTGATTTCTCAGCAGAAACTCTGCAAGCCAGAAGGGAGTGGCATGAAATACTTAAAGTGATGAAAGGGAAGAACCTACAACCAAGATTACTCTACCCAGCAAGGATCTCATTTAGATTTGATGGAGAAATCAAAAGCTTTACAGACAAGCAAAAGCTAAGAGAATTCAGCACCACCAAACCAGCTCTACAACAAATGCTAAAGGAACTTCTCTAAGTGGGAAACACAAGAGAAGAAAAGGACCTACAAAAACAAACCCAAAACAATTAAGAAAATGGTCATAGGAACATACATATCGATAATTACCTTAAACGTGAATGGATTAAATGCCCCAACCAAAAGACATAGACTGGCTGAATGGATACAAAAACAAGACCCATATATATGCTGTCTACAAGAGACCCACTTCAGACCTAGGGACACATACAGACTGAAAGTGAGGGGATGGAAAAAGATATTCCATGCAAATGGAAATCAAAAGAAAGCTGGAGTAGCTATACTCATATCAGATAAAATAGACTTTAAAATAAAGAATGTTACAAGAGACAAGGAAGGACACTACATAATGATCCAGGGATCAATCCAAGAAGAAGATATAACAATTATAAATATATATGCACCCAACATAGGAGCACCTCAATACATAAGGCAACTGCTAACAGCTATAAAAGAGGAAATCGACAGTAACACAATAATAGTGGGGGACTTTAACACCTCACTTACACCAATGGACAGATCATCCAAAATGAAAATAAATAAGGAAACAGAAGCTTTAAATGACACAATAGACCAGATAGATTTAATTGATATATATAGGACATTCCATCCAAAAACGGCAGATTACACGTTCTTCTCAAGTGCACACGGAACATTCTCCAATATAGATCACATCTTGGGTCACAAATCAAGCCTCAGTAAATTTAAGAAAATTGAAATCATATCAAGCATCTTTTCTGACCACAACGCTATGAGATTAGAAATGAATTACAGGGAAAAAAACGTAAAAAAGACAAACACATGGAGGCTAAACAATACGTTACTAAATAACCAAGAGATCACTGAAGAAATCAAACAGGAAATAAAAAAATACCTAGAGACAAATGACAATGAAAACACGACGACCCAAAACCTATGGGATGCAGCAAAAGCGGTTCTAAGAGGGAAGTTTATAGCTATACAAGCCTACCTAAAGAAACAAGAAAAATCTCAAGTAAACAATCTAACTTTACACCTAAAGAAACTAGAGAAAGAAGAACAAACAAAACCCAAAGTTAGCAGAAGGAAAGAAATCATAAAGATCAGAGCAGAAATAAATGAAATAGAAACAAAGAAAACAATAGCAAAGATCAATAAAACTAAAAGTTGGTTCTTTGAGAAGATAAACAAAATTGATAAGCCATTAGCCAGACTCATCAAGAAAAAGAGGGAGAGGACTCAAATCAATAAAATCAGAAATGAAAAAGGAGAAGTTACAACAGACACCGCAGAAATACAAAACATCCTAAGAGACTACTACAAGCAACTTTATGCCAATAAAATGGACAACCTGGAAGAAATGGACAAATTCTTAGAAAGGTATAACCTTCCAAGACTGAACCAGGAAGAAACAGAAAATATCAACAGACCAATCACAAGTAATGAAATTGAAACTGTGATTAAAAATCTTCCAACAAACAAAAGTCCAGGACCAGATGGCTTCACAGGTGAATTCTATCAAACATTTAGAGAAGAGCTAACACCCATCCTTCTCAAACTCTTCCAAAAAATTGCAGAGGAAGGAACTCTCCCAAACTCATTCTATGAGGCCACCATCACCCTGATACCAAAACCAGACAAAGACACTACAAAAAAAGAAAATTACAGACCAATATCACTGATGAATATAGATGCAAAAATCCTCAACAAAATACTAGCAAACAGAATCCAACAACACATTAAAAGGATCATACACCACGATCAAGTGGGATTTATCCCAGGGATGCAAGGATTCTTCAATATACGCAAATCAATCAATGTGATACACCATATTAACAAATTGAAGAATAAAAACCATATGATCATCTCAATAGATGCAGAAAAAGCTTTTGACAAAATTCAACACCCATTTATGATAAAAACTCTCCAGAAAGTGGGCATAGAGGGAACCTACCTCAACATAATAAAGGCCATATATGACAAACCCACAGCAAACATCATTCTCAATGGTGAAAAACTGAAAGCATTTCCTCTAAGATCAGGAACGAGACAAGGATGTCCACTCTCACCACTATTTTTCAACATAGTTCTGGAAGTCCTAGCCACGGCAATCAGAAGAAAAAGAAATAAAAGGAATACAAATTGGAAAAGAAGAAGTAAAACTGTCACTGTTTGCGGATGACATGATACTATACATAGAGAATCCTAAAACTGCCACCAGAAAACTGCTAGAGCTAATTAATGAATATGGTAAAGTTGCAGGTTACAAAATTAATGCACAGAAATCTCTTGCATTCCTATACACTAATGATGAAAAATCTGAAAGAGAAATTATGGAAACACTCCCATTTACCATTGCAACAAAAAGAATAAAATACCTAGGAATAAACCTACCTAGGGAGACAAAAGACCTGTATGCAGAAAACTATAAGACACTGATGAAAGAAATTAAAGATGATACCAACAGATGGAGAGATATACCATGTTCTTGGATTGGAAGAATCAACATGGTGAAAATGAGTATACTACCCAAAGCAATCTACAGATTCAATGCAATCCCTATCAAATTACCAAGGGCATTTTTTACGGAGCTAGAACAAATCATCTTAAAATTTGTATGGAGACACAAAAGACCCCGAATAGCCAAAGCAGTCTTGAGGCAAAAAAATGGAGCTGGAGGAATCAGACTCCCTGACTTCAGACTATACTACAAAGCTACAGTAATCAAGACAATATGGTACTGGCACAAAAACAGAAACATAGATCAATGGAACAAGATAGAAAGCCCAGAGATTAACCCACGCACCTATGGTCAACTAATCTATGACAAAGGAGGCAAAGATATACAATGGAGAAAAGACAGTCTCTTCAATAAGTGGTGCTGGGAAAACTGGACAGCCACATGTAAAAGAATGAAATTAGAATACTCCCTAACACCATACACAAAAATAAACTCAAAATGGATTAGAGACCTAAATATAAGACTGGACACTATAAAACTCTTAGAGGAAAACATAGGAAGAACACTCTTTGACATAAATCACAGCAAGATCTTTTTCGATCCACCTCCTAGAGTAATGGAAATAAAAACAAAAATAAACAAGTGGGACCTAATGAAACTTCAAAGCTTTTGCACAGCAAAGGAAACCATAAACAAGACGAAAAGACAACCCTCAGAATGGGAGAAAATATTTGCAAATGAATCAACGGACAAAGGATTAATCTCCAAAATATATAAACAGCTCATTCAGCTCAATATCAAAGAAACAAACACCCCAATCCAAAAATGGGCAGAAGACCTAAATAGACATTTCTCCAAAGAAGACATACAGACGGCCACGAAGCACATGAAAAGATGCTCAACATCACTAATTATTAGAGAAATGCAAATCAAAACTACAATGAGGTATCACCTCACTCCTGTTAGAATGGGCATCATCAGAAAATCTACAAACAACAAATGCTGGAGAGGGTGTGGAGAAAAGGGAACCCTCTTGCACTGTTGGTGGGAATGTAAATTGATACAGCCACTATGGAGAACAATATGGAGGTTCCTTAAAAAACTAAAAATAGAATTACCATATGACCCAGCAATCCCACTACTGGGCATATACCCAGAGAAAACCGTAATTCAAAAAGACACGTGCACCCGAATGTTCATTGCAGCACTATTTACAATAGCCAGGTCATGGAAGCAACCTAAATGCCCATCAACAGACGAATGGATAAAGAAGTTGTGGTACATATATACGATGGAATATTATTCAGCCATAAAAAGGAACGAAATTGAGTCATTTGTTGAGAAGTGGATGGATCTAGAGACTGTCATACAGAGTGAAGTAAGTCAGAAAGAGAAAAACAAATATCGTATGTTAATGCATGTATGTGGAACGTAGAAAAATGGTACAGATGAGCCAGTTTGCAGGGCAGAAGTTGAAACACAGATGTAGAGAATGGACATATGGCCACCAAGGGGGGAAAACTGCGATGAGGTGGGGATGGTGATGTGCTGAATTGGGCGATTGGGATTGACATGTATACACGGATGTGTATAAAACTGATGCCTAATAAGAACCTGCAGTATAAAAAAACAAACAAAACAACTAATACTAAACTTTCATTGGGTTATTTGTATGGAAATATGTTAATATAAATGTTTCAGACATTACATGAAATTTCTAAAAATCTTATATTTGTATTTGTATGGAAATATGTATGGAAATATGTTAATATAAATGTTTCAGACAGTACATGAAATTTCTAAAAATCTTATATTTGTATTTGTATGGAAATATGTATGGAAATATGTTAATATAAATGTTTCAGACATTACATGAAATTTCTAAAAATCTTATATTTGTATTTGTATGGAAATATGTATGGAAATATGTTAATATAAATGTTTCAGACATTACATGAAATTTCTAAAAATCTTATATTTGTATTTGTATGGAAATATGTATGGAAATATGTTAATATAAATGTTTCAGACATTACATGAAATTTCTAAAAATCTTATATTTGTATTTGTATGGAAATATGTATAGAAATATGTTAATATAAATGTTTCAGACATTACAGGAAACGTCTAAAAATCTTATATGTTCTGGTATAATGTTATAAGTAATAATCCTAGTTATTACTTTAAAATGTATATCTCAGAAATAACTAATTTTCTTGTCAACTGCATTATTATGAACTTTCATCAAATCTTTAACCATGGTCATTTTTAAGTCTTTTGTCATTTACAGACAGTTCTGGGTGTACTCTGATGATTTTGCAAATATGTTCCTATAAAAGAGTTTCATCTTCAAGAAATTCATGGAAAAGACTCTGACAAGTACAGGTTTCTGGTAACTGACTGTACTGCTGAACTGAATGAATAAGCATTTTCAGAACTCTAATGAAAAACTGATGAACTCATAAAAGTGCTAACAAAAGATCAAGATGAAAAAAAAGAAATTAATTACATGGGACTGAGTGAACTGATGAGGATGAGTATAATTTTTGTGACTTTCTGTCTGAATTAAAAAAAAAAAAAATCCCACAAGGACTCAGAGGAAAAGAATATACAAATCAATTTTCACTGCAAAGTAAAGGAGCTGTTACAGTGGAGGATTACTGGACTGAATGTCAATGTTATGACATAGTATAAGTGTGTTTCATGTTTGGTAATTGCAATCATTGTTGCTTTTGTTGTGGTCATCCATGTACAATGCTTGGTGTCAGTCTATCTATCTCTTGTAAAAATAAAATACAGTGTGTGTGTGTGGAAAAAAATAAAAAATAAAAAAAATAAAAAAAAATAAAAAAAAAAAAAAGAAAGCGCCCCAGAGGTCTTGCACCTGCGTGGGTATAGGACTAGCTGACACCTATGATCTTGAGGCCTCGGCGGAAACTGGAATAAAAGACTCCCATTTTTAACACTGCTATACATACAACAAATATGACATTATGACTGTTAGAATATATTTTTCTTAAATGATAAGTCCTTAATTTCACCCCTTCCTTGGGAGTTGAGGCATATGTGATGCTAATTTTCAGTTACCATATACATCCACTCCCATTCCAATGCAAGGTTGCCAGATTTAGCAAATAAAAATACGGAACCCCCAGTTAAATTTGAATTTCAAATAGGCAACAAATAATCTTTAGTGTAAGTATGTCCCATGCACTATTTGGGGCATACTTATACTGAAACATTATTCATTCTTTACCTGAAATTTAAATATAATTGGTTATCCTGTATTTTGTCTGGCAATCGTGTTCCAATAATTCTTGTATCTGAGATAGTTTGGATTTGCAAGCCTATGTCAGTTAGGGCATTTCAGTTGCAAATAACAGACTACCAGGTAAAAGTGTCCTTGGCAAGAGGCTGGGGAGGGTTTATAAAAATCCCCCAGTGGAGACGACCTCCCCAAAGAGCCCCCCAGTTGGCCTCTGCTCCCTTCCAGCCACTTCACAGCCCTTGGCTCCCTTGATCTCCTCTGAATTAGGCTGTGCCTTCCCAAAATCTGCCAGCAGTTTTTAGTTTTTGATGTCATTTTTCAATTACATTTTGTAACTCTCTGTTATCTTCCACGTATAATATGAGCTGACTAAAGGGAAAATGAAAGATTTGCAGTCTGGCTGGACACCCTTTCCATGGGCTCTTCCCATAGATGACTGTGTCTTCCTAACCCTGTTCCTTCCAAAATCCATCCCCTCCCTCCATCCTCTCTCAAGCTGTTGTCTGCAAGGAGGTGTGAATCTTAGCTATTTGAAACCACCCAGTTAGTGAAGAATGTTGGAATCTACTCAAGGCTAACCCCACTTTACAACTTTCCAATGTCTTTCATCTGGTGTCTCAAACTTGTTTAAAAGGAAAAGAATTTCAGCCCTGAAAATGGCACCAGTAACTAGCAAGGACTTTCCCTGAGGAGACAAAGCCGCTTCCTATCTGTAAATTAGCTTTTTCAAGACCCCTGCCCGTACTACCCATGCAAAATCACTTGAGGACAAATGGTATGATTCATGTCTGATAATGAAGCAGAAGCTCAGACACCACTATACTTGCTCATGTCCCAAATTATGGCATAAATGTCTTTACTTTTGGAAGCAGAAAGGGGCCTCAGCTGTCTGGCCATATCCACCAGGAAAGCCTCAACCATCACAATTATCTGGGTAAATCCAGGTTTTCCCTTAAGTAGGAATAACAACCAGTTGCTGTGTTAAGTGATCTTGCACACGTTCACTCACTTAATCCACACAACAACCCCACGGGGCGGGACAGGTTTATCTCCATTTCACCCTAAACTTTGAGATAGAGTGTCTACACAGCCAACTGATGGTTGGGCCATGGTTTGAACTTTGGCGTCTCGCTGGACAGTCTGTGCCATTCTGCCTCCTGCTCAAATCAAGGCTCTGGGGTCCTTCCCATACTGGCTCGGAAAAGTCTCAATACAAAATGAGTGGGATCGTGTAGAGTGAAATTTGGAATAAGTTTAATATTCATACACCTTAAACTTGTACTGTGTGTCTATTATATCTCAATGAAGCTGGAAGAAAAAGTTTTCAATATTCTCTTAGCTACATCCGGAAAAGACAAAAGCTCTCATTCAAAAAGGTACCTGCATCCCAATGTTTGTAGCAGCACTAATTTACAATAGCCAAGACATGGAAGCAACCTAAGTGTCCATCAACAGAGGAATGGATAAAGAAGATGTGGCACATATATACAAGAGAATATTACTCAGCCATGAAAAAGAATGAAATAATGCCATTTGCAGCAACGTGGATGGACCTAGAGATGATCGTGCTAAGTGAAGTCAGTCAGAAAGAGAAAGACACTTATACCTGATATCACTTGTACGTGGAATCTAAAAAATAGGACAAATGAACTTATTTACAAAACAGAAACAGATTCACAGACATAGAAAACAAACTTATGGTTACCAAAGAGGGGGGAGGGATAAATTGGGAGTATGGGATTAACAGATGCACACTACCATATATAAAATTGATAAACAACAAGGATTTACTGTGTAGCACAGGGAACTATACTCAGTAAATTGTAATAAAATATAGTGGAAAAGAATAAAAAAAAAGAATATAGATATATACGTATACGTATATGTATAACCGAATCACTTTGCTATACACATGAAACTAACACAATATTGTATATCAACTTTACTTCAATAAAAAAATTTAAAAAACTCCAGTGACCCAGTTTAAAAAAATATTCCCTCATCAGCAGGACATAAATACCTATGTTTCTAAAAAATGTTGAATATTAAAAAGCCATTGCTTTTATTTCAATAATGATCTATACCCACATATACAGAAAAAAATTCCAGATGATAGCAAGACCTACAGCTCCAAGAAAGACATCACTTACTATGCTATTTTTCTCCTTCTAAATGCAATTGATCCTTTTGCGTTCCATTTAGGAAAATAAACTTTCTCCCTTACCTGAACACTTACAATATATTTTTAGAAGCAACTGATTATACATTGGGCATAAAGGTGAAATATATACTAAAACTGTGACTGTGTACTGCTACTGAAACATCTATACAGGGGAAATTTGTTGGTGATTGAATTATTTTGGGACTGCAGTTTGATAAGCACGTCAGACTTCAGCTGTATTTCCCGTAGTCAGGAAATGCTCAGAAACAGAAGTCTGCTGACTTCACGGGTTAGTTCCAGCCTCTCACTGCTCAAGGAAGAGCAGAGAACCTTCCAGTCGCCCGTCAACGGGTGAGACCAGCATGTGCACCAGACTGCTCTTTTCACATCTTCTTTTCACTTCTCCCCTTGCTTGTTTGAAAAACACTCCGTTCTCACTTTTCAGATTAAGCAAATGATCTTCAAACACTGTTATGACCAAATAGAGCACAAAATAAATATAATAGGATGACACAGATCAACGAATTTGCCTAAAAACGTAGGTCAACTGCTTTTTCAAACATGTTCCAAATGTATGTAGTGGAAGTAATACTTAATTTTTTTATTCCAAAAGATTAAAAGTCTTACTCTATCTTACTGCACCTTTCTTTCAGCACCTCTAGGATGTTTTTTGGCCTAAATGTAGCTGCCATTTATTGTGATTGGTGTCAGGCAGGAACGCTTTGTTCTGGCCGTGCAGTTATCTGGGTCTGGGTCGTTTGCTTTACCGCGGCCTTTATTGGTGCTCAAAGGGTGAGGCTGGGCCCTTCTGGCTCAGAGAAAACAGAGCAAGTGAAATACAGTTGCCAAAGATTATGAGGAGCCTGGCTAAAACAGGAAGTGATAATAATCCCTGCATGGGCTTTTGAGAGTTTAAAGTACTTGAAGGAAGTTTGAATCATGGCCCAGTATGTATTTAACCCTTTTAGTGCCAGGATGGAAAGAAAAGACTGTGAGGATGGAAGGGGTGCCAGTGTCCAGGAGAAGCACATGCAGAGCGACTACTGACATTCAAAGTGTTTTGGGTTTTATCAGCGTCCTCCCTGTTTCCCGAAAAAAAATTATTTTTTTCGTTTGGAAACTTGAACAAAAGACACCATTTTTTAATAGTCATCATTTCTTTTCTCCCCGCCCGCCCCTTCTCCTCCCTCTGGTAGCTTACTTTTTTTTTTTTTTTAATTTTATTTATTTATTTGTTTTTGGCTGCGTTGGGTCTTTGTTGCTGTGCTCGGGCTTTCTGTAGTTGTGGAGAGCCGGGGCTACTCTTCGTTGCGGTGCGCGGGCTTCTCATTGTGGTGGCTTCTCTTCCTGTGGAGCACGGGCTCTAGGCGCACGGGCTCAGTAGTTGTGGCGCATGGGCTCAGCAGTTGTGGCTCGCGGGCTCTAGAGTGCAGGCTCAGTAGTTGTGGCGCATGGGCTTCGTCACTCCGTGGCATGTGGGATCTTCCCGGACCAGGGCTGGAACCCGTGTCCCCTGCATTGGCAGGCGGATTCTTAACCACTGCACCACCAGGTAAGCCCCCTCTGGTAGCTTTCTGAAAAGACCAGACCTGAACAATTTGATGATCATAAAAATTTCTTCAAGTTAATGAGAAATTCAGTTCTTTCCTTGCTGGGGAGAAAACCCTGCACATTCTCACATTCTACCATCATGGCAGGAAAGCTCCGCGTCAGTGGGGATAAACGCCTGATCCACGGAGTAAAATCTCTCAGGAAACCTGAGGCCGTGAACCAGACAGTGCTAAGGCCAAAGAGATTAAGATTGAGGGCCATGGCTTGATGGAATCTATTTATAGGTATCCACACCGAGAAGAGGTTGAGGAAACCTTTTTTGGTCAACTTGCCAAAGCATTCAGTTACATCTACTTACGATGGGGCGTTTAATTCCATTACATTCTGGAAAAACAATTCAGCTGACCACAGACCACCAAATAGCTTTTTGGACTACACTGGAGAGAATTTCCTCTTTCAGAATGTTGGAAGAATCGAACAGCACAGAGGCTGTAACTGCTCCTTAACAGGGAAGAAACAGTGGGAGATTTAAAGATAAAGCAGGTGGATGGTTTGGAGGAATCAGTCACACGCATAACCAGATGCGATATTTCAAGGGAAGGAAAAAAGTGAAATCAGAAAAATAAAAAGAACTCTAGGAAACAAACAAATGTTCTGTTTAACATGGTGGATTGAACAGATGCATTTATCTTCTCTCTACCCAACCCGCTGCAAAAGAATTTTAAAAGTTTTATTCACAGTAACAAAGAGGATGGGAGAAAAGACAGCAGCAGGTGAGGTATTTCAACAAGTATATGGAACTTAGAGGACAGAGTGAAAACTGGTAAAGGCTTTGAGGAGCTGAGAAAGTGTCTATAGATGGAGACATTGACGGAAGAGAGGTAGTTTATCTCAAGGAACCCACTGAGAAGGGTCCCCTCCAGCATTCTGAGTAGCAGGTGAGAACCACTATCCCTCGCTTCTGTCTCGCAGGAAACTGAAGGTTTATTCAGTGGAGAAAGTGAACAGTAGGTGCTCTGAATGTGGGACCCCAGACACCGCCAAAGGTCGGCATGGGGACTGGTATCCACGCAGGAGATTTTGGGAAAGGCCCTTTGCTCTTTGAACCCCTTCCCCACGTACTCCCAGACCTTCAGAAACCAGGTGTGGCGACTCTTACCCATCCACAAGCCCCACCATGAGCTCAACCAATCTGGGTTTTAGTACCTCAGTTATCAGTATGAGAGGATAGTCAAGCATTACTAGAAATTTGATGGGGAAAACATAAAATAGAACAAATTAAGCTAGAGGAAATAGTCAATGAACATGAAGGCAGCAGAAATAAACCTTAAAAAAATCAACATTAATATTAGATAGATAAGCAGAGGCTGCATTCATGAAACAGAAACAGATGAATACAGACACCCATGCACCCGCACACATATGTATGGGCAAGGAATAAATAAAAGGCCTTGGGATTTGTAGGTGTGAGAGCTAAAATAAAACACAATTTCTATAAACAGTTTAAAGGATAAAGTGAAGGGAAATTTCTCAGCACTGAAGGATGTACAAATGTAAAAAAAAATACAGGGTCCACATTTGGGTCCATCATCATGAAATGTGGGGATACCATCACCAAATAGAAGATCTGAAGGGCTTTGAAACGGGAACAGCAAGCAAACATAGTTCACACACAGAAACGGTAGAATGAATAGGACTCCTCAGCACAGGGAAGGGAGAAGACAAAGCCTTCAAAATCCCGAGTGAAACGCAAGATGGTCCACGAACCGGTCATTGTCTAAGCTGGATGATGGGCATACCTGTGGGTCTCATATACTACTCTTTTTTATGTATGTTTATAGAATTTTCAAAAATAGAAATTTTACAAGCTGCCGTGAAAATCAACCAACCAACAGCAAAACAACAGTAAGAGAAAGCTGAGGAACCAAGAGTTACCAGCACGCATGTATCATTTAAAAGTGTGTCGTCCATGATCAATGCCAAAGAAACAGCTACACGTGGGGCTGGGACACACGGTTGGGTCAGGGCCCTGGCAGTTTATGTTATCAGGCCATTTGAGATTTCCCTTTATAAAAACAAAAAGACAAAAATAAAAACTAGGGAAATTGCAAGAGGAAAATTATGTTCAACCTATAATTTTATCCCCGACCAAACCATAAAATATGAGGGTAAAGTAAAGACATTTTTAGGCATGCCAGAACCTAAAATCTGTGCTTCTCTGCACCCTCTTTAGAACACTCATGAAGGACGTGCTTCCTCTTGGAGAAGATGCAGCCAGGAAAGAGGAAGACGTGAGACTGAGGACACAGGGGTCCCACCCGGGACAGAAGTGGAGGGAACTCCCAGGAGGGCTTCACCTGTCGTCAGACCCAGACCGCTCTGCCCCTTCAC
Source organism: Balaenoptera acutorostrata (assembly GCF_949987535.1). Lineage (NCBI taxonomy): Eukaryota > Metazoa > Chordata > Mammalia > Artiodactyla > Balaenopteridae > Balaenoptera > Balaenoptera acutorostrata. The sequence continues at coordinate 2,852,596 of NC_080076.1, read as the reverse complement.
CCGGCCTCTCGTCGCCCCCCCACCTTCCTCCCACCCGACGACGCCACCAACGTGCCGGGGAGGGTAGGGGAAGCATGGGGTGTGACTCACTGGCCTGGCAGGCGTCACGTGACTCCCAGTGGTGTCTCCTTCCCCAAACCAAGATAATGGGATTGCTAAGCCAGCGGGGAATTGCGGCAGTTTTCAAGCCGGGAGTAGAAGGCTTGCTCCTCAGGAAGATGCCCATCAACCAACCCAGGTGTATTTGAGGGAGAGACCTGAACAGGAGAGAGGAGCAGGGAGAGGCCGTCCAGAGCCCCTGCCCTCCCGCTGGCCCAGCGGTGAAGATGGTTCCTTTCCCTACGACTGGCAGACTACACATACGGTAGCCAGAAGCTATCCAGGAAGGCTACCTGCTGGGTGAAGAAGGCCGGGCAGCAAGAGCCGTGGGGTGTGCGGACCCAGGCAGGGGGCGCAGGACCGGGAGGGGGCTGGGATGGCGTGGACTTGCCTCTCCGGGACCTGAGCAGTGGGCCTGCCCCTCCCCCCAGCGTATCCACACTGAAGAATTCATACTGTGCCCGGGAGGGACCAGCGTTTAGACACCTGTAGAGCTGACGGTACCCCCATGTTATCTGGAAGAACAGCACTGCAAACCTGGGTATTAAAACGGCTTCCTCATAAAGTCACAGTCACACCAGATCATAAAGACAGGTCTTAGTGAACAGTAGTTACAGAGTAACAAGCTTTAGACGATTCCACAGCACAGGAGAAATAAGAAATCTCAACAGTTTTCAAATATATTAAATGAAGGGGAAAATAAAGGAAAACGCCTTCCCCTAAAATGGAAAGCAAAAGAACAGAATATGTATTTTTCATGTTTGAGTTCATTATTTTTGCTGAAGACTGCTTCTGTGAACAGTCTTGCACAATCCCCGTGAGAGATGGATGGATGGAAAGGAAAGGTTGCAGAGGAAGAGGAATAATGGACCATTACCCAGCAGAGGATCGGTTCCCTTAGGCGTCTCTGGGCCACTTTAGGCATTGGCAGGCGTCACAATGGGGCATGAGCCGTCATGTGAGAGGTCCCAGAGGACAGAAAAAGTCTCCTGAGGTTCCTCGAAAAGAACAGTATTGCCACCTTTTAAAAGGGATGGCCTAGGACCTAGTTATAGACTGTTCATCTTGGAATCAGTATCTGGGAAGTTACTGGAACAAATCATTGAGTAATCCGCTGGCCACCCACCAGGAGGGCAGAAGACACTGGGAAGGAACAACAAATGTTTCTGGAAGAGCAAATGTAATTGGCAAAATCCAAGGCCCCCCTCCAAGTCTTCAGGGTGCAAAGGGACCCCGGGAGATGGGCCTGGGGGTCGAGCACTGTGGTGACTAGGGAATCTGCTAATGTAAAAAAACTGTCCCAGAGTATTGTGAGACACACTTGAGTGAGTACTAATAGTGTATTTAGACACGATACCAGTTTCAGCAAATCTTTCCAAATGAGAAAGAGAAATGCCGCATGTATATAATAGGGTATGAAATTTAAAGGGCAAAATCCGGGCAAGGCTGACCCTGGACAGCTTGGGACAAGAAGCTTTAGGGCCACGCGGGGGGCACCAGTTTCCAGACGTGAAGCTATTTGTTTTCTACCCAAATCCAGAGGGCCCTACAAATCAAAATCCAACCATAGCAACCAAGAGGGGGAAGGCAAGTTGTGGCGCGAATGTTGGAGAAGAATTGCCTGGAACACTTTATTATCCTCCTTAATCACAGCGGGAAAATGGTTCACGTTCTCTGCCAAACAGTGTTCTAAGGGCTTCCATCTTCTAACTCAAGTGATCCAGACAGTAACCCTCTGAAGGTGGGACTCTTATTATCTCCATTTTACAGACAGGGAGACTGAGGCTTTGAGAAGTAAAGCAACACGTCTGAGATCACACAGCTAAAAAGTTGCCAACAGGAAGACCGTTATCGGAAACTCAAGAACACAGTGGAAGTTTCTGTTCCTTAATGTTTCTCAAGCTCGTTCACGTGGACTGTCAACCTATCCAACGAAGTATCATTAAATATGACTTTCTGTGCGAGATCAAATAGTATATTTGCTTTTACTCACCTCTGCATAAAAAAGCAACAGGTATCAGAGAAAAGTAAAAGGCATTTTTGTAGGAGAAAGACACAGAAATGAAAGACATCCAAACCATTACCTTTGTGTTTTCCTACACAGGCGACGTCCGCCAGCTCCGATTTCAGCGGCAGGACAGGCTGCCCCAGAGCCAGGCTTTGTACCACGGAAGCAGCGAGCCTGAAAGATCTGAACCTGAGGACGGAGGCGAGCGCGGTTCTGCACTCACATCCTCTCGTGGCGAAGGAGTCGTGCGTCCGTGCGCGCTGCTGGCCGGCAGAACGCAGAGGCAGATGATAGAAGCAGCGGGAGGGAGGCCAGGCCCTCCCCCCTGGTCCAGCACGAGGTCCCCCGCGTGCCCTGCAGGCCACGCTGTGCATCCACTTGTGCCCAAGTCGCTAACCCGGCCGCCCAGCGGCGGCTCCGAGCTCGCGGCCAGCACCGTCCGCGGTCGCCAGCTAAGAGCCCCTGTGCGTGTCCTCCAGCCTGGGAGGGGCTGCCACGGGGGGACACCCACAGGCGGTGTTCTGAGCCCGTGGCAGAGACCCCGTCGGGGTAAGATGTTGCTGCTATGTGTTTGCCGCGCTTCACAAGAAAACTTGATGGGAGATGTGGAAGGCGCTCACTCACCTCGGTCAGTGTCACACTTCCACGGGGCTCTTGTCACACAGCGAAGCTTCTGGAACACGCAGAGCAGTTAGTGCTAGATGGAGACGACGCCTGCCATCGTCCGCTGTGAAAATCCCACCGTGTCCGCGCTGCCCGCGGCCGGCCTTCCGTGCTGAGACCGGTAGGTGCCTGGGTCAGTGGGCCCCCAGGTGCAGGGGGCCTGTGTGTGAAGCTTTTACTGCAGATGTCAAATCACAAATAATTGTCCTTTGAAGATAATGTTTGCGTGTGTGTGTGGTTTTTTTTTTACAGACCCGATATTAAACTGTGGAATCTGATGCCAGCGTAAGGGAGAGTGTTGATATTACCAGCTCCCACTCTCCGAGAGCCTTCGGTTCCACGCACTGTGCGTTGCTATGAGTGCTCCAAGCTTACGAGACCGGGAGCGTCGTACTCATTCACAGAGGAAGCGGTTGGCATGTAGGAGGCCGGCGGTCTACCCAGATCACACAGCACCGAAGTCACAGAGCCGGAGTGAAACGTGAATCTGATTGCAAAACGCACGTTCAATCTGGTCCACTCTGCTGCAGAAGGTCTCAGACAGGACATGCTGAGCTCTGGAAAATGGGAATAACCAGGGAAAGAGCAATTTTTGACAATGAAAGACAATGATATGATAAGACAGTGCAGGGGGTTTGCAGTTCAGGACTTGGATGGGATGGACACATATGACCCTGTCCCCCCTCTAAGTACAGCCAGAATCCCTGCACGTGATGTGAAACAAACATGCAAAGACTCTGAAAAGTGAAGAGAACAGGCAGACCTGCCAGGCGCGAGAGTGCGCTCCTAGACCCTGAACTGGATACAGGGAACCAGCAGCCCAGGAGCCCCAGTGGGCACAGGCCAGAGGGCCCAAGAAGAGTCTGCTGTCTCTGGCCAGAGGGGCGGCCTAGCAGGACAGAGGATTTTGACTCAATTACTGCCCTACACCTTCCGAACTCCATGGAGAAATCCACGAGCATCACTCCCACCCCCGACCCCAGCAAAGGCTGAGGGGGGACCTAGGGCCAGAACGTTTACTACCGTCTAGTGGGAAGACAGCTGACACCAGCACAGCCGGGTCATCAGAGAGGCCCAGGGCAAGGCTGGGTACCACCTTGCACCCCTTCCTCAGGGAAACTGGTCGTCCCCTGACCCAGCAGCAAGAACGGCACCCCTCGCCCTGTTAGTGTGGTATCAGAGGAAGCCTTCCGAAGCAGAAGTCATCATAACAGAATAATCCAAATATCCAGGTTATAATAAAAAGGTTACTCATCAGACCGAGCACCAGGAGAATCTCAGCCGGAGCGAGAAGAGATGTTCAGCAGATACCAACACCAAGATGACCCAGATGTTGGTTATTTGACAAGGATTTTAAAGCATCCTCAAAATAAACTGCTTTGACAAACCATGACAAACACACTTGAAACAAACAACAACAACAAAAATAGAAACTCTCAGCAAAGAAATAAAAGACACAAAGAAGAACCAAATGGAAATTTTTATAACTGAATAATGCAATCACTGAAATGAAAACCTCAGTGGATGGGCTCAGAAGCAGACTGGAGAGGACAGAGGAAAGAACCGGTGAACTTGAGGATGGACAGCAGAAATTTCCCCATCTGAGGAACAGAGAGAAAACAGACTGGAAAAAAGAACGTGGGCAGAGCCTCAGGGAGCTGTGCACCTAGAACAAAAGAGCGAACATCCTGTCATCAGAGTCCCAGGAGGAGGAGAAAGAAGTGGGCCCAGAAAGGCATTCCAAGAAATGTGGATGAAAAGTTCCCCAATGCAGCAAAAGACAAACACCTACACATCCAAGAAGCAGAGTGAACCCCCAACAGTATAAACCCCAAAACTGCCTGACAGGAAGATCATACTCCAACTCCAACCCCCTTGCAGGGCTTCCTATTGCTAAATGGTAAGAACATTTTATTTTTTATATCACAGAATTAAATAATGACATAAAAATTCTCCATTTAAGATAGAATAATTTTCTATCATGTATCTAAAAGCATATTAACTAAGTACATGTGATAGTGGACATATAAAAATATAAATATTATAGACACATATCAATTGGCTTTTAAATAACAAAATGCAAGAATTCCAAATAGACTATGTGCTTTTTGCTGTTTTTGATATTATGACATGAAGATATATGTCCATCTACATTTTAGGATATGTAATGAGCTGAAACCAAACACGATATAATATCTTATTTGAAAATGCATTTGTCAACAAATCATGCTTTTACCACGTAATTATTTTAAAATAAATTAAATGGAGAATATCACTGTTGCCATAGGGACAGTTGAAATGCATCTTTATGTATAATCAAAATGATCAACATTTGTGTTAAAATGAACGTTATAATGAAATCTTTAGTGACATACCAGTCAAAAAATGCTTTTTTAACTTACTGCTTCTTCATTATGTACCATGCAAAAATAATCATATGATTAAAAAAATTCTCCCAGGGCTCTCGAGATTAGATATTATTGTAGAAGAAGTTGGCAGGACCAAAAGAGGTTGGGAAATTGTGCATGTCTGTTTAATCGTGGGCTCCTTCATTTTTCCCCAACCACAAATGTGCTTTCACTTCTTCATCTCCTTGCTGGGAGGTGGGCAGATGTTGCTTAACTGAGCAGGGGCCCTGAGATGCTCATCCGAGGTTTCAAGCCAACTTCATAGTCAACAGCCCAGCCTTCTTACCAACCCGAGAAAAGGGTGCTGTCCACTCAGCCCTGGTGACGGGGAGCTGCAAGATTGGGAAAGAGGAAGTGAGGAAGTGGCGCCTCTAACCGAACCGGCTTTGTCTGAAGTAGTCAAAGTTGGTGCGGTTTAGAGGAACATGAATTTACCAAGGCAGGTAATACAGCATCCCCACAAACAGAGCTGGGGTTTGACTTCGGCTCAGTTGAGGTGACTCCACAGTACATCCTTGCTTACCGCGTACATGCACGTGACTGCCACGTACTCACACCCGGGCACGGGGTCATTTTGGTTTTTTCTTGCATTTATGCAGATAGACTTAATGACGCTTTACATCAACAGCAGCAGAGCGGGTAGGTTTGCCATCCATCTCTCCCACTTCCCAGCTACGTGGCCTGGGTGAGCTACTTTTCCAGGCTGTGCCTATTTCTTCATCTGCAAAGCAGGGTTGGTAAGGGTGCTTACCTTTATCCTAAGAGCAGAAAACAAGCGAATATCTGCAAAGCCCTGAGAACAGTGCCTGTCACATGATAAGCACCACAGAGAGTCTACTATATAAACTAAAAATATCTGACACAGATGCAATCGTGTCCGGAAATGCTGGAAACGCGAGGGTGTCGGGAATCGGAGTTCAGCCCAGTGAGGTCGTCCAAAGGGTTTTCTGTAGATTTAGGTCTCCCTAGAGTCTAATCTTTGACGTTCTCGTTTCCCTACTTTTTACTGTTTCCCGTTCCTATTCCGCTGACTGAATTAGCAGGGTGAGCTGAGAGTGTCACAGAGGAAACAGAAGGGTCCGGAGGGAGAAGCAGCCCCCAGACTGGGGGTGCACAAGGAGGGAGGTGTCCACTGGGGCACCATCTTGGTTCCAGACTGCCGTGGAGCACACCTGTGACCTCCTGTCTCCAGCAGGGAGCTGCCCTGAGGGGAGCCCAGGGTCTCCTTTCCCCCAGTGGCCCCCCCCCCGGCCACCAAGGAATCTGTAGACAGGGTGAGGGGGGCCTGAGGACCAGGGGCCCAGAACTCCCCCCTCAATTCCCTGCTCTGCTCGGGACCCAGGAGGGAATGACAGGCAGCTTCTGCCCTAAGAACACTTCCTCATGTTCTAGAAAGGAGCTGTCATCTCCCCTGCCCCTCTCCTCTCCAGACAAAGCAATCTTCTTTGATGTTTTCTCAGCCGCCCTCTTCTCCAAACTTTAACGAAACATTAGTTAGGAACACGGTAGGCATTAATATTTATCTCCTCAAGACTTCGAGCTTTCGGCTTCCTTAGCCTTTGAACATCTTTATAAATTTTGTTCACCATCAGAACTTCCGATTACAAAAATGTTAAAGCTAAAAGCAGAGTTGGGTGGGAACAGGGAAGGGACCGCCCTCTTCAGAAACACTGTGTCTTCAAAGGATCGTTTCCCGCTGGTTTTGCCAAAATTCCCTTGGATGCGGTGGCCTCTCCCCATTACTCGGAGTGGTTCTGGAACCGAAATGGGGTTTCCACAGTTTCCTACCTACCCCATCCCCTGGGGAAGGGGCCGGGACATCTCGCTGAGCTTCCAATGAGCTGGAACTGAATTTCTTATTGCTAGGCTCTCAACTGCAATGTAAACATCTTTTTATTAACTTTGAAAACATATGCTACTTAAGTTTTGGAAAAATATCCAGGGAATCCAAGCTGAAAGAAAAGCCATCATCCTGCTCATGGCTACATTCAAACCATATCTACTATCAGGGTGATTCGTCCAAAAATGAACCCCCATCTTCAAATTCTCGATTTCTATTTAAATTTACAATTTAATGCCATCATCAGGGAAAATGCAACCATGTGTAGGATATACCCATGCTTGGAGGTCTGTAGGTTTTAAACAGAGCTGATTTACGATTGATTAACATGGTGAGAATGTGTTTATTTGCTTGCTCAGGGAAAATGAATTCTTAAAAGCACTCTTCTTGGGCTTCCCTGGTGGCGCAGTGGTTAAGAATCCGCCTGCCAGTGCAGGGACCACGGGTTCGAGCCCTGGTCCGGGAAGATCCCACATGTTGCGGAGCAACTAAGCCCATGCACCACAACTACTGAGCCCACGTGCCACAACTACTGAGCCTGTGCTCTAGAGCCCGTGAGCCATAACTACTGAGCCCGCATGCCTAGAGCCCGTGCTCCGCAACAAGAGAAGCCACTGCAGTGAGAAGCCCGTGCACAGAATGAAGAGCAGCCCCCGCTCGCCGCAACTAGAGAAAGCCTACATGCAGCAACAAAGACCCAACGCAGCCAAAAATAAATAAAATAAATAAATTAAAGAAAAAGAAAGCACTCTTCTTTGTTTTTACTACTCGCAGGTAAGTTTCGGTCCATGCTGTCAATGCCATGTGAGTTTTGAGTTGTCTTCTCCAGTCTCCAAAGAACCTCCACGTTCTGTTTCATTTCCTCATCCTGACGGTCCCGGGAGGATGGAGAGCAGTGGTCAGTCATCCTGCTACTCAGATGAAGACCCCACTGCCCAGGGCCACACTGAGGGACCCAGAGCCCAGGTCTCCCGAGGGCGAGCCCTCCAGGCTGTTCCCTCTTGGTTCAAATCCTCATAAGGTGGCTCTTTTCTTATTAAGCAACGTATCATGTCAGATTCTGTCCCACTTTATCTAGAGATGCAGCCCCCTCGTCCAGAAGCCCCAGCCCAGCATCTCCCCTGCCCCGCGTCGTGGTCCAGCCCTGCTGTGTGGTCCTGGGTGGGTGCTTGCTGGGTAGTAACTGCTTTTCCTTTTAAATATGATTTATGGTGGTGTATAAACATTTACTTTTAAAAGTTTAAGAGCATTCATAATCCTATCCAAGGATAGGAGACTTTTTGAGTTTTCTCTTTCAATCCTTGTGCCGACGCCTATTTTACGTTCTCACCCTGATGCACTGGAGACACGCCGTTAGTGTCCTAGGGCCCCAGCCGGGCACGCCTGTTCCTGCCTCAGGATCCCACCCCTGCAGTTCTTCCCCAGTGGACGTCATTCACGTCATCCTTCAGGACTGAGCCCAAATGTGCCCCTCCTGAGGCCTCCTGCCCCCTCCCTCTCTGTAGAAGACTCCAGTGCTTCCCTGTTTATTGTCCGTGTGCTTCCACCAGAATGTCCCCTAATAGTAGCAGGACTCCCTCCCAGCCCAGCGCTGTCTCTCCAGCGACTAGGATGGGCTCAGATACACGACTTCAGGGAGGAGCTGGCAGTCGGTCTCGCGCACGCCCGCCTCTCGGCAGTTCCATTGTTACAGTTCTCATGTCAAACACAAGTCAGCACGCGCTGGTCTCCCGGGATGAAACGCGTCCCGGCGTTCACCAGCCTACCTACCCCTGGTCCAGCCCCCCAGGGTGGACATTTGCTGCTTCAGGCCACCCGGCATCATTGCCTACCACGGATAATGGCCCCAGTTCACTCGGGGAGTTCATCCTCCCCCCTTCTCACTCCTTGTGCTTTGGGTGGCACTGAAGGCTGGCAACTCACTTCCCACCCGGGGACGGGAGCACCTCGAGGGTAGACACAAAACCCAGACAAGCCAGGGACGGTCAGGAGGCTCAGTTCCAGGACGCTTATAAGAGCTATTTGGTGAGCAGGTAAAAATAATGAGAGTAATAATAACAATAATAATGATAGTTGACACGTATTAAGTGCTTTTTGTATCCCAGACGCTGTCCCAAGCAACTTGCGTAAACTAGCTCATTTAATTCTGAACCAGCTCGCGCGAGGTAAGCCACTGTTCTCCTGGGGGTGGTAGCGGGGATGCTGATGGATCTGAGAGGACTGCTTTGAAACAGGCGTTATATTTCCACGCCCTACAGTTTGTGGTTGCAACTGGGGCTCCTCTAATGTGTCTTTTTGGGCAGCTCATCTCGGAGTTGTATGCCACAAGATGTTCTTTTTACCATAAATAGTTCAAAGACCCAATTGTCATCATGTGGTAATGTTACTTTCAACATAATATAGACATTTTTCCTCCCCTGCTTTTTACATGTAGTGTCCAAATTGCTCAGTGAAGGCGAATTTTGCTTTCATGACGCTTAAAAGCAAGGGATCCTGCTACCCTGACATCTAAAATGTTCGCAATTACCGAATCCACCTACCCATCAATATCCATTTACCAATGTCAATATCACACTCCCACTGTGTCACAAATAGTGTTTCCTAATTTAGGAGAATTCTAAAAAGAGTTGTCAGTACAGTAGCATTTTTATAACTGTGGGTATGGATGAGACGTAGGAGAGAAAAGTGAAGGTCGTGAAAGGAGCTGTCAGTTAAGGTTCTTATCTCAGGAAGACTGTTACTGAAACATGAAATACTTTTTCACTTTGACTCTAGCAGAAGCTGTCTGACTTTGTAAAAAAAGAAAAAACATCCTAAATTGTCAGAGTCCCGGACCCAATTATTTGGATAATTATCAGAAAAAAAAAAAAAAAACATGGAAATATCTTAAAGGAAAAGATTCTTGAATGTAATGATTCTGAGCTCTTTGCAGGTAGGACCTGGGGTGCTTAACTTCACTGAGATACATCATGGCATGCGCGCACCATTGAATTCACCCACTGAAAGTGGACAATTCAATGCTTTCAAAAATACATTCACAGGGTTGCACAACCATCAGCACCCTCTAATTTTTAGAACATTCTGTCCCTCCTGAAAGAAACCCTGACCTATCAGTAGGCACACCCCACTCTCTCACCCCAAACCCAGTCCCAACAAAGCATGTTCTGTCTCCATGGATTTGCCTGTTCTGGACCTTTCACATAGAAGGAACCATGCAACCTGTGGCCTTTTGTGACCGGCTTCTTTCACTCAGCATTCACATTAGCCAGGTTCATCTTTTAACACGTGTCACACTTTATTCCTTTTGTTAGCCTGATAATATTCCCTTGTATGAATATACCACCGTTTGTTTATCCATTCATCCCTTGACAGACATTTGGGTTGTTTCTACTTTCTCACAATTATGACTAATGCTTCAGTGAACATTCATGTCTTTGTGGGGACATGTTTTCGTTTCTCTTGGCTACATACCTAAGAGTAAAGAATTATAATTAGGGAGAGAAATCTTCATCTAGTTACTCTTGCAAACTTGTGTATTAGCAATAAGCAGCATTTCAGTCTTCATATAGTTCTTGTTTCTTTGTAGGAGAACTGGGAAAAATAAACAGGCATTTAAGTATTGAATAAAGATTTCTGTTAACATTTGTTCTCCTTCATTTGAAAAAGCACAAATGGGCTCTTCTTTGCTTGCAGACACATGCATACACTTAAAGAGATGCTTTTAAGCAACTTTTACTTTATCTGATGTTCTCAAGAAGGTTCTAATAAATTTTTCAAATAACTCAAGTCCTCACCTTTTAAAATTTCTACCATTTTTTCATGAAAATAATAAACAGATACTTATCTTTTAGAGGCTTATTGCCCCTAATGATTTCTTGTTACGAACCCTAGCATTTATTGATCATGTTACTTGCACGCATTCGTAGCACAAGAACTACTGACGGCTTGCTTGGGATCTGCCCAGTTCAGGGCAGCCTCTACTCCCCAGATCAGACCTTACTTGAGTTCTTTTCATTTCGGAGGCTCTATCAGGACTCCCAGGGCCTGGAGCCTGTCAAGGGGTCTCACATGTCCTGTATTCCCAGCCCAATTCATTCTTTACGGACACTGCTTTCATCCTCTGTCCAGAGGTAGGAGTCTTCAATTGCCCCAAAGGCCCTGGGTGCCGTGGTTAACTGCCCTGGACCCTTGGGTGACAGAGGGCTTGGTCATACAACCAAGTGCCTTTTTAATCACTTTTTCCCAAAGCAGAAAAGTTCCTTTTGCCTCATGTTTGAAGACAGAGGGGCCCACTTCTCCTCCATGGGCCCATGAAGGCAGGCCTACGACACTTTGGGCGATAAAGGGGACCCAAGTGGAGCCCTACACCAGGGAAGGGTGGATTAGCCACCTCAAGCACTGCAGCACTCCAGGCACGGGGTTCCTTTGGGAGACAGCTCAGACGGGGTGTCTGGGAGCCCAGGGACCCCACTCCGGGCTGACTCCACGTTATCTGTGAAATGGTGCTCCAGCACCTGGCGATTCCTCATCCGACCCAAGGTCAAGGGGGATGTTTCCTCCCTCACTGGCTGTGCTATTTGGCTGAACACGTCTCAGAAGCAGGAGAACGGTGGAGGCGGGCGTTCCTCCAAAGGAAAACCTGGGAGCTGGTAAGAAGGAGAAGAAGAGGAACGGGTAAATGATGGGTGTACTGGACCCTATAGGGTCCCCCAAATTCACGCCTTCCCAGAACTTCCGAATGTGACCTTATTTGAAAATAGGATCTTGTCAGATGTAATTAGTTAAGAGGAGGTCATTTGGAGTAGGGTGGGCCAGTGTCTGGTATCCTTATAAGAGGTGGGAATTCTGGACAGAGAGAGGCAGGGATTGGAGTGATGCGTCCACAAGCCAAGGGATGCTGGGAACCACCAAGAAGGACCATCCCCTAGAGCCTTCAGAGGGAGCGCGGCCCTGCCGACACCTTGATTTTGGACTTCTGGCCTCCAGAACTGTGAGAGAATAGATTCCTGTTGTTTTCAGCCATCCGGTGGAGGTGCTCATTATAGGAGCCCCTAGGAAACTCCAGCTGTGAGGAAGCAGCAATTCCACCCCCCAACACACATGGGTGACAGAACAGGGGCTGAAAGCTGTTGCTCTTCTGTCAGTAGCCTTCAGCCTGTCTTCCAGAAAAAGGCACAGCTAAGTGGGAACATCGTCCAGGGAGCAAATGTCCTTAATCTCTGTCACAATAGTTCCAACAAGAAGGAAAAATTCATTCCATTTTGGGGCCACCATTTCTGATTTTCTCTTGGATCCCCAATAATGTTGCATGAGATTGTTTGCTGCAGGAAATGACCTGGACGACAAAGCTGTTAATTATTTTACTCCCGTGTAATGCCTTGTCCCTCCTTCGCTGTCAGGGTCACGGCGCTATCTTCACCTGTCTCAGGCAGCCCCCTCAGTTCCTCCTCCGAATTTTTCATTTCTAATACACCGTGAGCTGGAAAATCAAGTAACCAGACTTGGGTGAATTGTCTGTAAGAGTGAGACGGTTGTAAAGTGACAGCCCAAGGGCTCTATTATCAGCAAAAGGCACAAGATTTACCGCAGGGACTTTGTAACATTTAATCTGACTGCTCAGAGGTCTCTAGGAAATTGCTTCCTGATCCTGGATCCTGGCCCTGCTGAATGCGGTTGCCAGTGAGTTAGCCCCGGTTAAGAGGCTGTCACCGCCTTCCTGGGCTGTTACAGCAACTCCAGCCTCAGAAACAGACCCTCCTGGCATTCCGCCTCCCGCCCACATTGTTTACCGCCGTGCTGAGCGCCATGGGTCCTTCTCTCTAGTCCGTCCTTGCCCCCGAGAGAGAGAGGTCTGCGGACTCCACCTCCAAATCTCTCACGGGGGCCTGCCTGGAATTCTCTTCATTCCTTTGGGTTGGTGGTTTTCAGTGGTCCTAGATTTCTGGAATCCATTGTGGAAATGAAACTCGAGGGTGGAGCATGATTGGTGACGGGGGGGAGCCCGGGATGTAGGTCCCAGAGGCTCTGGTTCAGGGGAGGGCGATACAGCCCCAGAACGACTCCAGCAGTTCCAGGGGGACCCTGGGGCTCAGCCCAGACTTTGCAAGACGCACAAGAGGTGGCAAAGCATGTCCTCTGAGATGGTTCATGTCACTGCCCAGGTGATTCTTTTCTTTCTCTTTTTTTTTTTTGACCCTGGGTCTTGGCACACCTGTGATAAATCAGCACCAAGGCTGTGCTTCCAGTTCTTCAAAGGTGATTCCACAGCCCAGTTCAATAGAGAAGAGCTCTGGTGCTTGTTTGTGTGTGTGTGTGTGTGTGTGTGAGAGAGACAAAACACACACAACACAACATTCACATTCAAGTAATCATCTCCTGCATTTTTTCATCTTGTAAAACTGAAACTGTACCCATTAGACACTAACTCGTCACCCCGCTGCCCCAGCCCCTGGTCCCCACCATCTGCTTTTTGTCTCTATGCCTCTGACGACTCTAGGTGCCTCCTATGAGTGGATTATGCAGTATTTGCCTGGCTTATTTCATGCAGCATAACGACCTCAAGATCAATCCAGGTTGTAGCCTGTGTCAGAATCTCCTTCCTTGCTAAGGTAGAATAATATCCTGTTGTCCAGGTGGTTCTTAGACACCAAAGTTTGCAAACCACCGGTGCAAGGCGGCTGCTGCCCACATCAGCTCTGAGATGCAGGTCAGGGCACGCCCTCACCCACCTCTCCTGTCCCCTCCAAACCCTCCTCCCCACCTGGAAGGAGCTGCCGGCGCCCAGAACAGCCTGCAGAGAAGGACACCCACTCATTTTAATTCTCTCTATTCCTCGTGATGCTCAGAACAGGTCCTAGTGTCCCTACTGGATAAAAGAGGAGGCACATTGGAAAGTTCCCCAAAGTGAAACAGGGGGTCAGCGTCTGTCTGTGTGCCCTGCAGGCCAGTGAGACCCTGGACAGCAGGCCCAGCTCTCTGTCCTGCCCCCAGTCCGAGTTCTGGGCGCCCTCAGCTGGCACGGGGCCCCAGGAGTGCGTGAATGGAACACAGGCTACGGGGGCCACTCAGATGGAGGTGTGAATGTGCTCAGCTGGGTCACCTGCCCTGGCACCTTGATTAGGACCATTAGCCCCTATCGGATTCTGGTTTCTTCATCCGTAATATTGAGAAAATAATCGTATTCACTCCATAGGATTGATCTGAGAATTAAAAACCGATAATCTATAGATGGCACTAAACACTGTGTCTACAAATAGTAAGGGCTCAGTGAGCAGGAGCCAAGATTAATATGATTAAAATCGTAATTTAAGAGGGAAAAAATTTTCGGTTTTACGCAACCGTTAAAAATTGTGTTTACATTTTGTGTTTACAAAATTGTAATACATGAGGAAATTTTTATGCTATGTTAAATTTTTTAAAGTTCCCAGAATTATAGATACTGTATGATTTCAATTATGCTTAAAAAAACAATAATAATGACCCCAGAGGAGACATGGCAAAATATCAACCGTGGGTATATCTGGGTAATGAGATTGTGCCTAACTATTTTTCTACTTTTTTCTACTTTAATATACTTCCCATAAAGAAGATAACTATCTCTATAATTATATATACAATAAATCAAAAATGCAAGGAAATGCAGACCTACATTCCTCAAGCTTTATTTTTCCATCTCACAGGGGTCCCCGGCTGGGACTGCCCGCGAGAGCTGCCCAGGGGGCCTTTCACACCCCATGTCCAGGCCGCAGGCCAGCCAGTAACATCAACGGCTGGGAACCCACATTACAGCCTTGGTTCTGACGATAAATACAACTGACATTTTTTTTATCAGGATCTTAAAGTGGCTCACTTGTGTTACCTGCAGACAAGTAGTGTCCTTCTTACGTTACAGTCCCAGACAGAGATTAAGCCCGCCTCCAGGATTAGGGCTTATTGGTTACACATTTTGTGGATATGAGCTATCAAGACCCAGAGGAGAGAAGGGCGTCTGAATCACCGTTTATCTCCACGCCTGTGACTCCTTTAGCGCAGCGCTAAGCTGCCTCACGGTTTCTCTTCTCTGATGCATCCCGACTCTTTCAAAGAAGCAGGGAAGAGTAAGGAGAGCCTCCAAGGACCCTGTCGAGGCCACGAGGCCGTTCTCTGCTGGGACGGCCTTGGGTTCGAGGAGGAGGACAGCCAGAGTCTGGAGTCTCCTCCTGACCAGCCAAGGAGAGAAGGGTGGTCTCTGCGACGTTCTTGCTCTAACCTCTGTGGTCCCGTGACGAGCCTTCGTCTGCAGCTGCTGTGCAAGGCCGCCCACGGGAAGGCCCGACTGCATCCCTCCCGCGTGTCCGCCTGCCCTGCGGGCCGCCGAGCATCCCAGCGCGGGCCCGCCTCTGCTCCAGCCCTCCCCCCATTCCCGTCTGCTATCCTTTCCCAGGATCCGCATTTACGTTCCCGACTTTGAGAACCTGAGGCGGGAGAGGGTTGCCTTCGGTGACTTCTCATCACAGGTCAGTGGTGTAGCTTTCCCGCAGAGAGCCCTAGAATGTATTGCCGTGGGTGGGACCCTTCGGGGCTCTCGGCTGAGGGCCTGTGCAGACGCCTGTCCTGGCCCAAGCTCTGCTGTCCCGGCAGCTCAGACCTGGCCAGGTGTGTCTGAGGGTGAGGCCGTGGGCCCGCCAGAAGCCTCCCTGCGGGTGGCCGGAGGGCCCTGCGGGAACGGGAACCCCTAGACCCATGGGGCCTGGGGGCCGTATTATTTAGTGAGACCTGGGGGAGATCTTCACCCCCCCACACCCCTCCCACACCTCCTCCCCTCCGACCCGGCAGCAGGCACTATGCTCTCCCGATGCGGGACTGTCAGGGTGCAGGGGGCACCCAGGGCTAAGCGGGCAGGGCAGGCAGGAGGGTCCTTCCCCTCCTGTCACCTTCATTTGGTGACACTCGAACCCTCTTCCTCTGCAGTTTTCCCCAGACGCCCCTGCTCCATTCAGGGCAGGAGACAGACATCAAGGTGGACTCCCTGGAAACCACACGTCTCATAAACACTACTGATTGAGTGATTGATGAAATGGCATGATCTCCACAGTTCCTTTGAGTTCTGGGATGCACAAATCTCTGTTTTCCTCCCACAAACACAGGAGACTTCCAGGGTTTAACATGCATCTTCCCAACACCCCACGAGGCCAGCGAGATGTGCTTCCAGTGAAGCCAGTGCCCGGAGGCTCAGCAGGGCCCGCCACGGGTCCTCCACGCGCCCCTTCTCTCTGTCCTCGCCAGGCCGTTGTTTCCCGGAGGCCTGAAAAGGAAAGGGGGAGAATGCAGCTCTGCTCACTAACTGATACGAAGCCTCCATTTACTAGTTCTTGATGCCATAAGTGCCAGTCACGGCATTTTTTTTTTTTCATATATATTCCTTTTTTAAAAAAATATTTATTTATTTATTTTTGGCTGTGTTGGATCTTCGTTTCTGTGCGAGGGCTTTCTCTAGTTGCGGCAAGCGGGGGCCCCTCTTCATCGCGGTGCACGGGCCTCTCACTATCGCGGCCTCTCTTGTTGCGGAGCACAGGCTCCAAATGCGCAGGCTCAGTAGTTGTGGCTCACGGGCCCAGCTGCTCCGTGGCATGTGGGATCTTCCCAGACCAGGGCTCAAACCCGTGTCCCCTGCATTGGCAGGCAGATTCTCAACCACTGCGCCACCAGGGAAGCCCTGTCACGGGATTTTGCTGAATCACTTACATCGAGAGAAAGCACTTGCTCTCTGTCAACTCGACTGTGATTTACAGAGTAGTCGTTCCTTCTGAGGTTGTACTTTTTTTTTTTTTTTAAAGGATTTTCTTATTTATTTATTTATTTATTTATTTATTTATTTTTGGCTGTGTTGGGTCTTCGGTTCGTGCGAGGGCTTTCTCCAGTTGCGGCAAGCGGGGGCCACTCCTCATCGCGGTGCGGGGACCGCTCTTCATCGCGGTGCGCGGGCCTTTCTCTATCGCGGCCCCTCCCGTCGCGGGGCACAGGCTCCAGACGCGCAGGCTCAGCAATTGTGGCTCACGGGCCCAGCTGCTCCGTGGCATGTGGGATCTTCCCAGACCAGGGCTCGAACCCGTGTCCCCTGCACCAGCAGGCAGACCCTCAACCACTGCGCCACCAGGGAAGCCCTGAGGTTGTACTTTTAAAAACAATTTTCACAGGAGTAAATTATGGAAGTGTGTGGAACTGGCAGGCTTTTCCTAGAGAATGAGAACATCTGTGTGCTTTGCCAGGACAGTCCCAACACTCCAGATAAATGAACATCAGCCGTGTTGTCCTGTCCACACCCATCGGCCTCACGTTGGAGACCCTCCTGCCGCTGGGTCCCCCCGTGGCCCGTCCATGCCCTGACACCACCGTGTGTCCTCCCGCTCCTGTGAAGCTCCCTGGAGGGCGCGTGACCACAGGACTCTGAGGGAGAATCGCACCTCTGGATTTCTGGGGTTAGACCAGGTGATGGTCCTGGAACCTACAACCAGTGCCAGCTTCGACATTCAACATTAGACTGTTTTCTGTATTTAAAATAAAACTGGAGAAAGTGAGATTGCCAACTCCAGATGGTTTTGCTAATTTTCCAAAAGTTTGGTGTTGAGAAAACAGAGCAGCAGGTTGGAGGCCCCGGGCCCCTCTGGATGAGAACGTTCACCAGCACTTCACAGAGGGACACGCGGATAACATGGGTCTCGGGGCCCTAACTGGGGACCCTGTGTGCAGGGTCCTCACCTGGCACCCAGGCGGTGGCGTTGACGCCCAGCTCCCGGCTGCTCCCTGACACTTGCTGGCACTGACTTGGTGAGACTTGGCCTCTTTACCCAGGAAACGGGATAACAGCCCCTCTGGGTTATCTGACATGAATGAACTTGAACTCGGCAGCCTGTCTGGTCCATCACGAGCTCAGGAACATGACCTCCGCCCTCCCACGATCTCGAGGCCAGCCGTGCCTCCCAGAGGTGCCAGGCACCCAGACACTCCGAGCCATTGCCTTTTAGTCTTTGTTTTTGAAATCTGGGCTGCTGGCTTTTGTTTTGTTCTTGAGGTGGCAAGAGAGGGTTAAATATTGTTTTTAGAGCCTGCGTGATCCCCAAAATGCTTGAAAAAGGATATGATGATCCCTACTCGTATGTAAGACCACTTTTTAAAACCACACACTACTAACACAACTTATACTCCAGTATAAAATAAAAATTAAAAAAAATAATAAACCAAATCTGAAAAATAAAATAAAATAAAATAAAATAAAATCACACACGGTTTTCTGGGCAGACCTTGTGCTGTGTGGCTGTCTGTTACTCCTGCCCCTGGGGTGGGTGGGTCAGCCTGCTTTTAGGACAAGACCAGGGTTAACCCGAGCATTTCCAGCTTCCTACTTTCCCACGGCTGCCCCCAGGGTTTGCAAACTCCCCCCTCCGTGTGCCTCGGGAGAGGGAAGCAGGAATATCTTGAAAATTATTGTCCAAAAAGCAGATGCCATCTCCTGGGAGCCTGCAAAACTGCCCGACCCCAGAACCAAGCAAGGCCTTAGTAACCGTGTGTTTTGTTTCTTCCTCTTCAGAGCACACGGGTAATTCCAGGGCTACCTATCAATTTGTAGGTCATACTGACCCAGATCCCACACTTGCAAAACAATAACGCAGAGTATCTTTCTCCTTTTGCCAACAAATAAGTTATAAAAGGCATTGACGTCAACAGATCTTCGGCATGATAAGTTTTTGTGTTGCCGGGATGCAAGTTTCATGAGCTACAGATTGTGTCAAAGTTGCTTATAAACTCAAACTTTGGGGTTGCAACTGTGATTGCATTGTCCTAAAAACATGAAAACTCCAAGAAGTCCAGGAAAAGATACTTTTGAAAACTGAATGTCGGGCAAATCCATTAACACCCAGTTTTTTTGTGCAGGTACCAGTGTGCGTGGCAGCTGCAGACAGCAGGTTCTCTGTTCTCTCACTAACCTCTGACCCCTTCCTCCCCCAAATACCAGTGAGCGCGCGCTGGAAAGGGAGGCCAAGCAGGTAGGAGTGATTCCTTTCTCACGTGAATAGACCCTTTATATATATGAGTCATTTTTCCGAGAATAAGTCTTTGAGATGAAATTGTACAATCCGTCGTCTTTCTAAACACCTCAGGCTTAAAGGCAAAAGGAGGACCTCGGTGTGTGGATTTGTACAGGTGACCAGAAAGGGCAAAGCGGGGAGGGGTCCGTGGTCCCATTCAAGAGTTCCAGAGAATGAAACACGGTGTTTAGTAAGTCATTTTTAATTAGCTGTCATCTGTTATGGTGCATCACTGGTGGTTATTTGTGCCGCTTTCCTGTTTTATGGCCACTGATACCATGTCTGCTCAGAGCTATTACCGGAAAATATGGTGGGTGTCACACACACACACACACACACACACACACACACACACAGAGCAAGCAGCACCAACGGCACCGCAAGAGCAGTTCAGCAGGTGACGTGGGGGTCCCCGCGTGGGACCACAGCCTTTGCAATTCACCCAGAGCAGGTCTCCTCCAAGGGCAGAATGCATCCTTGTCTGGGGCCCAGCTCTAGGGACATGTGACTCCTGACTTTCTGATTGTTAGAGAGATGCCAGATGCAAACTTCCCGCAAAGGGCTCTCGGGGAAACGGCATGCCCAGGAAGAGCATTCTGAGGGGCGCTGCCCTGAACGGGGGTTGGCAGGCAAGCGAGGGAGGCGCTGGTGGGAACCAGGAGTGACTCAGCTGGACCCCGATTCTAAAGCGCTTTTCTCAGGCTGAAGGTGCTGGGCACACGGAGGGCCGTCGGGGCCCGCAGGAGGACCGAGGGAAGCCCTTTCTTTTATAGGCTGTCACTGAGGCCAGTTTCTCCTTTCTGAGTTCCCAGCAGTCTGAGCCGGATGTGTGGGAAGAGTTTGGGGTCTTCACAGACAACTCACTAGAGGAAGTGTCTGTCTGCACCCTGTGTCCCTCCACCCCGGAGCTGGACGTGACCCTCCAGCTGTCCACGTCTCCTCTGCGGCCAGCAGCGGGCGGCACGGGGCCAGCACTGGAGGAGCGGGGGCTCCGGCCCATCCAGCCCGGACCCACGCTGCACACACCCCCGTGTCCCCTCCGGGGGCTGGACATGGACGGGAGAGTCTGGAGGGGTGTGAGAAGCAGGCTGGAAACCCCCATCTCACACAGACAGGCACCTTGTGCCAGGCCTGCGGGGCGGCAGGGAGCACGCTCGGAGAGAGGGTGGTGGGCTGGCGTCAGTGTCTGGGAGTTTGCAGGGCTGCAGGCTGTGGCATAGTGGGTGCTGGAAGGTGGTAGAAATCTCTAGACATCGGGTGAATCTCGAGGAGCGTCTGTCTAACTCTGAGGTTCCCATCCCCATCGGCTTCCTTTCTTCCTGCTCCAAATCCAAGCCTGTGCGAGCGGACACTGCCAGGACCCCAAGCCGGTGTGTCCACCCGGGTGCTGATGGGCTGGGGGGCAGCCTTGAGCCCCGAGTTCCCTTCCCTGGGTGTGTGTGTCCGTGCATGTGTGTGTGCACACGTAACAAGTAGCCCTTAGCTCCCTGACCCCCAACCTCCCACCTCAAAGTTCTCCCAACGTGGAGATCAGGCCCCACCATGGAAACGACTGGAAAAGGCTTTCCCCCCTCCCTCTTCAGGGAGCGCCACTCCCCAGCCCCTCCCTCCAGTGAGGGCTTCCCGTTCCTACTTGGAGATTCTCAGATGCACGTCATCTGCATCCTTGCTCACGAAGACCTAATCGACGAAATGAACACGGCTGCATATTATACTAACGAGATGAACTGGATTCCAAATACCTCTCACCAAGAGCACACTTCACAGTAGCAAATGTGAAAAAGAAATGTGTAATCTAGGAATTACTTTGTTACTTCATTGATATGCATGTTGTCACCAGAGGGGCTTCTAGCAACATATTGATACCAACTGAAAAGAAATCTTGATTAAATATGGGCACCCATGAAGAAGTGGCAAAAGACAGTGGGGCTCAAGCAATCCCACTTCTGGGTATATATCCAGACAAAACTACAATTCAGAAAGATACATGCACCCCTATATTCATGATTACAATAGCCAAGACGTGGAAACATCCGAAATATCCATTGACAGATGAATGGATAAAGAAGATGTGGTATTTATATACAATGGAATATTACACGGCCATAATAAAGAATGAAATAATGCCATTTGCAGCTACATGGATGCAGCTAGAGATTATCATACTAAGTAAAGTAAGTCAGACAAAGAAAGACAAATACCATATGATATCACTTATATGTGGCATCTAAAATATGACACAAATGAACTTATCTATGAAACAGAAACAGACTCACAGACATAGAGAACCGACCTGTGGTTGCCAAGGGGAAGGGGGGGTAGGGCAGGAAGGATTGGGAGTTTGGGGTTGGTAGATGCAAACTATTATATACAGGATGGATAAACAACAAGGTCCTACTGTATAGCACAGGGAACTATATTCAATATTCAATAATGGAAAAGAATATAAAAAAGAATGTATATATATATATATATATATATATATATATATGTATAACTGAGTCACTGTGCTGTACAGCAGAAATTAACACAACATTGTAAATCAACTCTACTTCAAAACAAAAAAAGACAGTGGGGCTCACACATAAGGTGAGGAGAACATGTTTAGTTACAAAACTAAACCTCGGGGTCTAACTCCTGTATTTCTCATGTAGGTCATGCTTGATCCGATCATGCTGCAAAAGTGCTGATTCATTTATAGTGAAAAAAAAAGATCCACGTTTAAAGCGGACTATTTTGAAAGGGTGTGTTAAAATTACTCTCACATCTTCTTCAAACACTGGCTGACAAGCAGGAGCTTCCAGGGTAGAGGCTGGCGTTACCCCACCAGCACGCCAATGTGAGGTTTGTGAAGGCACGGGTCAGTCCGGGCTCCCGATCCTCAGACACTGGGTGTCCCAGCACCGGATACAGACGCTGGATAAGTTGCTCACTCACCTGAAGCGCCACCTGCTGCCACTACCTAGAATACAGCTGCTAATCAGAAGCCTGATGGAAACACCGGTTGGAGTAAATTAAGGATGGAGAGAGGATACTCTGAGCTCTGTTTCTGTTAAAGACCAGCACGAGCTCCCTCACAAGTGCCTCGGACATCCGCGGTTATGCAGGGTTCAACCCCACGTGACTCCTCGACGTCAGGTGGCCTGCAGTGGGGGCTTCTGTTTACAAATGAATTCCTGTGCAGAGCAAGTCAAACGCAGCCTGGAGGAGTTTCCTCTCCGTGCCAGCAGTGCCATCCACAAGGCCTGGTGACACGTGAAAACTGCCCATGGGGTATGTCAGCTCTCATTTCCGTCTTTAATCATTAGCTGCCTACTCTCGAATTACACCTGGGCAGGTGCTCTGGCACGCAGGTATTACTCCACGGGAAACCATTTGATGACAACCGTCAAACGAGCCACATGTCACCTCCAACCAGAAAGGGTGGGCAGACTGAGCACAGCCGTGTGGGCCAAGGGGTTCCCAGCTCACATGTCACTGACAGAGGGCCTTCGTGGTGCTCCCCCCCCCGTGGGACTCAGGCCCACCCGTCACACTCTTTCACAGAATCCTTTCCTTTTCTTTCACGGCACCCAGCACAAATCCCAACGAGCGCGGGACTCTGCACTGGTAGACAGTCCTCCTCCTCTGGTCGCCAGACTCCAGGAGCTGAGGGTTTTCTGTTCTTTCCTCACGACCGTCTACACAACACACAAACACGTGGAGGGCCTGCAGAGACGGTCCCTGGGTGAAGGGCCCAGAGACGCCTTGCACAAACCACATAGTCAGGAAACACTGTGTCTTGCCAGCCTGGCTTCTGAGCCCTGAATGATGGGATTCTGTTTCTCAAATTGAAACATTCGGTCAGCAAGTTCCTTTCAGTAGTTGACCCTCAAAATAGACTCTGTCATTTGCGTCTAACCTGACCCTGGGCTTCGTGGATCTGACTCAGAGGGTGGGTCAACCACAGCCCCGTGGGCAGCTGCATTCAATCAGCTGTCACAGCCGCCGGGTACAGAGTTTCCAGTGAATGATGTCGAGAGTAATTTTCTCATTTGCGCTAAGAGTTTGACTTCTTAAAAAGTGTACTTCTACTCACACTGCTAATATCAAAATACACACAGCCTATTTCATAAGGGGGATTTTTTAAAGCCGATACCTGCTTTTCACAGGTTATAACGCTGGCAGTTTCCAGACCTGCCAGCTCTCAGGCTCGCCTCCTGGCAGGGAAGCTGCGCCTTCTAATAACAAACGTCCTCTCCGGACGAAATCCAGGACCGACTTTTCCACTGACCCAGATACTTCACACGCAGAAACAGGGAACATTCCCAGTTGGAGGATTGTGAGTACAGGCTTGATGTTGTATAAAGGCAACACTTCTCAACTCCGGGATTGTTTTCATTGTTTTTGGAATGTAATTTCTGGGGGGAAAAATACTAATTCTGGCCACAAACCATCCCCCAAACAATAACTGCTTTTAAGTACAGTTTTAAAGAGCGATTTCTGAGGCTTTGTTCTCACAACAGCGATTCATTCCTATGGCAATTGTATGGTGCCCTACCGCTCACATTGATAAAATCTATGTATAAAACATTAAAACAAGGGAGCCGGGATTGAGGCTTGAATAAGCAAGAGTGACGTGACAGAGGGGCAAGTTTCAACATTAGGGGGAAGAAAGGCCCTTTTAGACGGCTGCCTTTTATTTCGAGGAAATTACACACACACCGATGACTCTTGAGGAATGAATACATACAACAATGGGGACCCACAGAGACACGTACAGACCTGGTCACTACTCAGTCGTCCAGAGGCTAAGGGAGGAAACAAGTGTCCGCCGAACTTGACCCAACGGCTTCATGCCCGGAAACGACAAGTTTTGTAGTTGGAATGTTTTCAATGTGCTAAGACTTGCGATGGGTCTAAGTAGAAGAAACAATGATTTTCTTTTCCGAGAGTAAAATAAAATGATAGTAATGCACTCAGTTGGACTGTAGGATGCACATGATTCACGCACAAGCCTTTATAAATCTGCCAAAGACTAAGGAACAGGCCTGTCAACTTCAATAATATAATAGCCAGTTATTTTTCTCAGCTAAAGTGAGTTTCTTTGGGAACAGCCAGAGGAATGGCAATTCGGGTTATGTGAACTACAGCAGACCATAGGCAAATCCAAGGAACAAAGAAGGGAAACTTGCTTTTATAGGGAAAAGGAGAGAATTAGGAACAGGTGGGACGACCAAAGAGTTCATTGGAGACCCTGAGAGTCCAAAGCATGAAGCTTCCCGTTGGTTGGGCCGCTGCGGCCTCTGATTGGCTGGGCCATCGTCCAGTGGAGCGACGGCGTCTTCCTCCTGCTGGATGGGAAGTGGAGGCGCCTTCCTGTCCGAGATGCCAGCCTAAGTCTCTTCCTATTTGGAGTAACTGATGGTGATGGCGGGAGTGAGAGCTCCCCCTACAAGCCCGTTCTGACTCCAGCTTCAGCGGAGGTTCCCTTAATTAATTCCAAGGCCAGCCGGGAAGAGGCAATGGCGCCTTTCACCAGAGGGCCAGGTCCTCTCCGAAATGTTCCTTTTCATTATAACTTGTCCCGCAGTTGATGTAGCCAGAATATCAAGGAGTTTCCTGTCCAGGTACTTAATCTTCGTGTAAGTACCAGGCTCTGGGGAGAGTTGATTGCTGGCTGGCCCGTAGACACAGGAGAGCAGAAGCTGCCTGCCCGAATCAGCTTGGCCTCCTTTCCGTCCTCACCCTGCACACCTGATCTAAGCTACCTTCACTCTCAATCCGTGCTAAATCTTTCATCTTAATTAGAAGCCCCTATGAGGTCCAGAGTCCTTTACGCTTGGCTGAGAAAGAGTTATTCAAGGCTGATATTTTCATGAAAAGCACCTCTCCAAGTACAAATGTACTCTCAGAAGGTAAAAACAGTTTCTTGTTTTGATTTACAAAGTTTACAGTAAAAAGAAATATAACATCTTTCTCCCATCAAGGTTTTCTTATTTGGAAAAAAACCAAAGACCACAGTTACTAACTCAGAAAAAAGCAGGTGATCATTGAAGGCGGGGATCAGAAAGAGGTTGCATGGGCCCATCTGAGTTGAGAAAGACAGTAGTACCTTACAGAGCAGCGTTTCCTGCAGGATGTTAAAGCACTTTATAAATATTAATTATCTCATGCATTCTCATCACTTTGTATGAGCCAGAGACATTATAGATATCCAGTCACCCAACTCACTAAACTAAATATCTCAAGCCTCCATTTCCAATTCAAAATACTATCGCCTCCCTGTTATTCAGAGATGTTATTGAGTTTATGAAGGATTCAGTCCCCTCTGGTTCTTTCTGTCTGTCTTACTCAACCCTTATGAACTGCTAAACATCTCTGCCTTTGCGCCATCTCTTTCCCCTTTCACATATGTTAATTTCGCAAAATGAGAAAATGTAGATACATAAAAATAAGGGTAAGCTGCCCATAAGCTCATGATCATTACAAATTACCTGTGGATATTTGGTGTGTATCTATCCTGAAGAGTTTCTAAATGCGTGAGATGCATCTTTATTTCCTTTAATACTCTTTCATGTTTATTAATATCATTATTTTTTAATATATCATATATACTTATTTTCATGTATTATATACCATTATTTTTAACAGCTGAATATTATTTCACTACAGGCAGACCTTGTTTTATTGTGCTTTGCATGATTGCACTTTGCAGATACTATGTTTTTAACAAATTGAAGGTTTGTGGCAACCCTGCCTTCAGCAAGTCTATTGGCGCCATTGTCCAACTGCACTGGCTCACTTCCTGTCTCTGTGTCACATTTTGGTAATTCTCACAATATTTCAAACTTTTTCATTATTATTATATTTGTTATGGTGATCTGGGATTAGTGACCGACCTTTGATGTTACTATTGCAAAAGGATTACAACTCACTAAAGGCTGAGATGCTGGTTAGAATTTTTTAGCAATAAAATATTTTTTAAATTAAGTACGTACATTGTTTTTTAGACATAATGCTATTGCACACTTCATGGACTACAGTATAATGTAAACATAAGTTTTATATGCACTGGGAAATCAAAAAATTCACGTGACTTGCTTCGTTGTGATATTCGGTTTATTGGGGTGTCTAGAACTGAACCCACAGTATCTCCAAAGTCTGCCTCTATATGAATGTGCTATAATTAAATTAACTAAACTCTTAAACGTAAACACTGAGGTTGTTTCAACATTTTTGCTGTTATAAACTGCTGCCTGCAACCCAGGCCATCAGCCTGGTCTGTATCCTTCTGAACCATTCTTGGTGGCCAAACAATTATATAGAAACTGCATATTCATACAAAGGTGTTTTGTTTTGTTTTGTTTTGTTTCTTTGCTCACTTAAAAAAATACATCATGAAACTCACTTTGCTCACTTAAGAAAATACATCATGAAAGTTCTTCCAGAGAATTCTTTAAATAGCTGCATAATATGTTATGTATGAATATACCATTATTTGTCCAACCATTTTCCTTGATAGGCGTTCAGGTTATTTCTTGATTTTTGCCATACAGATAATCCTGCACTAGACACCCTTGAACATAAATGCTAGTATATTCGTGTGTTTACTTCCATAGCATAAGGGCAAAGAAGTGGGATTGCTGAGTCAAGTGGCATATTTGTAACGTGACTAGATTTGTTAGACATGCCTCTTAAAGGCATTCACACCAATGTGTATAAGAATTTAAGCTGCTTTATCAGTTTGTTTCATATAGATGTTCCAGCTAGAAGTATCTTGTATGCCGTCATACAGACAAGGAAACTGATGCTCAGAAGAGTAATGGGACTTGTTCAAGGTCATACAGCTAAATGTCTGAGAGTCAGGACTGGGATCTAGGTCTCCTGATTCTTTGACCAGGACTTTTTGCATAAGAGTAAGCCTTTACTGGGGGATGGAGGATTTGGTAAAGTGAGAGAGAAAAGGTGTACCAGATAGCTATTGCCGTGTAACAAAGTAGCCCCAAACGTAGTAGTTTAAAACAAGAGCCATGTATATAGTTATGATTCTATGGGTCAGCAATTTAGTCTGGGCTCTGCTAGGACGATCTTCACATCTCTGCAGTCAGCTATGGGTCAACTGGGGTGCCTCAGTTCTCCTCCTGCGCTCTCACCATGCAGTACAATACCCCAGGCTTGTTTGCATGGCAGTGGCCCTAAGAGAGTGAAAGTGTGTAAGACATCGTGAGGCTTAGGCTCAGAGCTAGCAGATCATCACTTCTACCATACTTGAAGGTCAAAGAGAGTCACAGGGCCAGCCCCAATTTGAAGGGCAGTGAAACGGACTCTACCTCTTAACGGGAGAAGCTGCAGAGTCACATTGCAAAGGGCAAGGACAAGGAAAATGTGGAGAATGGAAGCCATGTTTGCAAGCAATCCACCACGTTTTCAGGTGAAGATTTTCCCCCTTTCCGAACAATTGCTTTGGTATCATCTTGACGTGGTTGTTTTAATATCATGGCTCTGTTAGAGCATAAAGAAAGTAATGTTTGTAGTGAAATCACAAAAAGTTCTCCCAAGATACCTGGGGCACATTTGGAGCACTACCACATTAGGTCAGAACTTTTCCCATTAAAAAAAATAAATTTGTCAGATAAGAAAAGTTCATCACTATGACCACTTTACTCTCATTATTCATAATACGTTATATAGAAGGTTGGAGATTTATCTCTTCTTTATTTCTTTATTGCTCTCTTGGAGAGTGCTGCAGCTGTGTAGAGCACTGTTTGGGGTGTGTGTCTTTTCTGTCTTTTTTTTAAACTTATTTTTGTATGTGTGCCTTTTTCCCCCTTTTATTATGTCTCTGTAATTTTCCATCTCACACAATAAACAAGTGAAGAGGAGGGATTTACAGGTCATAAAAATAGCAGGCTATCAATAAAGTTAAACACAGTATACTTCCTTCTGATATTTCAACAAGAGTGTGTCCTTGGAGATGAGGGGTGGGATGTGGTACTGGGGCCGACACGCCACCCTTTGCTGGTTTAACGGGGCTCAGGCGAACATGACATGTGGCTGCACAGACAGCCCCGCGGGGGACTCGTGACTGCTGGGGAGAGAGCCAGTTCTATATTTAGAAACTTCTGGCTTCAGCCAAATATAAAATGGATTTAGGATGTGGGTTGAGGACAAGGAAGGGAACACACACATGTTAATATTTCGTTTGTTCTTCCCTGAATCAGCAGCTTAGTGTGGAAAATGACCTTCTGTGACCTTCTTATTTGTCTTTAATTACAGATTGGCGTGGCAAGAAAAGACGCTAAAGTGGAACTCTGCTGACTTATTACACCGGGCGTCTCGTGACGTGTGTGCGTGCACGCCGGCCCAGCATCCGCATCCCTGCATCAGCGGATCCCCACCTCCGAGCAAGGGTGAGGGAACATCTGCCAAGACTGCCCAGGATTCTAAAGGATGGAGCTGAGTGTCCCGGGCGCCTTCCGTGGCAGACATCCACAATGAGGCTGAGAATGTTTGTAATGACTAAAATAAGCATGGAGGGAAGAACTATACGTTTCACTAAAAAGTGCTGTAGAGACATTCTGTACCAGAAACTCCTGTCCAAAGGGAACAGGATACACAGAAAAGTGGAGACCCTATTGTTTACTTGGAAGTATGAAAAGAAATAGGTCAGTGATTTGTTTCCATAGTGACTATTATTGAAATAGACAAACTGACACCAATACTGATTTATTCTCCTATTCAAGCCCTTTTAAAAGAACACTTTAATCGAGGTTGGTTCTTGAATATAAACAAGAAGACCAAGTTATCTTTCACAATGATTATCTTTTGCCACCTGCAAATGAGACTTTTTAAAAAACAATAAAATTAAAATAATCCAAATTCATGCCACACCAGTTTATGGGTTTAAATATAACGTGGGTTTTACATATAATAGGAATCATGTCCCGGGCATTTGCAATTTAATTCTAGTTCTTAAAGTAATATTAGTTCTTGCTTTACCCCCGAACTACAGAATGCTTATTTGCTGTTGGTGATCTCTGCAGCGACACGACAAGAGTTTGCGTTATAAATGTGGGCACTTAAGCTGCCTCCTGGATGACCAGTTTTAATTTGACCTTTAAATCCAAGGGCAAGATCAGACCCAGAGTGTGGAATGCAGCTGTACACGGGGGAGCCCAAGCCAATCATTTTGGCCATTTTAACCACCAAGCTGAATCACTGCCTGATGGTGCCTTCGAAAGTGATCAATATCAGTTTTCAAGACAGCCAGGGTATCCCGATCAGCCCCATTAGGGTGAAACGGAGAAAGAATCTACGGCTGGTCCCCTCCCCTCCGTGGAGACTGGCCGTCAGGAATCTGGGGCAGGAGGATCTTGTTCCCCATGGTAGGTTTTCTACGTCTGGACCGTTTCTTTGCCTCAGTGACTAACCTTTGTAAACACAGCTTAAGTGGGTCAGTTCTCAGCCATGGGACATGGAAATCAAGTCTTATCATTTGCTCCAGACTCACGGGGCAGAGCATAGGAGGGCTGCGTGTGCAAGTGTGAGAGCGTGCTTACACGTGTGCATGGGTGTGAGACTGTATGAATGTGGATGTGTGTGAACGTGGGAGTGTGCAGGGTGGGAGTGTGCCCGAATGCTCTCCAGGAGGGAGATGCGGTGGGGAAGTGGGCCTTCAGCAGCACAGAGTTCCATCTATGCGGATGGCTCTTCACCCGCCCCTCAGTTATCTGGGTCTGGACCCCCCAGGTAGCAGATGACCAGGGTCATTCGCCCCTGGCTCCAACTGCCTTTCAGCAATTTTGCTTCTATTTGGTCTCTTCACAGGTATGTCGACGGGAGAAGTGATTTCTTGAGTAAGATGGGGTGGAGGGGACGGGGGCAGAAGCTGAACCTTTTGGCTAAAATTAGGTGAGAAGATTATCAGTGGATCCGCATACAAGTAAGGCGCTTAAGTGACCGGCTTCACTCCTGCACTAGGTCAAGACTCCTGTCTTTCCTGTTTCTCCAGCACCAATGTTTGTCAAATAAATGCATTTTCTCTATATTTAAGCAATTACTATTTTCTTCTAACATAAGAGACAACATTAGACTCAGTGCTAGTGGAAATGACAGGCTGTTATGGGAAAGCGCTTTGCAGAGAGAATGGAGATGCTTGGTCCCCTGCCAGTAGCCCTGCCCCCTCCTCTGTGTGATGCTCCAGAGGGAAGGGCCTGCACTGTGTTGTCTCTGGAGTGTCCCCACAGCAGGGCCACTCTCTGAGGATGGCATTCTGCCGCTTTTACACAGGAGGGATCTAGCAGACACAGTTCAGGTTATTGGAAAGTCGTAAGCCAGTGCAGTTCATCTGTATATATATTTTATGTGTTTTAAATATTTATAGAATTAATATTATATGTTGACTTTATTTTATAAATGGTATATATTGTTACCTCAACATTTCCCTGCAGGTTTTATCCATGTGAATATGTGTTTCTTTCATTCATTTCTCTGTTGGATGTGGTCCACTGGGTAGAAATACCACATTTCATTTACTATCCATTCTCCTGATCAAGATTCTCTCTAAACAAATATTTAAAATGTTATTTTATTGAAATCTCTGTTTTTAAACCTAGTTTTGTTTCCCTATTCCTCAGAAGCACTTGTTCCAGTAACTTAGCCATAAATATTCTAAATCAACTTAAAAAAAAACCTATTTTTTTTCTGACTATAAAACTAATTCATGCCCATTTTAAAGTAAACACACAAAAGTATAGTGCTCCACTCCAGCAATAACCACCGTGAACATTTTGGTGTATTTCTTTCCAGCAATTTTCCTGTACTTTTATATTACTTTTGATTTACACAAACCTAATGCTATCAAAAGAAGCAATCTCCCTCGCCCTTAAAATTCTTTGAAAACAAACTTTTAATGATTGAAACACATTCCTTCCTGGGCTCCAATTGTTAGGCATTTAGGTACTTCCAGTATTTCACTGTATTCCATTTAACAAATGTTCAGGAGCACCTGTTCTGTGCTCATATTAGGTGTAGAAAGTGCCAAAAAAAAACCCCACAAAAAACAACAACAACAAAAAAAGTGCCATAGTAACAGAGACGAGATCGTATCGTTCATAGAACAGTAACCAAAAACCAAAAACTGTACAGATGATTACATGATTACCACTGTGATTTGTACTGTAAAGAATAAGCCAAAGATAAAACAATTATCACAGGGAGGTAGAAAAATAGTCACATGCGTCAGGGAAGACTTGCACCAGGAGGAGAGAGATTCAGGCTGGAGTCAAGGATGAACAGAGGTGGCTAATTGAAGGTGTGTGTGTGTGTGTGTGTGTGTGTGAGAGAGAGAGAGAGAGAGAGAGACCCGTGGGTGGACACATCTGTGTTGGCGTTGGGCATGTCCACTGGCATCGAGAACAAGACCTGAGCTGGGCTGGAGTGAATACAAATCATCACCCCCTTATGAAAACCTATGTGCCTAACTCTGCCCACATTTCTGGTTGTCTCATAAATATAGCATCCTAAATACTGAATTACTGGACCACAGTGCTTTGAAGGAATCACATGTCTGTTAGGATTTTGATACATTAAAAATAAAGTATTGCCCAAAGTTCTATATTTTGGATGCCAATACCAATGCCTTATTTCTTTGCAGTTGGTGCCAATGACACTTGAGTATTGCTCTGACAAGGTGGTGGCCTGGAAACAAAGTCAACCTCAACACTGCATTATTATCAGTTTTTACCGTATATCAGCTAAGGTGAGTGGCTACGAAACAAATGAATAGAAGAAACAAATTTATTCTTAATTATCAAAAACACATCGAAAAACATATTATTAAAATAGCAAAGGTATGTTGGTGTGTGTATCTTTGCTATTTGAATAATATACACACACACAAAACTCAGGGATACCTGGAAGAAGAATTATCAAAGACGACCTGGATGATGTGGGAGGATTCCATAGATTCACCAAGGGGCATGGAAGATTTAAATAAATGGGAAGACACTTCAGGAAAGAAAGCATCAGTATTATAAATAAATGATCTCAAGTTTAATTTAACAAATTTCAATAAAATTTGAAAAGGAACTTTTTTATCAAAATAATTCTAAAGTTTATTTGGAGAAATAATAAGAACAGCCAAGAAAATTGGCAGGAAAAAAATCCACTAAAATCATTTAAAATATTTCTTCTGATGGATAAGAATGGGGTGGGGGAAGGGTGAAACAGAGGCTGCTGTTTTTCATATAAGTCCCAAACTTTTACCTAACCCTCTGTCTGCACTACTATGATTAAAAATATAAAAAGATGTACTTTAAGGTATAAAAAAGAATGTCTGCTGCATTGAGCTGCACAGCAATAGGCAGACATATTAATGGACAAAACAGAAGCCCAGAGTTTTTATAAGAATTAAAGATAAAAATAACATTTTAAATCAGTGGCACAATTGTTAATACTTTGCAAATAAAGTCAAACAAGTTTACAGCACTACTTCACAAAGCAAATCCAAGAATACTTAGAGATGAAAAGGAAAGGAAAAAGGAAGAGCTATAAGACAAGGAAGTAAATATATAGATGAATATACCCCTGTGTTTGGCATAATAGTAAAAGAAAAATATACAGTAAAAGGTAAAGGTATTTAATCCCTAAAAACTTTAAACTTCTATATGCCAGGGACTTCCCTGGTGGCACAGTGGTTAAGAATCCGCCTGCCAATGCAGGGGACACAGGTTCGAGCCCTGGTCTGGGAAGATCCCACATGCCGTGGAACTACTAAGCCCATGTGCCACAACGACTGAGCCTGCGCTCTAGAGCCCGCGAGCCACAACTCCTGAGCCTGTGTGCCACAACTACTGAAGCCCGCGTGCCTAGAGCCCGTGCTCCGCAACAAGAGAAGCCACCACAATGAGAAGCCCATGCCCTGCAACGAAGAGTAGCCCCCGCTCACCACAGCTAGAGAAAACCCGCCGCAGCAACGAAGATCCAACACAGCCAAAATAAATAAATAAAAAAGTAAATTAATTATTAAAAAAAAACTTCAATATGCCAGAAAAATACATAAGTAAAATTTAAAAGCCAATGATCAAATAGGAT
Source organism: Balaenoptera acutorostrata (assembly GCF_949987535.1). Taxonomy (NCBI): domain Eukaryota; kingdom Metazoa; phylum Chordata; class Mammalia; order Artiodactyla; family Balaenopteridae; genus Balaenoptera; species Balaenoptera acutorostrata. Next base: position 2,819,437 of record NC_080076.1, on the reverse strand, counting down.
AAATATGTACTAAAGTTGTCTATCAAATTTTAAGGATTCCTTTTGAATCAAGAATGATTAAACATCCTCATAGAAAAACACGCAAAAAACATAAGAAACAATATATAGAGGAAGAAGAAAAAAGAGTCAACAAATATATGAGCAATTTTGAATTCTCTGCTCAAGGAAAGGCATATTAAAATAATAATGAGACTCTGGTAGCAATGAATGAGCACACCCAGTGCCCAGGTCTTGGTTTCCAATGCCAGTCTCCAATGAAAGGAACCAGGGCTCCTTGAAGACATGACACATTTTAGTGAAAAAAAATCTAGGTGGTCTCAAATAAGAAGGAAAAAAAGAAGTGTATTGTATGTTTAAAAATAATATCTGGCAGAATACACAACCAAAGGTAACATGAATGACACTTATCTGTACTGCTAAAGTTATTATAAGTTAGATTACAAAATTCCAAAAAAAGGTCACACCTAAATAAACACAACACTGTTGTAACAAAAGACTAGGACTTGAACCATATTTTAAAGCTGTAACTGTCTATTTCAGAAGAAGTGGAGACAGCTCTGGAGGCTGGACTCCAGCAGCCTCACTTGGAAGGCAGGGGGCCCTGAGAGCCCGAGCCAGATGTGGAGGTGAGATTCCACTGCCTGCCGCTGGGCTCACCAGGTCCCTGGTACAGCTGGCTTTCTCTACAAGCAATAACTTCTGATTCTTTTTCTTTCATTCTTCCCATCTTCCATGTCCAATGGTGCCAGCAGACGAGGAAGTAACCGGAATCCTTCATACTAAGGTGTGAATGGTCCACGGCTGACTCAGCTTGTGATTGTCTCCCAGGCAACTCTGCATTCTAAGAGTGGCTGGTGAATCCGAAAGTACTTAAGGATCAGCGTTACATTCCTTATTTAGGCACATCTACGGACAAGTTGATAGCATACCTTTTCTGCCCTAGTTCTCTTTCTTCTGCGTGGAGATGGTATTGTTTACAATACTTTAAAGCTATAATTTCCAAACTTTTGATAGTGCACCTCTGCCAGATTTAAAAAAAAAAATGAGCACCTGCTCAAATAGTTTACTGATTCCACACAGATGTGTACAATTACTGCACTGATATGCTTTATTTACTATAAGCATACACGGTGCGATAATATTTTAAACTACTTTATTGTAACTTTAAAAACGTATCTTTTTGTTTTCACTCCAACTTGTCTTTTGAGTGCAAGTAGTGAGAATGAATATGCTTCTCATATGTAAACTACATACATACGCCAAATGCTGAGATAAAAAAGCCAGTGAGCACGTCCTGCCCTTACCCTTCACGCTAGGTGCTCACTCTCTCTCCAGGGGTGTCCATGCCCGTCAGAGCACAGAGAGAGAGGCGGAGGGGAAGGGATCAGTCTGACCAATGTTAGTAAAGTTTGATCTTTTTATCTGATTACAAAAAGAAAAAGATAAAGAAGTTATAATGGTTTCTTCCTGTACCCCAGTTTATTATCTTGGGCGTGCATTCACTGACCTGTATGCATCATGTAAAACTCGAGCAAGTTCAGATCCAGATTTTGTGGAACTTGGGGCTGTTCCAATTTATACGGAGAAGAAACTCTAAGTAAAAGAATACCAACAAAACAGAACACAAACCTTAATTTTGCATCTTTTACAAACTCTGTGACCTTAGGAACACGAGGCTAGGGCCCTCCCAAGGCGGTGGATGAGAACCGCGCCAGGGACCCAGCACCTCCAGCAAAGAGTTGGGAGACGCACTTGAGCAGGCTTGGGCTGCTCCTGGAAACGAGCAGCCTTGGGAAAGAGGGCTTCTTTGCAAAAGGTTGCCCAGTGGACTGGAATTTAAATTTCCTTCCCTGCTTGGGTCCTCTTCGATGGGCCTTCACTTTCAGAAAATCCTGCTTTCTGTGCTCAAGCGTTTAAAGAGCAATCGAGCAATCTCTGCAGCGCAGTGAACTCGGAGGTCTGGAGCTGATAAGGACCGCAGATGAAATGTTTAGATAACATCACAGCCATTCACCCTGGCTGTCTTCTTTTCTCTTCCCTCCTCAAACTAAGCGCTGTGGTCTCAGTATAGCTGTGTTCAGGGCTTGAGGAGGAGGATGTATAGCTTTTCGGTAAAGAACAGTCTGGACAAACTAAAGTAAGTCACACTGTCAGCTTCTGCCTATTAAGGGGGGGCCCATATCCCCTTATTCCTTGCGGGCAAGAAATTTGAGATGCAACTGGTCTTACAGAAATCTCGGCTGGCTCCCTTTTAAGGCATTGTTTTCAATGTAAGATGGCAACGGAAAACCCAAGAAAAGGCTTCGGATAATAGAGGACATTTATGGCTCTGAGAACACTGAAATGCAGGAAGGAGGTAGGGGGATGTACTCGAAGAAAGAGTTAATAAAAAGGTGAAGTGTCGACTTAAACGTGGTACAAAGGGGAATGCCCAAAAGGGATTTTATTTTTAAAAAGTTCCAGATCCATTCCTTCCCCCATCCCCTTCCTCCACCTGAGCATCAGGCAGGTGTGCCGGCCTCCACATCACTCTTCTCTCGTGTGTTCGTCTGCCACTCCTCTTTACTGCACGAACACGCTTTATTTCTAACAAACGGCACTGATACGCTCCTTTGTCCATTCGAACCTGCTGGGCAGCAGCACCCCGTTCACCCCGACTCCATTCGAGGCTGCCTGGGGAGAAACTGGTGGGAAAATTCTTTGAAACAAAAGCGAACAGGTGACTCGCCGCTCCGAAACGGCTGGAGACAGGAGCCACGTTTACCCGCCACTGTGCTCTGACTGGTGGACGTGCAGCCACGTGACTGACCGACGCTGCCGAGTGACTGGTTGACATTGATCACGTGAGAGTTCATGTCCTCCAATCAGCGAGCTGCATGGGGAGGGCCCAGCCGAGTTGCGAGGCCGGCTAGTTCCAGGCCCTCGCGGCTCCTTCGCTGCTGCGAGCTCTGGAAGCATTGCGGGGACCAGCCCGCCTGGCCCGACCGGCCCCAGTGGTTGTGGTGGATGCAGACCCGGCCCGGGGAGGGGGCGGGGGGACTCGCGAGCCGGCGGAGAAACTGTGTCTCCCCCACTCCCCGCCGACGTGTAGGGCGTACCGGGGCGGAGAAATAAGTAACAGGGTTATTTCTCAGGATCAGGCCAGGGTGGGCAGCGGTGCCCAGGGCAACAGGAGCTGGTGGATGGGGCCTTCTGCTAGAATTTGTGTACGCGACGAACTCCAGGAGAATTAGTGTCTCTAGGACTAATAGTACTATTAATACTTCCTTCAGATAACATGAGCTTTTCCCTCCGACTTGGTCCTTTCTTGTGTCCGAAACCCGCGGTCACCGGGCGTCCGCTGACCATCCTGTTACTGAACAGAAAGGGCGGGCGGGAGACCCGGTCCCACGGGCAGAGGGAAGAACAAGTCGGCAGTTTTGAGATGCACAACACGTGTAGCGATCCGATCCGGGTGAGAACTCGGCGTTCGGGCCGGAGTCGTGCGCCGAGGGGACAGGCTGGACCTCGGTAGCCCGAGCCTCCGCAGCGACGGGCGGGGTCTGCATCCTGATCCACGTGACTCTGAACACATGGCTTACGCTCCCGAGTCTCAGCTCCCTCATAAAGGCATTGTGATATCTGTACGACGATGCGTAAACTCCAGGTGGGGGGCCCTACCCACCGTCGGATTTAGCCGAGGAGCCGGGAGCCTGTGAATTAGGCACCACTGCCACCTGGTGGAGACACACCCGAGTTCTAACTCCAGGGTTTATTTTTCTGGTTCTGTTTTTTTGGAAGGATGAAGGAAATCTCCGCTGAAGTTGAAGATGGGCACCTTCAGTTACGAAGCATCAGAACCCATGGGCGGAGAGAGGCAGCCGTGAGTGTCGGGTCAGGATGGGGAAGTTGGACCGTTTCCAGAGCTTACTGATTGTGGGCTTCAGAGGAGTGGCAGTCACTTCTTTGAAATGTTTGGAATTGCCACAGTATCAGGTGCACTCAAAATGAAAGCACCACAAGGTAAGCACCACAAGTCAAGATTTCGATTTGTATTACATACATTTGGGTTTGTCTGTTTTACTCTTTCTCTCCATTCAGATGTCAGGTTGCTTTCAATGAGCCCGTTTATTCAGTCTAAAGTGCAGATGAGGGACTTCCCTGGCGGTCCAGTGGTTAAGACTCGGAGCTTCTACTGCAGGGGGCACGGGTGCTATCCCTGGTCAGGGAACTAAGATCCCGCATGGCGCGGCCAAAAATAAATAAATAAATAAAATAAAGTGCAGATGACGATGACCTGATTCCACACGTCCACCCTGGAACTCAGAAAAAATCTGGAGGGAGCCCAGCTCAGCAGAAATAACCCAGCAAAGAACGTAATATTCCCTCTGACTCTGGAAAATAACAGTCCTCCACACCAGTGTCATCTGTGCTTCAGAAAACCAGGTTAGACAATGATTAATGAAGCTGGAGAGCCAGTGGTGTCTCTAAATAAATGTCCTTTTGCTCTTCAGGGTTTTGCACTCCCCGGTTTATACTTTATTACTTCAGATTTCTCAAGGCCTTTGGCCTCACCCTTTGCTAAGCCAGTTTAGGGGAAGAGAAGGACAAAGGTGAAGAAAGAAAAGAAACTGTGTCTGTTGCAGGTTTGGTCTAATGTTCTTTGATTTATAAAAGTTCCTCCATTAAATTCTCTGGAGTGAAAAACCAAGATGGAGAGAATTTATATGTGGCCCAAGTTAACGGCAAGTACATGGCCAGGACAAAATGTGACCTTAGATCTCTCTGAATGAAGAGAACAGGCTCTTACAAAGCATGGCCCCAGCCTGTTGAGATGCTGGGCTGCTGTCCAGACATCTTCCCTGCAAGCCTGCTCCCTCTCAGATGGGTTCGTGATAAACTTCCTGGGAAACTGGAATAGTCTACTTCATCTCAGGAACTAAGAGTGAGGAACGTTCTCAGACAAGATTGCATTAAACTCATTCTGTTCTTTTTTCCCTGTATTATGCACGAATAAGCTTGGTTCAGGAGGAGGAAAGCTAAGCCAGGCGGTAGGATTTAAGGATTTTCAGCCCGTGGATTCAGGAAGCAGAAGTCTTAATTTTTAGAGCTGCGCCGTCAGGCACTTTACAGCTTCCTCTTCTAACTACTAAGTGCCATAAATCTCCAGGCTGCTGGTCTCCAAACTCACCCATAAACGGTCCTGCACACCAGCGGCGAGTTTGCTGCCAGAACAAAGCCAAGGAGCAAGTGACCCTTAAATAAGGCACACGTTTAGGCCTCCGCTGTTCAAGTCCACCGTCCACCCAGATGCAGCAATGGCCCTGGGCATCCGAGGCAGAGGGCCACACTTGCTGATCATGGAGACCTTGGTGAAAAGGGAGGTCTGATGGGACAGAACTGCCTAGTGCTGTGGGCCTGCCCTTGGTCTAGGTGATTCCACAGTGCAGGTGCCCCTGACAGCAGGTCCTCGGAGGGTGGCTGTGACGAGGTTGCAGTCGCTGGGCAGCGCCCTCGGGAGCTGGAGACAGGTTGTGTGCAAGGCAGAGACAGAGCCTGTTTCTGTCGGCTCTGGGGCTGGGAGAGCCTCTCAGCACAGGTGGCAGACGTTTCTAGGCTTCCTGTTGAATGGGGGCGAGGTAAACGGAGGAGACCCTCAGAAGTAAGAGTAGGTTTCACTGTGCAGGGCAGGGCCTGCGAATTTTTTTTTTTTTTTTCTGAAAAGGGCCAGGTGGTAAACATTTTAGGCTTTGTGGACTTAGCCTGTTTCAACTACTCAGCTTCCCCATGGCATAGAAGTCTCACACACCATGACTGAATGAGTAGGCCTGGCTGTGTTCCAGTAAAACTTTAATTGCAGAAAGCGATGGTGGGCCAGATTTGGCCTTCAGGCCTTGTTTGCTGACCCCTGTGGTAGGGGAAGGAGGAGAAACGTCGCCATAAGGCACCAAACCTAATCCCTGTTCTGCCACACACAGATCCATGACCTTACACAAATTATATCTTGAGCCCATTTCCTCATTAGTAAAAAGGGGTTAACAGTATCTACCTCTCAGAGTTGTGATAATGTATGCAAAGCTCCTAGCACACCACATGGCATAGAGTGGGCGTGCAATAAACATAAGGCTTCCCATTGTAATACCGACAGTTCTTGGGGTAGATTGGCTATAAATGCTCTAATGCTGTGTTGCCCTCATAGTCTTTGGTGGTTATCTTTTGCCTCATTTGTTGGACCTGACTCAGAGTGAATGAAGTGTCTTTCACTCCATTTGTATTCTAAAAGTAGGTCTTTCCAAACTCACTGACGTTATTTCAGACTGTCTGGCAGTATTCAGGGCTGTGTGGAGTCCCCTGGCAATTTCACTGCACCAGAATGTTGCCTACCCTAACATTTAAAAATTATAATGGAATCCAAAACAGATGTACCAAATCTGGGGAGGGCTACAGTAACATTAATTTGTTGCTTGGGAATGCCCTTCATATGTACGTTTTTAGGCAGACATTTGTGATAAGAGCCAGGCAGTAAAAGATCCCAGCGTGTTCTAAACACTGCAATTTCGGCAATTTGTGTCAAAGAAAATTTGGAAGGCATGGAAAACTGAAACAACTGACTAAATTTATGGGTCAACTTTTCACTGAAATATCTGTGTTTGGAAGATGTCATGGATCTGAGAAATGAGAATTTGGGTGGAAAATAATTAGATAGTATTCACATGGGTAGAACTCTTAACTGTGACACTGATCAGTACTTAGTTATTTAGAATATGAACTGGGGCCAACTTGCTGCTTTGGTCTCTGTCAGGGCAAGTTCGCAACATGCGATGAGCAGGAGCTGTGTGAGGCATGCCATGTTATGTACTGCAAGGCTCAGGAAATAGAGATGGGACAGTTATGAACATTGTTGATAAATATTTATAAACCAGAATAAGAGGAAGACAAGGCTATTTTAAAATCAAAACCTTTGTCCTTGATAAGTAAAAAGCTAGTACAGGGATGATTAAAGCTGTGTGGAACTGGTTTCAAAGCTCTCATGAATCTTGTATGTAATTAGAAAAGGAAGAATAAAGTTTTTTTAAAAAAATAGCTAAAAAGACTGAAAGCTTTGCCCCTAAGATAAGGAACAAGTCAAGGATGCCTGCTTTCATCTCTGCTATTCAACATAGTGTTAGAAGTTCTAGCCAGAGCAATTAGACAAGAAAAAACAAAATAAAAGACATCCAAATTGGAAAGGAAGAAGTAAAACTATTTCTACTGCAGATTACATGATCCTATACATAAAATCCTAAAGAATACACACACACACACACACACACACACACACACACACACAAACAAATCTTACTACAGATAATAAACAAATTCAGCAAAGTTGCAGGGTACAAGACAACACACAGAAACCAGTTGTATTTCTGTACACCACCAATGAGCAATTCAAAAAGGAATTTGAGAAGAAAATTCCATTTACAATAGCATCAAAAAGAATACAAAACTTAGGAATAAATTTAATCAAGGAGGTGACAGACTTGTACACTGAAAACTACAAAACATTGCTGAAAGGAATTTAAGAAGACCTAAATAAATTGAAATAGATTGCATATCATGGATTGAAAGGCTCAGTATTGTTAAGATGAGAAAGCTATCTACAAATTCAAATGAAATCCCTAATAAAATTTGAATAGCATTGCAAGGGACTCTGAAGAGCCAAAGTAATCTTAAAAAAGAAGAACAGAGTTAGAGGACTCACATTGTATGATTTTAAAACCTACTACAAAGCTACAGTAATCAAAACCAGTGTGGTATTGGCATAAGGATAGACATATGGGTCAACAGAATGGGCTTAGGAATCCAGAAATGACCAAGTGATTTTCAACAAGGGCACCAAGATCATTCAGTGGAGAAAAAATGGTCTCTTCAACAAATGGTGCTGGGACAACTGGACATCCACATGCAAAAGAGTGAATTTGGAACCCTACCTCCCACTATATACAAGAATTTACCCAAAGTGAATCAGTGATCTAAATATAAGGGCTAAACCATAAAACTCTTAGAAGAAAATGCAGGGATTAATATTCATAACCTTGGACTTCCTTGGTGGCCCAGTGGTTAAGAATCCGCCTGCCAATGCAGGGGACACAAGTTCGATCCCTGGCCCGGGAAGATCCCACATGCCACGGAGCAGCTAAGCCTGTGTGCCACAACTACTGAGCCTGCACTCTAGAGCCTGCAAGCCACAACTACTGAAGCCTGCGTGCCCTAGAGCCCATGCGCTGCAACTGCTGAGCCTGTGTGCTGCAACTACTGAAGCCCACATGCCTAGAGCTCGTGCTTTGCGACAAAAGCCACCGCAATGAGAAGCCCACGCACTGCAGCAAAGAGTGGCCCCCACTCGCCGCAACTAGAGAAAGCCTGTGCGCGGCAATGAAGACCCGACACAGCCAAAAAATTTTTAAAAATAATTTATTACCTTGGATTTGGCAATTGATTCTTAGATGTGACACAAAAGCATGAGCAATAAAAGAAAATAGGTAAATTAGACTTGATCAAAATTAAAAACTTGTACAACAAAGGCAATTAATATGAAAGTGAAAAGAAAACCTACAGCATGGGAGAAAATATTTGAAAATCATATACCTGATAAAGGATTAATATCCAGAAATAAATAAATTTTAAAAAAAGCTCCTTCAACCCAACGGCAAGTCAAACAACCTGGTTTTAAAAATGGGCACAGCACTTGAATAGACATTTTTCCAAAGAAAATATACAAATGGCCAACAAGCACATGAAAAGCTCAAAATCATTAATCATCCAGGAAATGAAACTCAAAAGCACAATGAGGTACCACTTCCTGCCCATTAGGATGGCCCTAATAATAATAAAAATGACAAGTGTTGGTGAGGATATAGGTTGGAATCCACGTATATTGCTGGTTGGAATGTAAATTAGTACAGCCACTGTGGGAGAAACAGTATAGAAGATCCTCAGAAAGTTAATAATAGAATTAAACCATACGGTCCAGCAATTCCACTTCTGTGTATATGTGCAAAGTCATTGAAAGCAGGGGCTCACACAGGTATTTGTACACTCATGTTCATAACAGTATTATTCACAGTAGCTACAAGGTGGAAACAACCTAAATGTTCATCAGTTGATGAATGGATATACAAAATATGGTCCATCCGTACGATGGAATATTCAGCCTTAAAAAGGAATGAAATTCTGACACTTGCTACAACATGGGTGAACCTTGAGGACATGCTGCGTGAAATAAGCCAGTCACCAAAGGACAGATCTTTTATGCTCCCAGTTGTATGAGGCACCTACAGCAGTCAAGATTCACAGAGACAGGGAGTAGGAAGGCGACTACCAGGGCTGTGGCCGGGGGAGTCATTGTTTAATAGGCACACAGCTTCAGTTGGGAAGATGAATAGCTTCTAGAGAGGGATGGTGGTGACGGTTACATAGCAGCGTGAATGTACTAAATGCCACTGAGCTGCGGGCTTAAACATGGCTAACGTGGTACATTTTATTTATGTATATTTTACCTCGGTAAAAAATACACACACACAAGTTAAACATAGAATTACCATATGAACAGCAATTATTCTCCTAGGTATATAACCAAAGGAATTGAAAACAGGAACTCAAACAAATATACGTACATGCATGCTCATAGCAACACTGGCCGCGATAGTCAGGAAGGCGAGAACAGCCCAATTATCCATCGGCTGAGAATGGGTAAAGAAATCGGATTACATACATACTATAGAATAGCATTCAACCAAAAAAGAAATAAGTATGGATTCATTCTACAACGCAGATAAACCTCAAAAACATTGTATTAAGTGAGGAGAGCCGCTCACAGAAGGCTGCATGTTGTATTGATATGATTCCATGTATGTGAAATATCTAGAATAGGTAAATCCCTAGAGACAGATGGCAGACTGCTGGCCGTCAGGGGCTGGGGGAGGGGGAGGGGGCTTGACTGCGTAACGGGCGTGGGTTTTGTTTTGAAGTGATGAGAACGCTGTGGAACTAGAAGAGCTGGTGGCTGCAGAACACTGTGAGTGTCCAAATGCCACTGAATCGTTTACTTTAAAATGCGTGATTTTATGTCGTTGTGAAGTTTGCTTCAAACATTTTTTAAAACTATTGGCTGAGAGCAATAAGTGCTTTTTTAAAACAATCTGTAATAGGACCTGCATAATGTGATTTACATATATTACCTGTGTACTTATTGCAGTAATTCTGTGAGGTCATAGAATTGTAATCTCAATTTTACACCTAAGGAAACCGGTGAAGAGTGTCGGCAGTCCAGGCGGGCAGTAGTTAGATGGTGACTCTGCACGAGGAGGTGGCGGGCAGCGTTTCACTGGGCAGAATAGTGATAACTGCTACACTTGCTGAGCAGGTACCATATGCCAGTGGTTTCTGCACAAAAACCAGAGAATGGAATTCACCTACTTCCCTCCTCACAGACAGTAACCGGGCCCAAGGTCTTGGCCAAGAATTAACTGAGTGCTCCCGAGCACTTATTTCCAAGCACTGGGGAGCCAAAGGAAGAAACCATTGAGAGGAAGTGGCTGAGATTGCCTTCTTATCCTTGGTGGGCTGAAAGGCACAGTTGTAAAGCTGGAGTTGGAGGAGAGGGTCGGGAGGGGTTTGCTGTAAGAAGAGGAACCATCAGAACTCTGAAACAATTGTCAGTAGTATTTCCATGCCTTCTAAACCTCGCTGTGCTGGTTTAGAGCTTCAGGAGGAGATAGGTGCCCGCAGAACCCCGTCACTGCTCACTTTTCACATTAATTTAGACTGGTTCTGTGCGGCACAGTGAGTTTGAAAGCCAGGCCTTAAGACAGAGAGAAGGCAGGGATGACGCAGGGCACGGGAAAGACCAGGTGCTGCTGCTGCTTGAGGACGCTTTCGCAGACTCTGTCCTGATGCCTGAAGAGAGAGGCCCGCAGCCTGACAAGGGTCCAGGGCTCCCAGGCCGGAAGCCACTGCAAAGTGAGCGGGGTCCAGCCAGCTGGGGCGTGGGCGCAGGAGAGCCCTCCCGGGGAAGCAGGCTCCAAGGCACCGCTCAGAGGGGCTTGAGAGAAAGTTCCGTAACACCGGCCAGAGAGAGGAGACCCGGCAGGGGCGGGGGCGGTGGTTGACACCTGATTTGCCAGAATAGCCGCACTGTGGGGTGGTTGTCATTATCCCACTTTATGAACAAAGAAAAAAAAAAAACCCCAAGCCTCTGCAAAGAGAAATGCGGGCACAGGGTGACGCCAGACGCGTCTGTCCCCCACGCCGGTGCCTTTTGTGCAGCTCTCTGCCGCTTTACGTCCGTGAGGGGCAAAGACAAAGTAAAGACCCAGCTTGAGGGAGGGGAGTCTTCAGGCTGTTTACGGGGAGACTGACATGGGGAGAGCTGGCGAGGCAGCTGTAAAAATAGCACGTGGTCTTCAACACCAGTGCAACATGGCACGTGAAGAACTGAGCCCTTGGCTGCAGAGTCAAGGAAAATGAAAGCAGTACCTGGGTCCTGTTCTTCTGTTTCCTGTGCGTTTCTGAAAGCCCTTCCATTTCTGTGGAGTGAAGACCTGCGACATTTAATCCCATCGGTGGGGAGTTGGGAGGGGGAGGGGAGGGGGATTGGGAGGAAAGGGTTGGCTCAGCACCACTGGGCCCTTCAGAAGGTGCTAATTGGCTGAAACTGGCCGTTAATCACCGAGATGCCCAACAGGATTTAAATCTGATCTCCTGAGATTTAAATCCACTTAATAGCTGTATGCTTCTGAGAAAATTACTGAACCCTTCTAAACCTCGCTTTCTTCATGAAAGGGTCGGGGGTCAGAGGTAAAAACAGCGCTAACCCCACTGAGACTTAGCGAGCGTTAAATGAGGTGCTGTGTTGAGGGCAGTGCCTGCAGCACGGAAGGCGGTGTTCTTTGTTGTGACGGGAGCTAAAAGAGCACAAGGGGGAGGAAGCCTTCAGGCACCACGAGAGACAGGACAAGACTGAACCAGCGTCCTGTTTCCTGGATCCAGGGATCTGAGGCGGAAAACCATCAGTCACGAGTATTTTATTTAAATGGAAAGCTCTTTAAAGTAAATGGCTGGCGCCTTCCAGAAGGTGATCCAACATAGAAGTGTCTGCATTATTGTGAGGTTTTATAACATTCAAAGTGTAGCATTTCAAAGGGTTTATTTGCAGGGCAGGATTGGGTCTAGCCTTGGAGCCCTGCTGTAGTTGAGATACCTGTGGACCAAGCATTAGATGCACTGGACAAGTTTTGCTAGAAGAACAGCTGCTGACCAAGGATTAGATGCTCAGTGCATTGGGAGTTTATTTGTAAATAAATTAATGAGGTTGTTTGTTCATGCTGCTGAAAATACGTAACAGCTGTAGTCGGACCTCCACGCAGAACTGTAATTAAAACGTGCAAGCAGGGGGCTTCCCTGGTGGCGCAGTGGTTGAGAATCTGCCTGCCAATGCAGGGAACACGGGTTCGAACCCTGGTCTGGGAAGATCCCACATGTCGCGGAGCAGCTGGGCCCGTGAGCCACAACTACTGAGCCTGCGCGTCTGGAGCCTGTGCTCCGCAACAAGAGAGGCCGCGATAGTGAGAGGCCCGCGCACCGCGATGAAGAGTGGCCCCCGCTTGCCACAACTAGAGAAAGCCCTCGCACAGAAACGAAGACCCAACACAGCCAAAAATAAATAAATAAATAAAAATTAAAAAAAAAAATAGAAAGCAGCTGGATTTAAAAAACAAAACAAAACAAAACTTGCAAGCAAAAAATAATAATGATAATAATAATAAAAGAAACAAACAAACAAAAACCCTCTCAAGCATCTTTGCTGGCACTGGAGGAGTTGTCATGCAGATTTTGGATCACAGACCCCTTAGGTTAGTTCCCTTGTCTGGGTCCTAATTACTCTCTTCTGGGGTAGAGGGAGGTGGTAATAAAATAATGTTAACAGTTTTGTGTGGCTGGAGAATGTAGTCTCACTACTGTTTAGCATTGTACAGATAATCTGTTTAGAGAGAATTGTATTTTACTTATCTTGGGTTTCCATAAAACTATTTAAAGGAATGGACAAGGACCATATTTGAACCAGCAGGTAAATCTGTAAGACTATGCAACATACATGTGCGTGTGACTATGCGTGTGTGTTAGAGAAATAGAGTGAATAGGACAAAAGAAGCAGATAATTGGTTTAATAAGTCATATTTGAAAAGAGGATTCTAAGTGCTCAAGCCCAGTATCTCCTTGTGACCACTGGCCATTGCCTGGACCTTCCTTGGGCACCTCAGTTCTGATGACTGAGATGTCTGATGACCTGTTTGCTGCTGCCTGACCCCTTCGCTCAGCACTCACAGCCTCTCTGGGTTCTCACCTCTCCGTGTCAGTCCTCACTCTCACCTGCTTCCCCGTCACCCCAAGCCTCCAGTGGTTTCCTGGGAGAGGCACAGCCCTCACACCTCCACGTCTTTCCTGTGCTTTCCTCTCTGCCTGCAAAGTCCTTCCCCGTTTCTCTGTCTCTGTAGCACTTGCACCTGGTATCTATTTCCTCTTGACCCTGAACTGAACCGGGATACCATCGAGGGCCTGAACAGTGTCGTAGTTATCTTTGGATACGTGGTACCTAGCGAATTAATACCTGAAGAGCGCTGAGAACAAGTGGGCTAGCAAGACTGCCGTGGGTTTCTCCTAGTTCCTTACATCCCTCGCACTCAGTTCATGGAAGAACAGGATCCTATCTAGTTCACCTGTATAATTTCTCACTGTAGACAAAATAAGTTCTCAATATTTATCATTTAAAAAAAAACCTTGAAACACCTGGGCTAGTGCCTGGAGTAAGGTGAAGACCTGATAAACATTGAACAATGGATGAAGAAAACCCAACCAATGAAGATCACCAAGTGGAATGTTCTTTTTCTATGTTAAATCACCTCCTGGGAACAGCAAGCAGGGACTCTGCCAGGCGGCTGACTTCATGATGTGTCGAAAATCTCAGCCTTCAAAACAAAGTGCTAAACTTCAAGATATTTTCAGAAAAGATGACTTTTATACGGGTTATGTGTTTAAATACGTTGAGTTTCCAATTAGAAAAAAAAAACGCAATATGGATAAACCAACAGTGCATTAGAGCAATACTTTAAGACCCTGGCCTGAGAATTAGGCTGAATCCACATTGTCAGCTATAACACATTTCATCCTTATTGATCATGTGTTCCAGAAAAGAACTGTTTGTGGTGCAAGGAAAAAAATTACTTCTCTTGGAAAACCTGAAATTTCATATCCCCCAAGACATACTTGTAATACTTTTCCCCGTAAGAAACAAACCTGACTGGAGTCTTTCTTGACCCTGTGGAGTTGTGACCTCACGGGTGACGCTGACCTACTCTGTATCTGACTGCAACACCACTTCTTCAGAACACGATCTACACCAGACACGACGCGTGTTTCTGTACTAGTCCAGTGGTGATTCCAGGACGTGCTTTAAAATAAGGATGAGTGCTCGGTTTATGAAGAGGAAGACAAAAGCAGTTCACCGAAACAGAGCATCTTCTGTAACTTCACTGCTTACTGATCACTCACATTTTCTCGCCAGGTTATTATCTTATGAACCAGAGAAGGAAACAGGTTCCATTTATGCTGAAGAGTGATGCCTGTGAAAGTCGTAATACCCTGATATTGATGCCTCAACGGAAAGCTATGGCATTAACTTTTTTTGTAAAAAAATTTTAAAATATGCATTTATTTCTTATATCTCATTCTGTCCAAATACAATTGTTTGTGTGATGGAACTCATACCATGTATAAAATTTTGTAGTGTTTTTAAGATTTTTATTTTGAAATAATGGGAGGCTCATGGGAAGCTGTAAACATGGTACAGAGAGCTGTACTCACCACTCAGTTCCCCCAGTGGTTACATCATGCCTAACTATGGTACAGGGTCAAGGCCAGGAAAGTAACACTTGTACAATGTGTGTGTACTTCTAACCCACCTTCTCACATGTGCGTTTTCATGTCACCACCTGCACAGTCAACACGCAGAGCTGGTCCATTGCAGGGGCCCCTCTGGCTGTTGCTGTGGAGTCCCACCTGCGAGCCTGCGCCCACCACGCCCAACCCCTGGCAGACAGTAATCTGTTCTCCATCTCTGAACTGTTGTTACTTCAAGAGTGTTATGTAAACGGGATCCTATGATGTGAATTTTTGACATCCTTTTTTAATCAGCATAATGCCCTTTGCGTATGGTTGGGTCACATTTATTTAAGCCACTCCCTCGGTCTTGCCTTTTAACTTGTTTATTTGGACCGTTTATGTTTGATGTAAGCTCGTCCAGTGGAGCCTGAAAAGGGCTCAGAGTCAGTGTGTGTTCTCCCAGAATACTCCTGAACTGACGTATTTGCAGCCCCGTGTGCCTGGCCTCACTTGGGACGGATGGTACCACCCGGGACTTTAATATTTTTTAACTTACTGAGTCCAGTTACCCCGCAGCAGTTGAGAGGATCTGATAAAGTTTACTTCCTCCCTCCCTCTCCAACCCTCAGGGGAAAAAAAGACAGAAATCCTACCAATCTTTTAAAAGGAAGCGAACAACCTTTTTGGATGTCCTTTGAACTCCTGCTGAAGTAGTGCCCTGCTGGCCTGTTTTATTACCCGTCCGTCCGCCCAGGAGCGAGAAGCTGTGCGACCGCCGCTTGTGGCTGAGGTGCCCCCTGCTGCCAGGCCCGCAGAGGCTCCCAGGGCTGCAGTGGGCCAGCCCCACAGTCAAGTACATGCTCCACGGGCCTCTTACAAAGACCCAGTGGCCTGGAGGCCTCCCAAACAAAGGTTGCAATGTAGATTCATTCCCTATGGCTGCTGCATCAGATTACACAAACTTGTTGGTGTAAAAGAGCAGAAGTTTATTCTCTCCCAGTTCTGGTGGCCAGAGCTCAAAAACAAGGCGCCAGCGGGGCCACGCTCCCCCCAGAGGCTCTCGGGGAGGATCCATCCCGGCGTCTTCCAGCCTCTGGTGGTTGCTGGCCGTCCTCGGTGTCCCTTGGCTCGTGGCCGCATCACTGTGGTCTCTGCCTCCTTCTTCCCCGTGAAGTCTGTGTCTTCCCGTGGACCTCTCCCCGCGTGTCTGTGTCTTCTCGTGGACCTCTCCTCTCTGCGTCTGTGTCCAAACTTCCCTCTTCTCATGAGGACACCAGTCTTTGGATTAGGGCTCATCCTAATCCAGTGGGATCTGGTCTTCACTTGACTGTGTCTTTAGAGACCCTATTTCCAAATAAGGTCACGTCCTGAGGTTCTGGGTGCTGTGCACTTGGAGCACACACGGCTCCAGGCCGAGGGGGGATGGCGGGGGCAGGCTCTGCCGCTCCAGCTGTAGCGCACCCCGTGCAGCAAGTGCAGTGGTGGAAAGGACTTGCCTTCCTGTCCTTGGTTGAGGCGCGGAACAATTTCTGGTGCTAATGTTGTACAGGATCATTCTGTAAACCTTTATCAAAAGCTTCCTGTGTGCCTGCCATGTTGCTTGGCAAAGTGCGGAGGGTACAGCAGCGCGTGAAATTCAGCCCTTGGCCTCAGTGGGTTTTCAGCATTTCCCCTAATGAACTTCATTCAATAGTAATAGGAAAACCAGAGATGAGAGGTGTTCTTTGACAGATCTCCTAATTACTGACATTTGTGGTTTGGTCACCCGTGGCCACACACACACACACAAATGCCCTAAAATAATATTTTTTTAAAATTATCAATTCATATATTTGAGAATACAAAATATATTTCTTTGGAAATACTGGGTCCATTGAAATAGCAGCTCTGGGAATGAAAGGCTGAAGTAGAATGAATGTCTAATTGGTTCTTTTGTCTCAAACATTTGGAGTGAGGTGATGGGGGAGCCATATTTCTAAATACACTCCAATATTTTGAGATATCATGCCCTTTGTTTTCAATCAAATAAAAAAGAAAGATATGGTTACAAACCTGAAGTTATATTAGGAAAAAATAGTCTCTGAAAATAGCAATAAAAATCCTAGGGTGATGGCCTGTTGTTTGGGTAACAATCCAGATTCTTGCAGAGGCAGAAAGGAAATTCACGTCAGTAGGAACTCTTCCAGTTGTTAAGCTTCTTAGCTCCTTATTAGATTGAATACCAGAAACAGGTTAATGCTAATTGTATCTTTTGATTAGACCTGAAGTCCTATCCACTGTCCACAGGCCTTGGCCACTCAGAATCATGTTCATTTAAGTGAATCAGATTCATATAAATTATATTCATAGAAATGTCTCTCTCCAGCTCTCTTTTCTTTCTCCCTTTCCATAACCCTTCCTTCCTTCCATTCTTCCTTCCTTCCATTCTTCCTTCCTTCTTTCTCCATTTTCTGTCAGTTCTGTTCTTCTTCAATTTGCCTTCTTTTTCCAGAGTTACACTTAGGCCTTCCCGCAGTGGTGCAGGCATTGACATGTCCTATCCCACTGGCAACTCAAGGGTAGGGAGAGTCACCCAGCCCAGCCCTTCTCAAACGTCCATGTGCCCCCCAAATGACCCGTGCATCTGGCCAGAATGCAGATCTTGTCTCAAGAGGCCTGGGGTGAGCCTGAGAGTCTGCCTTCTTGACCCCGTCGAGGGCAGAGACAGAGCTTGCCAGCACCCCTGTGGTGTTCAGGTACTTCTCACTTCCCTTCAGTGTGGAGACGGCACCGAAGAGGTGGCCAGGGGAGGGGCAGTGGTGGCGCCGCAGGAGTAGGGGTCTGTGTGGGCCGGGAAGGGGCAGCCACGGAGGGTGTGACCGCGTGGCCTGGACCAAGTCGGGGAGGAGCTTCCAGGCCCGGTTTGCTTCTCTCTGGGTTGAGACTCCAGCAGGTGACCGGCCGAGGGCATGAGATGGACCCTCAGAGACCCTTAGACGGGGAACGCAGAGCTCACTGCTGGGCTCCACACGCACCCCTCCGGTTGCTGCCTCTCGGCTGTTCCCCGATCCCTTCCGGGTTGTGGGTCCGGGACCAACGAACACCCAAATTAACTGCCTGCCAGGCATTTGAAAGGGTCTTCTGAGAAGTTAAAGAGGAGTTGTGCTCATTCGGGTCAAGAGATTTCTATGTGAATGCAGACTGTCCACCACGATTCGTGCTAAGGTCACTCAGGGAAAGAGAAGCAAGACGGAAACAGCCACTTCACTGTTGCCGATGAGGCAGGGTGGGGAGCTGCACAGGGTCGCTCACCACTGACTCACCACCTGCACCTTCTTCCGCCGCTTAAAGTCCGTCCGCAAAGGCCGGCCCCTCGGAGGCATCGGATCCACACTGCTGGCAGCACTTACCGCCTGTGACCTTTCAAGTTGAAGTGAGAGGGCAGGACTTAAACGGTGGAAATTTAAAATAATCTGTTTCGACAAGAATCCCTTTCCTTTCAATACAATGACAGTGTCTTTTATGTTTCTTTGCTTTGGGATTTTTTTCTTCATATTAACAATCAAGTGATGATATTATGGTTGATGCAACTTGCAAACGGTTATAAAATAATTGCAAACAATAACTATTACTATGGCTCGTCTTGCTACCATTGCGATGGCAGTAATTCTGTACCATTCCTACTGCTACAGAAGAAACAAGGCAAGAAGGAAAGTGAGTCATCACCAACTCGCTCCTTTTTGCTGCTTAGGGTAACATGTTCCTGAGGCCAAGATCCCAGGCGGAATTTTCTCCTGGGTGCTATGACTAGATGGCTCCTATTTTCTGGGACAGTCATAATTTCAGACTCTGTTTTGTTATTTTCATCCATTCACATTCGGTCTTCTGGGAGAGTTACCAGTGACCTGTGTTCTTAGCTGCGCACAGTAGCTCCATCTCATGAAGCTGAGGAGTCAACCTTCCGCCAGCATCTACATCCACATCTTGAAGTCTTGCCAAAGTCCAGTTACTAACATGGCCGGAGTCTGCAGGCGCTAGCTGGCAGCTTTAGGCGCACATGGAGAGAAGAAGCTGGCCGGGGTCCCAAGTCCACCGACTCGTCCCCTTGGAGAAAGGGAGAGGTAGCAGTGCAGGGTTGTGCTTCTTGGTGTCCTGTAACCTGGCTTCTATATAGAAAATGCAGCATCGTGGAATTCTGACCAACCAGGTGAGCAGCCTGCCTCCTCTGTGGCTGGCAGAAGTCGACCTGAAATTGGTGCTTGGTAGGAAATGGAGGATGAAGGAGTAGGAGTTTGCTAAAGGGTCAAGAAGAAAAGGACATCCAGGCCCAAGAAGTGACATGAGTACCATCTTGGAGCCATGATGCTGTGAGGGCATTTGAGAAATGAAAAGCGGCCAAAATAATACTATTTGTTTTCACTTCCTAGGGCTGCCATAACAAAGAGCCACAGGTTGGGGGCTTAAACAACAAATCTATTCTGTCACAGTTCTGGAGGCTGGAAGTTCAAGATCAAGGTGTCAGAAGGGTTGGTTCCTTCTGAGGGCTGTGAAAGAGAATCTGTTTCATGCCTCTCTCTTAGCTTCTGCTGGTTTCCTGACAATCTCTGATGATCCTTGGCTTATAGACGTATCACCCTGATCTCTGCCTTCTTCTTCACATCGTCTTCCCTCTGTGCGTATCTGTCTCTGTGTCCAAATTTCCCTGTTTTGGAAGGACACCAGTCCTATTGGATTAGAGCCCACCCTGATGACCCCATTTAAACTAAACTTGATTACCTCTCTAAAGACCCTGTCTCCAAATAAGGTCACATTCTGAGGTCCTGGGAGTTAGGACGACAACATTTCTTTCTGGGGGACACAAACTCATAATAGGAATTTAAGAAGAGTTTGGAATGTGCAAGAAAAGACTGGAGTTACGGCTTCATACACAATGCTGAGGAGTTTAGCGTCTGTAGTGAAGGCTCTGGAAACCAGTGAAAGCTTTTAAGCAGAAGAATGACATGATTGCATCTATGTTTTAGAGAATAGCCCTGTCCTGGGCAGATGAAGCTGGAGCAGGGGGCAGCATACTTAACAGGATGGACCCCAGGTGCTGGAGGTCCAGACATGGGCTGCTGCAGTAGGAATAGAAAGAAAAGGGACAAATTTTCAGAGATTTTAAAAGGGAATTGATAGAGCATGGTAACCCGTCAGATGACTACATGGAGATATTAAAGTAAGTAATGAAAAAGTGTCTGTCGTGGTCTCTCTGAGGCCAGGACCAAAGGTGGGGAAAGTGGGTGGTCCAGAGATGAGGTTTCCAAGGGTCCCCAGGAAGGGCTGGTGGAACAGTCTTGAAGTACAGAGAGGAAGGGACACATGAGTACAAGCTGTAGGCGGGTCACTGAGGTGGTTGAGAGCTGGAACCAGATTGGCAACTCACCGCGTAGGCCTGGAGGGGCCCAGGCGGAGAGGAGATACAGGCTGCAGTGGTCCCAGTGGGCTCCCAGCTCCCGCTGCTCCCGAGGCCTCTGCAGAAGGGGTGTTGTGACGTGGGCTTGCTCGGGCAGAGGTGCACCAGCAGTTTTACGACTTGGTTTAATGTCCCTGGAAGTTCTGTGTTTTTTTTTTTTTTTGGCTTTCTCTAGTTGTGGCGAGCGGGGGCTACTCTTCATTGAGGAGCGCGGGCTTCTCACTGCGGTGGCTTCTCTTGTTGCGCAGCATGGGCTCTGGGAGCACGGGCTTCGGTAGTTGCGGCACACGGGCTCAGTAGTTGTGACTCGTGGGCTTAGTTGCTCCGCGGCATGTGGTATCTTCCAGGACCAGGGATCGAACCTGTGTCCCCCGCGTTGGCAGGCGGATTCTTAACCACTGCGCCACCGGGGAAGTCCCAGCTCTGTGTTTTGAGGCCTTTTTTTTTTTCTTTTTTTGGGCCACGCTGCGTGGCATGTGGGATCTTGGTTCCCTGACTAGGGATTGAACCCATGCCCCCAGAGTGGAAGCTCAGAATCTTAACCGCTGGACCGCCAGGGAAATCCCGAGGCCACTTTTTGAAAGTCATGCAAGTTACGGTTGAAGAAGGTCTCTAGCACGTTGTGATGGTTAGGTGTATGTGTCAGCTTGGCCGGGTGAGGGTGTCAGACTTTATTCTGGGTGTTCTGTGAGGGTGTTTTTTGGATGGGATTGACATTTAAATCATTTAACATTTAATGGACTTTGAGTAAAGCAGATTACCCTCCATTATGTGGTGGGTCTCATCCAATCAGTTGAAGGCCTTAATAGAAAAAGACTGCCCTTCTGAGAGGAAGATATTCTGCCACCTGACAGCTCCCCTGGGTCCCCAGCCCGCCGTCCTACATTGCAGATTTTTGGACCTTCTGGGCCTCCATAATCATGTGAGCCAATTCCTTAAAATAAATCTCTCTCGATACACACATCCTGTTGGTTCTGTTTCTCTACCCTGGCCAATACACACATCATCTTGATCGGTCTTAAATGTAGCTCTGTTTCCTCAACCCAAAATGAAGGTATACATTTAAATGATTGGATTAAAAGGAAAGGTGTTAAAAAGCAACATGGTTTTTTTAAAAAAAGTATATTAAAAAATACGTTTTGTGAGCTAGGACCTCTTAGCACCAACCAACGACACCCATCGTGTCTTTTCCTTCCTGCAGTTCACAGGCGCTCCCCCCCACCACCCCGCATACACCTAGGAGCTGGCTAGAGGGCCGGGGCTGCTGCTGAAGCTCTCCGGTTGAAACACTATCATCCAAGCGCCAAGTCGCCCTGCCCGCCAAGGGCGGAGTTGGTGGAGGTCTGCACAACCACTCTCATCTTTGGCCTGTAGTGGTCATGAGAAGAGGCTGCCAGAAAGCAGTGAGTGGGTGCAACGTTCATTGAGAGTTTCCAAGGAAAAGCCCTCAAAACGAGGAGGAACAGCAGGTATATATCAGTTGGAAAGAGGACACGGTTAGCACGTTAGATGCAGCGGGCCTGCCTGATAAAATGCATAAACAGACCAACAAAATGCAAGCACAGTGCAGGAAGTACTTACTGAAAGTGGCCATCGGGAGGCGCCGGAGGATGAGAAAGGGGGAGCCCGCCATTCTGAGGCCTTAAAACGTGCTTCCCTCCGCGTAGGGAACCAGGAGCCCCAGGGCTGTCGTTTACTAGCTGACTGTTCCCTTCTGCCTGTGTCTAGGCTAACCGGGGCACCAGCTTTAATCGTCCAGGGAAGATCAGAACGCTCGGCGCTTTCCTTTGGAACATCTTTCAAGTGGCTAAGGGTAATGATGATTCATTTATTTACTTAAAAAAATTTTTGGATAGTTTAGAAAAGGGTGGGAAAACCTACCAAAATATTCATAATCAAGTAGTAAATGGAAAAGTACACGATAACAGTGTACATAGTAAGTCCTGAATTTAAAAAAAATTGTCCCCATATGCTCAGCCTTTTATGGCTGGTGAGATCACAGGGCTTATTTATTTCTTCTTTTTGCTCATGTGAATTTTCTTCGATGAAATGTATTAATTTGTAGTAAGGAAAAACTTACAGTCTTCTAAAAGATCAAAAAGAAGCTTAAATTGTTTATAGAACCGTGAAGTATTTATATTTCAACGAGCTCAGCATTAGGAAAGAATTCATCTAAAATGGAAAATTGTGCACATAAACATATAAACAACTGCTCCTGGATCCGGGAAGGAGGTCCACTGTGGCGTGCATCCGCGGAAACCCCGGTTCTGGAAATGGTCCTCGTGGACCTGGTCCTGATGGAGTCCCAGCCATGCAGTGCTTGGGTCGGAGAGACTCGGCTGACAGAACCTTTGCCGTTCAAAGTAAGGTTTCTAGTATCGCCATAACCAGTGCTGCTTCTTCACCATGAAAATGGAGGGGGGTGTTTCAGATCTGACCTCACAATTACAAATGTGGACCCCCATCCCTGCGCCTCCCTCCTCTGTGCGAGCCCTTCCCTCCCCAGGCCCGGCAGCCGTCCACGTGGAGAGGCACAGCCCCTCGGCGGTACTTCTCGCCCCTACGTCTCACCCTCGTGGAGCTCCGTGGCACCCAGGCGCTCCCGCCGCTTTATGAAATGCGTTTGCACGGGTGCGGGGGGCGGGGATGGAGCTGCTCTCGCTGGTACCAAAGGGGGTCCTGGATCCTCCTGGCTCTGACCTCACCCAGCCAGCCGGCCCTGGGCCCGCAACCCAGCCGCTCGGCTTCGCCCAGCCCGTCGGTGGTGCGTGGAAGCCAAGCCAAGCCAAGCCGCCCGTAAGACACTCTCCCGGGGTCTGTGGGCCTCAGCTTGTCGGAGCCGAATGTTCATGAGGGATTTTCACTCCCCGGAGGTAACACACAGGCTGAAAGGGATGCTAGTCCTTGCAACGAGTTTTCTCCGCTGAGATCCTGGTACCAGTGCAGGTGGAGGTGCCTTGGCAGCCACCTGGGGCAGCACGCCCCGCGGGGGTCACGTGGTGGCCACAGACACATGGTGACATCCCGTCATGCCCTCCTAGGACCACACCTGTAGGACAGTGCTCCGCGACGAGTTCACGCACAGCTTCACAGGTGTGATTTCGTCTCCATTTGAAAACGTTACGGACAATACAGACACTAGAAGTGTTTGCTAACCTGGTTTATTTCAAGATACTATATATTTTGTCGTAAGTTTAAAAAATTCTTTAGTCATTCATCTCTTGTATTTGGAAAAAGGTTTAACTTCATGTGAAAACCAAGCCTTAAACAAATACAAAATACTGCACGTGCAGGTGTGCAGCTGAATTAGTTCCACCCACGGGGGGAGACGTGCGCCCGTAGGTGCTAGTGGTCCTGCCAGCTTGGAGCCACTGGGATAGCAGGTCGTCCTCCATCTCACTGAGCTGCCTGCCTGGAAACCTCTTTAGTGGTGAGTTATTACCGATACAACAGCCTTCAGACGTCAGATCCGCTTTCTTCAATACATTTAAAGCCCCGTTTCCCAGTACAGACCTGCAGTGTTTGCTCCAAGCTGTACTCATGGCGTGGTTCTGGTCCCGCCCATTTCCAGGCAGAGCAGCGAGTAATGACCCACTAGCGTGGCGACAGCAAGGACTATAGTAACTGAAAACCGCTGAATTTAATTGATAGCTTCTCCTGGTGAGCCTCTGACACTACTACACAGAGGGCTGGGCAGAGTCAATTAGGTGAGGGAGGAGATTCCAACAGAGCCAGGAGTGGTTGTGATCTTTTGAATAAGTTAGGTTTTCTTCTCCAGGTCGCTATGAACGTAAATGACAACCTCAGAAATGATGAAATAATGTCACTCCACTTTCAAATTTGAAAGGAAGATGGAACATATTTGGGGGACATGAGACTTGCTTAGCGGGAGGGGCTGCTCGCGTGGTGACGTTCACGCAGCCCCAGAGCGGCCAGTGCCTGTGGACAGGAGCCCGTCCCCACGGGACACAGGCCCCGGCGGTGGTGCGTCCTCCGGCCCTGGACACCCTTTTAGAGGTGAAACCGCCCTTAAGAGGGCGGGTCGTCGCCTCGTCGTCACCGTGATGGCTCCCTTGCCTCCAAACGCCAGCAGCACTTTCGGCTGCAGCATCAGTTACTGTGGCAAAGCGTCCACACGTGAACTGTAGCCTGCTGGCCGTTTCACGCGTGCGGTCCAGGGGCCTTGCTGCCCCACAGAGGTGCCACTGTCACACCATTAGCCTCTAGAACTTCCTCACCTTCCCAAACCGAAACTCCTGACCACCTTGAATTATTGAATATTTCTTTTGTCCCACTTTGTCCTGAAGAACAGATTGTAAATCTCTTGAGAACAGGATAAAGCCTCCACGGGTCCCGGCACGTGTCCAGTACGTGACAGGAGCCCAGCAAGTATTTGATGCGTATGGTTTGCATCTTCAGGGAACCCGCTCGGCTCTTGGCAGCCTCTCCTTTGCAGAGAGCAGCATCCCCGTTCTCGAGTCCTTGTTAAGGAACGTCTGCCTCAGCTCTCCGGCTGCAGCTGCCTGGACCAGCGCTGGGCCCCCGGCCCAAGAGGGACCAATTAAAGTCACTCTGCAAGACCTAAATTGAGGACAGAAGAGTCAAAATAGTTCTGGTGGTGACAGGAAACGTAACATTTGAACTGAAAAGCTATGGAGTCCATAAAAAAATCAGCCACTGTGGGAATCTGGGATGAGATGAAAGGGGGAAAAAGGGTCTGTGTGTGTGGGAGAGAGTGTGTGTCAGAATGTGCATGTAAAAGAATGCATTTGAGGGTGTGTGTGTGTGAGTGCGTGTTTGTGTGTGAGAGGGTATGTGAGTGTGTGAGTGTGTGACTGAGTGTGTGAGTGCGTGTTTGAGAGTGTGGGTGTGTGTGTGGGTGTGTGAGTATGTGTATGGGTGTGTGAGCGTGAGAGTGAGTGGGTGTGTTAATGTGTGTGTGTGTATGTGAATGTGTGACTGAGTGTGAGTGTGTGTGTGAGGCTTTGTGAAGGAGAGTGTGAGGCAATGTGTAAGCACGTGAGCGAGCATTACGTGAGTGTGTGCGTGTGGTCAGGACAGTGTGTGTGAGAGCGCTTCTGTGAGAATGCGTGTGAGAGAGTGTTTGTGCCTGAAAATTTGTGAGAAAAGTTGCGTTGAGAGAATGGGAGGCCTTTTTGACAGAGTCTGTGTGCGAGAGTGTGAGCGTGGGTGAGACTATGTGAAGACAGGACAAAATGTGTTTGTGAGTGCGTGTGAAAGCTTGTGTGAGAGAACGTGTGGGCAGGTGTGAATGAGAGTGGTTGTCATGCTGTGTGTGAGCAAATGTGTGTAAGGGACTGTGCAGGAACATGTGAAAATATGTAAGGGAAAGTGTCCCAGCGTGAGAACGTGAAAGAGACCGTGTGAAAGTCTTGTGGGAGAACATGCGTGTGTGAGAGGAGGTAAGGGCTTCTGAGAGACTGAGCGTGAGTGTGTGTGAGCAAAGTGTGCAGGTAGCTCTTTCTTTTGCTATTTATCCCACTATTTCTAAATAGAAGGTGAGGATACAGCTTTCCTTAACATCATTCCGTTTCACTCACATCTTTTTTCCCCCATAATTTTGGCTGTTTACTCTTTGCCAGAACATCTTTGGGAAACTCGCAGACAGCGGGAGACTGGAATGTTCAACTACATCTTTATTCTTGTGCTCAGTCAACAGTTTTCATGGAAATTGAATTCTGTGAGTGCATCGTTTCTGCTCAGAATTGTCAGGACGTTGCTCCGTCATCCTCTAGTGTCTAACTTTGATTGTGAGAAGTCCTGTGCCACTGATTTCTGAACTTTCCAAAAGTCACTTGTGTTTTTCCCTCTTTTCCTTTCTTTGGGGAAATCCTGGGACGCTGACTTCATCCCCACTGCTCTTAAATTGCACAGTGATGTACTGGATGTCCATTTGTTGCGTAGATACTTGGCAGTCCTCTCAATCTGGAGCTCTATGTCCTTAGGTTTGTGGAACTTGTCTGGTACTGTTTCTTTTGTGGTTTCCTCCTCCATGTTTTTTTCTTTTTGGAACTTCTGTTTATCAGCAGTTGGACATCCTGAAATTTCTTCTCTTTTTATGTCTATTTTCTTGTTCTAGTTTCTGAGAGATTTCTTCAATTGTATCTTCCAATATTTCAATAAATTATTTTATTTCTGCTTTTTTAAGAACATCTTTATTGGAGTATAACTGCTTTACAATGGTGTGTTAGTTTCTGCTTTATAACAAAGTGAATCAGCTTATTTCTGCTTTTTTATTTGAATTTCCAAGAACCCTTTTTTTTCTTTTTACTCATCTGTGTTCCTTTTAAACATCTTGTTCATGTTGCATGGAAAAAATATATTTTCCTATATCTGCAAGGATGTTAATTAAAGAAATATTTTTTGAAATTTTCTTCAGCTCCCTGCACTGTCTTTTCTTTCCGCAGAGTTCCTTTTCTCTGCCTGTTTTGTCTCTGTCTTGGATGATGGAATATTTCCTGAAATGTCCAGCCATCTTTTTTTTTGTTTTGAATTTTGATTGGAGTATAGTTGGTTTACAATGTTGTGTTAGTTTCACATGTGCAGCACAGTGAATCAGTTATACATATACACAGGTCCACTCTTTCTTAGGTTCTTTTCCCATATAGGCCATTACAGAGTACTGAGTACAGTTCCCTGTGCTGTACAGTAAGCCCTTATTGGTTATCTGCTTTGTGTATAGAGGTGTGTATATGTCAGTCCCAATCTCCCAATTTGTCCCTCCTCCCCGTCCCCCCTGGTAACCATAAGTTTGTTCTCTAAGTCTGTGACTCTATTTCTGGTTTGTAAATAAGTTCATTTGTACCCTTTTTCTAGATGCCACACACAAGTGATATCACAGGATGTTTGTCTTTCTGTGTCTGACTTACAGCACTCAGTACGACAGTCTCTAGGTCCGTCCATGGTGTTGCAGATGGCACTGTTTCGTTCTTTTTTATGCGTCCAGCCGTCTGTAGTTGTCTGTGTTTAGCAAGAGTAAGTCCTGATCAGAGGAGGGAAGGTTAAAGCTGATGGAAGTGCCGTGGTTGACCGGTGGTTCTTGCTCTCAGGCAGGAGTGGCAGCGTGTTCTGTAAAGTCGGGATGGTGCGTCTTTTAGGCTTTGTGGGCCATTAGGTCTGTGTCGCAGCTACTCCACCCCCTCTACGCCGCTGCAGGGCGTGGTGATTCGAAAGAAGCCACCGTGACCAGGAATGAATGTGTCTGTGTTCCAGGAAAACTCGCTTCACAAGAACGGTCACTGGGTCACCTCCCGGCGGGGGCCTGGCCGCTGCCCTCGGCTGCACCAGAGGCCTTGGGACCAGAGCCTCCGCGAGTCACCTTTCTCGGAGAAAGCTCTTGGGTCTCCCGTGGGGCGCAGGGCGGGGAGGAGGATGCTGGGTGAGTCGCTGCTGGCACCGAAGTTGAGGGGGCAGGGCTGGGGGCTCCTGTGAACACACAGCCTGTTCTCACCTTCAGCCTTTGACCTCCTTCCAGAGGGAGAAACAGGCTTTCACACCTCGGCCGGCTTCTTCTGGTCGACTCCCATTAAGCAAACTTAGCTTAAACTTCCTCCGGTTACTAAGACAAGTACCGCTCATTCATTTACTTTCCATCTCCCAAAACTGTTACCAATTTAGTTTCTATTTGCTTTGTTCTTACGAGTTTGTAACTCTTTTTCCCCTTTATGGTCATTTTGGTAGGGTTTCAGGAGATGCCAACACATCATGTATGTTCTGTTCGCCGTGTTTAACCAAAGTCCTCCTGGGAAGTTTTCACACAAAGGCCATGCTGATGAAGGCCATGGGGAGGGTGAGGTCAGGAGAAGGAAGCATTTCAAAAGAAAGGAAAACAAAATGGGAAAGAAGACAGGACCGACGCCAGAAAGTATAACATTTATGTTTTGGATTTTTTTCCTGTAAACAGAGAAATGAAATATTAAAGCCTTTTTTACTTTAGCCTTTATTCTCTCACATTAAAAAAAAAAGTAAGAAATGAAAGAATAAATAGCCTTGAAAGGTACATTTTGCCTTAGAGACTGGAGCTGAAATGCAGAGAGGTTTCTCTAACTTACTCATTCAGAGGAAACCCCCAAAATTGTACTAAACATGAAATACGACCTCCGGAGACCGTAACTTCTGACAACAGTACTGTTTCTGACAATACTGCAGTCTTTTTTCCTCTTCCCTGGGAAATTCTAGGGCAGGCATCAGGCTGAGGTCAGATGTAAAGTAAGCATGGCTTCAGGATGACCAAGGTGTTAATCACTGAAGTCATCGGCCAAGGTGGCATCATTACTCCAGCCATTCAGGAGCAGCACAGTGGTTTCCTCTGAAGGGTTTCCAAATCAAGATTTCATGTCATCGTGACTAATTTTATAGAGTTAAAATGCCATGAGGCGCTCTCAGATAATTGCTTTTTAAAGTCTGCTCTTTAGAGGAAAAGGAGAAAATAATAATGTTTAGAAACAACGGCAGAGCATCACGCCACCCCCGTATCCTCCTCTCCTCCGTCACACGCACGGGCAGACACCGCGCTCGCGCACGTGCAACCCCAAACCTGCACAAAGTTCTGTTAGTTGATGTATCAGAGAACTAGCTGAGAGGGTCAGCGTATCTGAAAACTGGCCGAGGAGGGACACTGGAGCCAGGAGCTCAGAACCGCCCGCCTTCCCCAGGTGAGAGCCAGCCGAGTGGGGCAGGGCAGGCCGGCCCGGGGCGTCCCCCGGCCTCACGGTCGCACACAGGCTCCTGGTTGTCAGGGAAGGAGTTCCGACCACCTGCCGCGGCGGCTGGCTGTGTCAGGAGGCCGGGGTGACGGCAGGCACCGGCTCAGGCCGTCCTCAAGCCCAAACCCGCCCGCTGTTTGGTAGCTGAGATCCCTGGAAGCAGAGGCGCTGGGCAACTGGCTCGAGGTCGGCCTGGAAGGTCGGGGAGAGGGATCTGAGCCCCGCCGTCTGCGGCGAGGCTGCCCTGGCAGCTTCGCGCGGCCACAGAGCCGACCGTGGCGGAGGCAGGACGGCGGGTGCCAGGCGCGCCTCTGCCGCCCACGTGGTGGGTCCGTGGCCTCATGGGCTCTGTGAGGAGGTGGGGTCAGGTCACTGCAAAGACCCCCCTCAGCTCCGCAGCTCCCTAATTCACGTGCTTCTCGCCTATGGACTTTGTGCTTTCTGTTGTTCTTTTAAAGTATGTTCTGTGAAAGAGGACACATACTTTTTAAAAGAAAGAAAACGCCTTCGGAGGCCAGGTTATGTAAGTTACAGGAATGTTTCCCCTTTGGTTTCTTCATTAACACACTTACTATTCTGTGCAGATTTCAAACTTTTCATCGAACTGTTGGTCTTCTCTCTTCAGAACCATGTTCAGTCCATCGCCCCTCACCCCAAATAGGCAGAATCGGCCCTGAAATGTGCAGCGTCCTAATGCCACCACTCGGCCCACAGCCGCCTGCAGGTCCACGCTCCCCAGCCCCACCCCCTCCGGCCACACGCCGGAGCGCCGCTCCAAACACCAGTGAGGCGTGTAACTGCCCTGCTCTCACACACAGTGACTTCACAACGCACCGCTGTAACTCCTGGTCCTAACCTTAAGAAGCTCAGTGTGACCCAGCCTCTCCTTTCCTTGTTCTGTGCCATGTGTTTCAGCCTCATGGATGATTCCGACTCTCAGAGTCCATTTTTTCCTACCCCTTGAGCTGCCCCCTGATTGTTTTCTATTAAAGAAAATTCACATCAAATAAAATTCACATCCCGTAACCATCTCAAACTGCGCCACTCGGTGGCACTCGGTGGATTCGTAATGTTCTGCGACCATCACCGCTGTCTAGTTCCAGAACCTTTTCATCATCCCGAATGGAAACCCCACACCCATTAAGCAGTCACTCCCATCCTCCCTGCCCTCCAACCCCCAGCACCCAATAATCTGCTTCCTCTCTCTATGGATCTATCTATCCTGGGTATTTCACGTAAGTGGAGTTTTACAGTATGTGGCCTTTTGTGTCTGAATGCTTTTGAGTTTCGACCATGGTGTAGCAGGTGTCAGAACGTCCGTCATTCCTTTTTATGGCTGAATAATATTTCATTGCATGGATTACTGCATTTTGTTTATCCATGCATCAGTTGGTGGGTGTTTGGGATGTTTCCACCTTTCAGCTACTGTAAATAGTGCTGCTAGAGCATTTGTGTACACGTTTTTGCTTGAGTCCCTGTTTTCAATTCTTTTGGGTATATTCCTCAAAGTGGAGTTGCTGGGTCTTACGACTTTTTGAGGAACCACCACGCTGTTTTCCACAGAAGCTACACCATTTTCCCTTCCCACCAGAAGTGTACAAGGGTGTCAGTTTCTCCACATCCTTCTCAACACTAATTTTCCAGTTTTTGTTGATAGCCATCTAAGGAGGTATGAAGTGGTATCTCATTGCAGTTTTGATATACATTTCCTTATTGACTAATGATGTTAAGCATTTTGTTCATGTGCTTATTGGCAATTTGTATATCTTCTTTGGAGAAATGTCCATTTAGTCCTTTACCTATTTTTTAGTTCGGTTGTTTGTCTTTTCATTTTTAAGTTGTAAGAGTTCTTTGTGTATACTAAATGTTAGATCCTTATCAGATATGTGATTTGCAAATATTTTCTTCCATTCTGTAGGTTGGCTTTTCATTTTCTCAGTACTGTCCTTGGATGCACAAATGTTTTGGTTTCAATCAAGTCCAGTGTATCTATTTTTTCTTTTGTTGCTCAAGCTTTTGGTTTCATAGCTAAGAATCCACCGGGATGTTGATAGGGGCTGCACTGAGTCTTACATCACTCTGCTGATGCTAACATCAGAACAGTGTCTTAACAATTTCAGGTTTTCCAGTCCCCCTGATTTTCACGAGGCCGGCTTCTCCTTTTTACTCAGATTTCAGCGCTTAACTGTCTCCTTCTATTTTAACTCTCGTATGGTACCTACCACTGCACAGTGCTTTCCTTATTTACTTGTATTTTTGGTTGCTTCTACTCCGTCTTTGTCCACTGGAATGCAAGCTACTTGATAGCAGGGTCATCATGCCTGTTTGTTCGATGCTTTATCCCAGCATCTGGAATTGTGCCGGCACCTGGTAGACCCTTAACAAATACTTGTAATGATGAATGAATGGATGAACCAGTGAAAACCGGCTGGGTGAACAGAGCACGTTTGCCAGGGAGCAGAGCGGGAAAGTTACTCTCTTCTAACCAGACGTGACGGCAGGGTGATCTCGTGCTCCTGACACGCAGACGCTCTGCAGACAAGCCTTGTCCTCTCTTACAGCTCTGAGCTTATGAAATGGATTAACCTTCAAGCATCAGCTGTGAGAAAGTAGGTGGAATTGATTGCCATGGTTGCTAAGAATTCACAAAAGGCACCTGTTGTTACGTTTACATTTCTTTCCATTTTGTTGTAAATTGTGTTTTATCCATCAATCTATTGATGCTACTGAAAGCCAAATGAAGTGAAAAATGTGTTTTCTCCTTAATCTAGTCTAGAATCCCTATGGGAAGATGAGCTCTTTGAATCAAGAGGCTGTAACCTCTGTCCTCCAAGTGACAGTGTGGCATCAGCGGGGTCAGTGGTTCACGCCGTTCTCCACCCTCCTGATGTTCATATCAAACACCCACTCGCGTGGTATTTCTCCCCTCACTTGCTGACTTTCCACCGGCACAGACACAGAGCATCCCAGACCTGACCCCTAGTCCAGCAGGTGGCCTGTCATGAAGTGTGTGGGCAATAAGAAGACGGGCCACCAGAGGGGCTGGTAACGGGGCCTGAGTGTGCACGGGGTGGCCGAGACTGACGTTTTAGGGGCCGTGAACCCAGGCCCAGGTCTGCTCACAGAGCGGAAGATCTCAACAGCTTACCGTGAGCGCAAAGCAGAGACCAGATGCTGGGCGAGCACAAGAGCAAAGAAGCAGGTGTCTGTTCTGAGCCCCAGAACAGAAGCTGCCTCTAAAACGAGGCGTCTCACAAAAGGAGGAAGAAACAAGAACATGCCCCGGGCGCCTTTGGGAGCCACGCAGGCCAGCGAGAGTGAGCCGGGTGAACGGCGATTTCCGATCCTCTCTGCTCTTGTTTACTCTTGCTTGGAAGATACGGTAAAGCGTACAGATACGCAAATGCATCTGGAGCCAGGAAGATGCCAAAGCACGTGGGTGCCAGCTGGACCCGATTTTGGCCGTGGCCGCAGACAGCCGAGCACTCCTCGAGGTGCAGGGTCGGCACAGGTGCGACGCACCTGTCAGAGGGGAGCGGGGTTGCTTAGAATCTTGCGTCACGGTCAGCTGTGGGCCTGGGCAAGCAAACACCCATCGGTGTGCCCTTGCCAGCTACGCCTCGTGCTCCAGTCGCGCCGGGGCGCCGGGGCTGGGGGGGGACTGCCGCCCTGCTGCCCCCCCAGGTCCTGCACCCACACCGGAGTCCCCCCACCCCGCCCACCGTCTTCTTCCCTAGTGTCCTCTGTCCCACCCACCCTTCAGGTGTCTTCCCCAGAGAGGCCCTTTCACCCAGGGCTGGGTTAGCATGTAGGAGAAAACCGCTTTCCTGTTTCGCTCAGTGAATCAGTCAGTACAGGAAGGAGTAAAACGGAGAGGATACTGCGACACAAGGGGAGAAGGAACCACCTGCAGGAGACTAGTTATATCCCTGGCGGCCGACAGGTGCCCACGGGAAGCACGTTTTAAGGATGAGGTCACGTCTCCATTGTAGCGACAGTGTGGAATCTCTCCTCTATTTATAAACATACCTTGAAAAACAACAAGTGATTTAACCAAATACCTCTTTAATAGGATGTTATAAAATGACTTGGGTAGAAATGAAAATTTATGGCTTCCTCTTTTAAAAGGGTCATACATTGACCTCCAAGGAGGGCAGGACATTTCCCTGCGCTTCTCCCTTTCCTCTCTCCTGCTCTGCTCTGTGCTCCGTCTGCCCATCCATCCTCTCGACGTGAGGCCTCCTTTTCACTGCTGACAAGCGGAGCCTCCAGTTAACCCATGTGTGGGGAAAGAAGCCTCTGCGGAATCCTCACATAGGCTCCAAGTATGGTGTAGGAGGATTAATGATCCATTGACTTGACGCCCGTGCACAAATTGCTCTTTTCTGGTTGTATAACTGAAACGTTGTCCTCCGACTCCAAGAGGATAGTGCTTGTAATGTACGGATGGAAAGGAAAAGCAGCCTTCTAACCAGGACACCGTGAGAGCTCGTGGCGCATGTGAGTCTGGACACAATGGGAGCCTTTCACACTTCAGGGCAATCCAAATGTCAAATAATTCTGGAAGCATAATGTGTGGCTTGTTAACCCCCGTGAACGTCTTCATGCTTTTGTGCGCTGAGGAAGAGGCCGTTGGAGCAGGGGACGGTGAGAGGGCGCGTCTGTTCAGAGCCCCTCCTGCCCGCATGTTTGCCCTGCGGCACCCAGAGCTTGCCGGGCACACACGCCGCCGCAGAGCAGGTTCCAGAGCCAGGGCGCCGGGCCCAGCATCCTCCAGGGGCCAGAGACGTTCTACCAAGTTCACAGTCAGAGACCATGGAGTGCTTTGGTTCAGTTACTGATTAATCACCATAGCAATGTGCTCATGCTTCAAGTATAAAATACCCTTACAGATCAATGAGAAGGCAGCCCGATGTCTCCACCCCAACAACAAAAAAAAATGGTCAAAGATCCAAGCAAGTATTCACAAAAGAAAAACTGGAAAGGACAATGAACAAATACAAGAGGTCCAGCCTCACATATTGCTAAAGAAACGCGAAATAAGAACATGGTACCGTGCACCTTGTGGCTGCACAAGATGGGAAGGATTTTTCTCCCCTAAATGGTGACGCTTTGTGTTCCTGAAGATTCCGGAAGCAGGCACACGGATGTGCTGCTGGTGGGAACACAAGTGGGCCGTGCTTTCTGGAGTGTGATTCGCCCTCATCTGTACAGACAGAGGCTCGGCTCCAGCGAGGTCACGTCCGCGTCGCCGCTCACCCTTAGGAGGATTCGTGCGTAAGTGTGACATGGCATTTCTCCATCACCACGCTTTCCAGGAGGTGGAAACTCAGAAATAACCTCGATGCTGGAGGACAGGACTCCCAGGCACTGCGGTGGCTCTGTCTCGTCTCCCTTCCGCCCACGGGAATGGGACTTGGTTATGCTTGTAGTTGTCTTTTTCTTTCTGGATTCCTGTGCACCAAACAGAATTAATCATTATCCCGGCTTCATGAAACATTGTCATGGTAAGCCCATGCCTGGCGCTTTTATAAATTTGTGCCTTTGTGATAGTGTAATGAACACCTAGGAGCCCACCACTGCACATGAACGCTTGAACTTGGCAATAACTGCATCTGTGTGACTCCCTTCCCGCTCCTGGCTGGCCAGACCCCCTGTTCTTCTTCCCTTGTGCTCCTTTTTACATTGTAGTACGTCACATTATCCTATATATGGATGTATATACTATTCCAGAAAGTAGACTTCTAACGTTGCAGCAAATGTGCCATGCTCACGACATCTGTGAAGCTTACTCTACTCGCTGAGTGTTTACTGCCGAGATTCATCCGTGTCGTGGCATGTTGCTGTAATGTCTTCCTTTTCACTGCTTCTGTTTTCTTATGATACCATAATTTGTTAATCCATGTTCCTGTTGATGAGTATGTGAAACCTTCCCAGGTTTCTGCTCCTGAGGGCAAACGCAGCATTCCCATGTACATCTGCTGGTGGTGTACCTTTGCAGTTTTTCTCTGTTGTGTTCGTTTCCTGGGGCTGTCATCCCAAAGTACCACAAACTGGGCTGCATAAAGCAACAGAAATTTATTATCTCACGGTCCAGAGGTCAGAAGCCTGAAGTCAAGGTGTTGGCCGGGCCATGCCCGATGGGAGGAAGGATTCTTCCTTGTCTCTCTCAGCTTCTGGGGGTTCCTGGCGATCTGTGATTCCATTTATATAACATTTTTTAGTTGACAACGTTTTAGAAATGGAGAACAGATTAGTGGTGGTCAGGGGTGAGAGATGGGGGAGGGGAAGGTAGGTGGGCTGGAAAAGGGATCCTTGTGGTATAGGGTCTATTCAGTGTGGGGCTGGCGGATGTACAGACTATGACGTGATAAAATCGTATGGAACTCAGTACACACGCAAATGAATGTAAGTAAAACTGGGGCATCTGAGTAAGATCGCTGCATGGCATATTCTGGTTGTGACTGTTGTGCTAGCCTTTTGCAAGATGTTAGTGTTTAGGATTTAAAAGGGAATTTATTTCCCCCTATGTTTGTTTATATCTTTTTGGAAGAATTGTTTGCCATAAATACTAAGTAAGCAAATAAATATATAAGCAGATCTGTTGCCCCTCCCCCGGGGCTGCTGCGAGGACCTGCTCGTCATTAAACCAGCGGCTGCAGGAGCAAATCCATGCTTAGTGGGTGGAGCGCCTGCCCCCCTGACTTCTAATTAGGGCCTCAGATCAATACCACTGCTTGTGTTTCTCTGCCCACAGCAGCTTCGTGTGTGCGGCATTTCTCTTTAGAGTAGCAGGGACATGCCTGGCACTGCCCCTCAGGTTCAGCCGCCCGGGAGGACAGCTGCCCATCTAGATGAGAACCACCCCGGCACTGCCCAAGTTCAAGTACATGAACCCACCCAATCTGGGGACAAGCCCTCCAACTGGTGTTTCCAATGCAGTCATAAATGGTTATAAACTTCATTTTATTTGCAAGAGTATCTCCTTCTGGTGCACATAAGCAGCTATGACTTCCTTCTTTCCTGTCTGTTTTGCATGTGTTACACTAGCGGGGCGTGAGGAGGAAATGCAGGGGGAGGAAAGACACCTGAAGCGAGGCCTCGGTTGGTGTTGGTCACTCAGGTCCAGAGTCTCCCAGGGAGCTTGGCCTTCCCCACCACCATCCTAAACCCTCCCCGTGTTTGTAGAATAAAGTTCGGGGGAAACCTGCAGCCCCTCTCAGTGTCCAGACACCAGGCAGGTCGAAAGCCCTGAGCTGGAGGAGGGAGGTGGTCTAGGCTTGGAGGCCCCTGCGGGGCAGAGGGCAGGGGTTCTCCAGCCTGGCCTGATCGCAGCCCAGGTGGCTCAGGCTCGGGACCAGGATACGAGCCTGGGGGACGCGCTCCATCAGACGAAGGAAGAGAGCACTCACCGTCTGCCTTCTGCATCTGGCCATGGGAGCATTTCCCACAAACCACATCAGCTGTCTCAACTGCACGAGCCCAGATACCAAACCTCAGCTTCATAGCTGAAGAAGTAGTCTTAGAGGGGCCGTCCCACCCGCCCCAGATCCTGCAGAGCCAAGACGTGTCTGAGCCCATGCACAGTAGTAAATGATGGTCCTGGGAGCTGAGTCGCCTTGGCAACGCTGCCGCTGCTGGGTCAGTGATGCCCCCGTGGCCCTTGAAGCAGCCGCCAGCTCCCCCTCCAGCCGGCCCAGCTCCTCTCTCCGCAGCCAGCGCTGCTTGTCTGTCTGTCCTGCTACTTCTCTTCCCCTGTGTGGCTGCGAGGTGAAGGAAGCTGGGTCCCTCTCATAGAGTGAAACGCCTGGCCTCCAGGGCGATGACTGCTAGATGCCCAGAGGCCCCGCTTTTGCTGCTATTGGGAGTTTTGTGTTTTTATTTCCATGTTTGAGGTCCCGTTTCAGATGACGGTGGTCAACAGAAATAGTCATGCTATATCCACGGCAGTGCTCGGTTTATGCCGGGCTTTACTCGGTTAAAATAAAACACTGTTCACTGGCTGCAGGATTCACCTTCCGTCTTCACCTTTCAGCACTTCTGACCTCTGTCGTGGCCCCAGGCCGACAAGCCCTAACTTTTATTTTTGCCACAGCACAAGGCATATGTGAAACTTCTGACGAAAGGTGTTCAGGCAGAATCCAGCATCTCATCCAGCTGAGGCTTCCTGGGTTCCCTCTTGTTTTTTGGGTTCTTTTTAAATTTATTTATTTATTTTTGGCTGTGTTGGGTCTTTGTTGCTGTGCGCGGGCTTTCTCTAGTTGCGGTGAACGGGGGCTACTCTTCATTGCGGCGCGTGGGCTTCTCACTGCGGTAGCTTCTCTTGTTGCGGAGCACGGGCTCTAGGTGTGTGGGCTTCAGTAGTTGTGGCACGTGGGCTCAGTAGTTGTGGCACGTGGACTCAGTAGTTGTGGCTTGAGGGCTCTAGAGCGCAGGCTCAGTAGTTGTGGCATGCAGGCTCAGTTGTGGCGCAGGGCTCAGTAGTTGTGGTGCATGGGCTCAGTAGTTGTGGCTTGTGGGCTCTAGAGCACAGGCTCAGTAGTTGTGGCGCATGGGCTTAGCTGCTCCACGGCATGTGGGATCCTCCCGGACCAGGGCTCCAACCCGTGTCCCCTGCATCAGCCAGCAGATTCTTAACGGCTGTGCCACCAGGGAAGCCTGGGTTCCATCTTGACTTCTCTGCTTTGCCCGTCTGGAGCTATGCCTTCCTGGTTCCAGTACGTTTGCAACCACTTACCCTGACTGTCCCCTGGTGTCCCGTCCCCCAGGGTCTGAGTCCAGCTTGTGTCCTCCCTGTGCCCTCTCTCTAACTTACGGCCTCCGGCTGCAGCCTGGTCCCCCCGGCGGCGGAGTGGGCCCATCCCGCAGAGCCCTACTCCAGGCCAGCGGCGCCCCCTACACACGCTGTCTCTTCGGCTCCTCATCTGCGGTCTGTTGTTTGGTGTCGCTCGGTAGCCGGTGCTAATAAGCGTATCCGGTGTCTCTCTGTGGTGCCGGTGCCCTGAAGCTCGAGCCCCTCTCGTGCGGGCTCCTCTGCCCTCGTCCTCAGCACCCCCCCTGCCCCACTTCACTCCAGCCGCCGGGCCGCATGCGGGCTCCATCACTCTCTGCGGAGCTGCAGCCGGATGGCGCCCTGCCTCGGGGGCAAACCACACACCCTCCCACGTTCACAACCCAGCAGTGCGGGTGTCAGGGGCCAGACACCGGGCTAGTTGATCAAGTCCATCCGGTACGAGTGGCGTCCGTGCTCTAAGTGACTGGCAGGTCCTCGGATTGGCTGCTTGTCCTAAGGAGCAAGAGACATTTCTGGTAGGACGGGCCAAGTAGAAGTGCCCCAAACGGACCCAGTTTCCTTTCAGCCCCCAACCCAGTGACTCTGGAGCAAAGCCGCATTCCTGGAAGGGCCGCCCAAGGTCAGGGTCCCCGCCGAGGACGGGATGCAGGCGATGTGTCCCCTCACATCTCTGTTCAAATCGTTTGTCCTGAAAACAAACAAGGAAACGAAACAGAACAAAGCACCGGGTGTATCGTGGTGAGGGGCTGCGGACGGCCGTGGTGAAGCTCACGGTCTCGGGGATTGTGACCCCGCCTCTCCTGTGTGCCACCGGCGCCTGCGCAGTGGGCCAGGCCCCGAGTAGCCACGGCGGCGGCGAGGGAGGGCAGCCCGGCTCGCTCTGCAGGGCTGTTCCTGCCACTGCAGGGCACCCACCTGGCCGCTCACAGGGTCCACGCTGAGACGCCACTGAGGGACCAGCCACGGGGCCTCCCGTGGCCTCCCGGCGGCAGCTTGGGCAGACCGGACTCCTTCCCGCCTGGCAGGGACAGCGGGAAGGGACACCCTCCTGGACCCCAAGGGACAGGAATGGACTCCAGTTCCGCACAGTGCCGCCCTAGGGCTTCTGAGGAGCGCACTCATGCTGGGGAAGCTCCCCCACCCAGACGGGCAGGGGCCGTGACGTCCCCGCAAGCGTTCCTGCCCTCAGCCGGGCAGGGGGCTCGGGGAAGGTCCCGGGGCGTCCACGGTGGCCCCAGCTGGAGACCACCTCCCCGTGTTGGCCTCCCTTCTCTGTTCTGCTCCTGGGGCCCCGTTCCCAGATACGCCCCCGGCACACAGGGCTCCGCTTTTGGTAGAGGCGGGCCAGGACCCCTCTCCTCCCCAGATGCTCAGTATATGGAAACGAGGACGTGCTAGGAGGAGTCCTCTCGTGCATCACTGATTGAGGAAAGCAAATTCTCCCGTCAGCCTTTCCCGGCCTTACCTGAAATTTCAAAGGCTACACGGCGTTATGCGCCTCGCCTACTTTTTTGACGCTCTCCTTTTACCGCCAGGGAAATTGCCAGTCACTGAAAGGATGAGGTCCTCTGGAGAGTCGAAGAGCATAGCCTCTGAAGAAGGGAGAGAAACGAGAAGGAAGGCAGGCTTCCAGGCAGGCCAGGGGCGCGTCCAGGAAGCGGGGAGGGGCGAGCGGAGCCAGGTCGGAACTCGCTCAGCAGCCAATATGGTGCCCAGAGCCCAGAGGCTTAGAAAGTGGCCTGTCGGGCGCAACAAGGGCTGACCTTCGCTGAAGGCCGTCCACGTGCCCAGTGCTGTGTAAGGCTCTTACACACACCGTTTACACTTCACAACAACCTCTGAGGGAGGCAGACGGGAAGCAAGGCAAGGGCGATCCTTCAGCCCGTTGGCTTTTCCAACACGCAGAGCTCAGCGGTCCAGCTCCGGGGCTGGGCTCTCAGGTCAACCTTGGGCTGTTGACATTACTGTCTAAAGGCACGGCGATTGTCTCGTTCTAGACTGGACTTTTCACTGAAGCTTTTTCACCGCGTTTTATTCGTATTTACTTCTGTTCCTAAATGTGTTCAGCCCAACACCAACACACAAAGTGCAAGGTTGTCACAGTTGCCTCAGATGGGCTTGTGATTTTCTACCTGCAACTTTGCTGTCTGTTTCAGACCTTAGCTGAGGATAAAGCAAAAGCTTCAGTTTCCTTCCTCTTGTGGTGAAATGTCAGACATATCCCTCAACTTTTGTGGACTTCTTAATGTAGCCATTTCCTGTGTCTTAAAGGTAAGTTTCAAGGCTTCCCTGGTGGCGCGGTGGTTAAGAACCCACCTGCCAATGCAGGGGACACGGGTTCGAGCCCTGGTCCGGGAAGATCCCACATGCCGTGGAGCAACTAAGCCCGCGAGCCACAACTACTGAGTCTGTGCTCTAGAGCCCACGAGCCACAACTACTGAAGCCTGCACGCCTAGAGCCCGTGCTCTGCAACAAGAGAAGCCACCTCAATGAGAAGCCCGCACACTGCAACGAAGAGTAGCCCCCGCCCGCCGCAACTAGAGAAAGCCGGCATGCAGCAACGAAGACCCAACACAGCCAAAAATTAAAAAAATAAATAAAATAAATACATTTATTTAAAAAAAGGTAAGTTTCAAAAAATCTTTGAATCATAAAAGTGTTAGAACTAGCGAGAACATTAGCAACCACTTGCTTTATGTTAATAAACTGAGTCTCAAAGAAGT
This sequence comes from Balaenoptera acutorostrata, assembly GCF_949987535.1. NCBI lineage: Eukaryota > Metazoa > Chordata > Mammalia > Artiodactyla > Balaenopteridae > Balaenoptera > Balaenoptera acutorostrata. Next base: position 2,778,861 of record NC_080076.1, on the reverse strand, counting down.
TAAGTGCCTTACACCATGAGTAAATATAAGTCACCATAAGAACTCTGGCTTCCTGTCTCCCATTCATTGGTGTCACTATACAGAACATCTCTTGGAAAGATCTGGTATGCAATAGAAAGTTGCATCGTCTTTGCTACACATCATTGGAAATTAAAACTCACCTTGGGTATAGTCAGCACGTCTAAAGTTATGCTATTAACAAGACCTACCTCTGGGAGCAGTAGGTATTGTTGCTGTCAACTGAAAGAAAAAGCTCACAGCATAAGAGCTGTGAGTTTAAGTTTTATTCAGGGTCTTACTGAGGACGATAGCCTGGGAGACAGCCTCTCAGGAGCTCTGAGTAAACTGCTCTGAAGAGTCTGGGGGAGAGTCCGGTGCTTGGGCTCAAGCATCAAGTACACATCTTGGTGAAACACTATTTACCACTAGTCACAACGAACACGCATCTCAAGTTAATGATTTTAGCGCTTTTCCATGTACAGGAAGATGCAAGAATCTGAGTTCATTAAAATTCTTGCTGAAATACACTTCTGCCTGTCTAAGGGGCCTGCTTGTCCAGGCACAGAGCATCCTGTTACCATCATTCCCTCCGTCTGAGGCAGAGGATACTGCTGGTCAGCGGCTGCAGTGGGTTAACCCTTGCAGAATTGCACAAAGCTCTCTGTTCTTCTTTGTTTACATTATGTATCTTATGTATGTTAAGGTATTGTTATGGACTGAACATGTGTGTCGCCCCCAAAATTCGTGTGTTGAAACCCAACCTCCCGTGTGATGGTGTTAGGAGGTGAGGCCTGTTGGAGGAGATTAGGTCATGAAGGTGGAGCCCTCGTGGTGGGATTAGTGCCCTTGTAAATGAGGCCCCAGAGAGCTCCCTCGCCCCTTCTGTCACGTGAGGATACAGCAAGAGGATGGCCATCTGCAACTCAGAGGAGAGCTTCCCCAGAGCCCGACCACGCTCTCACCTGACCTCAGGCTTTCAGCCTCCGGAACCGTGAGAAATAAATGTCTGCTGTTTATGAGACGTGCAGCCTATGGTACTTTGTTATAGCAGCCTGAATGGACTGAGGTATGAAAAAAACTGGGAAATAAATATAATTGAAGTCTGCATGTTGGGTTCCCCAGGCAGACAGTGCTGAATGAATGTTGGTGTGTGTTAAGCCTCCTGCACCAGGGGTCATGATAGTCCATCCGTTTGAAAGTACAGACATCTAACCGAGGCTGCAGACTATGAGACGTGAGCGTCCATGGATACTATGAGGGTTGTTTAGCTTTAATCATATGTCCACAGAAATGATTCTATGTTATTGCTGCGTTTTCACTTTAATTGGGAGATTTAAATAATATACCCCAAAATGTTGTATGGATACAACAGATGGTATAGGAAATAATTTTAGGCAACACCCCAACAAATATGTTTTATTTAAATATCTCTGTGTTTATTTCATATGCTTTAAAATGTATTGCACAACACATATTGATTAAAAAACTGGTACCCAAAATAAAGTTAAAACTCAACATCAAGAAAACAAACAGCCCAATTTTAAAAATGGGCGAAGATCTGAATAGTTTTACCTCATGAAGGAAGATATGCAGATGGCAAGTAAGCATATGAAAAGATGCTCTGAATCATATGTCATTAGAGAATTGCAAATGAAAACAGCAGTGAGATACCAGGACACACCAATCCGGAACACTGACAGCACCAAATGCTGGCGAGGATGTGGAGCAACAGGAACTCCATTCGCTGCTGGTGGGGATGCACAAGGGTGCCGCCACTTTGGAAGACAGTTTGGCAGTTCCTTATCAAACTAAATATGATCCAGCAAGCACACTCCTTGGTATTTACCCAAAGGAGGTGAAAGCTTAATGTTCACACAAAAATCTGCAGGATGTTTATAGCAGCTTTATTCATAGTCGTGAATACTTGGAAACAAACAAGATGTCCTTCAGCAGGTGAATGGATACGTAAACTGTGGTTCATCCAGACAATGGAGTGTTACTCAGCACTAAAAAGAAATGAGCTATCAAGCCACAGAAAAGACACGGAGGAATCTTAAATGCACATGGCTAACAGAAAGAAGCCAGTCTGAACAGGATACATACTGTATGATTCTGACTATATGACATTCTGGAAAAGGCAATATAGAGACAGTAAAAAGAGCAGTGTCGGCCAGGGGTTCAAGGCGGGTGGGGAGAGGGGTGATTAGGTAGAATACAGAGAAATTTGAGGGCAGTGAAACTATTCTCTGTGATACTGTAATGGTGGATACATAACAGACATTTGTTAAAACCTATAGAACTGTACAGAAACGAACCTTAAATTATGAAATTTGGTTAATACTAATGGCTCAATATTGGTTCATTAATTGCATCCAATGTAACATAATAATGCAAGGTTTTATTAATAGGAGAAAGTGTGTATATTGGGGGGAGGGTACGTGGGAACTCCATGTACCAGATGCTCAATTTTTCTGAAAATGTACAACTGTTCAAAAATCAACTATTAATTAAAAAAACCCTCAGGTGCTCGCCTCGGCAGCACATGTACTAAAATTGGAACGATACAGAGACGATTAGCATGGCCCCTGAGTAAGGATGACGCGCAAATTCCTGAAGCGTTCCATATTAAAAAAAAAACAACAAAACTCCTCAGAGTTGTTGCTCAATGAATATTGTTATTACAAGCGTCCAGTACGTGCCAAGCACCGCTTCAGCGCTGGAGGTCAGGCCTGCATCATGAACGGCCCGGGTCTGCGCTGCGGCGGGGAGAGTGCAGGCGGCGGGATCTGCCACCAGGTGGCGCTCCTCCTCCCCGACTCTGTCTCTCTGATTTCTTCTTCATTTTCTCCATTCTGCTCCTGTCTTTTCCTTCTTTCCCTTCCGTGTGTACACTGCCATCCCTGGATCTAGTCACCTGGGGATGGAACCCAGCCCCGCCGTTTCCACGAGGGCGGCCTCCACCTTGGCGGGGGGCGCGGGGAGCTCAGGTGCCCCGGGCGGCACGTCGCAGCCTCTGGGTCCCGGCGCCGGTGGGAAGTGATGGTGACCGGCCAGGGCGCTGGCTGAGCGCGCAAGCCTGGCTCCACCTGCATCTGTCCCGGGCCCGGGTCCCCTTCCCTGTTCCTCCCACCCCGCCTCTGCCTGTATGATGAATCTCCAGACCCTGCAGCTCACCCGCTGAGACCCGGCCTCGCCCCCGGCTCCCCAGCCCGGGGTGGGGCGTTCACACCCGGACCACCCCGGGCTGGTCCCCAGCCTCACGGGCCTTGCCTCCCCTACAGATCTCCCCGCCTGGGGAAGCGGATTCGACAATCCAAAACCTAGCGGGGGAGACCGACCCTGCGCTAAGAGACCGGACAGCATCAAAGTGATGGTGTGACTGTGTGGCTGGGGGCGGGGTGGGGACGACGCGCTGGATGCGACAGAGGGAGGGCAGCCAGCGGGCCCAGAGCGGGGACGCCCGGGTCAGCTCACCGCAGCGCGGGGGACACAGGCTCGGGGCTGGGGAGGGGTCTCCGGGGGAATCAGAAAGGATCACGATGAACAACTTGGATTCTTCTTGCGATAGGGGAAAAGGCTGGTCCACGAAATTATGTTAGAATTAAAACGTGCATTTCTCACATGACAAACCAAAATGGGCCACAGAATGGAAAGGCGTTTATAACACATTTACCTGATAAAATATTAGTATTCGGAATATATAAAGAATTACTATAGATCTTATAGGAAAAGACATAAACCTAATGCTTAAAATAGGCAAAAATAAAAACAGGCAAATCAGTGAAGAGGAAAAACAAGGGAAGAAAAGTTCAACCTCACTAGAAATTAGGAAAACTCAAATAAGACCCCACAGGTTGACAAAAATTAAGCAGTCTGGTCATACTGGACGGTTATGAGGGTGTTTTCAGACGCCGCTGGTAGGAATGCAGGTTATCGCGCAGTCACACCAGGAATCGTTTTAATCTCAGTAACTCCACTCCTACAGCCCAGCACACTTATGTCCACATGTACAAGAATGTTCAGGGCAATTTTATTGGTAATCATAAAAAAAAAAAGAAATAGCCTAAATTTCACCAACAGGATAAGAAAATTTAACATAGTTATATAACAGAACTGTTTACAGCAGTGAAAAGGAACAAGATACATCTCTCATCACAATACAGGAAGAGAAAATAGATGCACAAAGATACATACATTCACAGGCACTGGGGCTGGCTGTGTTCAGGGCTCAGGGCAAATGGGGTGGCATGTGCCCTCCCTTTAAACGTGGCTGGTTCTGTGGGCCCGGCCTCCCAGGGAGGGGCGGCCACTGAGCCGCATCGTGAAGCTGGGGTCTGAGTCTGCTACTGAATCACGAGTACATTTTCGTTTTTCTTACAGCCCACAGTAACGCTCACACCTGTGATCAGTGGGCAAGCAGGACACCCCGACCCCTGACCCCTGGAAGTGTCCTGCTCAAGGGCCACCGACTTTTAACTGTTATCCAACAGACTCTCCCTGGAAAAAAAAAAAAATAGTGTTTGATGGTGTTTGGTTGAAGTACAGAGCAGTCACAGAGTTAAAACTGCTCGGGACCTCAGAGAGACACTAGTTCAGCTTTCTCATTTTACGGTCTGAGACCTGGAAAGGTAAGGCGATTTTCCTGGGCTCACACAGCCTGACACCTCTGTTTTCTGTCAGCAACTCTGAGGAATCTCTGGGAGAAAATGTGTGGGAAGTTTTTAAGCCATCGTTCTTTCTTCCGGTGTCTTAGCGTCTCCTCACTGACGGCAAACGTGATTTTCCCGCTGTGCCAGCCCATCACTGCTGCTCATCAGGGACCACAGCCGCTTTCCTTATTGTCCAGGACGCTCTCCCCCTGCACGCATCGTCTGCTTCCTTGCTTGAGTGGTGTTTGAATAACGTCGTTCCTTACTTCACGTCAGCTGACTGTGCTTTTAGAAATCGTGCTCTCGGTAGCTCCCTAGTTTACCCTAACCCACCCCCGGTGGCTTCCTCGCCTGTGCTCACACCATCCCGTCCGTGTGGGCCTGTGCCTGTTTTCTTGGGCTACTGAGTGCTTCTTGAGAACGTCGTGAGACAGGCTGATCGGTGTTACTATGGTTCTAGCTTATACCTAGTAACCATTTTATTTATCTATGTATCATAAGTTATTATTATTCTATTATTATTATTCTATTATCTATTATCATGTTATTTCAATTTTCTTAGATGCCAAACTATACACCTAGCAACCATTTTATTTACTTATCTTAAGTTATTATTTCTATTATATTATTTCAATTTTCTTAGGTGCCGAACTATACACCTAGTAACCATTTTATTTATCTACTTATCATAAGTTATCATTATTTCTATTATCATAATATTTCGATTTTCTTAGGTGCCAAACTGAGTTGGTTTATTTCTGAAAGTACTCCAGGCAGTTTCAGCTTCAGGCAGATTTCAGAGTCTAGTTCAGTTTGGAATCTGTGAATTCAAGCAACTCTGGAGTGAGCTCAGATTCCCACTCCCTGATCTCAGCTTCCCGAACGGCGAGGTACGTACTTAACTTGCTCAGTTGGTGTGGGAAGGAGCACAGGGCTCTGGGTACCTAGAGCCCTGCTTTCCAATCTGAACTCCGAGACCTACTGTGTGACCTTAGGCAAGTTATTTAACCTCTTTCGACAGACTTTTGTAAAATGGGAGTCTACACTTCTATTCCTGGGACAACTGAAAGAGATTAAATGTGTAAATGTGCCTGGTGGCAAATTAATACCCAAATGGTTTGCTTCCATCTTCATTTTAACTTGAAAACTGGCTGCTGGTATTTAATTCTTGACAGATGAGAAACAAACAACAACAAATCAAAAAACCTAAACATTATTTCTATGACTTGAAAACTGTGCTAATGCTAAACTCTTCCATAAAATTCAAGGGGAAGGAATACCTCACAATTCAATCTATGAGACCAGTATTACTCTGATGGTAAGACCAGAAAAACACATTACAAGGGAAACTACAGACTAATAACCCTCATGAACATAGATGTGAAAGTTCTTCACAAAATTTTAGCAAATCAAACATTCATTCATGATAGAAACTCTCACCATCTAGGGAAAGAAGGGGATGTCCTCAACTATAAAAAACCTATAGCAAAAATATAATTAATGGGGAAAGACTGAATTCTTTCTAATATGAAAGAGGAAAAAAAATTGCTGTTATCGTGTCTATCCATTAGTAATAGAACTATTGTTAGAGGTTCTAGCCAGTGCAACAAAGCAAGAAAAAGAAAAAAAGGCTCCATATTGGAAAATAAGTAAAATACTTAATTTGTAGAAATCATAATCATTTATTTTAAAAACCCTTGGGAATCTACAGAAAAAGCTAGACTGACTTATAAATAAGTTTAACAAGGTTTCTGGATAAAGAGACAATATTGAAAAATCAACTGAACAATCAAGTTGAAGCTAGATAAACAATATATTTAATAAAACCTCAAAAATACGAAATGGGAGGAATACATTTGACAAAAGATGGGCAAGACTTGATCACTGGAAACTACAAATTGTAGCAAAGAGAAATTAAAGAAGACTTGAACAAATAAAGATACTGTGGTCATAGATTGGAGGACTTAATATTGTTAAGGTGTGAATTTACTCCAAATCAATCTAAGGATTCAAAGTAATTCTACTCAAAAACTCAGATTTTTTTTTAAAAGAAATTAACAAGCTGATTTTAAAATTCAGGAAATGTCAAAATGACTTAGAATAGGCAAAACAGCTTTGCAAAAGAACAAATTTAGAGAACTTAACACTACTTGGTTTCAAGACTTATTATAAAGCTACAGTATTAAAGACAGTGTAGCGCTGGAGAAAAAATAAGCAAAAAAGTAATAGAACAGAGTTTAAAATAGACCAATACATATATGATCATTTAAGCTTAAACAGTGTTGGCATGGCATTTCAATGGAGAAATGATAATCTTTTAAATAAAAGGTGCTGGAACAACTGGATAGTATATTGAAAAAAATAAAACTCAACCCTTACCTCATACCATATACAAAAATTAACTCAAGATGGAGAAAGACCTAAAAATAAGAGCTAAAACTTCCAGAAGAAAACATAGAAAATCTTAGTAACTTTGGCAAAGTTTCTTAAAAATGATAAAAGTCATGGAACAATCGGTAGTTTGGACTTCAAAAAAATAAAAACTTATGCTATTCAAAAAACACTGTTATGGAAATAAAAAGGCAAGCCACATACTAGGAGAAAATATTGCAAAACATATATCTGACAAATAAATTATATTTGGAATATTTAAAAAACTCTACAATTTAATAATAAGATGACAGTCCAATTAAAAATGGGCAAAAGATTTGAACAGACAATACATCAAGGACAATACACGGACAGCAAAGAAGCAGATGAAAATGCTCAACATCATTAATTATTAAAAGAAAGGCAAATTAAAACCACAATGAGATACCATTACATACCCACTAGAAAGACTAAAATTCAAAAGGCTGACCATTCCAAGTGGTGGTGAGGAAGTGAACCAACTGGAAGGTCATGCATTGTGGGTAGAAATGTAAGACAGTACAACCACTTTGGAAAACAGTTTAGTAGCTTCTAGAAAAAGATACTACCATATCACCCTGCCATGCCACTCCTAGGTATCTACCCAAGAGAAATGAAAGTATATGTCCATGCCGAGACTTGACACAAATGTTCATAGCAGTTTTATCTGCAATCAGGGCTGGTATGAGGGCAAGGCAAGTGGGACATTTGCACAAACCTGACAGCACCTCCTTAAGTTTGCACACAAGGTGCCCTGCTTCTCTCACCCTAGTCCGGATCCTGTTTATAACAGTCAAAACCTGCAAACAGTCTAAACCTCCATCTCAGGTGGGTGGTTAGAGAAGCCGTGGTCCCTCCACACACCGAAACACTATTCCGTGCTTATTTCAACAGTGCGAAAAATGGGACAATACAGAGAAGATGAGCATGGTCCCTACACGGGGACGACTGCAATTTTGTGAAGCATTCCGTATTTTTATAAAACGTAACCATAGTTACTAATGGTAACTATAGTTAGTAATACTGTATTGTATATCTGAAAGTTGCTAAGAGAACGGATCTTAAAAGTTCTCAGCATGAGGAAAAAACTGTAACTGTGTGTGGTGATGGATGTTAACTAGACTTATTGTGATCATTTCACAATATTTACAATTATCCAATCATTATGTCGTACACCTGAAACTAATACAATGTTATATGTCAATCATATCTCAGAACAAAAAGAAAAGAAATAATATTCAGCAATAAAAAGTAATCAATTATTGATTCATGCAACAACATGGATAAATTTCAAAACAATTATTCTGAGTGAAAGAAGTTAGACAAAAAGAATACATATTGTATGAATTCCATTTATACAAAGTTTTAGAAAATGCAATTAATCTATAGTGACAAAAAGAAGATCAGTGGGCGCCAGGGAAGTGAGGAGCAGGCAGTGGGGGAGGAAGGAATACAAAGGGGAATACGGAAGTTTCAGGGGTGATGGGATATATTCACACCTTGTTTGTGCTGATGGTTTCACATCTGTATGTGTCAAACTTATTAAACTTCACTCTTTAGTATGTGCAGTTTATTCTATGTAAATTACATCTAAATAAAGCTGTAAAAAATAAAATGAGGCACAATAAAAACTTAAAGACATGAATCCTTATTGGATCCTGATTGGGAAAACAAATTTCAGGGACAATTGGGAGCATGTGAATATGGACTAGGTATTAACCATATTAGGAGATTATTGGTAATTTTTGTAGGTATAATAATGGTATTGTGGATATGTAAGAAAATTCCAGTATTCTTAGGAGATTCATGCTGAACTATTTAGGGGTAAAATGGGATGTCTACAACTTATTTAAAATAGTTGGGGAAAAAAGAAAGAAAAAAATAAATAGATAAAGCAAATATGGCAAAAATAGTAAAACGCTTGAATCTAGGTGTCAGTATACAGGTGTTCATTTGACTATTCTTTCAACTTTTTGAAAGGTTTGTTTGATAATTTTCTCATTAAAAAGTTGGAAAAATTTACCAAATGGATTTGAAAAAGAACCAAATTACAAGAGATACAACACAATATAACTGAATTATCAAACTCAATGAATAGGTTTAACTGAAGACATGGCAGAAGATAAAATTGGTGAACTGCAAAATAAATCTTAAAAAAGTATCCATAATGCACTACAGAGAGAAAAAAAGGCAGAAAATATGAAAGAAAAGTTAAGAAACATGGCAAATAAAATGAGAAGGCCTATCATAAATCTGGTTGGGATTCCAGGAGAAAGAGAAATTTCACTTATACTTTTCAATGAATTCTTGAAAGTGTAAATAAAAAGAATCCATACTTAGGCATACCATGATGAATCTGCAAGACACGAATGGCTGAGAGAGGCCTTAAAAACTTCCAGTGAAGATGATAACCTCCAAAGAACAAAGACTGATAAGACTCTTCATCACCCATGACAGAAGCCAAGCTAAAAAAGGAACACTTTCAGTGGATTGAAAGAAAATGATTGTCAACCTAGAATTATTTAACCATAAAAACTACTTTTAAGAATGAGGGCAAAATAAAGTAATTTTCAGGTGAACAAAAAATGAGAGTGTTTGGCACTAGTCATGCTTACTAAGTGAAGTTGTACAGTACGTGTATGAGACAGAGGGAAAGAGATAGCAGATGAAGGTCAGAGATCCAAGGAATGTGGAGGACAAAAAAATTGGAACATGTAGGTATATTTAGACAAATTAGACTAAATAAAATAATATAATAATATCTTCTGAAGCTTAAAAGTAGAATGAAAACACAGAACTACGTGGTATATAAATTAGGAGAAGGGTAAAGATATTTATTAACATTCAACTTTTATAAGTATCATCTTGAAGTTTCTAGGGTTCCCTTACAGAATACAGCATATAACTTTCAAATTATAAAGGGGAAAAAGTAGAACGAGAAAAAAATGTCAATCCAAAAGAAGGCAAGAAAGTAGAGAAAAGTAAACTTAGATGATGGAACAAATTGAAAGCAAAAAATAAAATAATAGGCACAAATATTTTTCATACTGTATTTAAAAAATCAACACCAGAAGGCAAGTACAAGACTACTCGTAGCAGCATGTTCATTTAAAAACAAAACCATATGACCCAGCAGTGCCACTCCTGGGCATATACCTGGAGAAAACCATAATTCAAAAAGACACATGCACCCCAATGTTCACTGCAGCACTATTTACAATAGCCAGGACATGGAAGCAACCTAAATGTCCATCGACCGAGGAATGGATAAAGAAGATGTGGTATATATATATACAATGGAATATTACTCAGCCATAAAAAAGAGCAAAATAATGCCATTTGCAGCAACATGGCTGGACCTAGAGATTGCCATACTGAGTGAAGTAAGTCAGACACAGGAAGACAAATATCATATTATATCAGTTACATGTGGAATCTAAAAAAAGGGCACAAATGAACTTATTTACAAAGCAGAAGTAGAGTCACAGATGTAGATAACAAACTTATGGTTACCAGGGGATGGGAGGGGAGGGATAAATTGGGAGATTGGGACTGACATATACACACTACTATATATAAAATAGATAACTAGTAAGAACCTGCTGTATAGCACAGGGAACTCTACTCAATACTCTGTAATGGCCTACATGGGAAAAGAATCTAAAAAAGAGTGGATATATGTATAACTGATTCACTTTGCTGTACACCTGAAACTAACACAACATTGTAAATCAACTCTACTCCAGTAAGAATTAAAAACAAAACAAAACAGAACTTGACATAACGCAAAAGTCCACCATGGACTGAATGAATACTCTATGGCATAGTCTTACAATGAAATGCAACAGTGAAAATAAATGAACTGCAGCTATATGCATCAGCATCATTGAATCTCACAAACACAATACTGAGCAAAGAAGCAAGAAGCAGAATTTGGAAGAACTTTAAGAAAAAGTTCCAAAGCTGGGCCAACTGACGAATACTTCATTTATTTAAAGACATCTAAATAGACTGTACAACCATAAAGGCAAGGGGATGATTATTATAGTATCAGGAGAGCAGGTATCTCTAGGGGGAGGACATTCTCAGGGTCACACATGGAGCTTCCGCGGTGTTGGTCCTGTTTTCTAGCTGTGCCCTGTGTGGTGATTCTGGGGAGGATATGTTTTATGCCCCCTTTTAAAATGTCTGATATAGTCATCAACTTCAAAATGAAAAGGAAAAGAGCAGTCCTCCATGGAACCCTCTGACACACCCAGGAGGGTGAGTAGAGAAAACCAACCTATATACAACCTACCAAGGCTGAATCATGAAGAAACAGAAAATTTGGATAAACCAATAATGAGTAAGGAGATTGAAACAGTAATCAAAGACCTCCCACCAAAGAAAAGCCCAAGACTAGATGGTTTCACCAGTAAATTCTACCAAACATTTAAAGAAGAATTAACACCAATCCTTCTCAAACCCTTTCAAAAACTGAAGAGAGGAACACTCCCAAACTCATTTTACAAGGCCAGAATTATCCTGATACCGAAGCCAGATAAAGACACAGCAAAAAAAGAAAACTATAGGCCAATACCTCTCATGAACATGGATGCAAACATTTTCAACAAAATATCAGCAGACTGATTTCAACAGCACATTAAGAGGCTCATACACCATGATCAAGTAGAATTATTCCTGGGAAGCAATGAAAAACAATAAACGTGATATACATTAATAGAAAGTTAGAAATCATGTTTTCAATAGATGCACAAAATGCACTTCACAAGACTCAACGTCCTTTCGTGATAAACTCTCAACAAATTGTGTAGAGAAAGAATGTACCTCAACATAATAAAGGCCATATATGACAAAACCATAGCTAACATCTTACCCATGGTGAAATGTTCAAAGCTTTCCCACTATGACTAGGTACAAGACAAGGGTGCCCACTCTCACCACTTCTATTCAGCATTGCACTGAAAAGTCCTAGACAGAACAATTAGGCAAGAAAAAGAAATAAAAGTCATCCAAATCAGAAGGGAAAAAGTAAAAATGTCTCTGCAGATATGTGTAGGTATGCATGTATGGTGAAAAAATAATCCTATGGGGGGTACAGTGGTAGAGGTGCAGCTCTCTTTCACGGATAAAGTGAGAATCTTGTAACTAATTATGTCTACTTTTCTGCTTGGGCTAAGAAACCTGGAGTTTGATTTTCTATTTGCCTTTTATAAGGATTTTATTAGTTTGGATGCTTACTCACTTTTTCTATTTTTTCCATTGTCCTGATTTCCTCATGTATTTATTTTACCCTGATATAAATTGCTTCAAATCCTTTTCAGAAATAGGGTATACATTCACAAACACATCACCATCATCCAAATTGATTTATAAATGACCAAGGATTCTTATTATCTGCCTCCAATCTATTTTCTCAGCCTTACAAGGTACTCCAGCCCTAACATGCATATGGTAGTACTGTCATATTTTGTCTAAACTTAATGTAGACTTCTGCTTTGATGCAACTAGGAGCATGGGATTAACAGGTAAGCAGATTTGGTTTGGGTCTTGGATTTGCTTACAGGCTATGTAGCCTTAAGCAAATTACTTAACCTCTCTGAATCTCATTTGTAAAAGAGTACCTTGAAGGAATGTTGTACGGATTAGAAGTATTTTATGTAAGGCACTAAAACATACTAAGAAGTTAAAGAACAGGAAATGTTAACTGCTAAATCCCATTTGCCATTCACTGGCTGCCTGAGCGTGTTTAGTTTTTTCAGGAATTGGATGTATATAAAGCCCCTAACAGATAAGACTCTTCATTTTAGTTTTTCCTTCTTTACCCTATTGCCTCCACGTAGAAAACCCTTTCCCATCTGTTAGCACCCAACCACTTACTAAGTTTCAGTTAAGAGAGGAGTCTTTTGTATTTATTTTTCTAACTATAATTAATCTTGTCTTCTCAAGGTTCTCTGTGGATTTTTGACTAGTTTTGTGTTTCTTGCCCCATGGTTCCAAGTTTTTCGGGGGGACAGACTGCCTTGTTAACCTTTGTATTCCCTCATAATACCCTGCGTGTAGTTGGTGGTCATTATTTATGGCTTGGCATTAATTTTTCTGAGGATACTAAGACGATGTTAGACTACTTTCTTTTGGCTTTGCTTGACCTCACCTAACACTCTGCCATCATGTTCCTGTTTGGGTTTCGGGTTAAGTCAGTATGGGCAACAACAACAAAAATAACAGATGGACACATGTGAAATCGTAAATTTTAATGCCATTACATCAGAGGATAGGAACGTAAGTGACTTCTGGGTGGGTCCTCCTCAGTCCAAGGTCGATGTTTTGGGTAAATTTAGGCTCCCAGTCTTTTTGCCCCTGTGGTTTTCACAGGGATGCTCTCAAAGGCCTTCCGGAAGCAACCCGGGGAGACGGAGCGCTCAGCTTTCCTGGAATTACACGCGCACATACACACACAGGACGCAGACTACGCACGCGGCACAGGAAGGACCCGTGGCTGGGTTTCTTTCATCTGCCTCCACCTGGAAAGCTCCTTCTCACCATCTCTGCCCATTACAAGGACACCTTTCCTACTTACTTTCCCGACGGCCTTACCGGCTGCGTTGACTTCGGCTGCCCAACACCTCGGGAGGCCCCGCCGCTAGGTGACCGCGGCCGCTCGCTCTCCGTCCGCCCAGGCCCGAACGGCCGACCGCGCATGCGCACGGCGCCGCTCCCCGCCCCCACCGCGCGCCCGCGCCCGCGCCCAACGCCCCTAACACGGCCCGCCGGGCCATGGAACCCGCCGAAGTTGGCACGGTTCGAGCTCTCCCGTTCGCTCGCTTGGGCGCCTTCCCCCCGTGAGGCCCGCGGGCGCTCGGCCGGGGCTCGGCGGCCGCCCGAGCCGCTCCGCCCGCCTCCGCCGCTCGGCCGGGTGCGCGCCGCGCCCCCGCGCCCGGTCCCCGCGCGTGCGCGCTCCGCCGAGTGTATGTGTGTGAGTGTGTGTGCGGCCGAGGGGTGGGCCGCCGCCGCCGCCGCCGCCGCCGACGATGCCGCGGGGCCGCCCCCCGAAGCCCAAGGAGAGCAAGGCGCGCGGCGACACCGGTAAGCGGCCCCGGGCCGGCCGCGCTGTGCCGCTCCGCGCGAATATAGTCCCCCGATGCGGCGCGGGGGGAGCCGGGAGCGGGCCGGGCCGGGGGCGGCGGAGCAGGCCTGGGTCGGGGGCCGGGGGCCAGGCCCGGGCCGGGGTGGGTGCCCCGTCGCCGCCACCGTCGCCACCGCTGCCGCCGCCCGACTGCCGGGTCGCAGGGTGCGGGCGGAATGATACCGGCGCGGCGCGGCCGGCCCCTCCGCCGGGCTGGGCCTACTTTCCTGGGCCGCGCGGGCGGGCGGCGGGGCCGGGGGCGAGGCGCGCGCCGCCGCCCTCCTCTCCTCTCTCCTCACTTCTCTCTTCTCCTCCCCCCCGTTCCTCCTCCCCCCTCCCCACTCCGTCCTCCTCCCCCGTCCTCGGCGTCTTCCTCCCGCTCCCCCGCCCGCCGCCCTCCCGGCCCGGCTGCCGCAGGTCGTGGGAGGCCTTTCTGACGAGAAGGCGCCGGCCCGGTGTGCGTCCCCGGGGGTGGCGGGCCCGGCCCGACCGCGAGCTGCCGCGGCCCCGGGGGGGCGCCCGCGGGGGGCTCGGGAGCGGGTCCCCCCGCGGTGACACGTGGGCCGAGACCGTGCGGGGCTCGCGTCCAGGTGCACCGTCTTCCGGGCCCGGGCTCGGTGGCCCAGCGTCACCCTCCCCTGAGGCTCGGGACCCAGGCGGGCGGGCGCCCCGGGTTTCGGAAGAGAAAGAGGTCGTGTCTGGAAAGGAAGGCCGTTGCGTCCGTTCCATTCTGCCGCTGCGGCGTTTGGGAAGAGAGGGGGAGAGACTAGGTGTCAGCTTAGCGGCGTTGTCAGTGCTCTGACTGCAGTTGCTGAAGTTCACGGGCATGGGAGCCGGGGTGCAGCGCCCGCGAGTTTCCGCGGAAGAGGTGTCGCTGGAGAACAGTCCAGGTGTGCACGTTTGTAGTTGGCTCGTGGCTGCTCAGAGTTCTCGTTAGTGGCTGATGGTGTCTGGAAGGAGGTCTTAAAGGCCTTGCTCCCTGATCGGGCCTTATTTTGGTCAGCGTTAATTTTTTTTTCGTCAGTATGATTTACGCAAAAAATAACGTAAAGTGCAGTGTCCCCCAGTTCTTAGTTACTTGGAAGAGGCTTAGGGTTGAGGAAGAACGTGAACTTTACATTGGAATACGGCTGGGACCTCTTCTTCCCCCCGTCTTTCCCGTCTGACCAAATGGCATCACCGTTCACCTGCTTTTTCAGGTCCCCAACTGAAAAATAATTCTTTCCCTTACTCCCCAAGGCGCTTCATAATTTTGTAGCTTCTCTCTCAGAGGCGTGTTTTCAGTCGGCCCTACTCCCTCCCCCTCCAGTGTGACTGCGAGGCGGGCCTCAGTGGGAGCTCGCCGACTGGTCTCCATCACCTGTCAGCCGGAGGCCTCTCTCAAATGTAAATAAGATGGCCACACCCCGGTCCGAACTGTCCGAAGGATCCTTCATCCCTTTAACTTACAGCCCCACTCCTTGCGGGATCCTGATTGATCTGGCCTTCGTCTGCCTCCGTTCTGTTTCCTGGCCCCCAGTCCTTTGTTCCTGGACGAGGCCACGTTTGTTTCTGCCTCAGGGCCTTTGCTGTTCTCTATTCTGAGAATCCATCCCTCGCTCGTTCTGGGCTTCAGCTTCCTGAGAGAGGCCTCCTTGCTCTAGACCTTTCTGAACGTTGCCTTCCCTGCCTTAACCCAGTCATTCTCTACCACAGCGGTTCTCAGAGTTGGTTCATGGACCCCTGGGAGTTCTGGAGACAGTTTCAGGCATCTGCAAGGTAAATACTCTCGTAGTGATACTACGTCCGTTGGGCTTCTTCACTTGGTTCACAATTGCACTGATCATACACAGGCCATTAGGGGTGGAACTGCTGACTGTTCAGCAGGAGCCGTGGTGGCGACGCCCAACCCTGTGAGGCTGCGCTGTGTTCGTGTATTTCACTCAAAACAACATATTGCAACAGAGAGAAAGCAGAAGCAGATACGAGCATCCACCTGTCTTCTGTTCAAGGAGACCTTGAACAGATGTACAAAAGTGAAAACTCCTCTTACTATTTTTTTGGAGAGTATGTTTTTCCCAAAAATATGTATTTATGTTAACATGTAATAGATTTATTTCTCAGTGAATAAGTGTTTTGAAAGTTGCTCAGTTTTAATTTCTAACAGGGCAGTTGTCAGTAGTTCTAACCTGTAGAAAGTTAAGGTCTTGGGGTCCTCAGTGATGTTTAAGAATATAAAGGGGTTCTGAAACCAAAAGGTTTGGGGACTGTTGCTCTAACAGTTTACGATTTTGGTGTTTCTCATAATCTGAAATTATTTTGTTTTTCTGTGTCACTCGTTATGAATTTTATTCTAAGAAAAACGTGGAAGGTAGGAGGTGGGGATTTTTACACAACACCTATATTTCTCCTGTATTTTTATAGGGGAAATGAGGCTCAGAGAGGTTAAGTGATAGGGAAGGTCTACCCAGCTAGTAAGTGTCAGAATTGGATTTGAATCTATCTTTGAGTCCAAAGGGTCCATTGCGTTGCTCTGCCTTCATAACTATAAAGCCCTACATGTGGGTTAATTCATTTATTCAGCTAGCATTTTGAAGCCCTTCTTGTCATAGGTGGGCACGGTGCTAGGGGCTGAGGGTGCAGGGTTTAAGAAGAGAGACGAGGTCTCTGCCTTGGGTCTCAGGACAGTGTGTGTCCTCTGACGGCAGGAACCCTGTTTATGGCAGCAGATAACAGGCACTGGTGGTCTAGGCTTCCCAAGGAAAATGATGTCAAAACTGGAACCCCCAGAAATGAGGAGGAGGCCTGCTCAAAAACATTTCCTTTTTTTTTTTTTTAATGCAACTTAGCAAAGTGATTGTTATACATATACATATATTCTTTTTCAGATTCTTTTCCATTATAGGTTATTATAAGATATCGAGTGGAGTTCCCTGTGCTATACAGTTAGGTCGTTGTTGTTTATCTGTTTTGTATATAGTAGTGTGAATATGTTAATCTCAAACTCCTAGTTTATCTCTCCCCCTCACCCCCAATCCCCTTTGGTAACCATAAGTTTGTTTTCTATGTATGTGAGTCTATTTCTGTTTTGTAAATGAGTTCATTTGCATCATTATTTTTTTTTAGATTCTACATATAAATAATATCATGTGATATTTGTCTTTCTCTAACTTAACTTCACTTAGTATGATAATCTCTTGGTGCATCCACGTTGCTGCAGATGGCATTCTTTCATTCTTTTTTTTGTGTGTGTGTGGCTGAGTAATATTCCGTTGTATATCTGCACCACATCTTCTTTATCCGTTCCTCTGTCGATGGACACTTAGGTTGCTTCCATGTCCTGGCTATTGTAAATAGAACTGCAGTGAACATTGGGGCATGTATCTTTTCGAATTAGAGTTTCTCTGGATACATGCCCAGAAGTGGGATTGCAGGATCATATAGCAACTCTATTTTTAGTTTTCTAAGGAACCTCCATACTGTTCTCCATAGTGGCTGTATCAATTTACATTCCCACCAGCAGTGCAGGAGGGTTCCCTTTTCTCCACTCCCTCTCCAGCATTTGTTATTTGTAGACTTTTTGATGATGGCCGTTCTGACTGGTGTGAGGTGATACCTCATTGTAGTTTCGATTTGCATTTCTCTAATCATTAGCGATATTGAGCATCTTTTCATGTGCCTGTTGGCTGTCTCTGGGTCTTCTTTGGAGAAATGTCTATTTAGGTCTTCTGACCATTTTTTGATTGGGTTGTATGTTTTTTTGATATTAAGCTGTATGAGCTGTTTGTATATTTTGGAGATTAATCCCTTGTCAGTAGCATAAAAACGTTTCTTAAAGTAATAATTAGCTTTAGGACATAAGTAAAGAAGTAAGCCTCATCTATTACATAAATTGATGGGGGAACGTTTGTTGAGCACTTGCCTTTGTGCCTGGCACTGTCCTGGGAATATAAAGATGAGTGAGATAGGATTTTTTTTATCATTGTTATTTTAGTTTACTCTTAATAAGCCATAATGTGATCTGGATGGAAACTACATTTTGGGATCTTGTATGGCTTCTGTTTTTCCAATAGCATGGTGCAAACCTTTTCTCCCTAGCTTGAACCTTTAGTTGGCCTCCTGCTAAGTTTCTGTTTTCTGTTGAAGGGATATTTGTAATACCTCATTTCCAGAGAGCTGAGACAGGCAGACCTAGAGCCAAACGAATAAACAATTCCTTTCTTGCTCAGATTACCAATTCAGGCCATTTTAGATTTTCTCCCATGAATTCAGGAACTCTGTAATCTTCCTTCAAGGGGAGGAGACTGCTGGCATAGCTAACAGAAGTGGAGCTTGAACTTCTTACCGGGCAGCAGGGGAAGTGCTCTGAGGCTTTAAGGGGACTCTGCTTCCCTGGTAAAACTAGGTGTCATTGGTGGGTAACGGTTAAGGAGAGATAGATTCTGCTTAAAATAATTACTTTCTATCAATATCAGGTATTGGAGGATGAAAAGATTTCTTCAGAAAGGAGCAACCTGTACTCTCCATAATCGAACTTTTTAGGTAGACAGAAACTTGGAGTATTTAGTATTTTGAAGAAAGTGTGATTAGATAAGACACAAAATCTAAAGATTTTATGATCCTGGCATCAAGTAGTGAGTTAACATGGGTTCAAAATCTTGGTCTTTGACACAAACCTAGCCTGGGAAAACCATAGTAAACCTAATTCTTCGTTAGGTAGAGTCAATTCAGCAGTTTTAAAATGCTTAATGTATATTAGCGTTTTTACATTGTCTCCATACGCAAAGACAGTGCTCAAGGAATTAGCAGTATTTTTCAAACTTCTTTTTTGTGGTAGAACTCTCTCACGTGAAATATCACAGCAAGGCCTCGGGTGGTGGTGTTCACCCTTGGAGCGCATTATAGAGTCATGTGGGGAGCTTTTAAAGCTCTCGATGACCGGGCCTCATCCAGCGACGTCCGAGCCTATGGGTGCATCACGGCTTTTAAAGCTAACAGGAGACTCCACTGTGTGGTCAAGGCTGAGGCCACTCTGCTCGGAAGGAGGGAGGGAGGGAGGCTGGGTGCCTTCCCCTAGCATTTCTCTCAGCGAACGTGAAACCTGTTGCTTTTCTGGGTTAAAATGAAAAATGTATGTAATCTAATAAACTGCAGGAACAGACTGTGCTCTCTTAATACCTCAATTCTTTAACTGAATTCAAAACCTCAGACACTAATGCAAGCTAGCGAGGCGGTTAAAGGTAGTGGGTGATAGCAGTTAATAGCTGGCTCTGGGGTTTCGCAGAATTAGAGTCCCTGTTTCTTCCACAGGGGCAGGCTCCTACTTTGCTCCATTTAATTGTTGCCATAGCTAATGATTTTTTTTCAGGAGAAGCCAGAAATGTGTTTTTTGAAACCCCTTTATTATTGTATTTGGGTGCCTAATTTAATTGAATAGAACATCTATGTAGAAAAGTGTGTAGATTTTAAGTGAAAAGCTTCATGAATTTCCATATGTAGCCAGAACATTAGCAGTACCTTAAAAGTTCCCATCGTTCTATTACCTGCTCACCCCCACTGTCCTCTTTTGATACCGTAGATTAGGTTTAGCTGTTTTTGAACTAAATTGAGTTCATAGTATGTACCCTTTTGTTTCTGGCTTCATTCATTCAGTATTTGTTTTTATGAGATTATCCTTGTTATTATATAGCAGAAATTTGTTCATTTTTCATAGTTATATAGTATTCTGTTATATGAACATACTATCATTTAATTTATCCTTTCTACTATAGATATTTGGGTTGTTTCCAGTTTTGGGTTATTACACATAAGTGCTGCTAGGAACTTTTATGCGTTTCTGGGTCATGGTGGGCAATGGTGAGTGATTGTACCAGTTTACTCTCCCACCAGCAGGGGATTAACCTTCCATTTGCTCTGTAGTCTTTGTCTTTGCACTTGGCATTGTCTGTCCTTTTAATATCTTAGCCCTCCTGGTATGTGTAGTGTTATCTCATTTTGATTTTTAATTTGCAGTTCTGTGCTAATAAGGTTTTTATGTTTATTAACCATTTGTTCTCTTTCGTGAAGCTCTTGTTTAAGTCTTTTGCCATTTTCCTACTGAGTTGAATGTTTGTTTGTCTTTAGTTAGTAGACTTTTTAGAGCAGTTTTTAGGCTTGCTCAGAGTTCAGCCGATAGTTTGGAGTTCCTGTATACTATGCTCCTTATTTTTCTCCTCACAGCCTCCCGTTATTAACATCTTGTTTTAGTGAATGAACCAATTTTGATTCATTATTATAAATAAAGTCTATAGTTTACGTTAGGATTCACTGTCTTCATAGTTTTGTCTGCTCCAGAACGGCAGACAGTTGGAATCATATAGTATGTAGCCTTTTCAGACTGGCTTTTACTAAGCAGTGTGCATTTTAGATTTCTCCATGTCTCTTGATGGCTTGATATAGCTCATTTCTTTTTATTGCTGAATAATATTCATTATGTGGACGTACCACAGTATATTTGTTTACATTTTGAAGGACATCTTGGTTGCTTCCAGTCTTTGGTAATTATGAATAAAATTGGTGTAAACATTCATGTGCAGGTTTTTGTGAGGGCATAAGATTTTAGCTCATTTGAGTAAATGCCAAGAAGCATGATTGCTAGATCAAACGGTAAGACTATAAACAGCTTTGTGAGGAATTGCCAAACTTCTCCACAGTGGCTGCACCATTTTGTGCTGTCACAGGCAATGAATGGGAGTTCCTGTTGTGCTACATCCTTGTCAGCATTTGGTATTATTGATTATTTTGGATTTTTAGCCCTTCTAATAGGTGTGTGTTATTGGGTATCTCACTGTTTTAATTTGCATTTCCCTTATGACTTATGATATTGAGCATCTTTTCATATGCTTGTCATCTATATATTTTTGGTGAAGAGTTAACATGTATTTTTATTATTGATCCATAGGAGTTCTTTATGTGTACTGCATATGAGTTCTTTGTACTTTCGTGTTCACTCTTTCAAGGATAATCTTTTCATGAAAGAAGTTTTTAACCTTAATGTTGTCCAATTTATCAGTCCTTTCCTTTATGCATAGTACTTTTGGGACCTGTTTAAGGAATTTTTGACAATTATAATCATGAAGACATTTTCCTATGTTTTCATCTAGAAGCTTTATTGTTTTACTTCTCACCTTTAGATTGATACACCAACCGAAGTTGATTTTTGTTTATGGTGGAAAGGTCAAGACTTTACATGTGGATGTCTAATTAATCTGCACTATTTATTGAAAAGATCATCCTTTGTTGTACTGTAGTATCATGTTTGTTGTAAATCAGGTGACTATGGAGGTGAAGAATTGTTTTTGCATTCAGTTCTCTTCCATTGTTTTTTGGTTTCTGCCTATTCAATTTCTTATTGTCTTAATTACTTTTAGTCCAAGTTTTGGTATCTGGTAGTGTAAATGTTAAGTCCTCTACTTTGGTTTTCATTTTCATGGTTATCCTGATAATTTTTGGTACTTCTCAGTTTCATCTAGATTTTATTTTTTTAATTTTTTTTAATATGATTTGAGAGGTTTTAAAAAATATTTATTTATTTATTTAGGCTGTGCCGGGTCTTAGCTGCGGCATGCGGGATCTTTTAATTGCAGCATGCGGGCTTCTTAGTTGTGGCATGTGAACTCTTAGTTGCAGCATGCATGTGGGATCTAGTTCCCCGAGCAGCAATCGAACAAGGGCCCCCTGCGTTGGGAGCACGGAGTCTTACCCACTGGACCACCGGGGAAGTCCCTCATCTAGATTTTAGAATCAGCTTGTCAGTTCCATAATGATTAATGACACTGAGCATCTCTTCATGTACTTGTTGGCCATTTGTGTATCTTTGGAGAAATGTCTGTTCAAATCCTTTGTTCATTTTTTAATTGGGTTGTTTGTTTTTTGTGGCTTTTGTAAGAATTCTTTATATATTCTGGATACTAGGCCCTTATCAGATATATGACTTACAAATATTTTATCCCATTCTGTAGCTTGTCTTTTTACTTTCTTGATAGCATTCTTTGATGCACAAAGGTTTTAAATTTTGATGAAGTCCAATTTACCTACTTTTTCTTTGGTGTCATATTTAAGAAACTATCGCCACTCCACAGTCATTAAGCTTTTTCCTTTTGTCTTCTTCTGAGAGTTTTATAGCTTTAGTTCTTAAATTGATGTCTTTGATCCATTGTGAGCTATTTTTTGTGTGTGGTGTGGAGTGAGGGTCCACCTTCATTCTTTTGCACGTGGATATCCGCTTGTCCCAGAACCATTCGCTGAAGAGACTGCTCTTTCAGTGAATGGTCTTGGCCCCCTTGTTGAAAAATCAGTTCGCGATGGAAGTATGGGTTTGTTTCTGGACTCTCAGTTCTATTCCATTGGTCTGTATGTCTATCCATGTGCTAGTACCTCATACTAAATTTCAAGTATACTTTATACTAAGACATTTTAAAATAAATACATAGCCAGTAAAATTTTGAGTTCTTCTTGTGCTGCCTAAAATCACCTCACAGACTGCTGGTGGTACACTTGTCACACTTAGAAAACACTATCTCTGCACATTTTTAGGAAATATGTAATTGCTAATCATTGTGTAGCAAACCAAGGCCCTGATGTTCATTGTTGCATTTATTGAAAATGCTTGGCAGAAAGCCTTTAGCGGGTGGGGTAAGAAGACGTGGAGTGAAGTACATAGGTATCGGGCAGAATGGTGAAATACAGAGATAGCTGCCTTTATTGCATTAATTTTCTGAAAATTATTATTTAGGGGAATGTCCAGTCTTTCTATCCCATGACTAAGACAAAGGTCTTAGTTTTAAGGAGATTATGCCTAAGTAAATATGAAGGCTATTTACTGTAGAAGGTAAAGCACGGTGTATGCCAGCCCTGTATGCCTGTATCGCTCCGGGACGTCCCTGGGGTGCCACGGAGCTTGGAGGGTGACAGACGTTGCAGGGGTTGCAGTAGTGCTGGCTGGCTGGTATGGAACCCCGGTTTACCCTCTGGGGCAGGGGCAGCAGGCTCCTTCTGTAGGGCCAGACGGTAAATGTTTTAGACTTTGTGGGCGTTAAGGTCTCTGCTGTAACTCTGAATTGCTGTCGCAGCCCCAAAACTGCCACAGTAATACGTAAACCAGAGAGCGTGGCTGTGTTCCATGAGACTCTGCTTACCAGAAAGGCTAGACCCTAGTTAGTTGACCCCAGTCTGGAAGAAAAAACAGGAATAAAAAGGAAAGTTGCATATTATAGCACTTTACTTTGGGGTAAACCTTCTGTTGATATATAACATACAGAGAAGAATAGAAATTATGTTCAGTTCAGTGAATTTTCACAGCAAGAACTTTCTCATATAATCAGCACCCAGTTTATATGAGTTATATTAATAATTCATATAAGTATTTATATAGTTTCTTAGATTAAGAAATGGGACGTTAACAGCACCCTAGAAATCCCCATTATGCTCCATCCAATCAGTACCCTCGTGAGACTAACCACTGTCCTGATATCTCACAGCCTAGATTAGTTTTGCCCATTTATTGAACTTTATAAGGTGAAATCATATGGAAAGTTTTCTCATGTCTGACTTCTTTTGGTCAGTTTTCACTCTTTCTAGCAGTATATGAAATTTCCAGTCGCTCCATATCCTCATAAATCCTTGGTTTTGTCTGTCTTTAATTTTAACCATCCTCTTGGGCGTGCATTTTACCTTTTTAAAAAATATTTTTCCTTTGGATCTTCACAACAACCCTGTTGAGTAGGCAACACGGAAATCACGCCCATCTTTTTTTTTTTTTTTTAAAGTTTTACTTGATTTTTATTTATTTATTTATTTATTTTTGGCTGTGTTGGGTCTTCGGTTCGTGCGAGGGCTTTCTCCAGTTGCGGCAAGCGGGGGCCACTCTTCATCGCGGTGCGGGGACCGCTCTTCATCGCGGTGCGCGGGCCTTTCTCTATCGCGGCCCCTCCCGTCGCGGGGCACAGGCTCCAGACGCGCAGGCTCAGCAATTGTGGCTCACGGGCCCAGCTGCTCCGCGGCATGTGGGATCTTCCCAGACCAGGGCTCGAACCCGTGTCCCCTGCATTAGCAGGCAGACTCTCAACCACTGCGCCACCAGGGAAGCCCCACGCTCATCTTTGAACTGAGCGGTCATCTGGGTTGCAGAGACCCCCTCACTAACCATCGGCAGGACTGAGACCGCCCTTGAGACTTCACTGTCTCCCTGGTCTGTGACCTGTGACCCATATTTTAATCTGTAGATACCTCTGTATTAAGATACATACATTAATAATAGCATGTAAGGCGCATGCATATTTTATTGGAAATTGGGACTGCTTCTCGGAGTGAACTCTCCACAGTTCTCCATGGCACTGTCTAGCTCTGCTTATTGCTGTTGCGGTGCTGCCATAAATTGTATGTTTGTGGAGATGAAAAACAGAATAGTGACAGCAAACAGATCAACAAGAAATTATCCTACATATGTATAGAAAATTAATTTTTTGCAGTGTCCAAAGAAGCATTATACTCAGCAATGCACTGCTGGATCATTCTCAGAAAAGCTCTGTTACGTTCAGACCTTGAGCCTAGAATTCTGTGTTTTAGCCAGAAGGTGAGGCTATAGATAACTAGGGTTTTATTTTGTTATAATTTTAACATACTTAGTTTTGTTAAATTTGGATAATGTATGTGTAAGTCTGAATGTACATCTACATGAGTTTAAAGTCTTTCTTTAAAAATAAAAATTTATAGGTGATAAAAGCAAATATGTGGAAGAGGGTTGATATTCCTTTTAAAAATAATAAGAGAAAATACAGTCAACTGAGGCATGAAAAGAAGACGTCACACATACAGATACTGCCAGAACAGGCATTGAAAGCACATCTGAGTAAAGCTGGACTTGTTCCTGGGAAGCCTTGGCTGTAAGAAAAGGAGCAACCTGGCCCTATTAGGGACTGTTCATGAGTTTCTGACCAACTATTTATCTTTAACTGTCACGGATATATTTCATATCGTTTACCATGGTACCAGTACCAGTGTTTTGTCTCGTTGAAACTACTCATGGTTTCGACAACTAGGGACTGTGGCCTGGCTCTCAGTTGAATATATTTTATACTGAAAGAACATAAACAGGCTTAGGCTTACAATTGGTATGAGATGCTGTTGATAAAATCCAAGTTCATCTGCTGTTTTTGCACTAGGCACAAGGTAGAAAGTGGGGTCTCATCTCAGACACCATGACCTTAAGAGTCGTGGAAGCATGCTTAATTACAAGCTGAAAATTACTCCTAGTTCTGTCACTGGCTAATTGTGTGATCTTTGACCAAGCAGCTTAACTTCTCTGGGGTCTTGTTTTCCTTAGCTATAAAACAAGGGTATGGACTATATAACTCACCTTTTCCCCCAAGTAAATTTTATTTCTTACTTTTTAATTTAAATCTTTTTGAACAGCTAATACATTATAATGTTTCAGAATTTAAAAATAAGGAAGTTCCATTTCCCAGCTCCATTCCCTAGTCAGATAGTTGCCTTTTATATGGGCAACTGATGCTATATTTTTTTTTCTGTAGTTTTACAGGGATATTTTATGCACATGTAAGCAAATGCACGGTATATCTCTGCCCCTTCCTTTCTTTTTTAAAGAAATGGTAGCATCTAGAACATACTGCTTTTTCCCTGGTCTGTATTTTGAGGATTACTTTTCCATATGAGTATATTTCATTTCCAAATGAGTACCTACTTAATAGTATAAATAAACACATTTGAATAGATAACAGGTAAAATTCAAAAAGTACAAGGGTCTTTCCTGACACTACCCACCTCTCTCGGTGCAGCCACTTTTGAGTTGACATATGTTTGTTCTTTCCTAGAGGAAAGCAGATGCTTATGGCTGGTGCTGTTAACCCAGAGTATTTGGTTTTCTGAGAGAGCTTCTACAAAGAAAATAACGTAGGTGCATTTCACCTGGCTCTTAGGAGCCACCAAATGGCTAAGGTATACAGTTGGCCCTTGAACAACACGGGTCTGAACCGCGTGGGTCCACTTACACGTGGATTGTCTTCTGTAGTGAATACTACAGTACCACACATTTGTGGTGCGTCGGATCTGTAGATTCGGAGGAACTGTGGAGATGGATGGCCAACTGTAAGTTTCTTGGATTTTTGCCTGTTGGAGGATCTGTGCCCAACCCCTGCGGTGTTCAGGGGTCAACAGTATATGTACAAAATAAGAACAGTTAGTGCATATATAACAAGCTGGAAGAATATTAAAGTGAAGTTAGGTAATTTCGAGGTGGAGAGCATGAGTCAGTGAGGCTAAAAGTAGAAGTAGACATTCTGGTCTTGGAGCCTCAAACAGCTGGGAAGAGACCCAAAAAGTCATTAGCTTGTGTCTTATCTCCACATGTTTAGCAAATATTTGTTAGGCACACATTCTGTGCCAGGCCTCATACGATGCTTTGGAGATACAGGGACAAAGCAGACATACAACATACAGAGAAGAATAGAAATTATGTTCAGTTCGGTGAATTTTCACAACGAGAACTTTCTCATATAATCATCACCCAGATTATATGGGTTATATTAATAATTCATATAATTATTTATATAATTTCTTAGATTAAGAAATGGGACGTTAACAGCAGCCTAGAAATCCCCATCATGCTCCATCCAATCAGCACCCTCGTGAGACTACCCACTGTCCTGATATCTCACAGCCTACATTAGTTTTGCCCATTTCACTTCAGAGTTTTACCTAAAAAAGCTCAGCTGTGCTAAAACCTGAATGTTGACAAGTGTGGGAGGAGCAGTAGAAAATGGGAGAAAAGAAAGTAGAAAGGAATTTAAAAAAAAGTAGAAATGAGGGGAAAGAATGGTGGAGATGAGGCAAGGTGGTACCGATTTGAAGTAGGGGGGATGACTGTCAGACTTCCCAGAGGCCTGCTTGGTGACTTTAGAGAGCATTGTGGTGTCAGAGGGTGACAGAGTGGGAGCAGGTGGTTGATGGTTACAGAGCTGGGTTCTTGGAGGAATGTAGGGAATGATGGACAGAGGGAAGTGAGGCTAGTGCCTGTTGAGGGCAGAGGATGGGGAGCGCAACTCTATTTTGGAACAACGATTTTTATTCAAAACAAAATAAAAACATTAAAAGTTTGGGGTTTAGTTACTTTAGAAATTGAAAATGCCTCATCAGGATTTATGGGTAGCTGAGATCTTAAACGCACAGTGCTTAAGAGTTTCAGTCAAGAGATGCGAATTTGAGTTAAATCCCCGAATGCTATAAATTCAGTAGGTTTTGCTGGAACTTGGTGTCACATCGTAGGTATTTTGCGCAGAAGAGATGCACCTAGGTTCTTCCGACCTAGGGGATGTGGACGACCTTTGCCGTGCAGATAAGCTGGCCGGCCTGACCTGCTGGGCCCGTCTGGGAAGAGCAGTTTGAAAGCCAGCTCATCTGGTTCCCGCCGTTACATGCCAGGCCTGCCTGCGGGTAGTTCCCATGGGAGAGCGCGGTCTGGAGTGATGGGTAGGGTACTGAGTAGCAAGGACGAGCATTAAAGAGGTGGCCGTGCTCCGAGACGGTTGATAGGCTTTTGTCCCCATAGCACCAGGAAGCGTCATCTTGTTTGATCTGCACAACTCTGTGATAGGCTTTATCATTTTGGGGTGGTAGAGACACAACTATTATTGTATACTGTTTAGAATCTCTACGTAAAGAGTTAAACTGATTTTGAAACTGGTCTTCAAGTTTTTCTCAAGGAAGCAAAGGTGCTCAATTTCTGATCTTCGTAAACCGGTTATTGTTTAATTTTGATAGTGAAGTGGAGTTCCTGGTGGCAGGAAGGGTGAGCAGTTGAGGAGAGCGGTGGGCCTGTCTGTGTGTGAGGGGACGTGTGTATGGGGACAGTCTGGGTCCTGCCTGGGGTCCTACCTCCTGAGGCTTCCTTGCACCAGTGAGATCTCCTGACGATTCCTCCCCGTCCTCTCGGAGGGCAGAAGCACATAGGTGAAAAGTACTGTTCTGGATGAGCTGTTAGATTTGAGCCCTGCCAGATGCAGTGGCTCTGTGCTTACTCCCATTCTGTCTGGGGAAGCAGTAGGAATATGTGCGGCCCAGCGTCTCGTGTGAAGTTGTAGCTGCCTCTTAAAAAGGCAGCCATACTCAGGAGGACTGATGTGAATTGATCACACGTTAACTTAGGTCTCTAGCTCCTTAGAGATCCGGGGGCCTGTGGCTGCAGAGACCGCTCACCCCCGACAGTGGACACGTGCACACGCGTGTATGTTGGCGTGTAGTTTTCTTGGCGTTGGTGGATCTCCTGAAGCCCATCCTAAAGATACGTGAATTTCATAGACCTCTTTCTGAACAAGTACTCTGGGGACCAGACATGAGAACGAACTTGAAGAGCTGGTGCATAATAGCGGTTGTTTTGAGGCCTAGGACTCTCCCAGAAAGGGTCAACTCTGAGCAGAAAGAAAGCCGAGTGTGGGGATAGCACCCCCCAGCCCTGGAGAAAGGCTTTGCTCTCTCAGTGCCGAGAGAAACAGCCGCGAAGCAAAGTGAAAGTCTAGAGATGCTGTGGACTTTAAAATTAGACTCAACGTGGAAACTAAAACATGATTTGTTTTGTTTTTTTCCTTCCCAGTTACGCTGTAATTTGAATTGTTGTTGTTTTAAGTTTGTCATTGAACCAAATTAATATTACGTTATCAACAGCGGGAAGGGACCTACTGAAAAAGTCATTTTATTACATTTGGAGCTTTGTTAAAGAGCGAAGTCTTGCTGCTTAGGATAAAACTATTTTCTAGAAAAGTCTTAATTCATAAGCAAAATGACATCATTTTTCAGTTTTAAATGTACAATTTTTTATCTCAGGGGTTTATCTATCAATTGCAGTTAATTAAATCAAAATAATTCTCATTTTTAGATAACATATTAAGTAGTTTCAACATAGAGGCTATGAAAATTGTTTCATCCTACATCCTGAAATAGCATTTTAATATTGCATTTTAGAAATTAAGTTGAGGGCCTCTTTTCTTATTGTATTCCGGCTTTAGGTTAAAACACTACTGAGTTCTTAAAACACAGTTGTCAACAGATATTTTACTTGTGCCTTTAGTGTTTCTTCCCATAGTACAGACTTTTCCAAAGGGAATAATATATCAATTAATGTGGTCCCAGCAATCATTTTATTTGGCCCTGGGGAGTCATACAACATTTTGTTATTAGTTTGGTGTAGAGATTTTGAATGTGGATAGAGTTAAGAATAAATAGAATAAAAATTATGTATATCTTTCCCTTAGTAGATCCACTTTGTTTCTGAATGAAGTTACAGTCTTTTGAATTACATCAGTATTTATCAAAACTGGAATTGTTTCACTGGTGGATCTGCCGGGAGGATTTTTTGGAGCTCTTGTCGGCTTTCTCCATCCCCTTCTGCTCTGTCTCCAGCATGGTTTCACCCCACCTCCCATCGTTGGAATTTCACAGCTCTTGCTTTTAAGCAGATTCTGCTGTAGACCAGGAGGACTGTTGGCCAAATAGGGGACTGCAGGCCATTTGCTCAGAACAGGCATGTAAAGGTCTAGAGAAAATGCTGGAATGCTGTGTTCACCACATGGACGTTTGAGAAATAGAAGACATTCCTGAGTTTTATTGAGTCTTAAAATTAACCCCTCACCCTACTTCCAAATTTCTAATATTTTGGGGTCAAGCTGGATACAAAGAGTTGCACGTGACATATTTCTGTCTTTGTCTAGTTAATATGGATTGTATATTTGTGCCGAAATTTTAAGACTTGGAGTATTATTTTCAAGAGTTGAAGACGTTTAGGACGTCTTTATTTTATGACGTTCTTGGTAAATTTTTGTGATTATTGCATATTCTTGTTTGAAAATACTTTTAAGTTTATAGCCATTTACCTAAATGTAAGCACACTGTACACTAGAAAGCACACTGTAAAACTTGAGGATTGTTCAAAGCACTGCAATCCTTTACCTTCCTAAAACCATAACTGTGTGAGAGAACAAAAGTTTTTGCCTTTTTGACTTTATCTTGCTTTGCAGCAGTTTTCAGAGGTAGATTGAATTTGTGAATCAGCTTTTATATTTCTACTAGAGTTTTGTGTACTGAGTGATTTAAGAAACTGGGTTATTGATGAACGCTCAAAGTGACTTAGAGGAGAAGTGCCTCTGTGATTTGTTGTGGCTTAGAAATAGCACTGAGCAGGCAGGCAAGGTTAAGAAACACGATGGCTTTTGTGTGTCGTTGAGTGGGTATTAAGCCTCAGGAGTTTAGTTCCAGGTTTCTAACAGTCCTGTTCACAGGGGTTAGAACCCTGTAGCCCCATGTCTCAGTCATCTCAACGTTTCTCATTTCTAACTTAAAAACATGTCCATTAAAAAAATTTAAGGTACCATTCATTTCATCTGAATTCTCTTATAAATCTGACATAATTTGGTTTCGAAACAATAACCAAATAATTTAGTTTCATTTATGTGCTGAGAATAACAACTGGTATTTATTGTTTATACTTATGCAATTTTATAGATGGAGTTTTAACATTGAATGCGGAGAACACTAATTATGCCTATCAAGTTCCAAACTTCCATAAATGTGAAATCTGTCTGCTATCTTTTCCAAAAGAGTCCCAGTTTCAACGCCACATGAGGGATCACGAGCGAAATGACAAGGTATGTATTCTAAAAAGGGATGTCAAAAATGTGAGCGTTGAAACTGGAGGAATTGTAAAAATCAACATGTAAACATTTTTCTTGTTCCTAAATTGTGGAACATTCCATATTATGTAAATAAGTATTTTGATGTTTTGTTTTTAGTTGTAGTTGTATTTCTACCCATCATTAGATAATGAGAGAAAGTGAGAACTAGTCTGGTGAATCTAATGAAGTTATTTATGAATGGACAAAGAAATAATCTTAAAATGTGACTTTGTTCAGTAGTTTCAATTTCCCTTATCTTGATGTGTTTTTCTCCAGCAGGGAGTGGTACCTTTAAGTGGTCTTGCATTTTAAGAAGGTATTTGAGATGTTTTAGATCTTATTTCCGCAGGGAGCAGCACCCCCTTAAATAGGTATTTGAACTCCCTTGCGGTGCCCCTGGTGGGGTATGTCAAGAGTGTTAGTGTCCTAACGGAATGAGCTGCCTGTTGGTTGGAAAGTGGCAGTTAAAACTACAGTGAAAAGAGTGATTGCCGACTTTTCTCTAGGTTAGGAGGATGTAAGCTAGTGAGCCATCTGAGACCAGAAAAACACCAGGGATCTCTTTTCTGGAGGACGGGATCTGACCAACTCCAGCCTTACTTTCGGCATGAATGATGCTGCTGTAACTATGATAACGTGGTACTGACACCAGTACCCATGGGCGTTACTCTCCCAAGCTGAAGAATCTGAAAACACTGACCCATTAGGGTCCTGATATTTACATGAGAAATACCAGTGATTATCTTTCTACTAGTAAGTGGCAGAATACCTTCCATTTGGGGGAAATTTTAGATGGGGATAAGCAGCTCTGTTAAAATCTAGTGAAAGTTTTCACAATTACTTAGTTTACTTGAAGTGATTTTGTTTACAGCAGTGGAGTTGTCATAAAAGAAGGGAAAAAATCCCACCCAGTGAGTTGAAGTGTCTCACTTTTATTTTCATAGCGGCTACATTCTGATACATTTATATGCAGCATTTCTTATTAGAAATATTTTCTATATAGATGTGGTGTCTCCTTATACTCCTTTGAGAAATTCTGTAAGGAGTTATACTGTGTGCATTTTGGATTTATTGACTTCAGGTCCAGAAAGACTTCAGAAGTTCCTTAGAAAGCTTATCTGTGGATTATGGTGCTTGTTAATATTTGAATGACATTGATTGTGGAAAGATTGTGTTTCAGTGGCTTCTCGACTTTTTTCTCCACCTAGCCACATCGATGTGACCAGTGCCCCCAAACCTTTAATGTTGAGTTCAACTTGACACTTCACAAATGTACCCACAATGGGGAGGATCCCACCTGTCCCGTGTGTAACAAGAAATTCTCCAGAGTGGCTAGTCTCAAAGCACATGTTATGCTGCATGAGAAGGAAGAGGTAATTATTTCAGCCTATACTTTGTTCACTGATTTTTAAAATGCATCTGATCCTTAGTCAGGAGGATGTTAGGGTTAAACTAGTTTTAAAAAGCCTTTCGTATAGGTTTCAAGGAGTCAGTTATCATTAAATTTGCCTTGGCTAGTCTCCAGGTCACTGGTAAAGTGTTTATTTCGGGGTCATGTCAGCACCTTGGGGCAGAGACATTTTAGTGTGTAGTATATTTGGGGGATCAAAGTATGTCCACAGTGGCTGGCAGAGGTGCCCCCCACTCTTTTTTTCTTAATAAAAATTAACTTTTTTAGGATTCTGAGTGGCCAAGAGTAAATTTTCTGCCTCTGAAGATGGTAGAATCTCCTTGCTTGGCTCCTGGATCGTCTGACACGTGGGAATTTGGGAGAAGAGAGGAAATTCTTGATGACCCAAAACAGTTTATGCACCACAGTGAATAGTCCTGAAAGGGCCACAGGCCCAGTCTTGGGACAGAGTGAAGGATGACAGGGACGCGCCGCTGGTGTGCACCAGAGCGGCCTGCCTGCTCTTGGGACGGGCGGGCCCGCTGTGACGTATACACATCTGTTGCTTAAAGTATTACCCCCCATTGTTACCATAGAAAGCTAGGGAAATGCAAAGGTAAAAAGCAGTCACCCAGGGATAATTACAGATAACTGCTTGGTATAGTTTCCTCCTGAGACAGAAAAACATACAGCATTTAAATTGCATATATAAAATTTGCATCCTGAAAATTGAGTTTATTATACTTTGTATATCGGTTTGTGTCTTCTTTTTATGTCTTTAATTTTTTATATAAAATAATTTATTTTTATCTTTTAAAATCTTATTGTATAAGTAATACATGTTTATTTTGGAAAAAGTTAGAAACTAAAGATTAACAAAAGTAACATAAAAGAACCAATAATCACACCAGTGGGAGAGAACGCATATGCAGTTGACCTTTGAACAACGCGGGTCTGAACTGTGCGGGTCCACTTAAACGTGGAGTTTTTCAGTCAGTATGTATGACAGTACTACATGGTGCGAAGTTGGCTGACTCCAAGGATGGGGAACCGTGGGCGTGGAGGGCCACCCTGAAGTTATGCTCGGATTTTCAACTGCGCGAGGTCGGCGCTCTAGACCCTTGTGTTGTTCAAGGGTCAGCTGTGTAGTCTTTCAGGCTTTTTTTTTGGCTATACATATACTTTCCATAATAGTTTATATACCTAAGGATAGTTTTTTTAGTGCAAATACATACTGTTTTGTAACCCACTCTTTTCCTTTAATACATTGTGAATACATCTTTTCCTCTTTCACTTACTGAATCATGAGTGTTTTCCCCATGTCACTATTTTAAATTGCTTTGTTAAAGTCTTCAGCATCTGGATATAGCATCATGATATTTTTACCATTTCCTTTATTATTTAACCTTTAAGTTGTTTATACTTTTTCAGTATTATAAATAATACATCTTTGCATGTACCTTTAATTGTTTCATTAGGATAGATTCCTAGAGTTGGATTTACTGAATTAACAAGGCTTTTTCAAGTTCTTTATAGAATGCCATGCTATGTTTTCGAGAGCGCAAGCTGCTTTATACCTTCTCCTGCAGACTGCAGGCCTGCCTGTCTCACTCATCTGTAGCGCTGTCCAGAAATGGCCATTGTTTTCATATTAAAAGGCAGAAAGTGTCTAATTTTGGAATAAGGTCACACAGTGAGACTCAGACAGCAGAGAAGGGGTTAGAGTGAGACTTAAGTCTCCATCAGGCCCGACTTTGAGCCCTCCTCCCGGGAGCTGCCTGCACAGCAGTCTCTGCTGCACCCCCCAGGGGCTTTCAGTGCGCACACACGTCCCTGCATCCCCAGTGATACCACCCCGCAGCAGTGTCCTGCGCTTTTTCTTCAGTTGACTCTGTCCTAGGTGTGGCTCCAGCAGCCGAGCGGTGTCACGCTGTGCGCACTGTGTGCACCTGTGTCGTGCGCAGCAGGCCTCCGGGTGGGCTGCTTCTGCCCTTTGTGTGTGGCCGCGGTGAGCCGTCTGTTCATTGACAGCTTCCGGGTCTTGTGATGTGCTTAGAAATGCTTCCCGAGTGTACGGTCACTATCTTTTAAAATCCCACCGTGTCTTCTAATGCAGGTCCACAAGCTGTAGGGCGCACCTGTATTTCAGAAATCCTGAGTTCACACTCATTCCTCCACCCCAGTCCCTCTGCACAGGGCGCCCACCTGCCCCGCAGTTCCTGGCTGTGTGTCCCTTCCTCCACAACGGGACGCGGCTCGCAGCAGCGCACACGTCCCTCCCCTCACGCGCTCGGTGGTCCTGTGTTAACACTGGAAGTCGTTTCACAGTTGCTTGGCCCAAACCACTGTACGTGAAGCGCGTTTCGGATTTGAAGTCAGTACAGGGTTGTTGCATTTGTTTGCTTTCTCTTTTAGGCCCCCTTGCCATTCTTATGATCTGCGGCCCTCAGATTACTGCCCTCAATTAGGGTCGGGCTCGTACGACCAGCGACAGCCCCATGCAGGCAGAGTAGGGATTGAGGGCCGGGGAGTTAGTCTTTGAACATTAGGGTGGTAAGTAGTAGCCGTCAAAAAGATGCAAACAAGGGGCACTCAGGAGACTGGCTCCGTTCTGTAACCCCACCCCATTCCTGGGACCGCGTTCTTGGTTTCCAGTTTGACTTTGCTGTATTTCTCTTTGTAATGATAAACAAATGCTTGTATGTTTCTTATTTTACTTTTCTGGTTTATTATTAATGTGGACTTTAGAATTTTGCCTAATTAAAAATTAATTGGTATTTTAATTTTGATTGCATTAAATTTTCCGATTGTTAAAGGGGAGAATTGAACATGTTTAAAATATTGAATCTTTATTGTCAAAACATTCAGTAATGTTTTGTTCAGATGGGTTCAGCACATTATTTAAATTTGTTCTTAAATGTTTTAACATTTTTTAAAAATATCATTTAACAGGTCTTTCAAATATGTATTATTTGTTATCTGTCTATAGGAAAGCAGTGCATTTTTGTATATTAGTTTTGTAGCCTGCTATTCTACCAGATTCTCTGAGTTTTCAGGTGTACAACCTCATCTACAAGTAATAATTAGGTGATGAGATTTTTGGTTTTGTTTTGTTTTCACCTAGTACATGGGGGGTTTTAAAGTAAACCAGATCTCACCCCTCGAATTTTCGAACAGTTTTGAAATAGTTGCAGGCATCACGTTACTACTGCACCTCTAAATATTTCAGTTGTATCCCCTAAAAACAAAGACACTTTTCCTCATTATCACAAAACAGTTACCACACTCAAGAATTTAACATTGCTCTAATAATCCATCTTCAGACATCGCCATTGGGAGGGGCAAGGACTGACTTCCTATGAGAGTAGGTGGAGAAGGGAGTTGTGAGCAGAAGAGATACCTCTGCCTTTGACCCTGGAAGAAAAGCGTGAGGACAGGTTCAGGTGGACAGGGGACGCAGGTGTGACAGTGGGAGTCCAGGCCCTGCCTGCTGGCTTAGGGCAGCTTTCCCTTTCTCGGTTTGCAGCTTCCTTAGTCTCTGTGTCTCAGCAAGTTTTTCACTGAGCCAAACACTAAGAGTTCTTTTTCTGAAGTAGTTAAATCTAAGAGGTCCAATTAGTATTTATGTCTTAAGTAACTTAGTAGCCATTTGAAAAACTACTGTATGTAAATTAGGTACTGCGTAGCTTTTTAAACCCTGAAATTTCCTGTTTCACGTTGATTTTCACTCATTCCCTGCTTTTTAACCACAGCAACTACTGCAAGCCAGCTTCACAACGTTACGATGTCATTGAAACTGAACGGTATTGAGCCAGTCGTCCACGTGACGTGGGACGGTTGTCGAGGGTCGTGTTTCTTCCCTTGAGGGCGTCTGCTGTCCCTTGGCCCCTGCGAGTTTGTCATGGTCACTGCCTCCTCCCTCTCGGGCTGGATTGGGGCTGCACAGCCTCACTTTTCTCTGTGAAATGGAGACGTTGCCTTGTCTTCACAGAAGAATGAGGTGGTTGGAGAGAGGCATGGGTATGGGAAGCCTGCTTTTGGGAAGTGGGAACAGAGCCTGACCAGGGACAGATATGTGGGTTGTGTTACGTGGGTTGCGTTACACGTACTACAGGGATCATGGCTGCGAACGGATCTGTGTGTGTTGGGTGGGAGGGGAGCATGTGGCTTCCTCACAGCGTCCTTCAGCCCGGTAGGAGGTCAGATGGTTGTTTGCATCAAGGTTCCGGTTTACGAAGCGTGTGTGACCGGATAGCGAATGGGTCAGGTGTTGGCAGAGGGTTGAAATGATGTAACATGCGGTCTAGGCCGGATCAGCAAGGGGGTGAAGCCTGGTGTGTGTGTGTGTATGTGTGTGTGTGGTGTGTGTGTGTGTGTGTGTGTGTGTGTGTGTGTGTGAGAATCCTCTAGGGGGCTCACGGCGGCGGGTGGGGTGGGGGGAGGTGCTTGAAGCAGTTCCACCTGTGCCGGCGCCCCGCGTGGACCCAGCCCTGGGGGTGATGGTATAGGGCGGGTGTGGAGCCGAGGCCCCGCACCTCTGCCAGCCTCACACCACCGATGCAGGCCAGCGAAACTGCTGTGCTCCATCCTAATGCTTCTTCAGATACACCTTTAAAATTTTTCTCTGCCTCCTCCATAACTGGAAAGAGAAATAATGGTAATTCATCATTTCCAGACGCTCTTAGGTTTTTATACCTTATTTTCAAAACTTTCCCTTCATTCTGTTTTCTCTTCCACACCCTTTGTCCGGATTCTTTTCCAGACTGTCCCCCCAGTGGAGCTCACAGTCTCTGATGTCTGCTTTCACCCCGTGTGCTTGTGTCGGTCTCTCGTTGCTGTGACGTTGTCTCCTGAGGTGGCAGCCCCGTCACGCGCAGCAGCTGTGACGGCAGCTTGTGCAGCCTGGTCTCATCTGAATCCTCATTGCGTTGGTGAAGCTCCAGCTGTCTTTGTCTTTCACTGTTGTAGGAACGTAAACAGTTCATAGTTTCTGACTCCAGATTTTTTTTTTTTCCAAAAGGCCTTTGAGGAACGTAAACAGTTCATAGTTTCTGACGTCCAATTTTTTTTCCCCAAAAGGCCTTTGAGAAGCGTGTATTTTCTGAAACCAGTTGACTTTCATTTCTATTACTACTAACCTCTCTTCTATTTTCTCTCTTGGAATATAACAGATTCTCTCTTAGATCAGTAAATAATCACAGGAGAGGAAAAGGGTTGGAATAGTCAGAAGAGAGGCTTTTGTGTAACTGTGGTTTGAAGCTGGGAATGGAAACTGTGAAAATGCTTTATCTTCTTGCCCTTGCGCCACTGTGCTGCCGGGGAGAAGGCTCTGGAAGTTGAGAAGTGATATTCAGTAACTTGACCTTAGTAACCCCATGCTGAACAGGAATTCAGGACTAGTGATTTCTCATGAGCAGAACAACAACAACAGAAAAGGTTTGCAGTGCTTATTTGTGATGTGAAAATGTGTTGGCAATATGTAAAAAATAGGGCGCTCTTTTTAAGAAAAAGCGTTGTGTTCGGGTACAGGTTCGGAGTTTTCCTCTCTCACCTAACAGTCTGGTGTTGTACAGTACAGAGCTGGTGGGGAGGCCGAGGTAGTCCAGGACCCCACATGCTCTGCTCTCTTTGAGTGTTTCTTGTACAGTGTGGCTTACAGTGGAGGGAGGGAGGGAGGGAGGGAGGTGGCCCGCCTGCTGTGGGAAGGCCAGGTCCAGAGGCGGAGGGTAACAAGTCAGGGTTTATCTCGTGATTGTAAGTCGTTAGTGAAAGCCTGCTGCCATCCTGTCGAGTGGAAGGAGCATGGTCGCCACACAGGTGGTTAGCGTTAGGAAAGTCGGCACCCAGCCGCGTGCTCAGCTAAGAAACCCATTATTGTACAGAAGAAGAACAGATACCGGAACACAATTATCAGTCTTTTCTGTGTATGTTAAATAATGCATTTTAGCTACCTTTGCCTGTTTTGGATGTTTTTATTTCTTAGTTAATTGATTTGAATGTGGTATATTAGTATCGACTACAGGAATAATTCCTTAGCTTTAGTTGCACTTAAAATGAACTGATAAGAATCCAGCTAAGATGAAGTAGACCCTTTGTGCCCCTCTTACAACTGAAAATACCTAGAGATCACACAGCCAAGAGATCTAGAGGCTCCTGAGGGTGGGAAGAAGGAGGCGGGCAGCTGAGGGCTTTCAGGACTTGAGGAACATGTGGCAGGGAGTCCCCTGAGCTGCTTTTTGCCTGCCGTCCTGTGGACAGGGTGCTGGAAGAGCCTGTAGCCTTCTGCCACCAGGCATAGACGGAAACACGCCAGAAGATTGCTTGCCAACAGCCCAAACTGGGAAGAGGGTGGCCTCACAAGAGAAAATCCTGTTGACACTGCCAACCCTATTCCAGCCAAGTACCCACTGACGAACTCGGCAGGGCTGAGGGGAGAGCGATCGTCCACCCCATCCGGCTCCCTGTCCCCTGGAAGCAGATGGCCCTCTGCTCCCCTGACCCCGGGGATTCAGTCGGGAGCTAATCTTGCATCCGTCTCCTGGCGGAAGGAGGTGGCACCCAGATCCCCCCCTCCGATGGTGTTAGAGAGCCCGGCTGGAAGCTGGCCTTACATCCTCTGCCGGGCAGAAGCAGGGCCTGTTCTGATTCCCCGCCTGTGTAGTCTCTCCACCGGCAGCACCGAGACTCAGCCAGGTGATGCAGGATGGACCGGTCTGCACGGTGCTTCCCGCCCCCCTCACAGGGCAGAGGGGCCCTGTGAGGTGGCCCTCCACTCCCCAGCCCGTCCTGCCTCTGGACAGGGTGGCACCTGCCAAGAGAGGAGCCCAGTGGACTGTGGTGGAAACCAGTGCTGCCGGGGCTAGAGGAGGGCGGTGTCCTGTGGGGTGGGCTAAGGTTTTTCTCCTGCACTGAGTGCCATTTTGAGGCAGACTCCTGTAGGAAGGGAAGGATGGCTGCTGAGAAAGCCCGGGCAGGAGCAAGGACAGCACTTGGGCACTGGAGCCTGGGGGCTCTGAGAGAAGGAAGGGGGGTGCAGAGAAAGGTCATGGGTGGCCCCGGGGGAGGGGAGGCAGGAAGGGCAAGTGTTACGGGGTGAGTAGCCTAAAGGCGGTTAGTATTTATCGTATTTTATACTCTGTTTGACTTTAAAAAATTATTATATCTTCAGCCAGATGGGGGTTGATAAGAATGCCATATGTTTCCCTGGATGATCTGCTGGGCACTTAGCGATCACTGGAATTCCCCCAGGACCACCTGCTTCTGGGGCAGGCACTAGCCACTGCCTCTGCCTCTGCCTAGAGGGCCTGCCGGGAGCTCCGACTGCGGGGAACGCAGTAAAGTGGACGTCCGCCAGCTGCCCACAGGCCTTGCACTCCCCACTAAGACTTGCTCGAGGTGCCAGGTCCTGGGCAGGGAGGGAGGCCCAACCTGGCTCCTGGGTCTGGCTGGGTGTAACACGGCGGCAGCACGAAACCTTCCATCATGAGGCCTGTTTCGGTTGTGGCCCAGCATGTACTTGATCCTGCTTTCGCCGTATGAGCAAATTGTACATAAACCAGAGTTTCCACTCAGAAAATTCTGATCAATTTCTGAGTAATATCCATGTAGATGTCTCCTGAAATATACTAATCTGCTCATTTGGTGAAAAAGTACCTGAAAAGAGGATGGGTCTGAGCCAAAGCAATGAGAGAAGCACGGTGCGGGTGGGAGGGTAACAAGTC
This sequence comes from Balaenoptera acutorostrata, assembly GCF_949987535.1. NCBI lineage: Eukaryota > Metazoa > Chordata > Mammalia > Artiodactyla > Balaenopteridae > Balaenoptera > Balaenoptera acutorostrata. The sequence goes on along the minus strand of NC_080076.1, from coordinate 2,738,869 downwards.
AGGGTTTATCTTGTGTGTAAGTCATTAGTGAAAGGAGAATACTTTGCTGTACAGATTCAGGGTGTGGATGTCCCCAGTGCCACACTCAAGATAGGCAGCAAATTTTGTTAGGTGGTTTTTAAATTTTTGACAGTTCCCAAGAAAGAGATCTCTTTATTATCAGCAAGATACTAACAAGATAGTAGTTCATTATTTCCTTAAATTATTATATAGTAACACTAATTTAAAGTTACTTAAGTTGACGTCATTATTGGATTGCTCAGAGTATTCCATTCATCCTTGTCTTTTCTGCAAAGGATGCTCTGAGTAGTATCAGTGAACAACCTCATGTTAATGCTCTTTCTATGCATTTACGAGACTGTCAGGTGCAGTAATTAGAAGACAGTCTGATGGGAAGAAATAGCTATATATTTTGTTGTTTGGAAATAATAGTTTATGCTCATTGACAAGTTACACTCATTCTTTTCCATGTTTGGATCATTTAAATAAATAATTGTATTATAGAAGGTCACATGAGTAAACTCATTGAACTTTGTACTGAGTCAGCAGTTCATTACTGAGTACTTCCTCTGTGCCAGGCACCGTTCAGCATCTTACATGCATCATTGTACTTAACTTTATAACAACCCTGTGAGGGCAGGCATTGCTGTCACCACTGTTTCACAGACTTTGAGCAGGCAACACCCCCAGATACACACAGCTGGTGACTGGCAGCCTTCACGTGAACCAAGACCCAACTCCAGAACATCTGGACCAGTGCTATCCTAATTGAAATCTGAGTAATTTAAAATTTATAGTGGCTATATTTCCAAAAGTTAAAACAGATGAAATACATTTTATTTTAATATATTTATGAAAATATATCCAAAATATTCTAATTCAAATGTTAACAGTTGAGCTATTTTACATTCTTCCTTTTTTTTTCAGTAAGTCTTTGAAATCCTGTGTGTATTTTATACTTATTCCATAGCTCTGTTCAGGTGCTCAGCCAGGCACTTCTGGACAGAGTCGCGGACTTTTCGTAATCGACTACCCATAAACCAGATTGAAAGAATGATAGGTGTTTCCATTTAAAAATTTACCAGCTGTCATTTTGTTTTAAGGTAGTCTGTTAAACTGTCATCTTAATTTAAATTCTTTCCTGACCCTTTTGTGGTATTGAAGTCATTCTGCTTCTCTTTAAAGTTTTCACAGCATAGATGGACAAAATGCCATTTACCCAGCAGCCAGTTTGAAACAATTCGCTTTGCTCAGATATTGTATTGTTCTCTCATCCTTTTCCCTATGTTTCTATCAGGAAAGAGATCATTTTTATATGTTCATATGTGGACATGATGGTATATTTGTTGAGAGGTGAAATAGTGTTTGTTCCAGAGGAAAGCATACTTTGTGTATCAGCCATTTACAGTGTGAGTTCTTTCAAGAGGCGATGGCTCTGAAGTGTTGGCTGTGCTCATGGGCGGTCTTTCCCTTTGCAGAACCTCATCTGCTCTGAGTGTGGGGATGAGTTCACCCTGCAGAGCCAGCTGGCCGTCCACATGGAGGAGCACCGCCAGGAGCTGGCTGCGAGCCGGACTCACGCCTGCAAGGCCTGCGGGGAGGGGTTCGAGACGCCACCGCAGCTGAAGGAGCACATGAAGACTCACTATAAAGTTAGGTGTGAGCCTTTGCTTGGGCTAGAAACAATTATACAGCACATTAAAAATGGGCCTGCTTTGCTATGATTGGTTGATCGGTTACATGTCTTGGCTGCTTTAGAAACAAGAACAGGGCAACTCATCTCACGTGGTGTCGGGATGTCTTTCATAGCATGTGTTATGTGTCGGGTCTACAGTAGGACAGGAAAGGTCGAAAATTTAAATGTCATACTGTGTGGGTAGACGTTTTTAGCTATATTAAAATGTTAAAAGGTGTAGAACAAAGTATTATTGGCAATACATTTTTATGGGCAGGTAACAAGGTGTGTAGAGTGGATTCACAAAGGCCACATTAGCACCCTTTTTACTGAATTGGTTTATTTATACTACCTATTTAGAACGCACATGTTTAAATAGTTACTGTGCTTAGTGTGTATATAAATATATAAGTAAAACTTCATTTAATCATTACAAACAACCCTTCAGGCCTGATACTTTTATGTCCCCATTTTGCAGATGAGAAAAGGTAGGCTAGAGAGACCAAGTAACTTTCCCAAGGTTTTACAGCCATAAGTCAAGTGTTAGGGATTTAATCCCTAATAGTCTGGCTTTAGTGCTCATAATATTAGCAACCACACCTATATTTACATACATATATACATTTATTCCTAGTAAAACTTAACATGGCTTCGAAATTTTGTATTTGACCTATTCCTGATTATATATTTTTTACTGCTATTTCCTTTTCTTAATGATATGAAATGCAGAGTTGTTCCTGGCCCTTTGTGCTAAGTTAGCTAATGGTGATGATCAGTGGTCACACTCGTTGAGCTGATCTCTACAACAAACTATAAAAGCCCGTATTGATTAACTTTTTAATGACAGTATCATCAGTTTAACTTGCCACCCTTCCAAGCTCCAATATTTAGGAGCTATCTGTGCTGTTTAACAACCAGCACCACCACAGCAAAAGGTCCCACACCAGTTGACAAAGCTTGTAAAGTGCCTGAATGCTTTGTAGTAGTTTATGTATTCTCTTCGGCACTGTGTTTTGGAAGCGTGGACTGCACATCTCCATATGGTCAAAGTTCTCCTGTCTTTCCCACTCCCTTCATGTTACTGGTTGTTGACTAATGTGGTTCCCACCTGATGCTTCGTTATTTCGGAGATTTTTAAACTCCCAAAATATAATGCGTGTGTCCTGTCACACTAGATTTTTATTTTGGTGACGTTCTAGCACAGGCACTGTTGATTGTCCCCAAAGGTCTTGGAGAGGCGACTGAAGGTACTTATGTGGCCACCGTGCGCTAGAGCGCGCTGGCTGCTGGGCCTTCCGGGGGCCAGGCCGGCCGCCTCCGTCTCGCGGAGCTGCCGTTTAGCAGGGGAGAGAGACAGTGACCAAGCAAGCGGATTAGCCAGTGCGGGTTTCAGACAGTGGGCGTGTTGAGAAGGAAGTAAATTGGATTCACCTGGGGTGACGCTTCAGGGCTGGGGCAGTCGCTGAGGCGCCTGTCTGATGTAGGCCTTTCTGAGGAGGACCATTTGGAGTGGGACCCAGGTGAGGAGGAGGGGCATGCGGGCCTGCAGGTCTGGGGAGGGGCGTTCTGGGCCTGGTGGGCGGGGAGGGGGGCACTTGCCACAGTCTGAGCCGCAGGGGGAGGCCGGTGTGATGGGAGCCGGCTGCGGGGTGGAGTGGAGCTCACGGGGCTGAGTGCGAGGCGGCAGGGTCTTGGAGCTGGAGGGCGCTGAGCCCATCCGGGAACGCGGGTGTTACCCCGAGGGCAGTGGGAAAACTTGGGAGGGTTCTGCACACGGATCCGGCTGCCCAGCCTTCAGGCCGCGGCCTGGCTGCCGTGTGGGTGAGGTTGAAGCAGGGAGACCCGTGGGTCGGGGCCACAGAATGACGGCGCCGCTCTAGGGCCACGCTGCTGGCTGCAGGGTGGAGAGGCGGGAGCTTCTTTGGAGGTGTTTTGGGGTGAGATCAGCAGCTTTTGGAGATGGACTTGAAGTCGGGGTGAGGGAGAAGGAAGAATCCAGTGTAACTTCTAAGGTTTAATTCACAGCTGGGAGCTGCCGTCTCCTGTTGTGGAACGGAGCAGGCTGAGAATAAACAGGGTTTCATTTGGGACTTGCTAGGTTTGAGGCGCCGGGGAGCCTTCAGGAGATGTCAAGTAGAGAGTTAGGTGCCCAGGGCTGGCGCTCAGAGGAGGGATCTGAGTTGCTGGAGATGGAACCTTGGAGATCATCGGCATCCAGGAGGAGCCTGGAGCAGGCAGCGCACACTCGTGTCGGCGTAGAACTCACACCTGCACAGGTCTTTGTGTTTGATCATCACAGGGGAAGCTTTATCTAGAAGAGACATTCCGACTTGCCTCCTCCCCGACCAAAACAATGAGTGTTATGATATTGATACACAAAACTAATACATGTATGTGTGTGTGTGTGTCCTACACACTTATATGTGATTGATTTCTCATTAAAGCACGTTCTGATGGCCAGTTGGCTAACCTTTCCCATAGGATTTTGATTTAGAAGTGGTGACACAAGGGATTTGACTTACTGAGTATTTTCCCTCTATGTATACTAGGGTGTCAAGTACAAGGTCTTATAATCGGAACATCGACAGGAGTGGATTCACGTATTCATGCCCACACTGTGGAAAGACGTTCCAAAAGCCAAGTCAGTTAACTCGGCATATTAGGATACACACAGGTACGAGATGCATTTACTTTTGGGTGATTTCCCGTGGGACCTTAAGGGAAGAAAAGGTGCTTTAGAGCCAGCTAGACCTGAAATTTAATCTTGCCTTTTCCGTAGTTTGCTGATAACCTTGGTGTTACTTGTGAGATTTTGAGTAGGTGGTGGGATGTGTGAGTCTGCGGCCACAGGGTAACGTTCTGCCTGGAGGGGTAGGTTCGGGGTCTTGAGTGTGGGTAACTTAAGTACTTTCTTTTAATCCATCAGATGCTCGCACGGTATGGAATGATATTTTGATCATTTTTCTCCCTCTCTAGGTGAAAGACCATTTAAATGTAGCGAATGTGGAAAAGCTTTTAACCAGAAGGGGGCGCTGCAAACTCACATGATTAAGCATACAGGTGAAAAACCCCACGCCTGTGCCTTTTGTCCTGCCGCTTTTTCTCAGAAAGGGAATCTCCAGTCACACGTGCAGAGAGTTCACTCAGAGGTAAGCGTCACACTTGGGGGTGTGGTCCTCACAGGTGTGCAGTATGTCACAGGCTGCACGGATGGCTCTTGAGTTAAGAGTGAACCTGAGAAATTCTCCATTTTAAATGTAGATGAAGAGTTTGTGCAGAGCAGACCCTGTTTAAAAAAATACATATATATGTATATGTACACATACGCACACAGACATACACACATATACACATACACACAAGACATACACACATATACACAGATACACACACACATATATACACACACATATACACACACACATATACACATACGCACACATACACACATACACACACACATACACATAAGCACACAGACATACACGGACACATATACACATACGCACACAGACATACATGCACACACATACACATACACACACAGACATACACACATACATGCACACATACACGTACGCACACAGACATACACACACATATACACATACAAGACATACACACATAGACACACACAGATATACACACACATATACACACGTATACTCACAGATATACACACATATATATACACACATACACACACATATACGCACACACACATATATATACACACGTTTGAACCTTTCTGGCTTATTATACATGGGAGAAATATAAAATACTATTTTTGTCTTTTTACCAACAGTATTATAGCTCTGATGAGTAAATGTGTGGAAATAATCCTAATACCATTCTTATGGTCCATCAGTCTGAGTGCTAGCCTGTGTCATCCCTTTAGTGAACCTGAAACACAGACACTTCCAAGTGTAAGAAATTGAAAGACAAGAAAGGAAATTGAGGAGAAAGTATTTTTGTGGCGCTAGTATTTCTGACCTTGCATATGGGCCCTTTCACATTTTCTATCGAGCAGAGTCCTGGTCGGTGTACTTCCCTCCATGCTGCATGTTAGCTAGCTATTTCAGCCAAACTGATGTTCCTAAGTTTTTTGTTGTCTCCAGGTAATACTGATTTGCAAACTCTGGAAGTATTTCTCTTAAACTGGTTCAGCTTTGCTCTTATTATTATTTTTTAAAATATTTATTTATTTATTTATTTTTGGCTGCATCGGGCTCTTTGTTGCGGCGTGCAGGCTTCTCTCTGGTGGCCTGTGGGCCTCTCTCTAGTTGCAGCGTGCGGGCTCAGTAGCCCTGCGGCATGTGGAATCTTAGTTCCCTGACCAGGGATCGAACCCATGTCCCATGCATTGGAAGGTGGATTCTTAGCCACTGGACCACCAGGGAAGTCCCCACCTTTGCTCTTATTAATTGTCATGATTTGGTGTCTTATTTAGTCTAATTGTAGATTATGAAGAAATACTTAAGCAACACAAATACTTTTATCATGGATCATTTATTTTATATAACTATAATACTTTGGAGGATGAAAAGTATCACATTCCTAAAAGCATATGTATATCTTTTAATTTTTTCCTTGGAGTAAATCCTTAAGTAACGCTAAAATGAAGAAAACCCTACATACTTCATATAGTTTGTAAAGAGACTGAGAATTTCATATGCAATGAAGTTGCTTTTGAAGACTAAGTTTTATTATCTAAGACCCAGAGGCACTAGGAAGAGCGTATACATATTCGTGAGGTTACCTTTCGATCTGAGAAGAATAAATTTGGGCCGTGTAAGTGACTCTTGTGGAGCTCCCTCTGTGTAAAGGTGATTGCTGAGGAGTAACAGTGTGTTTAAATGCACAGCACCTGGAAAACGGCACCTTGGAACAGTCCCAGGGCGTGCTCGTTGCTGCTCCCGGCTTTAGGAAACCCTTTCAGGGAAGGCCGGGGACTCGCCTGCCCCCAGCCTGGGGACACCCTGGGACCTGCGGTGGGACAGGAACAACCTCTAAAGAGTGTTTGTAACATTATCTAATTCTGTGATGAGTCTAAAGCTGTAAAGTTCATTCTTAACAAGGTGCTAGGTGGAATGGGAGGTCTTAGCCAAGTTCAGAGCCGGCTGGGCTTGTTGAGTAGTGCAGAGAGGATATTGCAGGTGCTTCCTCTGTGCCTGGGTGGCCCTGTCCGTGTTACTGCTCTGTATTCCACTCTTGGCTCTGTCACAGTGTTAAAAAGTAGTCACTATAAAAAAAAAAAAAAAAAAAGTAGTCCCTGCCGTGGACTATTGGAATTGGTGATGGAAAATGTATACATTGTGTGGCCATCCATCCTGACTTGTATGTTCAAGGCTCAGAGTAAAATTATATCTAACTGTCTGGCCTTCGTTATTGAACACTGTGCTTGACCGTTTAAGAAGTTGAGAACATGTCAGACATTTTTTTACTAGAGCACAATAACTGAAAACTATGATTTTTCACTTGAACCAGTTCTGATTTATAGAAAAGACTGAAATTTCAATTAATCTCATACTGGCAATATTGTTTAAAGAGTTGGGTCATTGATTCTAGACCTATCTAACTTATAAGAAAAGGTATGATAAAGGGTTAGATTATTTCTGTCATTTTAATTGAATGGTAAATTATGATTTGCCATAATTTAAATATTTTAATCTAACAATTGTAAAAACTTATTTTCTCTTTTTTCTTTTTTAAGGTCAAGAGTGGCCCTACCTATAATTGTACAGAATGTAGTTGTGTATTTAAAAGTTTAGGTAGCTTGAACACTCATATCAGCAAGATGCATATGGGTGGGCCACAGAATTCAACAAGTGCTGCAGAGACTGCTCACGTTTTAACGGTAAGCTTAGTACGCTGGTTGATAGAAGGTATTCTTTTACCAAAATCTGTCATCTTAATTATGACCTTGAAAATTGAATATTATTTAGAATAGTATTTAGTACCATAAAGGTGCTATGAAAGTTTCCTATATGGAAGTATGGTGCTACCTTTATTTGTTTGTTTAATGAGTGAAAGGAAATCAAATTTTTAAAAACTTTAGAATAATATTACGTGATTCTGATTTATGGACTGTCATCTGAACCGGTTAGAAATAAGACAAAATGTAATCATGTAATCATTAATTTATGAAATTATAGTTCCTACAGTGTTATTGATGATTATTATTGAATATTCTTTATCCTTATGTTATTATTTTAAGAATCACTTCTCTCTTTAAAGTAATATTTCTCCAGGTCTAATGTGACAGTGATACTTTTTCCTGAGACCTTGGACTTTTGGGAAACTCAATTGTATTTTTCAGTACATGTATTTAAAATTGTATGACCCCCCAAACACACCCCCTTTTACTCCTTTTTTGTAGACTTTCATAGCTCAGCCTTGATCTGCTACTTCTACTACCCTCTCAATTGATCATAAATGGCAGCATCTAAGCATAGAGTTCAGTGTCCTAACCAACAGCAGAGACTTTGGACGTACAAGTCTCAGGAGTGTTGAAGTAGCTCATGAATGCCGTCTGACGATAGTCTGTGTTAAGTCATCAGCTGCCTCCTACCAAACTAGAAAATAGGCCTAGTTTGTATTTAGTTCCCAAGCATGAAGTTCACATTTAGTGTTTACTTTTTCTTTTCTTTTCTCACAATATTTGCAGCTTAAGATGATTCCTCAACTTACTCTTGATCAGGGAGGATGTTGTAAAGAAGTTCTAAAACTGGAGAAATAATTAGAGTCTAATAATTATGTCTTAAATTCTAGTTTGGACTGAGTATTTTTTAAATAAAATTTTCAATGTATAAATCAAGCAAATATTCATTTCCTCTGGCAGTATGCAAATCAAATATGTAGATGTAGTGAATTACTTGGAATGATAATGCAAATCATTTTTTAAATTTATAGTCTCAGTAAAAAAACTGAAACTGTAGTATAGGGGTTTGGAAACCTGGGATCCACGCCACCTTTTACCCTCATCTGCGTGTGTAAAAGCGCTCTGTGTCAGGTTATACGTACCGTTTTTCAGGACTGTCTAGGGATCAGTGTTCAGCCTCCTGAACACTGTCTCTTATTTTTCCTCTCCCATTTTCTAAATCTTGACCTTTTTGCTTTACTTTGGAGGGTTTTTTTCAACTTTGTCTTATAATTCTTTCCTTGAATTTTTTTTAAGCTAGTAAGGTTTTTAATTTCTGAGATCTTTCCTTGTGATCTGATTGTTTCTTTTTCAAGATACTCTTTTCTGGTTTGATGTACTTTCCTTTGAAATCTAATCAGCATTTTCTTTTAAAAGTTCTCTTCTAGTCATTGAATTGTCTGTCTTGTGCATCTCCCCACTCCTCCTTCTTTCAGATGTCTTATAGTTCTTGATTGCCTGTATTTAAGAAGGGGGCATCAGGAAGCCTGCCTCTGAACTTTTTATGCGTGAACAGAGCTGGTTGAACTCCAGGGTTACTTATAATTGGCCAGGGAACCAGCTCTTAAAATTGGGGTCCCTGGTGGCAGAATGTAAAAGATTTTTTGTTTAATCTACGGAACTAAGGGCCACAAAGGGTGCCCTAGCTCTCCCCAAATAGTTTTTTCATTTTTATCTCTTTTAGAGGCAATCCCCCATTTTTTTGCCTGAAGGTAAGTGCCTAATTGCCATCTGTTCTATGGAGGAAGACAGGGGATTCATTGTCAGTGTTAAGTATTTTAATTAATAGACTTTATTTTTTGGAGCAGTTTTAGGTTAATAGTAAAAGTGAGCGGAAAGTACAGAAAACTCCTGTAGACTCCTCTCCAGCAACTCACATAAGTTATTATCCCCATTATCGCACCTTGCATTGGTGTGGTGCATTTGTTACAACTGAGGGATGCGCACTGGTGCGTTATTATTAACCAAAGCCCGCAGTTTATGTCAGGGCTCGCTCTCGGTGGAGCGCGCCCCGTCAGTTGGGCCGGTGTAGAACGCCCTGTTACCCACCATTACAGCATGGCACAGGGCAGGTCTCTGCCCCTGCCCTCGTCTGTGTATGCGTTTCACGTTCCTGGGTTTCTGAGGAATCAGATCAGCTCTCTCTTCACGTGTTCTTGGCTGTAGCTTTACAGAGCATTTATTCCTCCAATGCCCCTGTTTTTCGGGAATTAAAAAAATTTTTTTAAACCACAGTGATTTCTTTCTTATTTTCTATATTTTGCAACTCTTTTACTCCTTCATTTTAATGGACTAAGAGGGAGATGAGGTCTGTGCGCCTCACCCCATCTGGAAGGAATGGTCTCTGCCACCACTTACAGGACGTGAATTGTGCTAGAAACATTCATTGAGTATATTTTTTTAAGGGCCAGTTTTGTGTCTAACTTAAAAATCAGTGAGGCATTTTATTTAAAATTTATGTTTGGATATGTATAGCTGATTCACTTTGTTATACAGCAGAAACTAACACACCATTGTAAAGCAATTATACTCCAATAAAGATGTTAAAAAAAAATGTGGGATACTAATTTTGGGATTTTAATGCTCATAAGGGAGATATGCCTGTTTCTTTCCTTTTTTAAAAAAATTGGTGTACAAATTAACGTAATTGTTTGTATTTTTAACGAAATGTTGCTGTGTTTCAGGCCACGCTGTTCCAGACTTTACCTCTTCAGCAGACGGAAGCCCAGGTCGCGTCTGCTCCGAGTCAGCAGAGTTCCCAGGCGGTGGCCGATGTCATCCAGCAGCTGCTGGAGCTGTCGGAGCCGGGGCCTGCGGGGTCCAGCCAGCCGCCTCAGGCTGCCCAGCAGCTGAGCATCACGGTGGGGGTCAGCCAGGACATCCTGCAGGTGAGACACACTTACCTGCTCCGGTCTGTGTTTCTCAGCGACTGGGTATCATCACTGAACGCAACATATTCAGGTCTTGTCAAAGGAAAGGGATCTTCCTTAAAAATGTGTCGTAATTGAAAAAATTACATTGAAACAAAATATGCTTGTTTGATTACTTATGGACAGTGCAGTATTTGAAATGATTTATTACTCGCTAAATAAAAAGTTTAGAACTCTAATTTCTTCTCTGTAAGTGAATTTTCTTGAAAAGTGTAGGCTTTTCAGAACTTCCTTGTATCTATCCGTGTTGACAGAGGGTAAGGAATATTTCATCCTTTCCCGCCGCGCATCCTTGGAGATAGCACTGCCTGTCTTGACAGTGTGTGAGCGTCCCTGCTCGTGTGGCGCTGGAGCGCGTGGAGGGCAGAGGGCTCTTCTGAGTCTTCTTCCCAGCCCAGCTCCGTAGTCACCGCCTTCATTCCCAAGCAGAGACGGCCTTCTCTCTCCTCTCCCTCTGTTTACTTACTGATGTGAACCCTAACCTCTCCCCTCTACCTTTGTGGTGACAAGTTGGCCAGGGTGTGAAGAATCTCAGGTTGTCATGACGGCTGATGTCGTGAGGGTGACCCCGCTGTGGTTTCAACCAGTGATTCCTAAATGTGTTACAGACAACTAGAGTTGTCTGAGAGAAAATTGCTAAAAGGCAAGTGAATTAATTTCAGTGCCCTTGAATTTAGAACTGTAAATGCTTGCCGCACCAGATTTTGGGTGGAGGTGAGATGTCAGATATCAGGAGGGATGTTTCAGCCTCCAAGGGCTGGGCGTTTCGCTCAGAGATGACTGCTTGGCGATGTAGCTCTTACGCCCAGTGGGGTGGAGTCAGAGTTCCGTAGGTCAAGCTTGGTCGCGTCTTTGTAATTGACTTTGGCGGGCAGGTGTGGGCATCGTGCCTCCTAACCTCCTAGTTCTGTTCTGTCTCAGCAAGCCTTAGAAAACAGTGGGCTGTCTTCAATTCCAGTTGCAGCGCATCCCAGCGACCCCAGCCACGCCAAGGCCGCGGCTGCTCAGGGCCAGACTCCAGACGCTCCCAGCGTTTCAAGGGAGCCAGCTGACCCTGCGGCCGCAGAGCGAGAAGAAGAACAGGAGACCACAGAGAAGTCGGATAAAAAAGAAAAAAAGATTGTAAAGAAGAAATCACCGTTTCTACCTGGTAATTTTAGTATGCTTTAAGGTTTAGACACTTTGGGTGGCCTATTGCTGCTTTTTAAGGAACACGCCCTCCTTTTTCCTTCTGAAGGTGGTATGTTTGTTGAGGGCTCTGGTAGCGTCTACCTAATAGCATTTGTTTATCGTAAACTTCGTTAAACTTACCGACGTCCCTGTGTTTAGGGCCCCTCCTGACTCGTCCCGCCGCTGTCAGGCCCCTTGTCCCCTCCAGCCCTTCCTGCCAGTCTCTGCCCCTTCATCCCCCAGTGCCGCCGCCTCATGCTTCTAAAGCCCCTCTGCTCGAAACCCTCGGCCCTTTCCTGCCACACTTGCTCCGGCACCTGCTCCGTTTCTCGGCCCACAAGCCCTCCTCAGCGTGCCCCAGCGTGCATTTCGGTCTTCCCTCCCGGGTCACCTGGATGCAAGCTTCTGTTATGGTAAACTTGGATTCCTGCCGTTCTCTCAACATTCTCACGTCTTCTGAATGGCACGGGTTTCCCCAGGCTTTTCTGCATCATGAATGTCTTCTTCCTCACCCTCCTCTCCTGTTCTCTGTGCAGACTCCGGGTGGTCATTTGAGGCCAGATCATGCCGCCTCCTCGTAGGAGCACAAGTCTCCCTCGTCTCAGTCCTACAGACTAGAATGTTTAGGACCCCCGCGGTCCCTCATGTCACTTGAGGACAGCTAGAATACGTTCCCTTCATTTCCGAACACCCCACGGCGCTCAGTATGGCTCATCGCACGGGAGCAGGCATTACTGCATCTTTCTTGAAGAAAATCGGTTCCTGCCTTTTGGGAAAAGCATTCCTTTGAAAATAGTTTCTCAGTGAATATAACTACTCTGCCCCTCTGAGATGTCTTGGGAGCAAGTGCTTTCTTTCTGGAGAGCGTGGAGTAACCCTGTCATCTCGGTTAACACTTCTTTCTGAAAATGTATTTTCTCATTGTTAACGTACGATTGTGAGATCCTCGTTTCTCAACCCACAGAACATTGCGGCCCTACTCTCCTTTTTCTTTTGATCTGGCCCCTCCTCCCCAAGTGAAAAATAGGACGATGGAATCTAAGCAGTTTATTGTCTGGGTTTTCCTGGGCTCTAGAGAGGCAAGAAGGAAATAAAGGGCCATTGCCACATATTTTTAATAGCTATGTGATAGCCTTGTAGGTTACACGTTAGCTGTGCATTCTTGAACGTCTCCTTTACGTGCCCCTGATAAACTGATGGAAACCCATAGTCCTTGCACAACGTTCCGTACGAGTTAACTGCTAGTCGCCACGCTGAGCCGATGAACGTGCTCTGGTGTGACTGCAGGCAGCGTGCCCGTCTTCAGGTGAGAGGCCAGACCTGGCTTCCTGAGAGTACCGAGGGAGGGAGACTTCGTCCTGGGCCGTCCCTTATCTTTAGGTGTTAGAGACAGCTTTCTCGTTCGCACTGAGCAGTATGAGATGGAGATTCCAAAATGGAACTGCAGCTAACCTTATTGTACGTTGTTTTAATGTGGAGTGGTGTGTTCATCGAGTTTGTAAAGATTATGCAAATTAATTTTTGAAATACTTGAATAAATGAAGTACTTAGAGCACTTAGCAAGTTTATGTAGTTCTAGTAAATTTTAGATTAAATGTGATCCTTACTACAGGTTGGAGCCAGCTTTTTTTGTTTTAACCATCTCTCTGATATTGTGATGAGAAAATTATTATGGGGACATGTTTCTATATAAAGATATTCCCCTTGATTAAAACTTTATAGGGACCAGTATACGTTTAATGTAATGATTGTTTCTGAAAATACCTCTTCAGGGGTAGTTGATACCATCTGATACCCTAAGAAGACCCTGAGCAAACTATTCTTGTCTCGTAAGTCATAACATTTTCTTAACAGCTTAAAATTAACCTTAATTACATTTCCAAATTGAACTCTGCCATCTATAGCTATCACTATTTGATTTATTCAGTTTTGTGAGAGTGAATATTTTTAGTAGAATTTGCTTTGTTATTTTAAGAGGTATTTTGTGTATCGGTTAAACGTTTAGCAGATGCTTTTATATTTATCATAAAACTTGTGACGTATAAATCATTATGAAGCTGTAATAAAGTCAGTTAACCTTTAAAATGTCAGCTTCCTCATCTGTAAAAGGGGTAGATAAAAGGGATAGAATAAATGGAAGAGAACTGAATAGCGCCTGACACATACCAAGTGCGTAATGAATACGTATGTTTTTAAGTTATTTTAAAAGCAGGTGAAACTTGCTCATGCCCCACAATTCAAAAGGTACATGATGGGGTACAGTGGAAAGCGGGGAGTCCCCTCCCTGCTCATCTTGGTCCTCCATGCGCCCCTCCCTCAGGCAGCTGCCGTCACTGGGGTCTTCTGTGTCTTTTAAACGAGCTTAGGCATATTATTATACATTATATATTATTGTTTTTTAGCAGGATGTATGGCATACTGTACATATTATTTTGTGGTTCACTTTTTTCCACCTGATAGCTTGTTTTACAAGATGCCTGAATAGTATTCACTTTTATGGGTAAATAATATTTAGGTGTTTGCCAGTACCAATAATGCTGTCGTGGATACGTGTATATCTGTAGGGTGCATTTCTGGAAGTGTCAGAGCTCCCAGAGGGTAAGTTCTGTAAAGATTGTTTTAAAGTACTGATGTTGAAATAATTGCAGGCTTACCAGAAATGTTGTGGGAACAGTGAATACAGAGAATTGCCTTTTGCCTTCACCTAGATCCTCCAAGTGCTAAATGTTCTGCTGCATTCGTTTTCTCTTTACCTAGTAGTGTTTTGTGAGCTGTATCTACGGCACGTATTCTTTTCTAATTTGTTTGGCTTTTGAGTTAAAAGGGAGAGGTATTTTCTTTTTTATAGCAGAAGGGGGAGAAATGTTTTGTTTTTATGTAGCCAAATTTGTCAGTGTTTTATGACTTTTGGACTCGTGTAATACTTAGAATTCAACACTGACATTATGGAAAAAGTGCCTCTTTTATCTAACACTTATACTTCCGTTTTTTTATACATCATTACAAAACGATCACCATGATATGTCCAGTTACTATCTGTTTACTCTCATATTTTAAACCAAATCTTTGACTCAGTTTTATTTTTTGTTTCCAGATGGGCACCCAGCTGCCTAGACACCATTTATTGAATAAGTCACATATTCCCCGCTGGAAAGCAATGCTGCTTTTATCATATATTATACTCTCAAACCTGTATGGGTCTTTTCTGGACTTTATTCCAGTAATCTGTCTTTTTATTCATGTGTTGTGATACCAAGTGGTTTTAGCTTTATCGTGTGTTTTGTAACTAGGATGCCTAGTCCTCTCTCACTACACTTTTCTTTAAAGTGTATTTTTTACTGTTTTCACATATTTGTTTTTTCATATGTACTTTAAAAGCGACTGCTAAACTTCCAAAACTAGTTCTAAAAGAATTCCTATTGGTATTTGTATATGAGTGATTTAATCAGAGAGAATTGATGCCTTTATAAATTTTTGTCTTTATACCAAAGAATAGGGTTAATAGGGTATTACATGAAATCATGTGTGTGAAACTTTTGAAAATTGTAAAGCACTATAGAACTTAAAGAATCTTTCATTCAGTAAAAAGAATAACTTAAGAAAAAAGAATAGGGTATGCATTTCCATTTACTCAGATCTTTTCTTTTTTTTCCCATATTTTAGTAGTATTTTAAAATCTTCTTCTGGATTTTGTTGGTAGGTATGAAGGATGTTGATTTTCACTTACTAAAATATGGGCCTCTTTCTGAGTTTTAGTTTTTTAGGTGTATAATCATATCACTTGTAAACAATGATTTTACCTTTTCCTTTATAGTTATTACTGTGTATTTCTTTATCTTATCTAGTTACATTGGCTAGTATCGCTCAAACATGATAAATTAATGGCAGTGTGATAGTGGACATTTTCCTCACCTTAATAGGATTGCTTTTAGTATTTTCCTGTCAAGTCAAATGTTGTATTGATATGTTTTATTCACCTCCTCCTGTTTTTAGGCAGTTTTTTAAAACTTAAAACTAGACGTTGAATTTTAGTAAATGCCTTTTCGTCTTGAAGATGATTATGCATGTTTTTTCTTTTAAAATTTATTAATGTATTTGAAGAGAAAAGCTGTTGCCCAGCACCAGGAAAGATTGCCATGTGGGAATGCAGAACTGGTTTTCCAGATCATTCAGTTTGTCAGAGGGGCAGAAATCTGGATTCAGTTTTCTTTTTCTAACACTCCCTGGGCCAAACAAAATATATGCAGGCCAGATTTAGAGACAGCTTCAGGTTGAAGCTTCCGCTTCAACTGCCCGTTTGTATCTCTCTTCCAGTTCATTCCCAGAAATAATTAGAACCTGGTGACAGTTTTATGTCATCTTATGTAATTAAAGACATATTTTCATTTTTGTTTGAAAAAAAAATCTGATTTGGGGAGATGATTTCCAAATTTTAGCTGATAGATATTATGGTTCTGTCTTACCTTTTTGTACGTTGTTTTTCTGATTTGTCATGATAAGACCTTTAGGTAATTATTGCACTTTTTCTAAATTAATTTTTACCTATTAGTTTTAAGCAATCTTAAGTTTTAGACTTCCTTAGTATAAGCAATATCACCTAAAATAAATATCTTTCTCTCACTTTAAAAACCATTTCCTTTGTTTTCTACTCTTTTCCCCCCACCCACTGTGGTGTGTGTATGTTCCTCTCTTTGTTCTTGTTTTTAGAAAAATATTACTTTTCATTCTTTTACCTAACCTCTTTCTCTATGTTAATTAGTCCTATAAAGAGTGTTATATTCAGGAAAATACATTTTCTCTCCTTATGGATTCACTGGCACATAAGGAAAATTCCTTGTATTTACTGATAACAAAGAGAAGGAAACAAGAGCTTTTCTTTTCCCTAATAAAACTATGTAACGACACAGTTAAATAAAGAGTGAAAATTTTCTGATGAATTTCATCAGCATGGCCCAAATCTCTTTGATTTCAAGTGGATTCCTTACCTTATTTTAGGTGTCTGTTTAATTTCTGGTGAATACATCTAATTGAAGTTTAAAAAGCTGATTCTGCCAAACTAGGAATTTGCCAATTTACATATTATTTTACTAATTACATTTCCATAAATTCCACTTGCGATTTTTCTTCTGAGAGGAATAGCTTCAAACCTGGATCAAGGTTGAATAACAGTATTGGGATGGCCAAAAGTTTCATTTGGTTTTTTCCATACGATGGCTCTAGTAGCACTTAGTTGTCTTTAACTTCATTCGAAACAATTTTGTTAGATTGTATGTGACAGCTGTCGTATCAGCGTGCATTTAAAAAAAGACTTAACCAAAACTGGTGAATTTTTGTGTAGCCATTTTAATATTGAAGAGAAGGAAAAAAAGCAACATTTTCAGCATACTACGCTTTATTATTTCAAGAAAGGTAAAGACGCAACCGAAACGCAAGAAAAGATTTGTGCAGTGTATGGAGAAGGTGCTGTGACTGATGGAACATGTCAAAAGTGGTCTGTGAAGTTTCGTGCTGGAGATTTCTCGCTGGACGATGCTACACTGTCGGGTAGACAGTTGAAGTCGATAGCGATCAAATCGAGGCATTAATTGAGAGCAGTCAATGTTATACCACGCGGGAGACAGCCGACATACTCCAGATATCCAAATCAAGTGCTGAAAATCATTTGCACTAGCTTGGTTATGTTAATCGCTTTGATGTTTGGGTTCTATATGAGTTAAGTGAAAAAAACCTTGACCATATTTCCGCATGCGATTCTCTACTTAAATGTAATGAAGAGAAAACGTTCCGTTTTTAAAACAAATTGTGACGGGCGATGAAAAGTGGATACTGTACAATAATGTGGAACGGAAGAGATCGTGGGGCAAGGGAAATGAACCACCACCAACCACACCAAAGGGCGGTCTTCATCCAAAGAAGGTGATGTTGTGTATATGATGGGATTGGAAGGGAGTCCTCTATTACGAGCTCCTTCCGGAAAACCAAACAATTCCAACAAGTACTGCTCCCATTTAGACCAACTGAAATGAGCACTCGACAAAAAGCATCCAGAACTAGTCAACGGAGAACGCATAGTCTTGCGTCAGGGTAACGCAAGACCGCATGTTCCTTTGATGACCAGGCAAAAACTGTCACAGCTTGGCTGGGAAGTTCTGATTCATCCGCCATATTCACCAGACGTTGCACCTTCAGGTTTCCATTTATTTTGATCTTTACAAAATTCTTGTAATGGAAAAAATTTCAATTCCCTGGAAGATTGTAAAAGGCACCTACAACAGTTCTTTGCTCAAAAAGATAAAAAGTTTTAGGAAGATGGAATTATGAAGTTGCCTGAAAAATGGCAGAAGGTAGTGGAACAAAAGGGTGAATACGTTGTTCAATAAAGTTCTTGGTGAAAATGAAAAGTGCATCTTTTATTTTTACTTAAAAACCAAAGGCACTTTTTGGCCAAACGCAATATTTAGCGTTGCAAAAGAATCTTCTGTATTTGATCATAAATCATGAACTCATTCATGATCAAATATGCTATTTCTTTGTTTTAACTATTTATCAGTTCCTTTCTATAGCATAAGAATTTACCATTTCCTCATTATTTTTATTTGCATTTTTTTATTAGTGATAACAGATCAGCTCAGACAATACTTATTGTAACTTCATTCCTTCTTTTCATGTTCTTTGAGTTAATTTTGGAGTCATTTGATCACATCTACTGTTACTTACACTTATAGCAGACTAAGTCTGCCCTGCTAATTCTTGATTTATATCATAGTACCTGTCTAGTTAGCGTTCTTGTCTCTCTTAGGCTATGATTTGTGTTCATATGGGACTGTTAGGATTTTCTGCAAGATTCAATCATAGTCATCAGTCATTTCAGTTACGGAGATTTCAGCTTTTTCCACAGTTGATCATATAGCCTCTGCTGTGGCAGAAGGTCTATAGCTTTTTATAGGTATGGTGTGCTGTCTAAATTGAAGCCTAGAAGGACATTAATATTTGGTGCAATGCGGTTTCGAGGCCAAGCTGGACCGTTCTTGTTGCAATCTTCCCCCAGGGTCGATCCGCGAGGAGAACGGTGTGCGGTGGCACGTGTGTCCCTGCTGCACCAAGGAGTTCCGCAAGCCCAGCGACCTGGTGCGCCACATACGCATCCACACCCACGAGAAGCCCTTCAAGTGCCCACAGTGCTTCCGGGCCTTCGCCGTGAAGAGCACGCTGACGGCCCACGTCAAAACGCACACGGGCATCAAGGCGTTCAAGTGCCACTGCTGCATGAAGAGCTTCTCCACCTCGGGAAGCCTCAAGGTGCACATTCGCCTGCACACAGGTACGGGGGGACCTCCCGCCGCAGGTGGTTCACAGCGGGGTCTGCGGTCACGGCTGAGCCTGTGGAGCACTCGTTGCTCTTTATTTTAACGAGCGTGACAGTGACCTTCTGTGGACTGGGCACACGGTACACGCTGTTGAACAAAGTCCACGTGACCTTGGTCCTCACGGCGCCGATGGCCTAAAGAGGGAGCGTTAAACTGTACCACTTACGAGTGAGGGCAGGAGTGCAGGGAGTGAGGAGGGAGACCGCCGTGGGTGACGGGATTCAGATGCAGCCCGGGAGGGCCTTCCCGAGGAGGAGGCCAGCATCGCCCCCGTGGGGCCTCTGGGCTTTAGCTGGCACACTTCAGGCTGGGAGTGTCTGTGCTGAGACCTTAATATCAATACCCACTGTACCTTTCAGATATTTTGTCATCAGTATTAAGGCACAAGAACTTTCATATTCAGGCTCCAGTTCTGTTTATAGCAGTTTTATTGAGATATAATTCACAAATCATAAAATTCACTCTTTCAAAGTGTGCAGTTCAGAATTGTGCAACCCATGCCACTATCTAATTTTCGAACACTTTTATCACCCCCAAAAGAAACCCTGCACCCATTAGCAGGAACTTCTCCTAACCCTTTGAGGTTCCTGGGCTGAGCTGAGCCTGTGGATGAGTATTTCAAAAAGCTGAAATGAGACTATTTTGATATATGCCTTTCTTTGGAATCTGCATTTTCATTTGCCAGTAAAATTGTAAGAAAAGGAAGTTTCCTTCAGAAAAGGGAAGTCATAGCAGAGGATTGTTAAGAGGATGTTATTACTGTCAGCAGCAGCAGCAGTGACATTATTATTTACAATCAAACAGCCACCATTTACTGCTCATTTACCAAATGCTGGGCACTGCTAAGTGCTATTCAAACACAAGTGTATAGAATCCCAGCAGCAAGCCTGGGGCCCCGTCGTTACTCCAGTTACAGACAGGATGATTTCAGAGAGGAGAGCAGCCTTACTCACGTTAGTGTCTTAAGGACTACTAGTTGTTTGAACATCGGTTTTACAATTTTAGGCTTTCTCCTGAAAATAGTAAATGCTCTTTTTTTTTACTTAAAATGCTCTTATTACCTGCCTTAACATCTGTAATGTGCACTGTATGCAAGCAAGGGAAAATAACTGTTAATTTATAATGTCCATGAAGTTATAAACATATAAACATGTTTATATGTTAATTTATAATGTCCATGAAGTTATAAACATATGGCATGAAACAACAAATTGAGAATTCAGATCAGTATTAAAATACTAGAATTTTATGTTGGCGTTAACTGAGATGTATTTCTTTGGAATACTTTTACAGTCTATTTTGTTTTTTATCAGGAGTCAGACCTTTTGCTTGTCCCCACTGTGACAAGAAATTTCGAACCTCAGGCCACAGGAAGACTCACATTGCTTCTCACTTTAAACACACGGAGTTAAGAAAGATGAGACACCAGCGTAAACCTGCAAAGGTCCGTGTCGGCAAGGCGAGCGCTCCGGTCCCCGATATCCCCTTGCAGGAGCCGATCCTCATAACGGACGTAGGTAAGGTTGTCCGCCCTTGGTCCTCGCAAAGGGCGTGTGAACATGGCGATTTGCCTAGTGAGATAGTTGTGCGGGTGGTGCTAGTGGAGTTGTTGTTAAGCATTGTTTTGCTTTATGGGCCAGCAAGTTTCACAGTTAGATTAAGATCCTAGTCCTGGCTCAGCTGCTGCTCAGATTATGTTCTCGGCAGGAGGGAGGTGCTGTGTAAGTGAAGATGTTCATATGTGAGTCCTCACCGAGGAAGACTGTACCTCAGTGGACCTGTGGGGTGGGCGGGTGTCCTGAGTGGGGCACCCAGTATGCTATGTCACTTACATGTTGGAAGCCCCGCGTGCTGTGTAACAGATCATTATCTGGGCTGCTTTAACCTTTGGCTTAAAAGGTAAATCTGCCAGCTTCCAAGTTCTTTTTAGGCTTGGTGTTGTTATGATCAAGGTAAATTATGATTTTGTTAGCTAACTAAAAAGAAAACACTGTTTATGAGAATCTTCAGAAAAATGATTTTTGTAGGTCCTAAAATAAGATTAAAGGAAACTCATTAAGTTCTGTGCAAGAATTTACATCTTTATGCAGTTCTCCTGTATTTCATCGTCTTAGGCGAGATAATCTAGTCTGTGAATGAAATTAATATCAAACAAAACATAATTTAATGTAAATAAAGCTTAAATGGTAAAAAAGAGAGATACTGTAGACTAATATCAGCTAGAGTCCCCTAATAAAGTGATCAGTAGTCACGACCTTTTATGTATCTAGGAGCGTAGCATCAAAATATATAAACCAAACACAGAAGAAAGGAGAAATATTCAAATTCTGAACCATAGTGAGAGACCCTCAGTTAGATTGGTGTAAACACAGCGAGACTGAGGAGGGTTTGAAGCACACATATAAAAAGGGTGATTGAATGGCTTTAAAGCCTTGTACTCCAAAGTACACACTCTTTAAATATGCATGAAATAGAAGTTGATCACATTCGAGGGTATAGAGAAATTTCAGATTTTCAAAAATAGGTACTGTGAAGAATACAGTCTTTGATTACAGTTCAATGAAAACATAAATTAATAGAAAATAGCTATCTAAAGTTTCATTATATGGAAAGGTAAGACTCAAAACTGCAATTACGTCCTAGAAATGGGAACATTTTTATAAACAGTTGGATGGACCAAAGCTATTACCAGAAAAGACTGATAACAGCTTTTAAGAAGTATTTCTTACTAAAAAATAAGAATGAAAATAAATAAAATATATAACTCAAAAAGATAGAAAAATAAAAAAGCAAGTAGCAAAAAGTAATAAGTATAATAATTTAAGATAGAAGACAAAATTCTAGTGAACATAATTTTACAATTTTTAAAAAGTTAACAGTAAAATAGATAGCTTGACACATCTCTAGTAAACTAAAGACTGAGAAAATATCTGTAATATTAGGAATGAGAGTCAAGCTGTAAGCATAGATACAGATGAGATAAAAATTGTTTGCAGATACTCTACAACTTTTTGCTCATACACTTGCAAATTTAGATGAAATGGATTTTTTCTAGAATAATGTACTTATCAGACTTAACTCTAGAAGAAACGGGAAAACCCCCAAAGACAACAAGTTCAAGAGCATACTCCCCAAATACCAGCCTGCAGTGATTTTACGCATGATTTCTGCTAAGCTTCCTAGGAGCTGTGATTCTTAGGGTGTTTAATTGTTTAGGGTATAGACACTGATCGGAACTCCCATGGTAGGTTAGAACACTCTGATGTCCTTGTGCAGTTGTGGCAGCTCACAAAACAAAACAACAGACCAATTTCACTTAATGTCTCTAGGTTCTCAGTGATTTGTGTTATTCTTGAAATGCAAAAAAATCTCTAAAAGTTAGGACAGACTAAAAACTTACTTAGCAGCCCTAGAATTATCCTTCATGCTTGAGGGTAACCCTCAAATTACCAGTTTTTTCAGGTTGCCATGACTCAGGTTACACGCCTGTGGGTTTCTTGCCCTTAAGTTTACAAATCCTTAGTTGAGTTGAACTGGAGCCCTGATTCTCCAGACTTTTTCCGAGGTTAAAATGGAGAACATTGTGCTTTTAGCTTCACAGACACCTGTATCTTAGACTAAATTAGTGGAAGCAGAATTCTCCTTTGTTCTAGGCTGAGTGGGACACATGGGGGAAGTGATTCATAGAGCTGGCTTCACATTGTAAAATGTAAAATATTTAAATATTTATTTTACACTTCGTCGTTATTTGTATTTGTGTCTGTCTCTTCTCTCAGAATCTGAGCTCCTTGGGGGCTATGTAGAAAAAATGTGACTGTAATTATGTTTGGGGGACAGATCTTGATAAAAACATGCCAGAGAGGGTTTAGCATAGATTGGTTACAATTATTTGACTTAACTGGGAGATGAGATGTTCCAGTCCAGTCTGGTTACGTGAAGCTCAGTACCTTTTACACTAATTACTGTCACTTAGGAAAGTATTAGAATGCATCAGAAAATACTACAGCAAGTAACTTAATCTCTGCGTATTAAGGGAGCATTGTTGGATGGAATAGTCCCATATAGTTGTGCAATTCTAAAAACTTCCAGAGCTGCGTGGGAACTTAAAAATAGTCTTTCCCAAACTTGCCTACATTCCTCACTCTTCATTTTTACACATGTAAAAAGTGGGCCCTAGAGAGGGTTCTAACATTGCTTTTAGGTTCTACAACTAGAGCTCATGGTAGAACTAGAACCTGGGTCCTCAGACGTCTGGGTCAGGGTGTGGTCAGTAAAGTTCACTTCCTCCCACACCCGTCAGCCTTGCGCCCCCGGCGCAGGAGTGTGGAGGAGCCGCCAGGGGCCCAGGTGGCCACTGGATCTTGGCATCGAGCACCACTAGTCTTTACTGAACACAGATACCGTGTAGTAGTTCGTTGCACTTGCGGCTGTTTTCACTAGACATGCGGTATACTGTACTCTAAATGCTTTCTCTTCTAAATTCAAGAACTAAGTTTAAATAAAACTGTGCAGACTGGGGAAGTATTGGAGTCAGGGTGATCGTAATATTTTGATCTGTAGCTGCTTCTGGATTTTCAAATCATATGTGTATATGACATATCTATGTTTTTAAAAAAGAAATCACTGTGTTTTCTATATATGACTGTGCATATGTGTGAGTGTGTGTAATGGTGTATGCTGCCACCATTTTTGCGGAGCATAGATGTTTGGAAAATATTTTCTTCGAAGTGAGCCAGGCTTTGGTTATCTATTATTTTTTTAATTTATTTATTTTAAATTAAAAGTGGGCTTTTGTTTTGTTTTTAATTAATTAATTAATTAGTTAATTATTTACTTACTTATTTGGTTGCACCGGGTCTTAGTTGCAGCAGGCAGGCTCCTTAGCTGTGGCTCATGGGCTCCTTAGTTGCAGCTCGCCAGCTCCTTAGTTGCAGCATGCAAACTCTTAGTTGCGGCATGCAGGATCTAGTTCCCTGACCAGGGATTGAACCCCGGGCCCCCTGCCTAGGGAGCGCAGAGCCTTGACCACTGTGCCACCAGGGAAGTCCCTGGTTATCTATTATTTTAAACCTCAGCGCTGTAATGATTGATCTTCCAAGTTTATATTCATGTTTTAATCATATTGATATTAGTGCATTTATCTTGCTTTTTCTTTCACATATTTGTCTAACCTAGTATACCAAATTTATTTTATATGTTATGTGTGATATATAATATGTGTTATGTTTGTCATCATTTTGTTCTTTTGTGGTTTATGGTAGCTCTTGTAAGACTAAGTTGTATTTTCCCCAAGCACCATAACAAGATAAAGCTTTTTCTTCTGTTAGTATAGAAGGAATTTTAGGAAGTTTTAAGGACATCTCTAGTTTGTTTTTGAGGCATATTAGCTGAAATTTATCCATGCCTTTCTTTAAGATTAGTAGTTTCCTTAAAATAAAATACACACACACACATATATATATATAAAGGGACTGATGGTCTAGTAGAAATGACATAATGAGGCCAAGACCTTAGGGGTTTTATGTATGTTTAATTCACCTTTAATTTTTTTCTTCAAAGATTACGACCTTATAATTAGCCTAGCTTTTTAACAGAACTTTGTAAAATTATTAGACTTGAAAAATAAAGCATTGGAAAAATGAAGCCTGTTATTTCACTTTCTGAGGAGCTCAAGGTGGGACCCCTACCCTCACCCCCAAAGATCTCAGAATCATCTGGGGTTCTGTTTAAAAATAAATATGCCTGGATGCTGCCCAGAGGCTGTAATTCTGTGTCTAGTGGGGAGACACTAAGGTAACAGCTGTATGTGCTAGATTGTTTATTGCAGCCCTGCAGTAGTGTACAGTTAGAAACAGGCAGAATGTCCGCCAGAAGTGCATTAAGGGAACTGGGTACACTGGTACAGTGGAGTTCCTTGCCGGCATCCAAAGGGCGATGGGAATGATGTCATATGTAATGACTTGGAGAGTTAAGTATATGTATGAAGTAGGAACAGATAGTTCCAGAACAGTGTGTATGGTTGATCCCACTTATGTTTTCACATTACAGACTCTTTTGTTAGAGTGGATACTAAACCGTTCATTATGGTTGTCTCTGAGGGGTGTTACTGGGCACGTTCTTTTGTTTTTCTTTTTATGATCTTGTGAATTATTTGAGAAAGGGCCAGAGGACTTGCACAAGTGCATATTGGCAAGGGATTGGATAAAGGGATTCGGTTCGTGGAGGGCAGGTGGGACTGGGGAGGAAGCGAAGACAGACTGGGGGACAGAGATGGGCCGGGACAGGAGGCTAGAGCTCCTCAGATTCAGAATGGTCCTGAGGAGCCAGAGCTTCAAGGCAAGCCGTTCGACCACAGACCCACTGTTTCGGAAAAGAAAGGAGTAACTAAATGTTCTGTTTATGGGACCTGTTTATGATGGAGAACTTGTTTGCTGTGGAACGTAGGTTCCAGAAGCCACAGGAGAAAGAGCTGGAAGAACAGTGGGGCTGGAGGGGGGACCCTGCACCAGAATGGGGGTGACTTGGAGAGGAGGGACGTCTGTGGGCCTTACAGGGCTCACAGCTTCAAGGCCTGGCACGGACAGCCAGTCTGAAGTCTCCCGGTAGATTCTGGCGTCAGGCTGCTTCAGTGCAGGCTGGAAGTCAGGGCCTGTTGTGGCAGACGGGTGGGGAGCTCTCTGAAGGTGCTAAATCGGGTGCAGCCTGGAGCCTTAGGGGTGCAGCCCGGCTCTGCCGTGTGACAAGCTTTGTGTCTGCACTGCAGGCTAGGGAGGTGCTCACCTGGAACCCCGCTTTGCTAACTGCCCTCAGGTCTGACTGGGAGGCAGTGAACCCCTGCACAGCCATGCCCCCAGCACCCAATATGGCTTTTTTTTTTTTTTTTTTGATGTGGGAAATGGCAAAAGCAATACTTTTGTTTTCTTATTTGTGAATATCTTATTTTTTTCCCTATGAAACAGATACAAGACAACTATAGGAGGGCTTTTTACTTTTAAAAAATTACCTTGTGAATTTCATTTACTTTACCTACTTTCACGAATTTATACAATTTATAGAAATAATTTATATAACTAATTGCTTAAAATTATTTCACTTTCCTGTGTTGCTTTTTAATGTATATCTTGTCTGATGAAGTCTATAAAATTAATTTCTCACGTTTGTATATTTGTACAGTTCATTTTAATTGTGGGAGGAGAGTTTTAAATTTTTTTATTGGTGTTTTTCTTAGAAATCACTCATTCCGTTAAGTTCAGCAATGAACAAGAAAATGGCTTATCAGATATTACTTGGAGCTTACAGTTTTAATTAAGTGGTACTTTATGCTAATAGTTACTGAACCTGTTTGCATAAGATACCGGGGAACTGTGCCTAACAGTTGCTGTTATGTGTTGCCTGTGGACCTTCCTTGCAGAGCATTTGAGGTTCACAGTTTCACAAGCTTCGCAGTGACCAGAGGTGCCACCCTTTTTGGCTGCCAGTTTGGAAAATACTCACTTGAGTTTTCTGTTCTCTTCATAGAATCTAACATGATTCCCTGAAAGTAGATGTCCAATAAAGGTTGACCGTCAGACCGTGAATCAACGATCTTGGTTGGAATTTGTGCGTGCTTCTTTCCTTCCCTTCTTTCTCTGATTTTGTAAACACTGAGAACAGGATCATTAATATATTCGATCGTATCCACGTGTCCTACTTGGCCAGTGCTCTTTGGCTCAGGGCTACATCCGTGACCATGGGGCAGGCCTCAGGCTCCAGAAGCTCTAGCCCAGGGAGTGGGGAAAGAGGAAAGAGAACCAGCAGCAACAAGTGCTGGGACAGAAATGAGTCAGCGTGGAGGTGGGAAAGTGAGGCTCGTTAAGGATCACATCACGAAGCTGCTTGGGTAGGAGCTGGCGGTGGGTGTGGAGGGAGGTGGGGACCTGTGCCAGGAGGCCGAGCCGGGTGGTCGCAGTGGCCCCGTTCTCGGTGGCAGACCACGGGAGGCGGTTGAGCAGATTGCCGTTAGGGTCCCAGCTCACTGTGGCAGGGACCTTCTTCTGTTGGTGATACGAGAAGGCAGAGCAGAACGTTCAGGAGGCTGGTCTAGGTGCGTGTCTGACACAGAGCCACGCAGAAGAGTGAACGTGCGTCTGGGTTTGGGAATCAGCCCTTGTATGGCCATCTTGCCTCTGAGCACCAGGCGTGTCAGCCTGTCTGCAGCAGACTTAGCACGTGTGTCCTGGGGAAGGTGGTGGGGTGGACTGAAGGACTGAAGTTTTCTCTTCTTGAGTGCGAGAGAGGAGTTGTTGGGAAAAAGCAGGGCGATGCCGTGAAGGGTAGAGCGATGCTGGAGCGCCCGGAGGGAAGGTCTTTGCGTGGTCCCCACGCAGCTCCCCAGTCCTGAATCCTCGTGAAATGGGAGAAGGTTTGGCAGCTCATCGAGTGTGTGCCCTGTGGATTGTACACACATCATAAGGGAGGTTCTGTTATTTTTTTAAATTTTTTAATTTTTTGGCCGTGTCACATAACATGTGGGATCTTAGCTTCCCAACCAGGATCGAACCTGTGCCCCCTGCCTTGGGAGGGCAGAGTCTTAACCACTGGACCACCAGGGAAGTCCCACAAGGGAGGTTCTGAATTCTCTTTGAAAAGTAAATGAGCTTCTCATGCAGCATCGGGAAGTGCGGGTCCGTTCAGTTACGTCTCACGTGTGAGTGAAGCAATTTCTATTTCTATGTCAAATCCTCTCCAGCTTTGCCGTCTTTCCCCCCGTTGTTCGAGAATGGTGGCAGTGGAAATAGAAACGAGGAAACAAGTTTAAGAACACTGGAGAAGTGGGATCTCCAGGACTGGCAACTGGCAAACGTAACGAGCGGCTCCAAGAGTCTGAAATCCCTGGCCCCCGCATGACTAGGAGGCTGGGGTTCCTTACGTACAACTAGGAGAGTTGGGAGGAACAAGCAGGTTTTAGGGGACAGGGTTGAGCCGTGAGCCGCACTG
This sequence comes from Balaenoptera acutorostrata, assembly GCF_949987535.1. Classification (NCBI taxonomy): domain Eukaryota; kingdom Metazoa; phylum Chordata; class Mammalia; order Artiodactyla; family Balaenopteridae; genus Balaenoptera; species Balaenoptera acutorostrata. Next base: position 2,710,831 of record NC_080076.1, on the reverse strand, counting down.
TTAGGGACAGTCTGGACGGCAGCGTGCGCGGAGGTGCCTGTTGGTAATCGTCGCAGGGAGGTGAGTGGCACAGCCGAGGGAGCAGGGAGCGTGGCCAGGCCAGAGTCCTGGCTGATAGCTGCGTTGTCGGGGAGAGAGGAGGAACAGCCCAGGTAGAACTGACAGTGTACGCCTTCCTCTTGTTGTTCCAGGTAAACGTTAAGTAACTCAGAGGGTTCAAATGTATGTTTGTCCTGAACTTCATAAATAATTCAGTTGCTTGATCAAGACATACTTATTACACGGTCAACGTAAGGGCATTCTTTATTCATTGAAAGTATGTAAAACCTGAAATATTTAAGGTTGTAATTTTGCTGTTTACAGATTTTCTTTTAATAAAATTTATATGAAAACCCTGACTTTCTTAGAACAAAAGATCATGTTGGAATCATTTCTGTCTTGAATTTGTTATAGTACCTAGGGTACAGTCTTCATACTGAACAAATAAGGGACTTAAAAACTCTGATTAACCTAAATGTTGATGTAGTTGTATAAATTGCATGCCAACAGATGCTCATATAGAAAGTTAAATGTAGAAATCCATGAAAAATTGGCTCTAGAACAAACAGAAGTAATTGTGACAGTATAAATGTTCCTTATGTCGAAAAGAGTATCTATCTTATATTAACTCTATTAAGTGTTTCCTGATAGGTGTTCTTTAAATAGCGAGTTCCTAACACAAATTAAAATAGCAATTAGTCGCAACATTGGAATCTAGCTCCTCAGGATTTTTTATCTTCTGGGTAAAGCAGATGCCGTTTGACATTTATTAGTAGCATTGACAGTGAATTATTCCTGATTTTCTTTTGGTTTGTAGGTCTTATCCAGCCCATTCCAAGAAACCAGCTTTTTCAAAGTTATTTTAATAATAATTTTGTAAATGAAGCAGATAGACCATACAAGTGTTTTTACTGTCATCGTGCCTATAAAAAATCTTGCCATCTTAAACAACACATCAGGTAAGGTAACGTAGATTCAGAGATGGAAATTTATAGTTACAGTGATTTAGTGATCTGGTGACTTGTGGAAATACTAAGAATGGTAGTGTTAGCTTTTGTTATTTAAAATGTCACTTTTGACCCCAGAATATTTACTGGTAATTGATATTTTCATTCTTCAGTGTCTTGACCAAAATGTTTTACCCACAAACCGCCACTGAATTTTATTTACTCTCCTATTATATTTCAGTATTTGCAATCTCTGGGACATGTCAGAGAAGTATGTGGTTTGTTTCATTAGGATTATGCTCTTTCACAGTTTTTCGGCTGTATTCATCAGGTGCTAGCAACAGTGAAAAGGAAGTATTGACAGAAACCTGATCACGAGAGACAGTGAGGGGTCATGAGAAGAGGACAGAACGTAGAAGAGGATGTGGGGTCTGGTTTTGTGTCGGTTGTATGCGAGCCCCAGGACTTCAGATGAGTCACCTGAGCGCTGAGTCTCAGGTCCCGTTGTGGGGACGTGAGAGCTGAGTCTCTGCTGCTGAGCTCAGCAAAGGGGTGGCCAAGGGAGAGAATTACTAGAGTGCGTGCTAAATTAGGAAGCAGTGTGAAAGCGTAAGACGCTTATTCATTACCATTTTTATTCTTTTTAGATCACATACAGGTGAAAAGCCTTTTAAATGTTCTCAGTGTGGAAGAGGCTTTGTTTCTGCAGGAGTGCTCAAAGCACACGTCCGAACGCACACTGGACTTAAATCTTTCAAGTGTCTGATATGTAATGGAGCTTTCACTACTGGTGGTAGCTTACGGCGACATATGGGCATCCATAACGACCTTCGTCCCTATATGTGTCCCTATTGCCAGAAAACATTTAAGACCTCACTAAATTGCAAAAAGCACATGAAAACCCATAGGTAGGTATAATTCTGATGGTCACTTTTTAACAATCCTTATAATTCCCAGATGATGGTGGGGAGCATTTTGAAGAAATAGTTGTCTTTGTTTCCTTTATTATTACTTCTAGCGGGAGGTGTATGAGCTAAAGAAACTTCTGTATCAGTGTTTAATGACCTATTGAGAGCTATAGACTAAAGCACATCATTTGTATTTTTAATGTAGTGTTGAAGTAGTCAGTGTTGGCCTAAATGCTTTCTAAACTCTCTTAAAACTGATAATCAGTAGTAGATAAAATGCTAGATAGACAGTGTCTACTATAATGAGGTAATGAAGATTTCAGAAAAGAAAATCTTGGTCAACTCTGTGATCTCCAGGCATATCATTAGTGTTATCTGAATGGTAATTATTGTAGGTTGTTGACAGAAAGAAAATATGTTTTAGCTAACACATAAATCCATCACTAAAGCTCACTTAGATTTTTGCTTGCTTAGAGGGCTGCCTCATCTGTAAGTGGAGGTGACCCAAAGAGCCCTTACAGAGACACATTTCTGACTGTGTCTGGAGCTTATTCAGTGGTGCTTCTGTGAAGCCACAGAATTCTGTATTGTAATGGAAAGCCTGGACAAGGTGACCACGACCACCTCCTAGGAGACTTTGAAAACAAGAGTTACCAGGCTTACCAGGAAAGAATATTAGCCTTCTGCCCTAGAATGTTTACCTTTGAGCCGTATTTTAACCCGGATGTCTGTGTCCAGGTATTACCTACCAAACAAAACTCCCAACTGTTAGAATAAGGGAACTCTGAGAAAGAGTGTTTTGGTTTTATCCCTCTGGATGCCAAAGCACACTTGACAGAATTGACTGTCCTCGATTTTGGCACAGTTGATTGTGTAGCCGAGGAGTTTAAGTGCTTCTTGAGACCATCTAGGGAATATGAGATTGGTGGTGTCAGTTGGGGGACTCTTGCCAATCATATATCCAGTTATACTTGGCTGCATTTTATGGAGGAAGTTCTATGTTTCACACGCGTTCAGGAACTGGGGAATTCATGGGGGCGGAGACGCTCAGAGTGCGTGCTCCTGCTCCCCGTAGCAGGATCGCCTAAGAGCGGTGCCCTGCTAAGAGAAGTGGGGCGTGGTCACGGCTTGCCCAGAGCATGGTGAATAGTGCCTCTCTCTGCAAGGCGCCTGGCTTTCACGGTGTACTTTTGTGGTAGTGTTGGGAGTAGAGCTCACAGGCTCAGAGGCCAGTGGTGTGATTTCTGGGAAGAGGGTCAGCTGCTTTCAGCCAGGTCATCTCTGTCAGTGGGGTGTTGCCTTGGCCACTGCTTGTCCAGGGTTCCGCTGAGGGACGCGAGCCACGCTTACGCCAGGGGAGAGTGTGCGTGACTTTCAGGTGGCAGCGTAAGGACGGGTAGGTGTGTCATTGCAGAGTTGGGGGTTTATCTTGCAGATGGCGTGTACTTTGAACCTGCCTGCAAGCAGGCAGCAGCTCCAGTCGTTTGATCCCTTTGTTTGGAGTCTTGGAAGTTCCTAAGATGCCACACACACTTACATTAAAAATAAACAGTCTCTGTCGTAAGAGTTGTGAAGACACCCAGGCAGACGAACAGAAGAGCAGGCTCCACCAGTCACGACAGCGGGCATGCTTCCTCTCCTTCGGGCTGGCGGAGGGGAGCCCGTGGGCCCGTGACACCACTGTGCAGTCACCCTGTGGCGGCGGTGTGACAGCGCGTGTTCTTTCCTCTGCTGCTTTTCAGCACATTTTCGTTACCCCCCTCCTCCGTAAAAGTGGTTGAGAAGTGACGGTTTTTGATATCAGAAGATGAAGAGGAAAGGCTTTTGGAGCTCAGAATGGAATCCTGAATCGGCAGATTCACGTGATTCTGGCATCCAGCGTCGGGTAGAGCTTGTGTGAGTCTGACTGGAGTAGCCCCTTCATGGCTGAGATACTGCACAGCCTGTTAATCAGATCATTGTTTGACCTGGGGTTTTTTGTTTGTTTTTTCCCCAGTTTTTTTGATTCATTCACTGAATTCATTGTTCATTTTTCTCTTTGAAAGAGAAATTGTTGGCCTTGATGAAACTATGCCGGGTATGTTTTGTACACGTGAAAGTAATATTAACAGGACTAATGATCTTGCAGAAAACCATCGCGGCCACATGCCTCATGGTCCAGGTCCTGCAGCCTGTGGCCCACTGGCCAGTGAGCTGCGCACGGCCTGGCAGGCTGCAGGAGGGCCCCGTCTCTCCCGCGCGTGTGTGTAGCGCTGAAGGCAGCCTGTCAGGGCGCTGCCTCATCTCGTGCACTTCTTGTTTTGAACACCTCAGCTCATCGCAGAATTTGAATTGGGAGAGTTGAGCTTTGATACGTGGCATCTTTTGTATTGTTCAGACTTTGAAAAATCCTTGTTGCCTTCAGGCCCCTATAGTCTGTGAAAGCGCTTAGCGATAAGGGCACGTGGGTTTTCTTTCAGATTATTTGTAGTGTTTAACTCTCAACTGGATTGCTGCCACGACTTCAAAGTGAAACAGTTTAAAATGAAAACTGTCACTGAATAAATCGCACCTCGCGTGCCCGTGGTGTTTGACAGCAGCTGACGCTGCGGACTGTTGTCCATTTTTTGAAGATTTGAGCTTGCCCAGCAGCTCCGGCAGCACCAGCAGGCCTGCCCGATAGATGACGGCGCCGTGGACCAGCAGGGCATGCACGTGCCCACCCAGGTGCAGGTGGAGATTGAGAACGCCGCGCTGCAGCCGACCGCTGAGGCCGTGGCCGACAACCCCGGGGCCGTGCTGGACCTGGGGCCGCCCGCCGGCGTGGAGGCGGGGCTCGGCCAGCAGATGGCGGGTCAGCCTTTGGAAGCAGATGAAGGTGAGCGGTTCAGGGCTTTTAACTCTCAGGAGTTTTGCAGCCCTTCGTACTCCAGTCCCCGCTGGCCCTCTCGTCTCTGACCTTTTAAAGCGCAGTTTGTGCCGTGTGTCTGAGCGTGAGAGAGTCTGCGGTGCCTTTAGAATGGTAGAAACGGGACCTTTCGATACGCGCTGCTTGTCACCCACTTTCACCCCTGAGCCTACCGCGAGAGAGTCTTTGGTTTTCACTGAGCGCCCATCTGCGTGATCACGCGTGTCCTGGTGCGCGGCTCCCGGACTTGCCAGCGTGAGGCCGTGGGCTGGGTGCTGCTGGCTGCGGGAGCTGAGGCCCCTCGGCCAGCGCGCTGCCTCCTGCGGGGAGGCCTCGCTGCAGAAAGACGCCGGCTCACCGGGGGGACGGTGAGCTCAGTGACAGAGTCGGCTCAGGCTTCCGGCCTCCTGCGGGCCTGACAGATGGTTGGCCGGTCAGCTTGCTGTTTGCTTTATGGGCGTCCCAAGAAGTATTTGGTCTGTGAGCAGGGTTTTGTACTTTTTAACCCAACGTATGTAAGTTTGTACCCTCTGTATGAATTGTCTTCCTACTGTCTTTTCCAAACAAGGAGGCTGCTTTTTGGAAACTCACCGAAGCATCCTTTTGGACAGGTTGGTAGATGTGGAGCGGCTTCCGGGTTTACGAATCTCCCGCCCTCGTCTGTGCTTCTTGTCTTCAGACAGGCTTGTGGTCCCGCAGCGCACCCTGGAGGGGCACGTGGGCCAGTACGAGCAGCAGGCCCCCCCGCCGCAGCCCTTCGAGCCAGCGGGCCTGTCACAGGGTCAGTGGCGGGCTTCCCCGCGGCTCTCCAGTGAGCTGCGCCTGGTTGGGTTTAACCTCACAGCAACCTTGAGTGTTTGTTTTAGTGCTCTTCTCAAATTTATGACCAGTTATCGAACCAGATAACCTCTTGCGTGGGTAGCGTGTGTGTGTGTGTACACATGCACGCACACGCTATTTTGTAGTCTGTTCAGATTTTCCAGAAAGGGACTTTAATGACCATTCTACGCCTGGTTTCTAGCCAAGGAAAGGTAATTGAGTAGAAATTGGGACTTATTTGTGGCTGGTGTGTCAGCCTGCCCTGCAAGGATGGGAGCTGAGCTAGCCTCTTGCCTGTGAGCAGGTCACTTTAGAGCCTGCTGATAAAAACTAATAATCCTGATTCCCGTTCAGAAAGTAGACATGTTCCTTTAAATACCTTTATTTGTAAAACCAACCTTTTTTGGTTTTGTGTGTGTGTGCAACTTTAGTATTTTTTGTAGAACTCATGTCTTCTAATTTATTTCAGGTTTTACAGTGACTGATGCATACAATCAACAGACTCAGTTTCCACCCGTCCAACAGTTACAAGATTCTAGCACACTGGAGTCTCAAGCCCTGTCCACGAGCTTCCATCAGCAGAACTTACTTCCGGTTCCTAGCTCTGATACCATTAATGTAGTGAGTATTGCAGAAGTCTCATCATTGAGCAGATTCTATCTTATTCTTCACTGTAATTATTTAAAATTTGCTTACTTAAGAGGGCATGTTAACTTGTTGCAACTTTAAGATTGCTGCATCACCTGTGAAAACCTCAATGTTTATCAGATAGGGCTTCTGTTCCCTTAAAACATTTTCGTTTTAAGATTCCATTCCCATGATGTGGCTTTACCTTTTTGGTTAAAAGTCAGGAAAGTCAGGAGAGTGTAACTGACTTCAGTAACATCTGAAGGATATCACATTGCTTTAGCGAGAAAACCTAAGCATTTTAATTTGTGGAATCTTAAAAGAAACGTGTTAGAATGAAAATATAATGAAGGCTGACATACTAAAGATACATATTTAAATGCATCATTTAAAATTTTCATCTCTTATTCAAGTTTGAGGCATTTAAGTTTTTGTTTTGGTATTGATTTTGCCATTTTTGGAAATCTTTCTGTAGTGGTGAAAATGATTGGCAAATCAATTGTTTTCTTTCTCTCTTTTTTTTAATATTTACTTTAAAAATTTTTTTGGGCTGCGTTGGGTCCTCGTTGCTGCGTGTGGCCTTTCTCTGGTTGCGGCGAGAGGGGGCTACTCTTGGTTGAGGTGCACGGGCTTCTCATTGCGGTGGCTTCTCTTGTTGCGGAGCATGGGCTCTAGGTGCGCGGGCTTCAGTAGTTGTGGCTCGCGGGCTCTAGGGCGCAGGCTCAGTAGTTGTGGCGCACGGGGCTTAGTTGCTCCGCGGCATGTGCGATCCTCCTGGACCAGGGCTCGAACCCGTGTCCCCTGCGTTGGCAGGCAGAATTTTTAACCACTGCGCCACCAGGAAGTCCTTGTTTTCTCTCTTTAAAAGCCCCTGTGGGTAACTTTTGCCAAGTGGAGGACCTGGACCCTCCAGTGAAATTTTCAGAGCATGTTTCCCCAGCTCGAAGCTGCGTAATTGACGGTAGGTGCTGAATCTGGGTGGTGGGGGGCATGCCTCTCTGTGGCTTGCCCTCACTCGGCCCTCTGAGCAAGACTGCACACCCGCTCACTCGTGGCTTTTCGGGGCGGGTCCCGGAAACCAGGGGAAACGCATGCACGCAGACAGGTTCTCCACTGTTCTGGCCCCTCCTGCGCCTGTCCCCCACGTCCTGAAGGTCAGCCTGCGCTCTGTCCGCTGAACATGGGTGTTTCCTGCAGATCTTTGCCCAGTCCCTGGGCTGCACCACCTGTGGCCAGAAAGTGTCGGGTTAAGGGGCTGCTGTCCCCAGGCCTGCTGCTCCTGGGCTGGGAACATGCTTTCTCCCCCCGTGATTTTGTGACAAGCGAGGGGACTTAGTATTTTAAGAAAGCAGGCCGTTTTGTTCACTCTCAGTAAGAGTAGAGCAGATGAAAGAGTAGTCTCTTAATATACATAAAAAATATGGAAAGATCAGTTTCATGCTTGGTTAAACTTCGTATTAAAGCAAGTTAATGGAAAATAAAATAAGTATTTCTTCAATAAAATTGGTATAGATGATTTTTGTTATTAATTTGGCCCAATTGATTGCAACGACCTAATTGAGGTTTCTCCCTTTTAAATCCACATTTATGAGTGTTCTTATCCTTAGTTGTTAGGTGTTTGTATTCATTCATAGATGTTCAAGCAGTCCACTCTGTGCTTCTGCTACGTTTTAGGCAAGTCGTTTGATTCAGGAGTCATCCCAGCAGGAGCTGGAGCTGCAGGCGCCACGTCCCCCGTTCCTGGAGGACAGCGAGGAGCAGAGCCGGCGCTCCTACAGGTATGCACGCTCTTCCGGGTACGTGCACTCCTACAGGTACGCACGCTCCTACAGGTACGCATGCTCCTACAGATACACACGCTCCTCCAGGTACGCACGCTCCTACAGATACACACGCTCCTACAGGTACGCGCGCTCCTACGGGTACGCGCGCTCCTACGGGTACGCGCGCTCCTCCGGGTATGCACGCTCCTCCGGGTACGCGCGCTCCTCCGGGTACATGCGCTCCTCCACGTACACACGCTCCTACAGATACACACGCTCCTCCAGGTACACACACTCCTACAGATACACATGCTCCTCCAGGTACACACGCTCCTGCAGATACACACGCTCCTCCGGGTACGCACGCTCAGACCTCAGCCCGTCCTGCTGCGCCCAGCGCCCACCTGCACCGTTCCTGCAGCTTCACAAAAGCTCTGGGAAACAGGGTCTATTGTCACCCCTGTTTTATAAAGAAAGTATCTGAGACCAAAGAGACTCACTTGCTAAAGCTTCTACATCTAGTCAGTGACATTGGCGGGGTTTGGATGCAGCAGCCTGTGCCCGTAAACTATTCTGCTGTAGCTTTCTGTCCCCACTCTAGGCCACTGTTACCGTGTCTTCAGAGATAACTTGGATTTATATTGTGCCTTTTTGTCCAAGGCTCTTTGTGTGTTTCATATATAACCTCCTGTTACTTTAGTCACACTTCCATTTATTCACTTCCATTTATTCCATTATTCATACTTATTGAATAATGTTTAACTTGGGATTTTGCATCGGTATTTTTAAGTGAGATTAGTATAATATTTTCTTGTGATTCCATTGTGACATCTGCTTGGGCGTTCCTGGACTTCTGGCCATTCATTCATTCATTCCCCATTCGTTCATTCAACATTTATTAAGAACTTGCGGCTGTGTGCTGAGCTGTGTGCTCTGTGTACCTTCCTGTCACAGATTAAAATCTGGAAATGGAAAAAATAGGGAAATAAAATGGAATAAGCTTTCAGAATTAAAAAAAATTTTTTAATATGTGAATAGGAATTTTGAAATTTATAATTGTTTCATCCTTAATTTTAATATATTTCATAGCAACTGAGAGGAAAATAACACTGCATATTTATATATTATTCAAAATAGCTCTAGTAACATCTGTTTGGTAAAGTATTTTATCAACTAAAGAGTATACGAACTGACATTTCCAAGTGTCTAGGCTCAGAGGTGATTCTGACCCTAATGCAGCGGAAGGGTTCGCAGCGTCTTATGACTTGGTAAAGAAAATAGCACATAATAAATTCCCTGTTATGTTTAAAGGAATAGTTTGTAGTTAATCAAATTTTATTTCTCCTGGAGGATTGCTATAGGTTTTACTAACTTTGAAATAATAAAATGTGTTTAAGGGTACAGTCTGAGCAGAATTTGATCTAACAAGTTTTTCTTGCTAGTATTTCAGAGTTTTAAATGTTGGAGAGCATACCTGGTTTTTGTAACAGTTATGCCTGATTGTTTACTGATTGTTGGTGAAGAGTGTTTGCTTTTCTTCCCTTCTCAGGTGTTGCATTTGTGATCATGCTGTGAATTAACATGGTCTGTGTTGTGTGTATAGATGTGACTATTGCAACAAAGGCTTTAAGAAGTCCAGCCACTTGAAGCAGCACGTGCGGTCACACACCGGGGAGAAGCCCTACAAGTGCAAGCTCTGTGGACGTGGCTTCGTTTCCTCTGGGGTCCTCAAGTCCCACGAGAAGACACACACAGGTCATTGTCTGCCTCGCACTGGATGTAAACACAAGGAAAACCATACGTGATTCTAGAGCATATGAATTCTAGCGCATTTTCGTCACACCCCTCAGGGCCCCCAGCCCCAGGCAACCACTGACCTGTTTCCTGTCCGTGTGGATTTGCCTGTTCCGGGCTCTTCCTGTAAACGGAACCATGCGACACGGTGCCCTTTGTCACTGGCTTCCCTCACTCAGCACGTGTTCAGGGTCCATCCGCGCTGTGGCACGGGTCCCACTTACTTGTATAGCCGACTGGTAGTCCGCTGTGTGGGGAGGCCGCGTTCTGCTTGTCCGCTGCTCAGCTGTTGGACAGCTGCGGTGTTGCCGTTCTTCGGCCGTCAGGAGTAATCTTGGCCATGAACGTTTTGTGCGTCTCTGTGTGGATGCAAGTTTTCGCTTCTCTGTTTAGGAGTGGACTTGCTTGGTCATACGCTAGCTGTTTAAACCTTGGGGTTTACCAAACCAGAGTGGCCTTTCCAGAGTGGCCGCACCATTTTCCTTGTCCACCAGCAGTGATTTCACATCTTGTCAGGGCTTAGTATGGTCTGTCTGCTTCATTATGACCGTCCGTCTTCTTAAAATAACCTCTTCTTGAAAGACCCTCAATTCCTAAAAATTGGGGACCACAGCAAGTACATTGCCCTTCGGTTTTGCAGCTTGTTGAGCGCATCTTTGCTTTGATTGCGTACGGTTTTCAAGTAACGAACGTGTTCTGACCCCGTCTCTGCTGTCGCAGGAGAAAAGGCGTTCAGCTGCAGCGTCTGCAACGCTTCCTTCACAACCAACGGCAGCCTCACCAGGCACACGGCCACGCACATGAGCGTGAAGCCCTACAAGTGTCCGTTTTGCGAGCAGGGTTTCCGAACCACAGTTCATTGTAAAAAGCACATGAAGAGGCACCAGACAGTCCCCTCGGCTGGGTCAGCACCGGGAGAGGCAGAAGGAGGAGGTGTGGTCCCTTTGTTGATTCAGGTTTATCATCAGCCGATGCTGAAACTTAGTGATTAACTCATTTCAGAGGTGATTTGTACCCGTATATTAACTTATTTCATTTTCTGATTATGAAAGCAATCATAATTTGCTCTTTGAAAGAAAGATTCAGGGAGGCACGAAGAGGAAAACTTCTTACCTCACTGGTCACCAGGCACCAAAATACCAGCATCCCCGCACAGGCAGGCTGTCGCCCACGCACGCACGTACGCACGCGTAGGGGGACCTGAATTCCCTATTAGGAAATCACGTTAAATGCAGTGTTGTCGTCTATGGGTGTTTATTACAGGCGAATTTGAGATTAGTGAGCACGGATGTACATCAGTTCTAACAACTGCACAGGATTCCATTGTGTTTCATTACACAGTTTCCTGTTGCTGGACGCACAGTGGCTGCCCAGTGCTGCAGTGTAACAGGAAGAGCTGGCGGTCAGGGGGCTTTAACCCTCGACGCTGTGCTTATTCACCACGCACATTCTCATCTGATCGACACGAGATACCGTGAAGCTAACTTAAACGGTAGACGAGCTGATGGCCCCAGTTCCCACACCAAGTATAGTAATCCCAGGAGGATTATTTTGTGCTTATGCTTTTTGTACCTACGAGATGATTTCTTTTCAGCAAGTTCCAGAGTGAAATTACGGTGACAGAACGTGCACCTTGCATATCCTGACACATGGCGCCAGTGCACAGCGTTTTAAATTTTTTAAACGACCTTGTTCCACACGCAGCGTGAGTTATGCTGTTGATAGTTTACACGGTGTCCCGGGGCCTGGGCTCCTGTCTGTGCTGCGGCCAGCACGGTGCGCCTCACGCCCTTGGCACTTGATGCTGGCAGAGTGAGCGTGCTGAGATGGGGGCGCGACTCGGAGGCCCATCCGTCAGTTTTTAGTTCACTGTTTTGGTTCTGACCGCCGTCCATTTTGCTGTTTAGTGTTTCTGCTGTTTTTTAAAAAAATTTTTTAGCCATCTGTGGAATAATAAAGTCTCCCTGTCCCCCGTCCCCTGTCCCCAGCCAAACCTTTTTTTCCTTCTCAGTTGCATTTTAACAGCAGCTTATTCTTTTTTTTAATGGATGTAAATATATCCTTACATTTCACTGAGAGAATACTTAAACATACATTTTTTTAAGTGTTTTTTTTCCTTTCAGTAAGTCTTTTTAATTGGTGGCTGTTGGCTAATTATCAGTTTGGTCTCTTCCTTTGGGCTGCTCATCTTCTTAGGCTAATTCACTTTGCGCCCGTGTTGATAAATGAACGTCTGTGTGTATGAGTGCTGTTGACTCGTGCGGACACTGACCCTGTCGGAGCCCACTGCCGGCCTGCTGGCAAGGCTGGCAGGAGACGGGCAGCCACGGCATCTGCCCTTGTCGGTGACCCCTCCCCCGAGGCATGGCCTTTCCGCCCTGACCAGCTTCTCAACAGACAGTGGTGGGGAAAAACCCTTTACCATCCCAAATATAGCCTCACTGAGTTGCTAATTTTAACTTTACATATTTAAGTTAAATGTTTAGTTTTACTTGTTCTGTTACAACTTAGTTTTTTATTAGGATTTGATCCTTTTTCCTACATTTTGTTTAGAGATGGGTCTGGAGGAAGAGGAAGACAGTTCTGAAAAAAATGTGTCTAGAAAGGCTCGTCCCGAGGTCATCACCTTCACAGAGGAGGAGACGGCACAGCTGGCCAAGATTCGGCCGCAGGAAAGTGCCACCGTCTCAGAGCAGGTGCTGGTGCAGTCGGCCGCCGAGAAGGACCGCATCAGCGAGATGAAGGACAGGCAGGCAGAGCTGGAGGCTGAGCCCAAGCACGCCAACTGCTGCTCCTACTGCCCCAAGAGCTTCAAGAAGCCCAGCGACCTGGTCAGGTGCGGTGCAGGCCCCGCGGCCCCGGGGTGGACGTGCGGTCCGTGCGCTCCTCTGCAGCCCTTGGTGCGCTGTCTGAACCTGGCGCCTCTAGAGTGGCTTCTGCCTTTCTTGAGTTCTGGTTTCAGGCCCGTGTGCGCTTTGAGGCTTCCTTGCGAGCTCATTCAGCACGTCAGCTAGAAGTTTGCTTGCTCTGTGGGTTGCTTGTGCTTATTTCTGTGTGACGGTGGTAGCAGTAAAAGGAATTAAAAATCATTTCCTGAGGCAGACGCGGCGCTGAGCCCAGCCTTGCAGGCGCACAGAACAGCAGCGGGTGCCTGCCCGCCCCGCAGGGCGACCGGTCCGTATGGCGCGAGGCTCGCTCGCACGGGGAGGTGGCCCGAGCGCTGGGGGTCGAGGCCACGTCAGCCGCGAGGCGGTGATTGACGTGTGGTCTGGCGGAGTGGCGGAGGGCAGCCGGCAGCCGGGCTCCAGGAGAGAAGGCCGAAGCGCAGCGCTCTCTTAAAGCGTTTGCAGGCTTCTCGTTTACGGTGCTGGGGGGCCGGGGGGGCGAGCGCTCGTCTTTTGCCTCAGGAGGTGGAACTGCTGGGTGAGAGGTAGAGGGTGACTGAAGGGAGGAGCCGTCGGGATTTCAGGGCGGGTAGTAATAGAGCCGGCGGCTTCGGAAAGCCAAACGGGCGTCTTCCTGCCCCTCTGTCGCACAGAGCCCTGCACGTGACGGGAGGGCAGGCGGGCTGCCGAGAAGCTGCTAGGCTGGAAGCGCTCGTCGCGTGAGCGCAGCCAGCAACCCCTGCCCTTGTGTTCCTGCCGGCCGGGAAGGGACGTGTGCCAGTGAGAGAGGGACGGGTAGACGGGCGAGGGGCCGTGGGCACGGCCGGCCGAGCTGGGTCACGGGGCCGAGACGGCGTCGTGTCCCGGCGGGTGGGGAGGAGGAACGAGCTAAGAAGATGACGGCGTGACTCCGAGGCCGAGAGTGAGACGCTGGAACCTTCAGCTACGGAGAGGAGCGGGCGGGGGCCACAGGGGAGCAGCGCGCTGGCTGTGGGGAGGGGCAGGGCCCCAGCGGGAGGCAGGAGTGCGAATCGGGGATGAGGGCGTCGTGCTGGGCAGCCCCGGGGGCGTCCTCTCGCCGCTGTGAAGGCCTGCAGCGCGTGGCCGGCGGGTGGTGCTGACGAGCAGCCAGCCGGGCCAGCAGGTGAGCCCCGGAGGCGGGACTGCTGACGCCTGCACCCCCCGTGAGGGGGCGAGGCGGCAGGTGCTCCTGGAAACGAGAAGCCTGCTGCGCCTGGCAGCCCACCTGCCTTCTCCTTCTGTCCTTCATTTAACAATCGTTCGAGGCTCAGCTGCCCCCACTGTGTACTGGACAGGTGTCCTTGTGAAGCGAACCAGGACTGAAAACAGCGGAGGAGGCGATGAAGGGAGAGCCTTCCCCTCTCCAGAGACAAGTGCTATCAGCAATTTCTTCTGTGTGTTTTTTCAGAAATGTCTACACATACGTCAGCATTAACTTTTGCAGTTCTGGTCTTGGTTTAATTTTTACATATCGTGGGGTCTCAGACAACTTTGTCAGTACCTGCCCACCTCTTTCATCCTTCATCGCGACGTCTTGTTCTGTCGTGTGGGCATCCCAGACCCCTGTTGATGACTGCCTAGTTTTCAGTGTGGAAGCACTAGGCCAGCCCCACTGTCCTGTGCTCTGTGTGCACCTGTGTGGGCGCCCGGGGTCAGTGCTGATGGACACACCCACTGGCCTCGAGGGCTGTGCCGCTTACATCCCCCAGCCTCTGAGCACCTGCTCCCAGGCCACCCAGCCGACGGTGGGTCATCATCAGACTGATAGGAAAGGGGTGGCTTGTCATTTTAACGTGCTCCTTTTAAATTCTGAGTCTAGGAAATACCTTTTCATGTGGCATTTGGGTGCGTGTGTTTCTTCTCTACACTGCCTGTGTGTTGCCTGTTTTTCTACTGTGATATTTCTTGTCTTACTGCTGATTTGTAAGATTCTCTTTGGTTTTCAAGAAAGTTAGCCTTGTTTTCATTGGTCTTGCAGATTACTTTGTTGTCTTGTGGATTTGTTTATGGTATTATTTATATAGAGTGAAGCTTAAAAGTTTTGCTAAATTTATTCAGTACATAGTCACGCATAATTTTTATTTATATGGATAGCTATAAATTTTAAATCATGAAGTTGTTTGTAAATGCGTATAAAGTTAAAAAGAAAGACACTTAATTGCAAATGCTTTGTGGCTAGGCATGTTCGAATCCACACTGGAGAAAAGCCATATAAATGCGATGAATGTGGGAAGAGTTTCACTGTTAAATCTACCCTAGACTGCCATGTGAAGACTCACACAGGTAAGAACAAACACCTGCACTGTTGGTAGATGCCTTCCGACAGCACTTTATACTTGTTCCTATGTATTTTGCACACATACTTTCAAGATGATAGGAAGCTTAAAAATCAGGAGCCACGAAGAAATGAATATAGAAGATTTGTGATTCCCAACATGGAGAAAGTGATCTCTGACACCAAAGGAAAGGATCTAGGTCTCAGATGTGGCGTTATAAGTTGTCTCAGTCAGAGTTAAATACCTGTGTTAGAAAGATTAACTCTTAGTCTCATTCAGGCCAGAGATTCAGTTTGTTGAAATTTTGTGAAAACTGGGGATTTCACAAATCTGATTACACTTACCGGGTAGCAATTCTGTTTCTGTGGGGGGAAAATCTGATAAAGGAAAACAATTAACGTCCAAATTTCATGGCCATTTTCTTCATCTAATGTGAGGAACTGAAGGTTAATCATCCTAAGTAAAACGTACTCAACCTTTGCTTCTTGATTCTGCACGGTGCGCCCTCGTGGGTGAGAAGGCGGGCCCTGGGCCTCTGCCCGGTTGGAGTCTGTCCTCACTTGTGAGCCACTTCTCTGACCTGCCCATCCCTCGTGTGGAAAATGGGGCTAACACGAGTACCCCCCCCCCACTCCCCCCGCTGGGAGTTTAAATCGCCTAGAAAAGTAAAAGTAGCACCTGGTAAACACGGAGTAAATGTTAGCGTTGTTAGGACGTGTAGGATTATGATTATCAAACCAATTTACACTCTGAAGTTTTGGCCGTAAGCAGAATTGACCAAGGGAGTACAAGTGGAATTTCACACATAGGCGTAAAGCCCTGTGATTCTTTTCTGATGGGTTCGTGTGTGGAATTCAGTAAACAGATACACGAAGTCCTTCAGCTGCCTATTCTATGGACAGTTCTTCTGTTGTCTCCTTAGGATCTGTGCTTGACCCTCCCCTGCAGCCCTGGGCGCTGCCGAGGGTCGGGAGGGACCCGCTTAGCGGCTTTGCGTCCCGGGTCTCGCATGGTAGCTCACGTGGCAGGTGCCGGCGACACTCAGGACGCCTCCTGCGCACCAAGCCTCCGTGTTGGCCCCCGGGTGTCAGGACTAGGAAGAAAGTCTCTGGGAAGACACCTTCCAGGGCCCCCTCTCAGGTGACTTCTGAGGCCCCGAGCAGTGTGAGGGGAGCAGGCGCCGCCAGTCCCAGGGCGAGTCGCCGAGCCCGGCCCTGGGCACAGTCCGTGGTGGTTTCCGGGAGCAGGAGAGGGCGACAGGGGCGGGCGGGCTCTCTCCTTGCAGAGGCTCCAGGGCAGGGTCGGGGCTCTGACGCCGCGCCCAGCCCCGCCTGCCTGGCCTTCTTCCCCCCGCGGCCCATGTGCGTTAGAGGACTTGGCGCCCCAGGAGCTGGGCACGTGCGCCCGGAGCGCAGTCTGCCAGGTGGCGTCCACCTGTGCCGGCGGCTCGGGCTCCCCTTTGTCAGAGGAGAAGACCTGTGAGGCGTGAGCTCATGCTTCGTAAAATCAGGGAGGGAGCGGAGCCCGAGATGCAGGGCGGGCCCCCGCTTCCGGCAGGGCTCGCCGTGCCTCTGTGTCGTGGAAAGACTGAATTCGGATCCTCGACAGTGAACTTCGCTTACTTTTAAGTTTTCCAGCCACTGGCCCTCCGGAGCGAGGGGCCCTGGGGAGCGCAGGGGTCGGTGGACGCAGCGCGGTGGCAGCCAGGCCGATGGCCGACGGGGGCGAGCGCTCGGCCGGCCCGCTGACGCTCGGCTCCTTCTCCCAGGTCAGAAGCTCTTCAGCTGCCACGTCTGCAGCAACGCCTTCTCCACCAAGGGGAGCCTGAAGGTTCACATGCGTCTGCACACAGGAGCAAAGCCGTTCAAGTGTCCCCACTGTGAGCTGCGTTTCCGCACGTCTGGGCGGAGGAAGACTCACATGCAGTTTCACTACAAACCGGACCCCAAGAAAGCCAGGAAGCCCGGGCCCCGGGGGCCGCCGGAAGGGCCGCAGCCCGTGAGCGCGCCCCCTCCGCCCTCCTCCGACCCCAGCGTGTTCATCATGAACAGCCCCGTGCTGGCGGGGCAGCTGGACCAGAGTCTGCTGCAGCAGGGCCTGCTGGGGCAGGCCGTCCTTCCCGCCTCCGTGTCCGGTGAGTAGGGCTGACAGGCACCAGGGCTGTCGACGCCGGGATTGGGGGGGGGGGGGCGGGGGCGGCGCGACCTTCAGCCTCAGGACACTGCCTTTCCTGAGGGTTTCCTGCGGGGCCGCGGGAGGTTGAAGTCCTGACTTCCAGACGCAGCTTCCTTTCCGTTTCCCATTCTTTCTAACATCACTTCTGCATTTCACGCTTCAACTCTTTGTTTAGTTTGATGGGCTTAAACCTGTTTCCTTTTTAGTATTCTCACAAACTTAATAGCGAGACGTAATTTATAGCTACCCGTGAACCTTGTTTTTCATATACGAGAGTTATCCAGTTGCTCTTGGGTCACACAGTATTTGAAAAGCATTAAATTTTAGTCAGTTGGGTTTTTTGTGCACTCACAAATAACGTAGCAACTGTTAATAGCTACAGGACATCTTAAGTGGCTTTCTTTCAGTTTCGTGACCCATGGCACAATTAAAGCATAATAAGACAAAATAATAGCGTTGTTTTAAATCTTGGGCTACTCAGTGTGATCTCTTTGAGCCTAGTTTCCTGATGTGTTTAAAATGAATAATATTATTTTCTATTTCACAAGGTTTGTTTTGTGATGATTAAATTAGATATGTACGTGCTTGTGTAAAGTAAATATTAGTATTTGTTAGCTAGGTCATGTCGATATGTATTTAGAACTTCTGTATTTAGAAACCCAGTGCGTTTTTCCTGTTTGAGAAAGTGTCTGGTACGCAGTCATTCCTGTTCTTCCTCTGCAGCTGGTGGCGACTGGACAGTGTCTTTGACAGATGGAAGCCTGGCCACCCTCGAGGGCATACAGTTACAGCTGGCTGCTAACTTGGTTGCACCCAGCGTTCAAATCTCTGGGATCGACGCTTCCAGCATTAATAATATCACGCTACAGGTGCGACGCCCGCCAGGCTTTTCTGTGCTTTCAGGTGGTGTGAGTCACACTCGGCGTGACATTTCCATCACAACAACCTCTGTGCTTTCAGATTGACCCAAGCGTCCTGCAGCAGACGCTACAGCAGGGTAACCTGCTTGCTCCGCAGCCGACCTCGGAGCCCGGCCTGGCCCCGCAGCACAGCTCCCTTCAGACACCAGACAGTACGGTCCCGGCCAGCGTGGTCCTCCAGCCCATCTCAGGCCTGTCCTTGCAGCCCACGGTGACGTCTGCCAACCTGACCATAGGCCCGCTCTCGGAGCAGGATTCCGTGCTGACCACCAGCAGCAGTGGTGAGAGCTGCCGCTTCAGTTGAGTGTGACAGCTGGAGTTTCGGCTCGCTGCTGACAGTCACAGATTTGGTTTGGGGACACTGGGGTGCTGTTTTTTTCCTCTTTATAAAGCTTAACGAATAAACGTCCTAAGAATAAGCTTTTCTGATGATAAGTGATGTTTAGTCAGTATATGCACAGAGATTATTGCATTCATGGAACCGGCTTCCTATTTCATCATAAGGCTTTTTGTTTGTTTGTTTGTTTTTAAATCATTTTAGTTGAAGGAATTAGAGATGACACTGTATTTTGAATCCTTCTCTTTTTAAGGTAACAGTTGCACTAAAATATTTTAATATGAAAAAGGAGGAAATGATTATTTTTTTAAGCCCAGCTTTGTTCTGTTTTATAACGATGACCAGGGACGCAAGACCTCTCTCAGGTGATGACATCACAAGGCCTGGTGTCCACCTCCAGTGGCCCCCACGAGATCACCCTGACCATTAACAACTCGAGCCTGAGCCAGGTGCTGGCGCAGGCTGCTGGGCCCACCGCTGCGTCGTCCTCGGGGTCGCCGCAGGAAATTACCCTGACCATCTCCGGTTAGTCTTAAAATTTTTTAAATCCTTTCACCTGCAGTTTAGGTAACTCTTTTTTGTATCTTTTTCCTGCAAGACTGAGCTTTGCCTAAATCCAGTGCCTCAGGAAGTGTTTGTAATTTATGTGAGAAACTCCAGTTTAGTGAGAATGATATCCTGCAGTCCCCATCTGATACCAGGGATTAAACGTGGTGGTTCCTCATGGCATGTCCAGTTTGAGCCAGTTAGCTTTGTCAAATATATTTTGTTTAGCCAAGAGTAGAAAACCATGGCTTCATAATTCTTACCATGCTCCTTTGAGGTAAAGGAGTTGAATCGGTATAAGTGGTTACACTAGGAGATTACAGATACCTACCCCCCTGACCTTTTCAGAATTCTTCTCAGATTATGTAGAAAATTATGGTAGAACATCGACAACTAGATAAGTGGGTGGAAGACACCCTTTGGCAGCCCAGGCCATCGAGGTTGGCGAGCTGATCCTCCGTGTGAGTCACCAGCTAATGTGTTCCCTGGTCCAGGCCTGTGATGCTCATGGTCAGTTCTTCCCCTTACAGAGCATTAATTCTCACAGTATGTTCTCATCTGAGTGAGCTTGGAGCATATTTCACAGGTGCGCTTTGCCCACGTGGCTCTTAGCTGTGAGCTCGTCATGTTAACTGAGTGGTTCTGAAATTCAGCGACAGTCTTTCTGACCCCGGCAGTGCACCAGGTCCTATTCTAGTGACTGGCAAATAGTAACTCATTTAAGTCTCACAACCACCTTATGAGACTGTTGGTTTTTAAAAAAAAAAAAGAAAAGAAAAGAAAAACATTTTGCTGGGGTCAAAGTAACCTCCCTGGAGACACAGTATGGCGGCGGCTGGAGCACTGGGCCGACAGCCGTGTGAGCGGCCAGTGTAGTTATTACCCCTGTTGCCTGAGATTTCTGCAAAAGCCATGATTGGAAAAGAAAGAGGAGTTATTGAGAAGAAAACCAAAAGCTTTCTTTCTTAACGGGTGTCTTTATTCCTTTCAGTGTATGTGAGAAGTTTGAGGAACTATTCCTGGATGGAGCTTTGCTTCTCGATGACACGCAGTGGTTTTTAGATGCTAACAGGCAGTAGAAATTAACTTTGAATTTTATCTAATTCACTAACTTTCTTCTTTTTTATTTAATATATGTGTATTTATATATATATATATATATATACATATATATTTGAATTTTAATGTTGGAAACATGGAAGAGTTATTTTCAGAAAGCTGTTTTGTTGATCGAATTAACTTTTTTTGCATAATCTCAATATTTGAGGGGTTGTGCTAGTCCTATACAAAAAGCACATAATGTGGGATTCTTGTTTATAGTTCGGCAAATGTGTTTTTGTGTTTGTGGCTTGTACTTCTGTTTCTCCCATGTTTTCCTATTATCAGTCATTTAGTTATTTTATTGTTAATTTTTAGTGTATTAGGTGAATATAACTGCAATTTAAAAAAAAATAGCTTAAAAGGGTTATCCTAGGAGAAATCTTTGTCAGTTGATGAAATAAGGGTTGCCCAAACTCTGGGCTTAAGATTTCTTATTCCTTTACTTCTCATTATTGTGTGTAATGAGAATTGGCTGTGGGGACTCCTAACTCAACATTTTCTTATCCCATTCTGAGAAGTCTAGAAAAACTTTTAATTTGTGGTCACCTGTGGAAAGCATCTAGCTATGCTATAGAAATTTTCGGTTATTTTGTAGAATGCTCTTTTTTCCATGAATGCACAGAATTATAAATGCTTATGAATGCTAGAATGCAAATATTACTTCAATTAAGGTGTACAGACCTTGAGCAATTCATAAGCTGTTTGGGAAAAAAGTTAGACATTGGGTAAAAGGTGAGGAGAGCCCTCAGTCTCCCCCAGTTATCTTGTACAGTAAAAGTCCTCTTACCTGATGTCTTTAGTCTAGTTATTAATAAAAAGCCACATCAAGCAGAGAGTCAGAAAAACGATGCCTACACGATTTTGAGCATTTATCCGCAGGTCTTTGAAAATGGGTCTGCTCTGCTGGTAGGAGTTCTGCACGTTTTATTTTGCCCACATTTCCACCCCTGTTGCACAGCCTCATTCCCCAGTTATGTTTCTCTTGCGTGGCATGAGGGTGTTGGTGATTATGAAGCTGAGTGCAGCATCCTTTTGTCTTTTGGTTTTCATTGAAACAGCTCGGGTTTTTAATTTTCATGTTCCTCTGTTTCCATACTATCTGATTACATTGTACAATTATGCTGTAATGTAAAGGTTACAAGCTAATGAAGCTGACAGAAGCCCATGTCTCTCGGTGGGAGTACAGACATCACGGCGTGTTTGAGCCTGCTGTGCGCGTCCAGAGCGCCGTGGGGCAGTGACCCTCCCGCAGGAGACCTGTAGCGGCCACTGCTGCCGCAAGGGAGGCCTTGGTACCCTCCCTCGTGCCCCTCGATGCTGCAGCTGGGGGTCCACCATGTTTGGAAGTATTTCCAATTCGGTTTAAATTTAATTCAACAAAGTGTGTAGCTCTAAGTGCCTAAATGCTGGGTTAAAGTAGAACTCTTAAGAAGCACTTAAAAACTTTATAGCTTAAAAAGTGTGAACAAATAGTTTCCTTTTGGGAAGTGTATTTCTTGGTCTTACTTTCATTTTTTTTTCTCTTTAAATAGTATTAAAAATGAAATAGCTTTCACTTTTAAAAGGATGTTATTATATGTTTAACATACTTGCCAGTATGTGAATTAACGTGTTACTTTCAGATATCACAGTATTAATTTCTGTTTAGGTCAAGATCTTATACAGCACAGTTCTAATGGAAGTAGTGAACTGAACGGAAGCATAAGATTATCAGCACCTGCAATCAATAATCAATCTACGGGTGCCACCTTGACCATAAGCAATGATCAACTTCTCTCACAGAGTGCAACATTAAACGCTTCAGGTATGCAGCTAATGATCGAGCCACGAGAGGCTTCATAACGTTTCATAGTTATAGGGCTCTGCACCTGGTCAGCGGAGAGAAGTCGCCTGTCTTCTCGCGTGACAAGTGTGTCAACTGCATGTTCTAATACGTTTGATGTGATTCTGTGATGATTAGTGGCTTATGTATAATTCTAGGACACAGAGCTGTCTCAAGTGTTATTAACCTTTTAAGGTTGTTTCCACCTTCTAAAGAACAAAGGTAAATAATCTTATTCAAATATGCAAGGCATTGTGTATGTCTGCAAGTCACAAAGCTGTCCCCGTGTCACCCAGGCTGAAAGTGCCTCTGGCTCGTTACTTTGTGCCCTGTGGTGGGAATGTTTGGGTGCCAGCTGAATGTAGGATGGCAGAATTAAAAGAAGGCATCTTACTAAGGTTTTGAAATATAGACTTTAATAAAAAATAAAAGTAAAAGAGCTCCAGTAAAATAAGTCACAGCTTCATAAGTAAACATTAACAGTTGAGCATGACATATCTGTTTTCCTTACCTTGTAGAGATTTCATTACTTTCTTAGCCCTCTTTATTTTCCAACTCTGTATATCATTTTTTGAGAAAAAGAATTTAATCTTTAGATATGTTTGTACCCCCAGCTAGACTTTTTTTCGTGCTTAATTGAAATACTTTCTTATCCAGTAATTCTTCTATTCACAAAAGATTGTGGTGCATACTATATGGTAAGAAGTATACTAAATCTCGGTGTGTAACGTTGAACAAGGCAACTACGGTCCCCTTGCATTTTGGATCCTAGAAACGAATAGAGCAGACGTTTATTGAAGAAGCCGTAAGTCAGTGTAGAATTACGGCAGTAGCGATACATAAAGGGGAGAAAGGCGTCCAGGGAGCACGTCTGCGGGGGGGGGGCGGCTGACCCAGTGGGGGCGGCCTCCCGAGGCGGGAGCTCTGGCCGTGGGGGGGGCGTTTCTCCCCCGCGAGCGCGGGCCCGATGGAGCTGCGGGTGCTGCAGGGTGGGGACTTGTTGAACTGGAGCAGGCGCTGAGCTGAGGCAGCAGCACACAGTCAGGTTCCGCTCAGGGCCCTGAGGGACTTCCTGCCCACCCCCTCCTCTGCTGAAGGGTACGCTGACGCCCGGGTGGCCAAGAGCCTTGTTGGAATCTCGTGCTGGCGGATCTGGGCAGATCCACAATCTGGACTTCTGGCCGATGATCGTTTCCACTGTACCACTGCTCTCCGTGTTTTCCTGTCTCTACTTTGGTCTTAACTCTGTCCCTCCTGCGTCGGTTTGCTTGTTTAATTTTGGGGCTCTAAGAAAATTGTATCCCAGAACTGAATTCTTTTACTTATTAATTTGAAATGAGAGTCTTTTTGTTTTGTTTGCAATTAAGGGGAACTTTGTTTTATATGCTAAGTAGCTGTGAAAGCTAGTACTTTCAGGTTATAATTTAGCCTGTAATAGGTAAGACATCTACAGCATATCATGTACTACTCAAGTTACATAGCAAACTTGTTTCTGCAGCTGTTTCCTGAAAGTCTTAGTTTGTATCTTTTTGTTAAGGACTAGACACTGCGTTCTTTCTTATCACCTCTAGGGTTCTGATCACCTCTGCCACCCTGCATGGTGCGCGGTGCGCGGTGCGTGGTGCATGTTGCGACATGAAGATGTGTCTCTTGTGTTTGGCCCGAATGAGTGGTGTCACGCTCTGGTGGGGATCTCTGTCCTGGAATGTTGAGAGGTCAGGCTCTCCCCGCCTCCTGCTTCCCTGAGGAGTAAACTGGCTGTAGGTGGTGGAATCTTATGTCTCCTTGGAAGCCCTGCTTCATGTCTGTAGTGAGTCCTGGGCAAATTGATGGAAAGACAAGGAGAGTTTTAGGTGTTTCCCTTTAAATGGAGGGGTGTTTTGCACTACTTGGTGACCCTGGACGTTTGCTGGTACAGCAGATTACTTAAAGTTGATGATGTTCTGATCAGAATGGAGAAGGGGATGGAGGGAGAGCCCAGGAATGCAGAGGGCTCTGTTCTGGCCACCTGCATTTCGTAAAACCTCTGTCTTCTGTGAGTCAGACATTAGGTGTTCCACCTTGTACATCTGCCTCCACAGATACAGAGTGATGGTCTCACAGGCAGGGGAAGAGCGGTCAGTTGTGTACAGGGCTCCTGTATGCCATGCACTGATGTTTCTTTAAAAACAACACGCATGCCCCTTTCTTCTGATGTAATTTTTTTTTCTCTTTAGACTTATTGTTGTAGAGCCAGCTGAGAACTTTTCTCTTCTTTTCTTTTTTGATGCCACTTTAGCTTAATTTGGTACCTTATTAAAAAATTTTTTTTTCAGGAGTTTGATGATATTAGAAAATAAAAGATGTGCTCATAATTAAAGAACATGTGTTTAATAATGTAGTATCAGTTATTATAAATACAGGATTAATTTTATATAAGCAACTCAGTTGTATTACAATCTCAGATACCTTTGGGGTCTTTGAATAACCCTGAATATAGGAAACCGTTCTTCATACACTGAACCACTCGGTCCTTGACTCTAGGCAGATGTTTTTAGAGAGGTTTGCGTATTCCACTAGTGCTAGTTATAATTAAGTAGCTGATTTCATCTATATCCTATTGTCAAGAGATTGCATCTTAATGGGCAACATTTATCTTAGAATCAGTCAGCCCCAGGCTGAGCTTCAGGCCACACCAATAAGAACTGAAATTGAAATGACTTTGAGATTGAACATGCCTCTTCTAAGATGAGCACCAAAATACAAACTTTCAGTGTCACCCGGTAAAAGCCATGTTGCAGGCCCTTGATCAGAGCATGGTGACTGTGCGCGTGGTTGTCGTCGTTAACTCTCTGTGTGAGCAGGATGTGGGGGGCTGCAGCTTCTAGGGCAGCTTTTGCGCTCTTTGTGCCTTAGTTGGAAGTAGGCTGTTACCATTTAGGGATTTACAAATAAATCGATGTGCCCCGATGAGTCAGAATTTCACATCCAGAACGAGAGCATGTGCTTTTGGTCAGGTGTGTGATACGGGTTTGAAGGCCATTTCCAGATCCGATCCAGGTAACACCCATGACAAAGGGCTTTCCTAGAAAATGGGCAAGTATGCTGTAAGTACCCTTTCAGAGGCAGAAAGTTATTAGTAGTAGAGGCTTGAAATTTAGCACAGCTTTTTAAGGAATTTAACATTGTCTTTTTGTTCTTACCTGAGTCCCTCTGTTTTTTTGATTTTGGAATACTTTATTTATTTATTTATTTATTTATTTATTTTTAAACATCTTTATTGGAGTATAATTGCTTTACAATGGTGTGTTAGTTTCTGCTGTATAACAGAGTGAGTCAGCTATACATATACATATATCCCCATACCTCCTCCCTCTTGCGTCTCCCTCCCACCCTCCCTATCCCACCCCTCTAGGTGGTCACAAAGCACCAAGCTGATCTCCCTGTGCTATGTGGCTGCTTCCACTAGCTAGCTGTTTTACATATGGTAGTGTGTATATGTCCATGCCACTCTCTCACTTCGTCCCAGCTTACCCTTCCCTCCTCCCCGTGTCCTCAGGTCCATTCTCTACATCTGCATCTTTATTCCTGTCCTGCCCCTAGGTTCTTCAGAACCTTTTTTTTTTTTTTTTAAGATTCCATATATATGTATTAGCATACGGTATTTTTTCTCTTTCTGACTTACTTCACTCTCTGTGACAGACAGAGGTCTGTCTGTGGATGTCTGGGTCCATCCACCTCACTACAAATAACTCAATTTCGTTTCTTTTTATGGCTGAGTAATATTCCATTATATGTATGTGCCACATCTTTATCCATTCATCTGTCGATGGACACTTAGGTTGCTTCCATGTCCTGGCTGTTGTAAATAGAGCTGCAGTGAACATTGTGGTACATGACTTTTTTTGAATTATGGTTTTCTCAGGGTATATGCCCAGTAGTGGGATTGCTGGGTCATATGGTAGTTCTATTTTTATTTTTTTAAGGAACCTCCATACTGTTTGTAGATTTTTTCATGATGGCCATTCTGACTGGTGTGAGGTGATACCTCATTATAGTTTTGATTTGCATTTCTCTAATGATTAGTGATGTTGAGCATTCTTTCATGTGTTTGTTAGCTGTCTGTATATCTTTGAAGAAATGTCTATTTAGGTCTTCTGCCCATTTTTTGGATTGGGTTGTTTGTTTTTTTGATATTGAGCTGCATGAGCTGCTTGTAAATTTTGGAGATTAGTCCTTTGTCAGTTGCTTCATTTGCAAATATTTTCTCCCATTCTGAGGGTTGTCTTTTCATCTTGTTTATGGTTTCCTTTGCTGTGCAAAAGCTTTGAAGTTTCATTAGGTCCCATTTGTTTATTTTTGTTTTTATTTCCATTTCTCTAGGAGGTGGGTCAATAAGGATCTTGCTGTGATTTATGTCATAGAGTGTTCTGCCTAGGTTTTCCTCTAAGAGTTTTATAGTGTCTGGCCTTATGTTTAGGTCTTTAATCCATTTTGAGTTTATTTTTGTGTATGGTGTTAGGGAGTGTTCTAATTTCACTCTTTTACATGTAGCTGTCCAGTTTTCCCAGCACCACTTATTGAAGAGGCTGTCTTTTCTCCATTGTATATTCTTGCCTCCTTTATCAAAGGTAAAGTGACCATATGTGCGTGGGTTTATCTCTGGGCTTCCTATCCTGTTCCACTGATCTGTATTTCTGTTTTGGTGCCAGTGCCATACTGTCTTGATTACTGTAGCTTTGTAGTATATTCTGAAGTCAGGGAGCCTGATTCCTCCAGCTCCGTTTTTCTTTCTCAAGATTGCTTTGGCTCTTTGGGGTCTTTTGTGCTTCCATACAAATTGTGCAGTTTTTTGTTCTAGTTCTGTGAAAAATGCCATCGGTAGTTTGATAGGGATTGCACTGAATCTGTAGATTGCTTTGGGTAGTATAGTCATTTTCACAATGTTGATTCTTCCCATCCAAGAACATGGTATATCTCTCCATCTGTTTGTATCATCTTTAATTTCTTTCATCAGTGTCTTATAGTTTTCTGCATACAGGTCTTTTGTCTCCTTGGGTAGGTTTATTCCTAGGTGTTTTATTCTTTTTGTGGCAGTGGTAAATGGGAGTGTTTCCTTAATTTCTCTTTCAGATTTTTCATCATTGGTGTGTAGGAATGCAAGAGATTTCTGTGCATTAATTTTGTATCCTGCTACTTTACCAAATTCATTGATTAGCTCTAGTAGTTTTCTGGTAGCATCTTTAGGATTCTCTGTGTATAGTATCATGTCATCTGCAAACAGTGACAGCGTTACTTCTTCTTTTCCAATTTGGATTCCTTTTATTTCTTTTTCATCTCTGATGTCTGTGGCTAAAACTTCCAAAACTATGTTGAATAATAGTGGTGAGGGTGGGCAACCTTGTCTTGTTCCTGATCTCAGTGGAGATGGTTTCAGTTTTTCACCATTAAGAATGATGTTGGCTGTGGGTTTGTCATACACGGCCTTTATTATGTTGAGGTAAGTTCCCTCTATGCCTACTTTCTGGAGAAGTTTTATCATAAATGGGTGTTGAATTTTGTCGAAAGTTTTTTCTGCATCTATTGAGATGATAATATGGTTTTTCTCCTTCAATTTGTTAATATGGTGTATCACATTGATTGATTTGCGTATATCGAAGAATCCTTGCATTGCTGGGATAAACCCCACTTGATCATGGTGTATGATCCTTTTAGTGTGCTGTTGGATTCTGTTTGCTAGTATTTTGTGGAATATTTTTGCATCTGTGTTCATCAGTGATATCGGCCTGTAGTTTTCTTTCTTTGTGACATCTTTGTGTGGTTTTGGTATCAGGGTGATGGTGGCCTCATAGAGTGAGTTAGGGAGTGTTCCTCCCTCTGCTATATTTTGGAAGAGTTTGAGAAGGATAGGTGTTAACTCTTCTCTAAATGTTTGGTAGAATTCGCCTGTGAAGCCATCTGGTCCTGGGCTTTTGTTTGCTGGAAGATTTTTAATCACAGTCTCAATTTCAATGCTTGTGATTGGTCTGTTTATATTTTCTATTTCTTCCTGGTTCAGTCTTGGAAGGTTGTGCTTTTCTAAGAATGTGTGCATTTCTTCCAGGTTGTCCATTTTATTGGCATAGAGTTGCTTGTAGTAATCTCTCATGATCCTTTGTTTTTCTGCAGTGTCAGTTGTTACTTCTCCTTTTTCTTTTCTAATTCTGTTGATTTGAGTCTTCTCCCTTTTTTTCTTGATGAGTCTGGCTGATGGTTTATCAATTTTGTTTATCTTCTCAAAGAATCAGCTTTTAGTTTTATTGATCTTTGCTATTGTTTCCTTGATTTCTTTTTCGTTTATTTCTGATCTAATCTTTATGATTTCTTTCCTTCTGCTAACTTTGGGGGTTTTTTGTTCTTCTTTCTCTAATTGCTTTAGGTGTAAGGTTAGGTTGTTTGTTTGAGATGTTTCTTGTTTCTTGAGGTAGGATTGTATTGCTACAGACTTCCCTCTTGGAACTGCTTTTGCTGCATCCCATAGGTTTTGGGTCGCTGTGTTTTCATTGTCATCTGAGTCCCTTTTTAAGATAATTTTGATGAATAAATTGAGTTCTGCTTTCAGTGAGAGAAAAGATCAATTTTTTGTTTGCTAGTTCTTTGTGAGGTTATTTTGGCCTCCATTTCTCCTAGATTTAAGTACAATCAATTACTTATTTCCCAACAGCTCAGAAATGTTAACGGTCCCCACCTGTGGATGCACTTTAAAATCAGACGCTCTTCCCACTCTGCCTGGGGGTGAGGCCAGTCAGGGCATGTTTCCCGTTCCCGACTCCCTGCCTCCTCTCACCACTTTTTTGTTAATCTCAAGAAAAAAATGATCTCGCACCTTGTCAACTTGTTATGAAACCCTCCAAAATTATCGTTAAGTTTTCTTAGAGGCTATGAAAACTTATCCCAACAAAGACTGAAAACAGAGTGGGTTTGATGAAAGTACAGAACTTGTTAATCCTTTAAAGGTTACTCTTTTTGAGTTAGAGTCATGAAGTGAAGTAGGGCTTAGATGGCTGTGATGTGTCCTAGGGGAATAGAAGAAATAAGAAAAAATAAGTGGGAACTAAAAGTAAGAGTCTACAGTCTTTACTTCAGTATTGAATCTTAATTTTCCTGTTAAGAGTATTTAATTTGAATTTTAAATTATGGTTTCTAGAGCTTTAAGCAAATACTTTCATATGGCTAAGAGCTCTATATTAAATATAATTAGTTTTTAATTATTTTAATCATTTAATTGCATGCGTAAGAAAATTTTTAAACACAGGTTCTTTTCAACCATGTTGAGACTAGTTCTGCCTGAACTAGGATCATCCTTCTTGTGGGAAGTCTCTTGAATTAAGAACAGTATTAAAGGTTGCTTCACCACGCTGTTTGAGTTGAAATATGAGCTCTGGCCTCCCGTGAAGTTGTTCAATCTTTTCTCTGAACTTTGTGTCAGGGTTCCCCTTAGTTAGTGAACTCGCAGGCTTCTGTTTTCTCTGCATTCCGTGTGCTGCACGTCCTGGAACCTTCCACTACCTTAACCATCCTCGGAACGTCGGACGTAGTTCACTGGTTGGAAGGGGAGAAGATCTGCGGCTCCTTAGTTGCAGGAGTTGTGCTGAGGTCTGGAGTCCTGGGGGCTCCTCCGGGGTGAGCCCTGCCAGCTTGTGGCTGTGCTCTTTGCCAGTGTGGCCCTCACACCACCGCGCTTCTCTCAGCCCGACGCCCTTCCGGCCGACCCCATCCTCTCCTTAGGGATTCTGATTGGACGGCAGCTCGTGTAGCTGCTCCTCGCCAGGTCCTGCAGGGTCCTTCTTGTTCATCTTCACCCCTCCCGATAGAGTCACACCTGCATGCGTTTGCGAGAGTTCGGGTGTGTGGAGGGGATGCCTGGTGAGGAGGTGGCCCGGGTACCTCTGCAGATCCACACTCCCCTCCCGTCCTGGCGGCCGGGCACGCGCGCTGTGCAGACGCGAGCGAGGGGGGGCTGGCGAGGTTCTCGGGAGCCGCGTGGCTGCTTCAGAGCGGAGACTCCCAGCCTCCTAATGGTTGTACTGCTTTTGAAGGTTCCAGGTGTGTGCAGCACAGTGTGGGACTCCGGGAGTGTGGATCTGTGGAGGACGCCAGTTACAAGTAAGTAGCCTGGTTCCCTGTGCCCGACTTGGGCAGACCCAGGTCTCAGCAGAGGACCGCGGGAGTCTCGTGGTGTTTTGTGTTCAGACCTAATTAGGGACTAGTGTTCGGAATTTCTGCTTCAGGTGTCATCTTGGGGTCGCTAGCACCTGGCACGGTGGCTGACGCAAGTGGGTGATAAGTCACGTTTGCTAGATGAATGGAAGGACAGCTTGTGAGGAGTGTGTGTGTGTGTGTGTGTGTGTGTGTGTGTGTGTACACGTGCATGTGCATGTGTGTTATGCTTACAAGTAAAAACTTAAAAAAATTGTGTTTTGTTGGTGCCCGCCACAGGACTTTGATAATACCATGCTAAGCCCATTTCGTTTGCCAGTAGGTGCATGAGTTTCAGTTTTGTGGAAGAGAAGGCCTTCCTTTCTTTGCCCAATCTGTCCCAGATGTCTTCCTTTCTGTTATATCATTAGCTACAAGGGGAAAATATTATAGTGTTTTGTTTTGTTCTCCAAAGAAAATTAAGGTGTCCTGCAGGATAGATTAGTATTTAAAGGATTGCATGAGGTTGATTTTGATTGCCTGTGTTTCAGAATAGGTGAACGTAAGCAGAGTTGTCAGATGTTTCACTGTGGAGCTGGTCGTCGCTCAGTGGGTCCCGTTTCATTCCTCTCTCCAGGCTGGTCTCTGGTCCTGGATGAGGACAGTGTCCTGGAAATTCTTGTCTGAGTCTCCTTCTGCACTGGCAGCGGTGACTGGGCCTTAGGGTCACTTTTTCACTCTCTTTTAGGGCTTTTTCTCTGTTTACACTTCAGAAGCAGAGTACATTTACGTGTAAGGACATGTAGATATTTACAAAAGCCTTGCCATAACGTTGGAATCAAAGATACTGTGATTTCCTTGATGCACTTTCACAAGCTTAGGCAATGTGAATGCCGATTATGACAGATTTGTTCCTTTATGAAAACTGTCTTCCTGTGCGAATAACATTGGACTTACCTACTTTCCCGTTTTGCCTTTTCTGTAGAACTTAATGCCACAGCTGGAAGCCTGCCTTTGACAACACCCATGTCCCCGTCTGCCACATCTGCCCAGAACCTGGTCATGTCCTCATCGGGAGTGGGGGGAGAGGCCAGCGTCACGCTGACCCTGGCTGACACTCAGGGTTTGCTCTCCGGGGGGCTGGACACGGTCACGCTGAACATCGCTTCTCAGGTGGGTTCCTGTGTTCCCCCCGCCCCACGGGGTCGTCCCGGGGAACTTTACTTATCACTTTCCTGAGTGTGTGTTCTGAATACGCTCTTTCAAAGCTGAAGTGTTTTTTTTTTTTGATTAAATTTAAAAGTAATTGGTTAAATGCAAAGTGGGGAGTACAAGAAAATGCAGACAATACAGAAAAGCATTTTAAAAAAATCCACTACCCAAATGGAACTCCACTTAACGTTTCTGAGTGTGCATACCCTCCTAAACCTTTCTGTGCATACGTACAGATGCGTATTTTCTAACTTTTACAGAAACGAGCTCACGTGTATATCGTGTAGTGTAACTTTTCCCCCTCTCGTTAATTATATTGTGAATATCTTCCCATCAATGATTTTAGCAGTGCAGACATTTGTAATGACTGTACCACCGTTCGTCTTATAGATGAGTTTACTGAGGGGCACTACGTTGCATCCAGGGTTTTGTTATTAGTAGGGTGGAAATTCGTATGCTCTTTATCACTTATGTTCTTAGATGAATCCCTGCAGTAGATGTGCTGGATAGAAGGGTGTACATTTTAGATAACGCATTGAGCTTAAGATGCCGAAAAACCTTTCAGAGTTTAATTAGAAAACTCATGAGAAAGGATGATTAATTACAGTGACGAATCCCTCTAGTAAAGTGCTGTCAGAGTTTCGACAGCAGACCTGTCTGCTGGTCCCTGTCTGTGCGTGTGCCTGTCTGTGCGTGTCCCTGGCTGTGCGTGTTACCGGCTGTGCGTGTCTCGCTGTGCATGTCGCTGGCTGTGTGTGTGCCCGGCTGTGCGTGTCCCTGGCTGTGCATGTGCCCGGCTGTGCGTGTCGCTGGCTGTGCGTGTGCCCGGCTGTGCGTGTGCCCAGCTGTGCGTGTCCCTGGCTGTGCATGTGCCTGGCTGTGCGTGTCGCTGGCTGTGCATGTCACTGGCTGTGCATGTGTCTTGCTGTGCGTGTCCCTGGCTGTGCATGTGCCCGGCTGTGCGTGTCGCTGGCTGTGCGTGTGTCTGGCTGTGCGGGTGCCCGGCTGTGCGTGTGCCCGGCTGTGCGTGTCCCTGGCTGTGCATGTCGCCGGCTATGCGTGTGCCCAGCTGTGCGTGTCCCTGGCTGTGCATGTTGCCAGCTGTGCGTGTGCCCAGCTGTGCGTGCCCCTGGCTGTGCGTGTCCCTGGCTGTGCGTGCCACTGGCTGTGCATGTGTCTCGCTGTGCGTGTCCCTGGCTGTGAAGAGGCAGGCTGGGCAGCGGAGTAGACGCTCACCTGCTCTCCTGGCTGGAGCTTCGTCTCCGCTCTGGGCTCTCACTGTGCAGGGAAACGCTGACGGCTGTGGCATCCAGAGCAGGGTCTCTTCTGATCCTGCCACAGGTGCGTGCTGGCTGTTTTGACTGCGGGAAGATGGGTTAGCTCTTCTAGGTCCTCGCTCTTTCCCTTTGTAGAACAGTGATGTGTCCTCTGCTCGCTCTGGGCTCACGCCCTGTGAGGTCCCCTGCAAGCATGCCCGGCCCTTTCCCCAGGGAACACGTGGGACACTGCACATGAGGGGCTTCTGTCCCGGCCGACCAGAACGCTCCTTCCCAGGCGATTTTGACTCTGCAGCCTGGGCCCCCTGAGCAGTTGAGGGGGAACCCTGCTCCTCTCAGCCAGTGCTCAGGGGTCTACAAAATTCTTGTGCACTTAGGGAATGAGAATTATTACAATTTCCACCTCAGTGTAAATGAAATATAGCGAAGAAACAGACTGCAAGTAATAATGCAAACCAAAAATAAGTGACTTCTAGATGATGCCATTTTAGCGGATTCAGGTCATCATTTCTGTAAGTATAGCTAATTGTTGAGCATTTATTTTATTAGGCACTTGATTTTTGAATCAGGGCATTTGCATTAAGAATACTTAATATTAGCCTTTGAAACACCAACTGTAAGCTAGTAAATCACATCGTATTCAGGATTTTTTTTAAATTAAGCTTTTTTATTTTGAGATAATTGTGGATTCTCAGGCAATGATAAGAAATGATACAGATCCCATGGACCCCCTACCCAGTTTCCCCAGTGGTAGCATCTTGTAAGACCAGGGCACCGCACCCTCCAGGTGTTGTTGTTGGCAGAGTCAGGACGCAGAACACGCCCATCCCCACAAGGATCCCTCAGGTTGCCCTTTTAGCCACATCTTCTTCCCCTTCCCCTGACAACTGCTGATCTCTTCTACAGTGTTGTCGTTTCAAAACAAAAAGGAATTGTAATTTCCCCTTGATAAACCTGTATGAGCTAATAGTCTCAAATGTCTTAGCTTTAGTTGGGAATATATGAATTTATTGAGCCAGCACTGATTCAGTTGTATCAGAATTTCTGGCCAGCAGTTGTATTTGTTCTTGATTAATAAAATAAGGAAATGTGAATTTATTAATTTTGATTGACAAATTTGATTAATTTTTCAAAATTGGGTACCAATACTGGGTACCAACTGTCTAATCAGAGTGGGGGCCAAAGCCAGCCACAGACACATAAAAGTGCAACAGTAACTGCTATTTGAAGGTAGCAATATTCAACTAACTCCCCTATGTAAGGGGGGTAGTGGACATGATGCTTTATTAGGGTACATAGGAACTTTTCAGTCCATCCCACGTTTGTGTAAGAAAATTGGACTGATGGATGGAGATACCTAAAATATTATTTCACTTTTAAAAAAATTGCCTATGGAAAGTAAAGAATCTTAATTTAAGCTCTCTTTTTTCTAGACTCTAGATGACTTTGTAAATTTATTTTCTGCCCCATATACCCCATATTCTACCCCGTTGCCTTTGTTTCCCCATCTGCCTTGGGTAGTGTCTTTCCAGTCAGAAGCGCACCTGAGGTTCTCTGATGGAGGGAGCGTTCGCAGTGCCATCTCGCCCTGTTTTCCATCTCCCCGCCTGCTCCTCAGCTCTTTGTCTTCCCCATTGGAGCTCAGCTTGTGTCAGTCCCGTGAGGACACGAGGCAGCAGCCGTCACCTTCAGCTGCGGGTCCCAACGACATGGGCCATGTTCTTTATGGTCGCGTGACCCCTTACCCCTTTAGCATTGTGCATGGATGGGGAGGCTTCATATTCATGGTTTGGAGTGAGTGTTTTGATGGTGTGTGAACTACGCTTAGAATCAGCTCTAATTGTCGCAGTTCACGTTGTATTCTTAGCATGGAGCCAGCATTTGCAGTACAGTGTTGGTTCCTTTAGGTTGAACATGGTCTCTGCACTCACCCCCTGCATCACCCTCACCACATCCATTCTCTCTCTCTGTCTCAGATTCACAGTCAGTTGATAAAGGTGTGCTGGCGTGGCAATAAGACTCAAAGCAGTTTTGTATGGTATAGCAAAACTGTATGTCTATTTTTAAACAAATGTTCTTTATATATATATTTTTTTACAAGGTTACTGAGATATAATTTATATATCGTAAAGTTCACCCATGTATTTAAAGTGTGCAATTTAATGGTCTTCAGTATATTTGCAGAGCTGTACAACCATCACCATATCTAATTTTAGAACAGTTCATCACCTGAGAAGAACCCTTGTCCCATTAGCAGTTAGCAGTCACTCCCCAAGTCCCTCCCTCGACCCCAGATCCACCCCACCCCTGCACGTCTCCCCCAGCCCCTGGCAACCCCTGATCCACTCTCTGTCTGTAGATTTGCCTATTCTGGGCACTTCCCATAAATGGAATCATAAGACTCTGGTCCTTGTGACTGGCCTCCTGCACTGGCTTGCACACACTGTAGCCGTGTTGTCATCATTCTGTTTTATTGATGAATACTGTTCCACTGTATAGCTGTACCACACTTTGTCTGTCCGTTCATCAGTTCATGGATATCCGGGTTCTCTGCCCGTTTGGGTTGTTGTGAATAGTGCTGCTGTGGACATTCCTGTACAAGGTTTCAAGTGGATGTAGGTTTTCGTTTCTCTGAGCGGAATTGCTGAGTCATATGGTGATTCTGTGGTTAGCGTTTGAGGACCTGCCAGCTTGTTTTCCGAAGTTACTGCACCATAAGAGATCTTTTAAATTACGACTGGATTTGATCATGTTGCAACTTCTAAAGCAGTAATCACCTCTGCCAGGGTCAGCAGTTCCCAGCCTTGCTCACGGACCCCGCTCTCTCGGGCCCTGGGGGTGCGGGCTCGCCCCAGGTCATTCTGGTGAGCCCCACTCCACAGCCGTCGGCAGCCTGTGAAGAAATCACCTATCAGGTACTGCACACGTTTTATCCACAATCTCTCATAGTTTTCAAAAAATGTAGCTTCAGAAGGGATGGGTGGAGGGTCCTGGGGAGTCCTGCATGGCCGGGCTCGGGGCCAGCCTGAGGAGGTGTGTCTCCCGAGGGAGACAGGTGCTGAGCAGGGAGGACCCGGGGGTGGGGGGCTAACACTGGCTCTCGTTGGTTCCATGATTTTCCAATAATGCGGAAATCTAGTTTTAAATTTATCACTATCTTCTTTATTTGCCCACTGATCAGATTGCACGTGGCCATTTACTTGCCTTTGTTCTTTTTGTAGGATTTCCTGTAATACCTTTGCTGATTCTTTCAAGTCTTGCTATACTTTTTCATAGTATACACATTCACGTGTGTGTACATGACCTATTTGTCCTTTGACTAGTCCTTTTTCTTAAACGCAGTTTGGCAGCGGGGGTGAGGGTGGACAGAACACTTAGTAAATGATAGAGTTCCACATATAAAGGCCTAAAAACTCCTGGAAGCTTTCAGAGAAGTAAAGATGAGGGGTGAGGAGCTCGCCCGCAGCGGCCACGGCAGTGACTTGGGGGCCGGGTCTGCGGCTGGGCTCCCAGCCGGTGCCGCGCTCCGCTCCCTGGAGCCTGCCCAGTCAGTGCGCTTGAGGCGCGCCTGAGCCGCCCGTTGCAGCGGCTCCCGCGGGAGGCCGAGAGGCCGGCCGCCTCCCACAGATGACAGCCGAGCTCGGGGGCTGGGTTCGGGGCGGGAGTGCCTGGTCCCCTCAAGCCGGGATTTCTGACCCGCTCCAGGTGGCGGCCGCGTCCCCTAGCCGGGCCCAGGGTGGGCAGCCCGGGAAGGAGGGCCGGCTGCACCAGTGCCTGGAGTGTGGCCGCACCTTCGCCTCGGCCGCCCTGCTGCTGCACCACAGCAGGGAGCTGCACGGCCGGGAGCGCATCCACGTCTGCCCCGTGTGCAGGAAGGCCTTCAAGCGCGCCACGCACCTCAAGGTACGCCCCCGCCGCCCTCCCGCCAGCGTCGCTGCTCTTCGCGTAAGGTCAGAGGCGCTGCACGGGCTTAGGACTCAGTGGGGTCAGGACTCTTCCTAGTGGGCGACACGGTTCCCATCTCTTTTCGAGGAAAGGCCCGTGGAGGGGAACATATTTACAGATCACCTTGAGATGCCATTTCTCCCATCGCGGGGACACGTATGAGAGCTCTGTCGGCACCTGTGAGCAGGGCTCTGCGGAAGCAGGAACTTCCGTGATGGCTGGCAAGGCTGCAGAATTGGTCTGGCGTCCTACAGGGGAATTAGGCGATACCTAACCAAGCGATAGCGGCTCCCACCGCGAGAGCCGGCACAAAGGCATATATGCCCGCCCAAGCTCAGGGTTAGGTCAGCGTTGTTCGTAGCTGCCAGTCATTGGAGGCAACCTGAGGGTCCCACTCTGGGACGTCCACGCGGTAGAGGAAAGAATGAGGAAGGGTACTGTGATGTGACTTCCAGGGCCACTGGTCAGGGGGAGTGTCCCGGCCTGTGACTTCTGGGCCAGAGCCCCTCCTCTGCTGCTGCTTAGTTACCAAAAGCATGAGAATCCTGTGACGCCTGATTGCACAGTGAATCCCGCACGTGCTTTTTCAGGGCCTTTAGAGGAGGCAGGCAGTCAGTAAACTGAGTTTCTGTTCTCTAGGCCTACATCTGCCTGCACCTCTCACCTCTTTTTCTACTGTTTTCTGAGATGAGAAACCCCAGTATTAATGTGTTCTGAAAAGAGGACTCCGTGTTCTTTTTTAAAAGCAAAACACTGACTGTCAATTGGAGTCTTCTTGCAGAGGCTGCAGCCCGAGCTTGGCGAGGTTGGCGAGTGCTACTTATGACTGAGGGACCCCCAACCCCGTCCGACCTCTGTGTGAATTTGACTCTGTCGCTTAGAACCTCTGTGCTCCTGGTCAGGTCATGTAACATCTACAGCTTCAGTTTCCTACTTTATAAAATAAGGATGTTAATACTTACATTTTATGGTTATTTTGAGGAATATAAAGTACTTAAGCACTGCACTTAGCTCTTAGTAGACAGTGCAGAAATTATAACTATACTAATGTTACAGCCTGATAGAGAATAAATCCTTTTAAAGAGGGAAAAGAATAAAAATGGTTAAAGAAAATTTAAGATGTTTAAAATCATATATGTTACTATATACGACATAACTTTTCCATAAACATCTAAAGTGGTGTGTTATACAGTTTGAAATACTAAATCTGGCATTTTAATACCTATAAGTTACTTTCTCTTGATGACCTTCAGAAATCTGGAATTTTTTAAAAATTACATTGTGCCAGAAAATAAGGAAGTCCCCATCACACCCACACGCAGTATATGACGGGATCGTGTCAGGGGGACACGGGGGCAACTGAAAGAGTTCCTAGGGGCCAAAGCTGGAACAGCCGGGGCGAGAAAACAAAGTAGACTTGGATTATAGCCCACAGTGCAAAACCCCCACGGGTCGTTACTGGTGGGAACGTGACCGACTGAGCACGCTAGTCTCCCGTGCGGAAGAATCCCGAGTAGCCCCTGTGGACGCTGCCCCCAAGAGGGGGTGGCCCCGCTCCTTAGGGGCGAGCGGCAGCAAGGGCACGTGATGGGAGGGGGTAAAAATGGCCGCCCTTCCCTGGAGGAACCTGACAGACGCTAGCTGCGTGATCAGAGTCGGCGCCAGCAGTGATGGTAGTGTGGGATGGAAACGGCACGGTACTCCCCGTGGCCCACAGCCCACAGCCCTGGTCTGGTGATGAGGAAAACGTCAGACACCTCTCAGTTGAGGGACATCCTGCAGAATACCCACCGGGTCCTCTAACAGCTGTCATGGTGGCCGACAGGGAGGGAGGCCGAGACACCGCCCCGCCCAGACGCAGCCCAGGGGCTCGGGGGGAGCCTGGGTCTCCCTGGCAAGCCGCAGGCCCGGCCTCCCATCCACTGGGTACCACCTCGGACTCTGCTCCAGGAACGCCCACGAGGGTCCTGACTGGAGGCGAGCCTGTGGTCCTCCTCCCACTGACGGGCCTTCCTGCACTGGTTTTTCCTCTCCTGTTTCCAGTCTGTACAGTTCTGTCGTGATCTTCAGTATTCTTCACGTGTGCGTTTGTCTTTACCAGGAGCACATGCAGACACATCAAGCCGGTCCTTCCTTGAGCTCTCAGAAGCCGAGGGTGTTCAAATGTGACACTTGTGAGAAGGCGTTTGCCAAACCAAGCCAGCTGGAGCGACACAGCCGCATCCACACAGGTGACCACGCGGCGGGACCCTGGTTTAGCAGTCTTTGCCGCAAGCCGCTGGTTGGTGAGAAGATAAGATGCGGTGTGTAGATATTCATTTATGACGCAGCACGTTACTTGTGAAGCAGGGGCTGCTTGTTCAGTTTTTTTCCTAATCGTGCGTCAGTTTATCACGCAGCCAACTTCTTCAGGCACAAGCTGTTGTGTTGGCGTGGCGAGCGCAGGAAAGAGAGGCTCTCGGGCCAGCGCACCTTCCCGGCCCGTCTCCCTCGCGTATCTTCAGAGCCTCCTTTCCTGGCTTTTCCTGTCACCGCCTGTCTGTCACGTTTACCTTAGGGAAGACGACAACACGAAGGGGCAGGCCCCGCCCCGCTCTGCCTCCTGGCCCGCCTCTGTGCCCTCTGACGCGCGCGCACCGCCTCTCGTGGCCTCGGCTGCCCCCGCGGGGACCGTGGCACCCGCGCCCCGCCTCGGGGTCCCCCGCGGCCCCCGGGCTTCCTCCTCCCTCTGCCCCTCCGTCTCCTCGGGACCACGGGCTCGGCCTCCCACCCTCGCTGGTCTTCCCCGCGCCCCTCCAGGCCTCTGTTCACCCTGCAGCCGGGCCAGAGCCCTCGGAGGCTCCCCCTGAGCACCCCCGGCAGAGCCCGCCAGGCCTCCCTGAGCCCCTGAGGCCCCCCGGCCACGGGCAGGTCTCTCCCCCCATCCAGCTCTCTGTCTGGCGCCCACCCTTTTCCCGGTGCTCCCTGGCGGGTCATCGTCTTCCCGGCCCTTCTGTCCCTTTGCCGGCTGTCTCTGACCCACCTTCACACGGATGCCTCCTCCCGAGAGGCCCTGCCCCGCTGGTGCCCCGGCTGGCGTGAGGGCCTCCTGTGTGGTCAGCAGGTGCCCGGCAGCCCTTCCCGGCCCGCGGGCCGTGCGTCCTCAGGGATGCCCCTTGCCTGTCAGCGCAGACCCAGTGCCCACCGGGTGTCCAGCAAGTAGCTCTTGAGTGAAAAACAGCCGTGCTGTTACTTCATAATGCATTCATTCAAAAGCGTAATTAAGAGAAATGACTGCCGTTTTTAATGGCGTAGATGCATGTGAAGGGTTTGGCGTGTGTGTAAAGTGGGCACCTTGTGGCTGTCACTGGGGCCACGTCCCTGCTCACGTGGGTGCCCTGTCCTCACTCCAGCTCCTGATGTCTTCAACTTCCCCTTCGGTCTCCAGAGAATCCCAGCTTCTAAGGGCGGTGTGATTAGAGTGGGCCCGCAGGGTAATCTCCCTTTTGGTCACCCCCAGTCATCTGACTAGCGACCTGGTTCCTCTGTGGCCGTTCTTTTTTCTCAGGCATGACGTCATCATAGTCCCAGCCCCAGGGTTCAGGGCAGGAGACCTTGGGGGGCCATTTTTAGGACTCTGCCTGCCCTAGGCGAGCTGCAGGAAGACCTCCTTTGTCGTCGGCTGTGGAGGGACACCTGGGGGCTGAGGACCAGGTGCTCCCGGGGCAGTCCTGGGGGTGCTGGCACGTGACCCCAAGAGGCAGCCAGGCAGAGCAGTGGGAAAGAACCTTCTAGGCCAAGGGGAAAGTCTGTGCCAGGCCCTGGGGCAGGAAGGGACCCGGTCCCTGGGACTTGGAAGTGGGTGCGTGACAGCAAGGGGTGGCAGGACTGCCAGGGCCGCAGGGGGTGGAAGCAGAGAGAGATGCCGCGTGGGGAGGGCCGGGCTCCGCAGTGTGGCCGTAGGGCAGGCACTCACCTGGGCAGGCTCCCAGCAGAAGCCACGCTTGGCAACTTTTCCCTCCATTTGTCAGTTTCCACATCAGCTTGAAAGCAATTAAGTACCATTTGAAACATACTGTGTAAATCATGCTTTTAGTCAATTGGATTTGATCTTCCCGTGTCCTTAATGTGTTTTTGCTTTTCTGCTCAAAATGGATTAGAAACGTTTTGTTTGAGCCACATGTGCTCTACCTTTATTTCTGGGTGCTTCTAGGACTTTCCGTAGCTTTTGATCACGGTGTCTTTCGTGGCTCCCCATGGAGTGGCCTTGCTGGAACCCTGCGGGTTAGCATCCTGAGCGAGGAACGTCCTCAGCCTGTTGTGGAACTCGCATCCCTTCTTCGGAGTTACTGTGTGCTGTGTGTGCTCGTCGAGCGCCGTCTGTCAGGGACGCTGACCGTGCTGTCTGTCCCCAGGGGAGCGGCCGTTCCACTGCACCCTCTGCGAGAAGGCCTTCAACCAGAAGAGCGCGCTGCAGGTGCACATGAAGAAGCACACGGGGGAGCGGCCCTACCGGTGCAACTACTGCGTCATGGGCTTCACGCAGAAGAGCAACATGAAGCTGCACATGAAGCGGGCCCACAGCTACGCGGGTGAGGTGTCCTGGCCGCAGGGTGCGCGGCGCTCTGTGTGCTGCGCCCCGCGGGGTTGGCCCCGCGTCCCCGCCTCAGGCTCAGGCTCAGGGTCCGGGTCGGGCGAGTCTGTGCCCTGTGGCTCTGCAGACGGGTCTCCGTGTCCCCGAGCTGACTCCCCGGCATTGGTGCCGGCAGGGCGGGGGCGTCCCTCTGTCCGCCTTGCTTCCCGTGTTGTCCAGGAATGCCCGCGCCCTTTAGGGAGACAGGCAGGGGCGGGGGGCTTGGCGGGGGGCATGGAACGCAGCCCGCGGAGTGTCTCCGACAAGTCTGGGAGGGTTACAGCCTGCGTCTCGGGCTCACTCTGCTGCTCTGGGTGCTGTGACCACGAGGGGAGTTGGACGGCCTGAGCGTGGCGGGAGTGGTGCCCAGGGCTTTCCGGGAGCCACGGGGGTAGGACCCTTCATGTTGTGCAGTTTTTGAGGAAGAGGAAGTTCTAACATCTACACGCTAGTGCTTTGTGCTTTACTTTCTGTTAGAAAAATTGTGCCTGTCGTTATCACTAGTATTAATTAGTAATCGCTCATCAAGGATGTCATATTAACATAGCCTTTATGAGCATAGGGAACAAGCGCTGTGTGCGTTCATATTCAAGTAACAGTAATTGCCGTCACCGACGGAATTATGAAACCTGCAGCTCAGATGGCTCTTTTTTCACCAGGAAGGAAAACAAATCAACTTAGGAATTTCTTGTCTCCGTTTAAGTTGTCCTTATTTAAATGTGAATCATTTTGTGCGAGTGAATGTCTGGGACTCTTTCTTTATCACCATGGCAGGAACCTTGCAGGAGCCCGGCAGCGCCCAGGAGCACGGAGGGGAGGTGCTGAGCCGTGTTCTCCACCTGGACGAGGTGGTGCCCGAACCCGCGAGCGAGTGGCAGACCCTGGCCAACGTGTTCTGACGCAGCCTGACCCTGAGGACATTTCCAGAACGAAGTGTGGAGAAGAACAAAACACTTGGGATTTCTGTTTCGAAGCCTGAAGTGTTAAAAATGTTACCACAATAGCTATAAAATTTTTAGCTATAAAATTATCTAAAGAATCATTGACTTTCAGAGACTTCAGGAA
This sequence comes from Balaenoptera acutorostrata, assembly GCF_949987535.1. NCBI lineage: Eukaryota > Metazoa > Chordata > Mammalia > Artiodactyla > Balaenopteridae > Balaenoptera > Balaenoptera acutorostrata. Next base: position 2,668,696 of record NC_080076.1, on the reverse strand, counting down.
GAAAGCTGGGAAAGATGGAAGCACGTTGCTGTCGTTCATCTGCAAATCACTGAACTCAGGTACTACATCAGCAGTCTCACCTACTCCGTGGCCAGTGCGTCTAGTTAAAAAGAAATTAACTGGATCTTACTCTCATTGTAGTGTGATTTCTTTGTATTAGCAAAGACACAAGTTAACGTGGAAAAACCCAGATAGGTTTTCCTTCATGCTTTCTGTTATAAGAAGCATAGCTCATGAAACAAACATAAGATAGGTGCATGAAGTTCGGAAAAAATGTTACAACACGCAGGGAAGTTTTTTCCATCTTCTTCTCTGTGAATTTTGAAATTAGTAGAAATTGACTCTAACTTTTAGTCTACCATAAGTTAATATAACTAGTACCTTGAGAGGTGGCTGGACCAGTTCTCTCTCCATTACAAATATCTAATCATTAGTGACAGGAATGCAGCGTCGGGGGCGTGCACCCGGGGAGTAGAGCAAGCCTGACACACAGGTGAGGATCCGGCTGTCCGCGCGGGCTGATGCCACGCGCGCTGCCCGAGCTGATACTCGGGTACACGGGTCGGCTGCCACAGAAAGCACAAGCCATGCGCTGCAGGTCAGAAATCACAGAATGGTCTCCTGGGAACAAAGGGACTGCAGCCCTGTCCGCCTCAGTAATTAAGAGCGTATTTGTACTTTGAGGGTAAGAACCTGTACGAGCCCCATGGTTTTCTCTTCGTGCATAAGCAGGTGTATTTTTTATTTCAGGGAATTCTTTAGTATCATCAATGGTGCCACGTTGAACATGTCCCAAACCAAATCCTTCCCCACCCTGGGGCAGAGTGTGTGTCGTTCCCACAGCATTCCAAAGATGGAAACTTCTTTACTTCATGTGAATCTCTCCTTTGAAATTATTTATATGTTCTGTATATAAATACATATGTACATATACAGATATATGGGCCTCTGTGTGGCCGAACAGTATATTTTGTAAATAAGCACTAGTCCCAGTTACAGAGAGAGCGACAGAGTTTTTACCTCCCAACGAGCACTTCAGATCAGTATTGTATTCGTTTTATTAATAAATGGATATCCTTGTCATTGTGACATAAAGCTGGGGTTGGTTTTTTGTTTTTGTTTTTCCTGAAAAATAATCGCCTTTATTTTCTCTCTCATTGCCTCGCTGGTTTCAGAAGAGAGCAGTTTTATTATATAAATATTGTGTGGACTTTGTATATTAAGAGAGGAGCTCATTTCAGATTCCTGAAGAAAGAGACATTTCACTGTTATTTTTTGAAGGGGCATCTTTTGATTTTTTGTTGTTGTTCACACTTCTGGCATATGTATATAAGTAATATTGATAGTGATATAAAACCTTTTGTTATGTGAAAATATTTAAGTCAGAAAACTGTTAAATAATATTACTTTTTTTTTTTCAAACTGCTTTATGTATTGTATATTTTTTTAAGGGAGAAAAAAAAAAAAGCCTTATTTGACTTATTCTTGTGATGCTGGACTTGTATATCCTGAGGTTTTTCTTGGATGTCAGTGTGTATACCTGGCTGCAGTCTGTTATTCAGAATAATTGTAATTGCGCCAGAGTTTAAAGGTTCTGCTTTTAATGCACTTTTCTTTTATAATTTTGTATTAAACTATTTTAGAAATGTTGATTAATTTTGGTGAACAAATATCTCCAAAGTTGAAATGATTGAAATCTTAAAAATTTTGTTCTTGCTAGGTTATTTATTTTGGTTTCAGCATTAAATGTCATCTCAGGTCAGTCTCTAAAAGGGGTTTGTTTAATTCCTAATTCTATAGAAAGCATATAGTTCAGTGAATTGTATTGGTGCACTGCCCAAGTAAGGCCTTACCAGGTGAATCTAAAGCCTACTTTTATTTTGGTTAAAGAAAAAAAAAAAAATCTATCAATAATTCGTTTTGTGAGTTTTCTCAGTTTATTATCAGGCAAACACAAGACATTAATGTATTCTTTTGATTTACTTCCTAATTATAAAAGCTGCTTCTTTGCAAGACATTCCTTGAAAAATAAGGTTTTGTAAAGACATAATATCACTTGAACTTTTTGGTGGAGTGGAGTACAGGTTGATCTTTATACTTTACTGGTTGATAAAAAGTCTTCTGACAAGAGATTTCTAGTCTCCTGCATAACCAGGGTTTTGAGGATAGATAATTGTATTTTTAAAAATATCTCATCATAGCGTATCTGCTTTGGAAATAACAATAAATAAAAAATGAAGTTAGGAAATGTGATTAATTTTTTTTCTTTTAAAATATTTAATATAAAATAGTTTGGCACATGAATTCCTTTCAAGCTCAGGTAGGTACGTTTTTACAGAAAAGAACTTTAATGATATTTTCCTGTACCTCTGCACTTGATGAACGCTACCCTTGCAAGGTTTATTTGCAGATCTTCAAACTAAAAACCAGGATATGGTGTGATGACAGGCAGGCCATCCGTGTTAGGTAACAGTGTCTGTTGTTTTCACTGTTGCCCATATTCAGCGGTATCCTGGTCATTTAAGTGCCTTTAGAAAGGGCATGACTGTCTGTAACTGTCTTCTGTGGTAAAGTAACGGTGAAGCTCTTAAGTAAGCGGGAGGAATGTGTTCCCTTCCCACCGATGATACTGAACTGGAACCTGGGATGTGGCTCTCAGGGCGCTGGGGAGCAGGAGGGAGCTGCACAAGCGGCCGCGTCTGCGTAAGATCGGCGGTAGATGCAAATGGAAACACCTTTGCAGAAATGTGCACTCCCACGCCCTGCCCCAGGCTCTCCTTGTCCCTCTTAAAGGCAGGCGTGTGGTTGGAGGGTCCTGCAAGAATGGGGCTCAGCCTGTCAGTTCAGCAGGAAGTCCCTCAAACGTCTTCTTATCCTCTGACAGCACGCTACTGACAGAACGAGGAGAATCGGTCCTAAAGTGAGTAGTTCCCATCCTTCCGTCAAGTTTCCGTCTCATCCAGTGTCAGCATTGAACTAGCGAGTGTTTCTCCAGAACAGTATTCTGTAATTCCTGCCCATTGCCGTTTGTGAGCTTGAGTTTTACAAGAACACCAGTATTTATGCGTAAGAGGTGCGTGCATTAGTACAGGGGTGGAACTCGGAAAAGGAGGTGGGTTTTTGTTCTTCCCACGGAGTTTCCTCTTTGCAGAAGAATATTGATAACTCATGAAGATACACATTTTTAACATTAAAAGATGGTCACTCAATATTTATCTAAATATGAAATAGCTAAGGTGATTTTTATTTTTTCCTGGGCTTTGCTCAGAGAATGGTAAGAAGTTTGCAGTTCTTATTGCTTGTTTGTAGGAAGAATATTGCTCTATTAATGTTTAGAATACGGCAGGTGGGGGAAGGAGGCTGTTCTTTCAGAAATGATCAGATTGTGGCCCATTTGTTTCCTCTGCTGTGGATTGCAACTATTTAAAATGGCCCAGCCGAGTTTTTCCAGAATGCGTGGCTTTTTGGTGGTGTAAGATTGCTGCTGATATTTAAACACAGTCAAGGGCATGAGTTTACGGTGCGTCTTGGGCTTGGGCAGAGCTGGGGAGTCAGGCCTTGGGGCCTCAGGTCAGATCAGCCAGGGCGCTGACGGGCCGCCTGTCTTTGGGCAGCTCGGTTCACTTCTCTGGTCTGTAAAATTAGTTGATTAGATGTCTTCCTTCCCAGCTCGAGGACCTATTCTTAGCCAGTGTGCTGTGGTGTATCGGGAGGTAGTTCTCCAGGGGTCTGTCTCATTTCTGCAAGTCTTAGGGGTAAAGCACTGGCCACCTCTGCCCCACGATCTCTTCAAGGCAGTTTGAAGAGAATACGACCTCGGGAGAGAGGACGTCTTCCTCCAGAGCCAAGCGATGCTTTTCTTACTGACCCGTGTAATCAAGGTATGTCTCACCGAGGCAAAGGTCAGGCCGGCTTGCTGTGTGTTTATTGGAGACTCGGGTTCCCAAAGCCCTGCTTCTTCTCCCAGGACACGACACCCTGCGTGCAGGCATCACCTGGCCCGCTTTGGGCTGCGTGTGGAGGTTGGGGCCTGGGGTGTCCACACAGACGCCGGAGCTCTGGTGCCTCCTCCTGCTGTGAGTTGCCAACCCCTGCTCTCTGGCCCAGGAGCCTCGGTCTCCTGCCGGCGCCCGGGAAGCCGGCGGGTCTTCTTCTAAGCCGGCAGGTGGGGAGAACTTCCCACGTTTCGCAGTTGTTGGCAGTGTGTTCCTGGCTCAGCGTACTCTATGAATGGAAAATTGTTCTTACACGTGTCAATGATTAATTTATTCTGCATCATCCACAGTGTTGTCCCTGTCACTGAGGATGCGTTACTGTCACACAGCGCCTTTAAAGTGCTAAACCCCTCTGCTCTCTAAGGAAGAAGTGGACAACGGGGCAGCACACGGCCCCACCCTCTCCTTTCTGCCAGTAAGCAGGGGCTTCCCTGATTTTTAAATTCTCGACCGACCAGAAGAGATGGTTCTGCGCCACTAGTTCAGTATCAGAACAGAGAAATTGCAGGTCACCCTGCTAACCGGCTTCAGGGGAAGAAGTTCTTACAGGTTAACGCGAAGTAGCTCATCTTGATGTTATCTCGGCCAGAGGCGGACAGCAGCTGGCCCTCTGCCCCCTCGTCACCACGCACTGTTCTCTAGGTTCTCTCTGAATTCTCTTTCTCAGGTTTAGTAGTCCGAAATCTTTATCCTTCTTGTGTAAACTCTTCGAAGCAGTTTCAGATTTACAGACAAGTTGCGAGAGTGGCACAAAGAAACCTTCATATACTCTTCGCCAAAGACCCCTTTCCGGTGCTGCTGAACGTGGGAAGGATAAGATCTTCACGCAGCAGACCAGGCGCAGGGTCATGCCGGCACCTCCACCCTCTTCACCAGGGACGCCCCTCCCCATGTCCCCGTGGCTCCCGTTACCCTGGCGTCTGGGAGCCGGTTCAGCAGCCGCCCTGCCCCCGCCCTGCCGTGCCTTCCGGTTGTTCATTCACGGTGGGGGGGAAGTCGAGCTGAGAGGAGGCTGTGAGAGGAGGACCTGTCACCCTCCCCCCTGGGGACAAAGTCAAGATTGTCTGGGAGGCAAGCAAGAGCCCGACTGAAATCAGCATGTTTCTCGAAAGTTAGGTGGTTGATTCTGCTTCCAGGGCAAATGCCGTCAAAGGACGTTGCTCCAGGGTCGTGCACTGGAGTGAACACCCCGCGGTGGTTACCCGTCCCTCGGCTTCACCGGGCTGTGATTGCTCACCTCCTCCTTACGCCGCTTTGCTTAGGATTCCCTGACTATTTGCTATTTACAAGAGAAAAATCGCCATAGAAAATGCACTGAGATGCTTCACTTCATGTTACGTTTTTGGGGAAAGAAGGAAGCATACTCACTGCAAAGTCCTGTGGTTTAATTAAAATTCTTGCCACGTGGGGGTCTCGGACATATTTGTCGCTGCACGAGAAACACACACCTGCTGTGAATTGACTGGTGTCCCTCCCTACACGAATCCATCTGTTGGAGCCTTCACTCCCAATGTGACAGGACTTCTAGGAGCTAATTAGGGTTTAAGGGCGGTCATCAGGGTGAGGGCTGGTACCCTCATAAGGAGAGACACCAGCAGCGTGTCATGTGCCCAGAGGAGAGGCCGCGGGGACCCAGCAGGCAGGCGGCATCTGGAGGGTGGCCCAAGGAGAGCGGCCTCCCCAGAATCGCCCTGCCAGCACCTTGGCCGTGGGCTTCCGGCCTCCAGAACCCCGAGCAAAGAAAATATTGTTTCAGCCCCCCAGCCGGTGGTATAGTGTTAAGACAGCCCTAATAGACTTAATTAAAGGCTTGGGTCTCTCGTTTTCAGTTGCTA